>NC_079215.1:12454030-13163050 GCF_029633865.1 Lampris incognitus | reverse complement strand
ACACCGGTTTCTAGGGCCAGTTTGTGAAAGTGTTATTTTTGATTGGCAAGTCTTACTCGTGCACAAATATATTCTCAACAAAAGATTTAGATTGGCTGTTTATTAATCCTTCAAACCTCGGTTTGGTACTCCACCCATCCATCCATTACCCGAACCGCTTATCCTGCTCTCAGGGTGGCGGGCATGCTGGAGCCTATCCCAGCAGTCATTGGGCGGCAGGCAGGGAGACACCCTGGACAGGCCGCCAGGCCATCACAGGGCTCGGTTTGGTACTCTAGCTGTGGATTTATCCGAATCTGCCATAAACAGGCCCACCTCTTATCACTGCATCAAGTGTCTGTTGAAGGAATGATTTTCAGGTATGGTGACAAGGTTTACAGAGGTTATATATTGTTTGTGGGTAGCTCTTGTTACAGATCCAAAAATGAATAATAAATGATTAGGCCTAATAGCTGAAGCAGCTAATTATTACTATTATAATGGGCAAAGGTAACCATGCATGGATTTGCATTCTCGCTTGCCATGTTTACTATGAAAAAGAGAAAACTTCCCCTCACAGTTACCCAAGTGCGGGCAAATATTGAAACTGAACGAACCTGTTGGCCATTTTGGAATACACTGTGTAAACATAAGAACGAAACTCTTCAAGGTTTGGTTAACATCTTACTAAAATTACGGTGAAAATAGCAGATCGCTCTAATAACCTCGCGGCTCACGTTTCGATAGGACAAGTTCAGAGCGGGAGCGAGGAGCTGCAGCTCGGTTTGTGCTCTACTGCTGATATTATCTCTGAACTTTGCTGGCATGTTCTTTCCTAGTTCCATCACACATACCCCCCCACCCCCACCCCATTATCCATGCAAACACAGTTATCTTTCCTTCGGCCACGAGACAGGATGCAAAAGAGCTGTAGAGGAAGTAGCAGTAGAAGATTGGTTGTGCCCTCACAGTAAACACGCCTATCACCTGTAGCGATCTGCAGTTCTTCATGAATAGGCCTGGGTTTACTCCTGCCGACATCATAAGGTGGAGTAATCTCACTGGTTGTCATTGTATATCTGCAGTTAGTATGTGTGGGAGGGGGGAAAATGTTGAGAGAATTTTCAGCGATTCATTGCCATCAGGTTTCAAATAATGGCCAGTCACTGCGGCCTCATGTCTGTTGTCTCCTTTTGACACCTTCCGTAGCGTTATGCAAGGTAACACCTCACTGCCTGGGTGGTGTTTGGCAGCAGGATCGAGACATGCACGCTCTTACTGACTTGTAACAGATATGTTGACACAAGGGTCAAGGGTCACATCCCATTTTGCCAGTATTGATGGCTGGAAGCTAGATAGGAACCTGCAGTTTGGTGTTACCCATTCTATCTTTTGTGTGTCGCCATTTGTCGCTGTCTGCACTATAGCCCCGCTCTAGCCTTATCTCTGCATGGCAGGCCGAGGCAGAGTCTGAACCCCAGCTCTGGGCAAATTGCAGCGTGCCGGCTTCTTTGAACTCCACAACATGGCACATGCATTCTCTTTCCCTCTGAGGGACACCTGTTGGATCCTCTCCTGCTTCTCAGTGCCCACTTGTGAAAATTTGATAGATATTCCTGCAGGTTGTTTTGCACTGCTCTGTTTGTTGACTGTATCTCACATTAGTCATGCATTTATTTCTCTCCGGGCATTGCTCTCATTTTCTTCTTTTCTTTACTTTTGAGTAGACAGACCGCAGTGTGTTTGAGCATGTTACGAAGCTCCTCCGGTGATGACTGAACAAAGTGGTGGGAACAACCTGTTGTTAAAACCATCACATGTTAAACGTCCCCGCCAACGCCCTTCGCCGGCCTTCATCTCGCTCTTGAGCAACCCAACAGAATGCAGTGGAACCAAGCTGTATCTGCTTACATAATCACAAGTCTTATCTTTGGCGCTTGTTGTGCCCTCTACAGTCACTGTTTTGCACCCGTTTGCTCTGTTTTGTTCATTACAACGCGCGTGACTGGCTTGAGGGACTTGTCTTTTAAGGTCAACACAACACCCCGGTTTAGACAGACCGCGGCCCCACCTGAGATTTAAATAAATAATAATAAAAAAAGGCCAGAATCTGGGGAAAATATTGGGATGGGCTACAGGTATCAAACCACACCCCGCCGTTTATTTTATTTTTTTCATTCTTTGGGAATAGCTGTCTACTCTGGACAACACTCAATCAAAATCCACCGTGAAGGGTAGCTAATAACTATAAAACTATATATAAAACTATGGGAAATCATACGAAAACTATGTAAAAAAAACCACTCGATTGAGAACTACTGAGAATACAAAATATGTAACTGGTCTCGCTCTCTGTCTCTCTCTCAAATACTCCTCACGGAAGAATTTGACTCTTTTTTAATTTATTGTAGAAGGTGGAAGGACATAGCCAGGGAGTTGTGACTCATATCATATCAGATCAGATAGCCAAGCCTTTAACAACCCATGGTTGTAATAACGCAGTTATAACCACAGAAGCAACACTTAGCTGAAATTCACTGCTTTGCGTATAGATCATAAAGATTGTGCTAAATGATAAGATATGCACCAGGGTTGATGTCTCTGACTTGGATGTTTCCCAAGTACATTAGTATTCAGTGAAAATATATTGTTTTAGTGTTGTGTAGACTTTTAATTATTGACCTTGCTTATTTTTCAAACATTGTAATGTACATTTTAAATTTGATCGTTTCCAGATTTGTATTCATTCATTTGCGTTTATTCCCTTAGTTCAGATATCTGCTGCTATGAATCTAGAGCCAAGTCCAGCCCCTGCTGGAGATAACCATAGTAATACTAATAACAATAACAACAATATATAATTTATATAATAAATATAATAATAATAAGGGCAGCATGGTGGCACAGTGGTTAGCGCAGTCGCCTCACAGCAGGAAGGTCCTGGGTTCGAGCCGCAGGGTAGTCCAACCGTGGGGGTCGTCCCGGGTCGTCCTCTGTGCAGGCTTTGCATGTTCTCCCCGTGTCTGCGTGGGTTTCCTCCGGGTGCTCCAGTTTCCTCCCACAGGCCCAAAGACATGTAGGTCAGGTGACTCGACCGTACGAAATTTTCCCTAGGTGTGAATCTGTGTGTGTGTGTGTGTGTGTGTTGTGTGTGTGTGTGTGTGTGTGTGTGTGTGTGTGTGTGTGTGTGTGTGTGTGTGTGTGTGGGCCCCTGTGATGGCCTGGCAGCCTGTCCAGGGTGTCTCCCCGCCTGCTGCCCAATGACTGCTGGGATAGGTTCCAGCATCCCGTGACCCTGAGAGCAGGATAAGCAGTTTGGATAATGGATGGATGGATGGATAATGATAATAATCATTACATAGTAGTCAGGAGATGGACACAGAGGTACTAGTGATGCTTTCTGCCACCAACTGTTGTTTCAGTAAGGCTGTACAAAGCCAGATTAGGCACTATCTGGCTCGTCAATGGCTTCACCTGGGGGCCTTAATATTTCAACAGCCCCTTTCGAGTAATGGGTGTGTTTGTCATTGGGTTGCTATGGCCACGACAAGCCATTGTACGTTTCCTGTCTGAATACCACCTTCAGGAGAGAGAAATAGGCCAAGCTCAATCAGACGAAATAGAATCACTGGACATCTTTTCCCCTTGACTACTGGAGGTGGAGGACATAACTGACATCTCTCAGCTACAAAGCATAGTGATGTAGTTTAGAGATGGACATAGTCCCCTTTATATCTAGATGTGTTTAGTTGTTGAACTAGCCTACTTAAAGCTGCAATCCCAAGGCTGATGTTCTTGTTTAAAGGGGAACAGAAATGATTTTCGACGTCATCCGTCTCCATATATCATAGGGGTAACACTCCATTAGCAGCTATGATACCGAAGCGGGTCTTCTGTGTCTCTCTGAAACGTTGCTGTAATTGTGCGGCAAAGACGATCCTAATTTGTGAAACTACAGCCTTACTTCCTGGTTTTACCGCTACCCGAGTTGCGCTACATCGAAAATGGCTACATTTTGTATAAGAAAAATAAATAACAATATTACAGATTGTCCACTAGTGACATCCTTGGAGGACACTTCCTCACAGTTTCAGTGGTTTCTCAGAGACTCAACATAAGGCGGCTCAGTATTATGGTTGCTAATGGAGTGTTTATCCCAACAACATAGAGACAGTGTTGAAAACCGTGATTGTTTCCCTTTAACTTACCGACACCTATCACTACTACCCTACTTACTACCAGAGTGCCTCGGATTCTCTTTAGACTGTCCAGCTCATACCGTGGACTTCCATTACAAGTAGGCTGGAAAGTCATCGTTTTTTTTATATTCTCACTCGACTTCTTGCTCTATCCTTGAAGAGCACTTCATATTTTTTCTTCAGCATCACTAATACTATGCTCTTGACCCACTGCAGCGCTCCCTATTCTTTCTTCTTTACTGACACCTACGCGGACACGTGGTAATCATACCGTTCGACCACTGAAAATTTCCAGAGAGTTGTTCAAAATGAGACTGAGTCACTAGTGCTGTTGTGTCAGCACCTTCCCCAGAACACCCCCCCCCCCCCAAATACCGAGTATTGCTGGTAAGGCTCTCTACAGGCTCGGTCTCTCATATGTTTGTTGGTCGTAACTTTGCTCGTTCTCTAAAATCGCCACTAACAAGCCTTCTCTTTCTGCATTTGGTTGCTATGTTGAAGATGTAAAACACGACGTGCTGTGTTTTTGCCCAGGATTTCCGACCCAACGGTAAGCATTAAAAAGAGCAACTTAAGTCTTAAATATGCATTGCCAGAGATGGCATCAAAAATACATTAACTGGAATGCAAATCTTCTCCATTGTAGCGTTAAAAGGCCCAAAGTAAAGATGTATTTTCCCTGTACGACAACACTGTTCCAGTGTAAGTTTTGATTACTGAAAAAATAAACCATATAACCCTGTTTGAAATGTTCAAAACATGCCCTGCAAGTCCTCTGCAAGAGAAAAAAACAGCCGAGGCGTATACTGAGTTTACAAATTGCTGCAGGTTTTGGCAACTGACTGACTTTAAGGTGTGGTCGACTTTTCATGTTTTTATTGAAACCACTCCTCTGAGTAAAATGTCCGTGATACGAGAAAACTCACGATGTGAGAAACAAGATCCACAGGTGTTTAGTCCTCATAGGCAAGCATTTTCCTTTTTCACTTTGTTTGCCTCTTTTACCCTCAGGGCCTCTCCACACCCACCGGTTGAATAATGACCTCATTAAGGTGGGGCAACATAATAGCCAAGCTTGGGTTGTGTTTTTTTTTTTGGGGGGGGGGTTCCCCCTTTTTCTCCCCAGTTGTACTTGGCTAGTTACCCCCACTCTTCCGAGCCATCCCGGTCACTGCGTCACCCCCTCTGCCGATCCAGGGAGGCTGCAGACTACCACATGCCTCCTCTGACGCGTTATGAATGCCACATCATTCAAGCGCTAGGATTGGCCAGTACTCGTTGTCTCCGTTGGTTGGGTTGGTTAAGGTTAGGGTTAGGGCGGGGTTAGGGTTAAGGTTCGCTAATAGCGTAGGGGTGGGTCTTCTCAGAATCCTAGCGCCTGGATGCTACGTGGGGCGTGTCTTGCCTAGAAGTGCCGTGGGATTCATAATAACGCTGACATGTGGAGTCGCCAGCTGGTTCTTTTCACCTGACAGTGAGGAGTTTCGCCAGGGGGTCGTAGCACATGGGAGGATCACGCTATTCCCCCTTGTTCCCCCGAACAGAGGAGGCGCTAGTGCAGTGACTGGGACACACACCCACATCCGGCTTCCCACCGCAGACACAGCCAATTGTGTCTGTAGGGACGCCCGACCAAGCCGGCGGTAACACGGGGATTCGAACTGTCGAGCCCTGTGTTGGTAGGCAACGGAATAGACCGCTACACTACCCGGACGCCCCCGTGTTTTGGTTTTTTATTTTGTTTTTGGAGGACAAGAAGAAGACAAGAGCACAAGGCCTCTTGTATAAATACTAATTTTTGGTAAACACTGTGTAAGAAACCAGTATCTGACCCGTGTCAGTGTCACAAATGTGAATGAGGTTTAGTGGAAAGATGTGACGCTTTCACAAAATAATCTGCAGTTTGAAACATTTTAAGGCTTAGTTTTATATCTGTTCATGGGTCAATGAGCCGAGCACTGTCATTTCAAAGAGCTGCTTGTAATTAAAAGAAGGCTGAACCCGTTGTCAGAAAGGCACAAGAGGTATGAAAATACTCTGCTTAGATACGCGTCATGGCACACTGTACGTATAGATACGCAGAGGACATGGATACTGTTGTGATACGATCTACAAAACTGTGTGTGCATGCTGCATGCATGCATGCATGTGTGTCTGGTTGTGGTCATATACAATCTCACAAATAAGTATGTACCTTCTAGGCAATCCTTGGAAATAGATACATGAACTTGTGAATGAAAATCAGCGTTGACGCAGCTTCCCCACTTTGGTCAGCTGATGAGAAAGTAGGTCCTCAGCACCTTTTCTTCTCGTTACTCTCACCAGCCATGAGCCCGGGGGAGAGTATTTCTGAAACTACAACTCTGTCCTAGCTGATTTTGCTGTCAGTCTCATCACTAAGTTCACACTCATCATGTCCCCACCTCCTACCAAAATCCCAATGGCGTAATTGTGTCCACACATAGGCATCAAGAGCATCACAAGCCTGAAAAAAATGACTTCCTTTTTGTAAAAAGCTAGCCTATATCAAAAATTCTGTTTGGGAGGGGGGGATTCCCCCCTTTTTTCTCCCCAATTGTATCCGGCCAATTACGCCACTCTCCGAGCCGTCCAGGTCGCTGCTCCACCCCCTCTTGCCGATCTGGGGAGGGCTGCAAACTACCACATGCTTCCTCTGATACATGTGGAGTCGCCAGCCGCTTCTTTTCACCTGGCAGTGAGGAGTTTCACCACGGGGACATAGTTCACCTCATCCCCCCCCCCCCCAACAGGTGCCCCGACTGACTAGAGGAGGCTCTAGCGCAGCGACCAGGACACACACCCACATCCGGCTTCCCAAACCGCAGACACAGTCAGTTGAGTCTGTAGGGATGCCCGACCAAGCCGGAGGTAACACAGGGATTCGAACCGCCGATCCCCATGTTGGTAGGCAACGGAATAGACAGCTGCACCACCCGGACGCTCACACACACGGATATTACATTATTTTTTCGACTAAACTGATGTTTCGCTTGTTGGAAATCTACGTAATTTGGAATTTCGGTTTCCCATTAAGGCCCTATAGTCCCTAGTTGGGAATTGTCATGTATTTGGAATTTCGGTTTCCCATTAAGGCCCTATAGTCCCTAGTTGGGAATTGTCATGTATTTGGAATTTCGGTTTCCCATTAAGGCCTTATAGTCCCTAGTTGGGAATTGTCGTCATGTCTGTGCCACTAAGCCAAAGTTTTAAACAAATTTGGAATACGCTAAATGGTTCAAAATGTCATACACTATGGATTGCACCCTTTTATTATAGTTTTTTTTTTCCTACAGAGACTCAATAATCTCTTTAAATTCACAAGAGGGAGGGAGGCAGTTGCTGCTGCAGTGTTGTCTGAGTGCAGCTAATTACTGCTTGCATCATGCTAATCCGGTACGCTGCTGGTCCCCTGAACTCAGACACACACACACAGCCACTCCAGCTGGCTCCAGACCTGTCTTATCACTCCGCTGAAGGACCAGATTAGAGAGGGTATTAGTGCGAACACAGAGGTACAAGCGACAGAAACCGCTTGCTGTTACTTTAATGGCGTCCAATAACACATTGTTTGACGGTGCCCCCGACAACAGGCCGCCGGCCTGCGCTCTACGGTATCATTGCAGGTTGCCATCTCAGCTGTCTGCCAATACGGCTGATCCCAAGCTCCTGTGTAAACAAGGGAAGAAATCCCCTTGGTGGGTGGTGGTGGTGGTGGTGGGGGGGGTGGGGCATCAAAATCATCCCTCCAACTCTACTAAGCACCACATTGTAGAAAGTTTGCAACCTGCAGCGTTTTTTTTTCTTCCTTCTATCAGGGAGCAGAAAAGATCTGGACACCATCTCTGTTTCTGTCTTCTCTTCCTCTCTCTCTCTCTCTCTCTCTCTCTCTCTCTCTCTCTGTGTGTTTACACTACTTTGTACTGATACAGAGTTTTCTGCTACACCCCCTCCCGCCCGGAAACCCACGTTGTTGAACTGTTGCTGGTCCAGGCATCAACAGCAGCACATCGCGCGTTATCCGCGACGCTTCCTCGGTTCGGCAGCAGTTCATGCGATCGGTGCGTGGCCCGTTCGCCGCAGAACCGATCCCGCGGTGTTTGGCACATTAGTTTGCCTCGTCTTTAGACCGCCACGAGAAACCGTCCCCGCCGCGGGCTGATCCTCGTCGCAGGGAGCGATTAACTCTCGCACGGCCCGGGGCCTCTCATCGTTGAGAGGGGCGCCAATTATACCGCGGCGCTAATTGGACTGGACAGCGGCGTTATTCTCCCACGAGGGAGGTTGAAGACGCGACATTCCCTGAGAAATACTTCACTGAGACGCAGCCGAGCCGAGTCTTGATGGCCCGGTATGGATTCGGACGTTGCAGCCGTCATGTTAACCCCTTCCCTCCCTCCTTGTCTGTTCATCCCCCCCCCCCTTCCCTATTTCCTCTCTCTCTCCTCCTTCTGCTCCGTTTCTCCTCCTCCTCCGCCCCCCCCCCCCCCGTGAAACCCCTCTCCCCATCCAGTCGCGTTCTAAGCCTCTTACTCACATCCCGTTACTTGGGCACACCACTTTTCACACCGACGTCCAACTTCACCGCGTCGGCCGCTCCCCTCCTCCCCCTCTCCCCCACCTCTCCCTCTCCCTCCCGGTCTCACATGTCCGTGTCGTTCCCGTCCCGACAGGGCAGCGATGGGGCCCGTGTGCGTGTAGCGGTTCGGAGGGGGGGGGATTCTGAAGACTTCCGAGCGGCCATGCTTCCGCCAAGGTAAGCGTCCGTCTGACGGAGAGCGTAACACGCCGTCCGCTCTGCCGCCACATTCCTTCACGCACAGAAAGAGAAAAGGGGAAAAAGTCCTCGCTATAGCGCGAGAGCCCTCCGCTAACTTGAAGCAGATGTGAAGCGGCGCAGAATGTGTGTGTGTGTGTCTCGGTTACGCCTGAGCGCCGTGGTTGGTTGTGAAGTTTTAGCGGTATCGGGGTGGGGGGGGGGGGGCAGAGTTCATTCGGGGAAGGGGCGCGCAGTGATTGGTTAAGAGAGTTTTTTGCCCTCCCGAGGGACGCGAACTGATCTAACGTGGCGCTGCGGTGGCTGCTGCTGCTGCGCACGCTACGGTCCATCTGCGGTGACGTAAACGAGACGTTAAGGTCGTAACGGTCCTCTTACATATACTGTTTTATATTCATACCGTAACGTGCACGGATAACAAGGCACGCTGGCCGCTGGCTCGCGGGTCTGACCCTTTAGTCGAGCGGATAGCGACGCCTCCTGCGGTGCGGGCGGTACGGGTTCGCTCCCCGGTCGCGGCAGTTCCAGTGGTTGCGTTGTCCCCCCCCCGAATTCGCCACAGTATGTGTCTCTCGCTTTATATCGTATTTTAAGCGCGTGCAGCACCTCGGTTCAACCGTGGTTGTTTTAAATGCGCTACGTGAATAAACTTGACTTGACCTATTGGCCGAGGGTGGACGCACGACCCAGTAGTGTCTCGTGCTGTTAACAGACCGCTTGCAGACGTGTGTTTTGTTTAGCTGCTAGTTTTGTTTGTTTTATGACGCTGTCTGTACTGCGGGGTCTTAAACAAAAAAGAGAGGAAAAGCGACGCATCAGACTCGAGTGTGTTTGGTATGGGTAGGCTCCCTTGAACGTGACTGTGATTTTCCAGCACGTACAGGCACTTGGCCGGTGGCGGCCTTCTGCAGTGGAAGGATAGTCGTCACCTCCATGTGCAAGATCAGGAAACAGAGAGGGAGACGATGCAGCTGACTGTCTGTGTGTCTGTGTGCTGCAGGCTTGCAGCTGGCTAGTGACACACAGACGAGCTGCAGATGAAAACACATTACAATACTGATATTGATGTAGCTTCAATGTTTTTTTTCACGTTCCACAATTTCACACCGTGTGTCACTCCTGACGTTGCCAGAAAAGTTTCTAGTGTTTTAAAAGAACAGTGACAAACATGGCAAAAGGCACATATAATTGTATTTAAACTGTCAGTTTATCATCTGACTGTCACAAGTTCACACTTGAGGAGGGGGGGGGCATCTTTAACATGTAAACTTAACTTTGCATTCGGCTGCAAGCTGGCTTTGGGCTATTTTTTGTCCATCTTAGTGTATTTACTTTTCACACGCAGACAAGCAATGTGAGCAATGTGGACTTCGCCTAACGTGAAATGTGGCAAAATATTTTCCCCAAGCAACATAATGATATGAAGCATTATACCATAACCCCATAAAACCCCCCCCCCCAAACCAGCAGGTTTCTACTTTTGCTGTTCCACCACATTCGGCCAGAGTAATTAAAACTCAGCTTCTGTAATCTTATACAATATAAGTTTTTTTTTTGCAATGAACATAATGTCAGGAGGACACCTGGCATGTGTAACAGTCCAATGACATAGTCTGAGAGGGATTTGGCATCTGACAGCCGTGTCTAAAATGTGGCAGGCAACTCCGAGAGCCGAGGACGAGCAAGTATGTATGTGCCGCAAAACATTCCCTTCCTCCATTAAGTGATCTCACTGTGTCCTTGTCTTGTTCTCTGTCCTGCATGCCTGTCATAGCTGCTGTCTAACCGTGGCGAGAGAGAGAAAAATGTGTGAGAGAGTTTGCATGTCTGTGTATCTGTGAGTGGGATGGAGGATGGGGATTTGAAGCTTTTGTCCACTTATACGCTGTAAATCAACAACGTTAAATGCCTAAGGTAATTTCTATTTGTGACTGCATTTTCAGGTCCACTGCACATTCCCCTTGCTGTGGCTATGGTTGCATCCTGTAACCAGCGAGGACTACCCCCCCACACACACACCTCTGCTGCCTTTGAGATGGTTTAGCCCATGTATAACCTGGTCACCATGATGGGCCTCCATGATTGTCAACAGAAACCGGGATCGACAGTCTGTGGTCCTGAAAGGGGTGGACCCGGAGACCTGTATGATTGTGTTCAAGAACCACTGGGCTCAGGTAAAGCAAGTCCCGCATTTCAGAGCCGTCCTAGTTCTCATAATAACCTCAAAATACCTTGGATTCTTCCCTCCAAACCCCAACTGAACCGTTATCTGAACACCTAAGCTGATAGTTTGAACCCCACTTTAGCAAATACAAAATGCTTAGGGCGTACTGTGTCCGTGATGCCTGATTTCGGCCTCAAACCCTGATAATGGAAACTGAAACCAAAAATGCTGAACGTGCTGTGAAGGTCTAACACTAATCTCCAGTATGGTCATGGCTGGAGGAATCTTGGCTCTGGACGGATGTCTCAGGCTCTTGGCACTTTGTCAGAGCGTGTGTCCTCCGTTAACCCTTACGTAAGCTGCCGCGGCTGCTGGGTCCTTTCCCCCCCCCCCCCCTCTTTCTCAGCCACACCGTGGGACAAATGACCTTACTGTGTTGCAGAGTTACTATCTTGGAAGAGTGCAAAAAGAAGTCTCTTATTCATGTATTTATTTAGTCATTTATTTATGTAAAGTTGGACTGAAACTGAAATCCAAAGATTTTCTAACAATGACTACTACTTTAATCGTCACGCGTTTCGCAATCTCTCTCTACTGAACAAAAATATTCAGTGTAAGTTGTGTCTATTTTTATTCTTGAAAATGCTCTCCTTGGTTCAGCTTCTATTGGCCAATCTTTTTTCAGATACTCATGATGTCATCACACTCATTTACATACAGCTTATGAAATCACATCAGCGAAATATGAAACCCCACCCACCCTTACCGCCAACCTTTGCCTACACTTGTCACTCAAAAGGATGGCTAATGAATATTAATGAGGAATAGACCATAGACTGACTCTCTCTCTCTCTCTCTCTCTCTCTCTCTCTCTCTCTCTCTCTCTCTCTCTCTCTCTCTCTCTCTCTCTCCTCTCTCTCTCTCATCTCTCTCTCTCTCTCTCTCTCTCTCTCTCTCTCTCTCTCTCTCTCTCTCTCTCTCTCTCTCTCTCTCTCTCTCTCTCTCTCTCTCTCTCTCTCTCTCTCTCTCTCTCTGCACATGTACATTTTCTGTCATCAGACAGGAAAGCAAGCGAAACTCGGCAGCATTGAGATGGTTAAAGTGTGCAGGGGAGATGGCAGATTATCATGCGATAACCTTGTGAGCCAGACAAATCTTGTAAATTCACCATGTTGAAATTTATCTGGCGAGCTCAGCCGATGTTTTATCAGCTGCGTTTTACTTCTAACTCTGTGTTTCTGTGAGTGGGACCCGTGTTACCACTCCGTTTCCCCATCTAGAGCCGTTTCTCCCGGACAAACGTAGACTAGTTGGGATTTCATTAAAACTTGGGGGTTTGTTAGAAGTGAAGACGTGAAGTAAGTCCTCAAAATGAAAATAGAGCCCTTGTTTGTCATCATAGCTTGTGTTGCATTAGACAGTTGGCCGGTGCAGTTTCCAGCCTGTCAAGATTTAAGTACATGCTTAGTTAACCAGTAGGCTGATAAATGTACCCTTGACTTGGTTTCAGATCAGAAAACATGGACATCGAAGTACCATGCTTAGTGAAGTGCCCTTCCCCTGTTCAGTTTATGACTTAAATTTCCTTCTCTTCAGGTCTCGCTTTACTCGTCATTGTGTTGTGACGCGTGTCGACAACTGGTTGTTGTCGGACAATACCCAGGATTTGAGTCCTGTATTTTTGGATGCCGTTTGTTGCTAGTCGGTGTGGTTTTGCACAAAAACCACTCGGTGCTAGATATGAGTAATCCCTCCAGAGCCAGGAAATCTGTCAAATTCACACGTGTTTCTGTTTGGTGACAAGGATTTATATTTGTTTATATTACATATTTGCAAAACGAGGGGAAAGCGGTCGACTTTGCTCTCGAACTGATGCGACGACAGTGCTTCTCACGCACACCTTTCATTTACTTGACCTCCCCTCCATTACTGTGTCTATTGTACCGACATGAATGTCATCCTCCTGGATGGCGTTCCATCAGCCATGCCTCAGTTCTCTGTGAACAGGCCGTCGTCATAGGAAGCGCGGGCTGGCCGGGGACACTGGGGCCATTGTTGTGACTCTGGTTTCTACACAAGAGAACATACAAGGGTGGCACTTGCTAGACAAAGGGCTGTTTCACGCCGCTCTTCCAAAGTGATCTGATCTGGCAGTGTGTTGACCTATTTTAACCCCATTTTTTGAATAAAGTGAACTGCGAGAGAGATAAAGGACTGCTTTAGGTGCATGGTCACCGCTTTTTAAGTTATGGCTTGTAAAGGTTAAAGGTGCGTCGCACTCAAACATGATATAAGTACAACCTGTTGAGATGGTATAGGTATCTATAAAAAGAAAATGCTGACCATATCCTACGTGTCAAAAAGCATATACATGCTGGAGCAGGTGTTTCAATTGAGCTCTGCTGTACACTGAGAATTAATAATCATTGCACTGCATACAGTATATAATAATACTATATAAATGTGTGGCACACAAGATATTTCTTATGATTGTTTTGTCAGCAATATTTTTTTTGTTAATATAAATGATTTGTCAGATTATATATTTACTTATTACACTTAACATACAGACACAATCACAGACATATATATATATATAGAAGGTAGTGGTAATAATGTGCATATGTATGTGTGTGTGTATATATATATATATAATAAAAGAAAAGTATTCCTAGAATCACAGCAGAGTAACAAATATGATGACTTAAGGTAGGTTTTGCGTTCTGAACACTAATAGAAAATAGATTTCGATAAAGGTTGCAGGTCCTTGATAGCGTCTTAACTATATTTTAACTCTTACACCTCATAGTAAACCCGCATATTTCTTCTGGGAAACTGCTTTCAATAAGTCCGGCTTCTTTAGCCCCACAGAATTTTAAGCACAGGGATTATCGGGGAAATTGGGTATGTGTCTCGTGTTTTTCTCCAACCATATTCTGTTTTTAGTACAGCAAATTCAGTAATCTCTTGCTAGTTACAAGGTTACAGTGAAGGCCAACACAGCTCAAATAATCAAATCTTGCAGCGTGTAACCAAGACAAATAACCGAAAATATACATCAATAAAATTAATAGTTTGGGTAATGCTCTTCTTGTCCACCAGGTTGTGAAGATTTTGGAGAAGCATGACCCTCTGCGCAGTAGCTCCAGCCTGCCCTCACTGGGTGTCATCAGCCTCAGCACCAGCTCTGGTGGCGGTCTCCGTTTTAGCCCTATCCCTGGCGACGAGGCCAATGCCGTGCAGAACTACGTGGAACACATGCTCTTCCTGCTAATAGAGGAGGAGAGTGGCCAGGCAGGGGCCATGGGCCCCATCCTGGAGTTTGTGGTGATGGAGAACGTGATGGAGCGCCTTTTTGTCTGGAGCCTCCGACGAGAGTTCACGGATAACATGAAGCTGGAGCAGCTGAAGATGTACGAGATGCTGGTGGGCCAAGCACGCCAGCCGCTGCTGCACCACAAGCCCATCCTGCGACCGCCTCATGATGCTGCTGTCTTCCTGCTCTGGCACAGCAGCGCCTGATGTAGAGACCGAGCTGGTGCTTTTGCTTAACCAGCTGTGCTGCATCTTGGCCAAAGACCCCTCGGTGCTAGAGCTCTTCTTCCATACCAGCGAGGACCAGGGAGCGGCCAACTTCCTGATCTTCTCCCTGCTCATTCCTTTCATCCACAGGGAAGGCACCGTCGGCCAGCAGGCCAGAGACGCCTTGCTGCTCATCATGTCATTGTCTGCTGAGAACGAACGTGTGGCCAAACACATTGCAGAGAACACATACTTCTGTCCGGTCAGTCCTGTATGATGATCAGTGGGTCTTCTTTCCTTTCTCTAACTGACCTTAAATGCTTGACTTCTTTTTGAACTCAGTTAAGTGTACCATTTTTTTAAGTTGAAGGTATACAGATGAGTAAACAGCATATTTTTGTTGTGACCAACCACACCTACCCCCTCTCCAACTGAATGCCCTTCAAAACTGTTTGAGGATATCAAAAGGGAATATATACACCCGACTATATCAGATATCATTTAGCTCATAAAGCCAGCATATGCACATCAGCTTTCATTTAAAAGACACGACTTTGACATGTCCCCTGTCCCCTGTCTGTCCCCTTTGTCATAGCCATTTGCATTTTGACTTTATAGGGGGAAAAAAAATACAGACTTCCATTTTTTGGACTAACGGATAAAGGTCTTAGCTGTACTTCTGATGTCAGGGAATTATCTGACAGGGAGGAAGGCAGAGGAGGGTTCATTTGCTCTACAGGGAGCGCTCAGAATGAGGAAGCAGAAGGGTGCAGAAAATTACAACAAGTACACATCGCTACCCACATCTACGCAAATCACAAAACTTTTTCAGGGTACAACGATCTACATGTTGACATTAAGTGCAGAATACAGCATGCATACATCTACGTCTAGGAAAAAGTAACGATAGGGAACTGTTAAATCACATCATGCTGTTTCTATATTTCCTGTTGATTCTGCGTATCTTCAGCTGTCAGTGTTATCTCGTTGGAAGAATCACTGCCCAACAGTTCAACCTCTTATCTCATGCATAAATCCCTCGGGAAGCTATCCAAGAGCCAGAGTAAGATGAAGGAAAGCTGAAATGTAGGTTACTGTAATGGCCTGGTTACATTTCCAGTGCATAGAAGGTGTAGGGCAGTGGTGGGGGGTGGAGGGGGGGGGGAATTGAAATACACATTTTGATGTTAGTCTGAATGATAATGGGATACAATGGAATGCAGTTATTTTTAATTGTGACCATTGCATATTGATACTATATGTTAAGTGTCATGAGTCATTTATATAAATATGATGAAAGATAAGAGCCACAAACTGAGAGCCCCTCCCGTTTCTCATCTCATGTGCTGCTTCATTAACGCTTCATTAAGCCTTTGACATTCCGTCTATAATTAATCTAAGGCCCGCTATCTTTTGCCACGTATATAAGAGGGTGTCAGTGCCACAAGACTGATGCTCCATTTTTACACCCAGCTTGCAGTACCAGATCATCAGCATAATGGTCCCTGTGCCCGATTTACTTTGGTACCAGCTAAGACTTGGAAGTTATATTACCATTGCACTATAGTATAGCATACATAGACATTTTATGACAAACTAGACTGCTCAATTACCTGATCTAGAGAAAGACACCAAGTTGTCTCTCTACACGTAACAAAGACAGAATACTGTTTAAATCTAATCAGAGTCCATGCCGAAAGTGCCTTATTTTTTATCTACAAGGATATTAGTTCAACATTGGTATCATAAACAACTGAAAATGGCTCATTGACTTTACATACTGTTTCTTCTGCTATAATGTAAAACACAAGGGTAAATGCTTTTACTCAAAATGACAGCAGGTACCCCCAGTTAAGCTCGTGACATTCTTTAGCATAACGTAAATGTTAGTTTAGTGTAAATACTTGGCTAACTGTCCAGATCTGTCTTGTTTCTCTTAGGTGCTAGCCACAGGGCTGAGTGGCTTATACTCATCTCTGCCCACTAAACTGGAGGTGCCGAACGAAGAGTGGCATTGTCTCCACAGGGACGACTGGCAAAAGATGCCCGCCCTCGTCCAGTTCCTCAACTCGCTGGAATTCTGCAATGCTGTCATACAGGTGACAGGGACACACATGCAAATGCAGATGGCTCTCTCCTTTGTCTTTACTTAAGGCTTGGCATGCAGCATTGATTTTATTTTTCCCAGGTGGCCCACCCCAGTATCAGAGACCAGCTGGTTAGTTACATCTACAATGGATTCTTAGTGCCTGTCCTAGCACCAGCTCTTCATAAGGTGAGTGGCCATCATTCTCCTCTTCACTTATCTGTTTACTTATGTGAAAATGAATTATGCACGATACTCTTTAAATAAAGTAGTATTTACCAATATGGGCTTGGGGAAGACCTGAAGTCATAGACTCTACAGTACTTGAGTTTTTATACTCCAAATTCGTATCAGCATATCTGCAATGCATCAGTTTCTAAAACCTGGCGATACTTAATTGTGCCACTTGATGATCCCTCCATCTTTGCAGCTGACCTTAGAAGAGGTGATGACCACCACAGCCTACCTTGACCTGTTCCTGAGGAGCATTTCTGAGCCAGCCCTGCTGCAGACATTTCTCTCCTTCATTCTCCTCCACCGACATGAGAACGTTCAACTCCTGGATACACTGGTCAGCCGTATCAACACCCCCTTCCAGGTACAGGAGGTCACAAGCAGATTGACGTTAAGACGGTGTGTTTAGGAAGTCAATTCTAACAACATATGATGGCAGTTTTAACAATGTATGATGTTACTAAGGGGGAGCCTTTACATGCTCCCTCTTGGTAACATCATAGATGTCGTCAAGGTCTCCACTTCCTCTGCTACGCCGATGACGTCCAGCTCTACATCACCACTACATCCATCATTACTGCAACTCACTCCACTCTAACCAACTGCCTCACCGAAATTAAATCATGGATGCAAACCAACTTCCTCACGCTACATTGTGATAAATCTGACACGATTATCCTCGGTCCCAAAGCACTTACCAAAACCCTCCCCACACATCCACAACCTCGGAATCATTTTCGACAGCAACCTCTCCTTTGAACACCACGTCAATAAAATCACCAGAACTGCCTTTTTCCACCTAAAAAACACAACTCGTCTCCACTCATCACTCTCCTTCTCTGCTGTCGAAACTTTGATCCATGCCTTCATCACATCCAGAATCGACTACTCCAACAGTATTCTTTATGGCTCATAATCCAAAGTCCAAAACAAACTCCAGTACATCCAGAACGCTGCTGCCCACCTGCTCACCCACTCCCGCTCCCGTGATGACATCACTCCTGTCCCCCAGAACCTCCGCTGGCTCCCTGTCCCACAATGGATCCAATTCAGAGACCTTCTCCCTACTCACAAATGCCCTCCATAACCAGGCCCCCTCCTACCTCACGACCTGCTCCACTACCGTACTCCTTCCCGCCACCTTCGCTGCTCCGATGCCAACCTCCTGTCTCACTTGTGTGGGGGGGGCCTCCGGGTAGCGTAGCGGTCTATTCCGTTGCCTACCAACACGGGGATCGCCGGGTCGAATCCCTGTGTTACCTCCGGCCTGGTCGGGTGTTCCTACAGACACAATTGGCTGTGTCTGTGGGTGGGAAGCCGGATGTGGGTATTTGTCCTGGTCGCTGCACTAGCGCTCCTTCTGGTCCCCCGGATCGACAGAGAGGGGGTGGAGCAGCGACCGGGATGGCTCAAAAAAAAAGAGCAGGGTAATTGGCCAGATACAATTGGGGGAGAAAAAGGGAGAAAAAAAAAACCTTGTGAGGCATCATTAACATTGATGTGTTCCTTCCATCACTACTCCAATATATTAATGTCCCAAGGTTCCCTGTCCAGTATTTGGTGCACCTGCAGTGTCTTGAATACTGAAGTAGATGTGTGTTTTTCACATTTGCCATGATAAACTGGTTTGTAACTCCCACATTGATCCTCAGCACAAATTGATGCAACACTTGAGAAAAATTATCCTTGATAGCACAAAGTGTTTTAAGTATTCATTTTTTCTCCCCCGTCAAAATTGGAAAATGCTGCTTATAAAACAAGAATCCCTGACCTGTTGTATCCTCATAATCACTCACTTTCTCTGATGGTTTGGAAAACTTGTTCTGCTTTTGCATCAATTCATTTGTGAACAAATTTTTTTTTTTTTTTGCATAAACTGCAGCACTTTTCACTGTTACTTTTACTTACAACCTCTGTGGTTTTTTTTGTGATTGATTTCATTCACTGCTGCAGCTGGGCATCGTTTCACTGGCACTGTTCCGCACTCTCATCGGCTTATACTGTGAGGATGTGATGCTGCAGCTCATACTGAGGTGCGTGGGAGACACATACACACACACACACACACACACACACACACACAGCATGGAACATCTAATTGGTTTATGGCGTGATGAGTTTCCACTCTGTACTCCCTACGGTGTAGGCGCGTGTCACCGTCTGCTCCCACCCCTCGCTCCCGCCCCGCTTCTCACCCTCCTACCACCCACTGGGTTACCTAACAGGATCCGCTCCACTCTGTCCCTCCAGGTACCTGATCCCTTGTAATCACATGATGTTGAGTCAGAGACGTGTGGTAAGGGAGAGGGACTGCTACTCGGTGTCAGCAGCGAAGATCCTCTCTCTAACACCATCGTGCTGCTCACCAGAAAACAGCCCCCCACCGCTCCGACAGCTCCACTCAATCCATTGGTCCAAGGGCACAGAGAGTCCCGGCAACGCCGGCACCACGGGTAAGGCGGAGGGGGTGTCGGAGAGTGTATAACGTGTTTTAAATGGAGGATGATGTATACATTTGATAAGTATCCTTTCAATAATGTGCTTAGAATATTTGTTACATAACATCGAGAGGTCATCTATACCGAATTTCTGCCAATAAAGTCTTTACAAAATAAAGAAGTCAATTAGATGACTGATGAAACGTGTCTCTCAATAACGGTGTCCAGAAGAACTGAGTCAACTTTCTGTGAGTATTTAACTTGCTCTCATTCCCCTTGAGAAGAATGAATGCTTTAAGTTAGATAAGTTATGTTTTGCAGAACAGTCAAACAATTGATCGCTTTTGCTCAATTTTCTAATCTTTTTTTACCCTTTCACTTTTTTGTAATATTTAATGCGGCTCTAACTGGCTCCATGCCACTTGTAGATCTACTGCAAAACATATTCCCACCGCAAATCTGTCTTCCGGTGCCATTATTTAAGAGGCTTTTTGCTTCAGACCATCATTAATAACGGCCAACAGTCAAACAAATCAGAACAAAATTCAGATGAATGGAAAGCATGATTATTCCAGTCACTAAGCAGATTAAAAAAGCTCTATGCAATATAATGGGCAGAGAATAAAACGACATAATTTGTGACACACATGAATATGTATGTTTCCCAAAGTCTACCTAAAGAAACTAATTGTATCACAACACACTGCAGGGACTTAACCCCATTTGCATTTAATAGGCAGATTGATATAAGAGGCATGATTATGAGTGTTTTATCAACCGGTGAGATCTCCTGTTGGTTAGGTTTATTAAATCAGTTCCCCCCCTGTGGATATCTGTCAAACTCATTAGTTCTGCTCTGTATGAGTTCTTCATGGAGGTGCAGGGAACATAAATTCATCAACTCTTTGTCTTTGTTTCGTTAGAGAAAAAGGAGAACTTCTTGGACGAGGACAGCTCGGGCAACTCGTGTGTCATCGGGTCAGAGCTGTATCTGGACGTCAGCTATCTCCATTACCTCTATGACGCCCGCCTTGGCATCACCAGCTGTATACGGGCCTGCGGAGTTTGGTCAGCCCCATACGATGGTCAGGATCCCCCACCCGAGGATTACCAACCTGGTGTTCTGGAGGAGGCCGGCCTTAGAAAGTGGCAAGCGCAGACAGTGCCCCGGAAAATTTCATTCGCCCGGGCCTGCCCACCTCAAAACAGTGAGCCACCTGCTGTTCACCAGCCAGAGCTGGAGTGGGATGATAGTTACGATGCTTGCCCGGTGCAGAATGCTGAGACTGTTGTTGAGAGTAAACTCCCACAGATGTCCCCTGCTGAGCCTCCCAGGCACATCCAGGAAATGAGGAGATCAGCCACCATGCTGGTTAAGGGCTCCTACATTGAGGAATCTGACTTCCAGGATGATGTCATGGTTTACAACCTTGTTGCCAAGAAAGACATCAGAGATGGCGAGGGTGTAAAGCACAAACCCAAAGGGACCCAACTGGAAGAAACTCTTTCGGACTTACCAGAGAAAGGGGCTGTCGTTAGAAATGGACTAAGCCTTACCCTTCCAACCTCCAGTAGTGATACTAACAGCACTAAAAGCTCAGACACCAAATCCAAAGATGAAATTGAATGTAATTTCAACATTCAAAACCCCTGTGCTGCTGAGGCTGGAGATGATCTTTTGGCTCAGTATGAGGAACTGATTCATACCTTGAACACTGAGGCAAGTGGAAGTCCAGTCACAGTTGACGGGGAGTTCCACAACCAGATCAAACCCACTGGCGAGGAAGAGGAGGAGGAGGAGGAGATGGATTTTAGCGCTTTCTCTGCAGATACACCAGAACCCGAGAAACTGCCTTCGCCGTTCGGCACCAGTAGAGGTAGATGTGGGATTAAAAGCCATTCAGTACCTTTTACAGGTGAGCGGAATTAAAATACATTAGTGTACCATGGGCAGCTATTTGTATGGCGCTGTGATGTGAAGGGTTCTCTTTTCTATACATATTAGACAACAATAAAATGTTCACCATCGACCCGATTCTCTTTTTATAGGTCCATTCATCAGCGTGCTGTTGTCCCGTCTGGAGAACATGCTGAAAAACTCAGTCCACGTCAACTTGCTGTTGACTGGCATCCTGGCCCAGTTGGCAGCCTACCCACAGCCTTTGCTCCGCTCGTTCCTTCTCAACACCACCATGGTCTTCCAGCCAAGTGTCCGCTCTCTTTACCAGGTAACATAAAACTGAGTGTGTCTACTAGTAATATATATAGAATTGTGTGTGTGTGTGTGTGTGTATTTGAGTGGTGGCTGTTTTTATCACAACAGTTTGCTGGGAGTACCAGACAGAAATGTGGGGGAACTGCCCATAAAAAAAGACCAAATGAACAAAATAAACAAGTTATTATTTGCTTATTAAGCCATTTCGCAAAGAATTAATAAAAAGCCCAGGACGGCCCGGTGAGTAAGGAGACTATCCTGAGGTGCAGTGGTACAACACCCCCCCCCACACACACACACACACACACACTTCCCAACCTCCCCATATTTCAAAGTGACTGCCCTGCTCACTAAATCTGCACCAGCTCCAGGAGAACTGATGGCTTACCCGTGCTGTGTTAAGACGGCAATAAATAGTATTTAAAAAAAAAAGGGAAAAAAGTAACGCTCTGATGTTGACCCTGCGTTGTGTAGGAGGTGGCAGTGAAAACAAACTGCACATGTTGATTGATTGACGTGTTGTGTTTTTATTGAATTCTACTGTAAGAAATTCTATACTTTTGTTCAAAGATGCAAATTAAAGCCGGGTATTGCAAGGAATATGCAAGAAATCTGGTAAAATCAGAGCTCGGGGTGGGGGGGGGGGTGTCACTGTTCTCCCGTAAGATATAGTATCGGGCAACTTCAGTCCTTTGGCTGATTCATGTTTAATGTACAGACGATCAGAAAAGATGGCGCTGGCTGTGGGTGGAACTGGCATCATGGGGGGGGGGGTGTGTTACGAGGAGCACGGCAAGGGATGCACTCGTAATGTGTAAACACTTAATTTCAATCAGGGCTGGTAAACAAGAGAAGATCTGTTTATCTTGAAACTGGAAGTGGTTCTCGTTAGCGCATCCTTTGCATGCGTCCCTTAAGTGCAGCGTGATTAACTAGCATAGACGATGTTTAAATCCACGGCTTATATCGGGTTATACGTGTGCCTCCAGGTCCTAGCCTCCCTGAAAAATGAGATCGACGATCTAGCTGTGACCAGGAGAGATTTTCCTGAGATGATCACAGCCGCCCAGCACTGGCTCCTCGCCAGAGAGGCCTCATTTGGAGCAGAAGGTAACAAATTACCGCGGGCTGGCTATCGACTGTGTAGCGTGTTTTATTTGCTCACGATTAACTCACCACACAAGTGTTGCTTTCATTCATACGATCAACAGAACAATCCATTTTTTGTGAACTTCCAAGTCAAAGAGGATGGTTAGCTCAAAATGACTCCAAATTTCCAGGGGGCATATTTCTAATGACCCCGGTGGTAATTAGGGTTCGGAGTTGTGTTGGCTTGAAGTTCCTCAGTTTCCCCCCCCATGAAACGCTCCCAAGATTATGTCTGTAGTCCGTATCAGATGCATTCAGTCCTATTAAGACGAGAATAAATTCCACTTGATCTTCTTAATTCGCGTCTCACTGCGGTGGAGATTCAACCACGGCCGAGTCCTAAAAGTTCAACGTGCCTTTTCAACTCGACCCCCCCCCCCCCCCCCCCCGTGGTTTCAAAGTCGTGCAAGTTACAACAACATCTTTTTGGGGAAAATGTTCTTCTCGCGTAGATTTTTGAAGACGCTTTTTCAAAAGAGTGAACTTAATCTCTCTGCCTTGCTTTTTTTTTTTCATGGGCATGTTGACATGCTTTGAAAACCCACCCCTTGAAATTCTGTTTAATGGCGGTGGAAATGATTTGGAAAAACGAAGATCTCATTAAGAGGAATATGGGATGAGTGTAAAACTTCTAACAAATGTATTTTCCAACCCGGTCTTGTATGTATGCACACTGTATGCACACTGTATGCCCAGCTTGGGAGGGACAAAATTCCATCCTCTTAGAAAATTTGTGTGTATGGGGTCGGGGCGTCTGGGTAGCGTAGCGGTCTATTCTGTTGCCTACCAACACGGGGATCACAGGTTCGAATCCCTGTGTTACCTCCGGCTTGGTCGGGCGTCCCTTCAGACACAATTGGCCGTGTCCGCGGGTAGGAAGCTGGATGTGGGTATGTGTCCCGGTCGCTGCACTAGCGCCTCCTCTGGTTGGTCGGGGCGCCTGTTTGGGGGGGGGGACTGGGGGGGGAATAGCGTCATCCTCCCATGTGCTACGGCCCACTGGTGAAACTCCCCACTGTCAGATGAAAAGAAGCGACTGGCGACTCCACATGTATCGGAGGAGGCATGTGGTAGTCTGCAGCCCTCCCCGGATCGGCAGAGGGGGTGGAGCAGCAACCGGCATGGCTTGGAAGAGTGGGGTAATTGGCCAGGTACAGTTGGGGAGAAAATAGGGGAAAAAAATCCAAAAGAAAAAAAAAGGGAAAATTTGTGTCTATGTTTTCAGACAAACATGGCAGCGATCCCAGAGCGTCCATCAGTGCAGAGGGTGGCAGGATCTTGAGGAGTTCACCCCCAGCGCAACCTAAAACCATCTCCCCGGCCCGGACCGAGGTCTTCGCTGCCATCCTTTTCACAGAGTTCCTGAAAGAACTGGCTGCCATTGCACAAGAGCACTCCATCTTATCCTACATTCCCATGGAAGAGTAACGGCGTCTCGCTCGGGCTCAGCGACATGTTCGTTCGTCATCTTTTTTTCGAACTTTCTAAAAACTGATTGTAGATGGTTTCCTGTTTGTTCGGGTTTTATTTTTCCAGCACTACTTGACGAAGGACAAAACCTCACAGGCTGAATGATCTACAGCTGTTTTGAAATAACTTAGAATGAGATCACATGTTTTCCTAACAAAGATTGTCAAAGGGCCTTGGTGGAACAGGTACATTTTAGCCTTTTCTTTTTTTTTTTACCCTTTTTAACTCAAAACTGTCTTTATAGACTGTCTTTTATATAACCTGTTGTGCAACTGAGCAGGAGGTCTAAATTTGCAACTTGGGACACGGAGACCCCATTTACTGCTCTTGGTTTAAGTCCTGTACCGTGCAATACAACATGCTAGCTTCAAGTCAACCAGTCCAAAGATTGAATAGGAATGGCGATCACACAGAAATCCCCGATGTCTTTCCTTAAGAGCTTCGGTACAATGTCCACCATGGACATCAGGACCCCAGCCTGGTTATGAATGTCCTCTGCAAACAGCTGTAAGTATGATGTCCAAAACTCAAGGGTGGTGTCGAACAAAACCTACTTAAGTGGCCTTTCTCGTGCGACGCCATAGGGCTTCATATGTTAACCGAGCACCAAGTGGAGCCTAGGTTTCACACGGTCCTTCGAGAGCGGGAACCCAAAACCTCTCTGCAAAAATACTGATCTGACTGTACTTGTTTTGTGTTTGTTAGGTGGGAATACTGGTTCCGGTGGTGGCGTCATCACATTAATATCCGTGGAGGCACGTGTCCAATTTTAAGAATTACTTTTTGTCTCCACAAACGGATAAAACCGCCACGGTCTGTTACTCAAGAAAGACTGTTCCACTGCAATCCTTGTATTTTAAATATAGCGTATTTGTCTGGACTTTCCTCTGATGATTCAGAACTGTACCTCAGGAGCTATTGAGCACACACACGTTTCAATCACGGTACTCCAGCGGCCTTGGGTGAAGCCATATCTCTGTAAGGCGCCAGCAATACACGTCCACGTGTTCTTCACCTCTGACGAATCGACGTGTCGGACTTGTGCGACGAAAACGCGGAGTGCTCCCGATCTGTTTGTGTTGCCTTAACTTTAGCACCGCTTTATATTGTACATTCATGTAGGACGAAATGTTCCAACGTATTGGCACACTATGCAAATTAGGGATATCGCAGATGTATTTTCTTATTGGGAGCGGGTATTTATGCTTTTCTGAGACTTTCTATTGCCTTTTTTTTGTGTTATTTTCAGAGAGGTGATACTTGAGTTGTTTTTTTTTGGGGGGGGGGGCGTTGTTGCAGTTTTTCCTCACTGTTCTTTGATTAGGAGATATTTGGGCTTTGCGTATTGTTTATAGTGGCTATAATGGATTTAAAATGTCACAACTGGTAGAGCGGTGATTGTGCTTGCTTAAAAAACAACACACAATCGGATGTTAGCAGATGACCTAGTGCAAATTCCCTTTATTATAGTCCAAATATTGGACACGGGTTTTGCTTATTACACAAGGTGGTACAGTTTTGCGAGCTATATTTTGTTACGAAGCATGCATGTTAACTTAACTTGCTAGGAGAGGTGTACTTGTCATTGCTGCCTAAATTTAGCATTTGATTCACAGGCTTGCCTAATTCTTAGAATGGGTTCGTTCACACAGGAATGAAATAGGTCATGAATTATATGAAACGAATGAAAATCAATCAGAAAGCTGTTTTGATATTTATAATTTATTTTGCACGGTGGGCTTTCAAGAGTAAGTCTATTTAAAAAAAAAAGTCTCGCTTCTTGCCAGCATCAACGCTCTTACAATCTCTATGAAGCCCATAATGTGCACTGTTACACTTTATAAAGATTATGATGTTTGTCTATAAGGTGACCAGGAACCCCGGTTTCCGGGTCAAATGGTGTGTACAACTTGTCCGATGTAGTTTTTGCAATTTCGTTTCATTCAGTTACAAAAAATATCTTCTGCTTTCTCAGATGCACCAGTCTAATGAATCGGTCGTGAAAACGTGCATTTAAATTATTTTGTGGACAAAAGGGGGCGAGTACTTAACAAGGCAACTCTATCTGCACGGCTCAGCGTTTTTGGTTTTTACCGGTTTTCACCGGAAAACACCCAGATTTTTAAACTGATTTTCACCCGGATTTTATGTTTCCATAGATCCAAAAATTGTTCCTGTTCGTGTGAGGTTATGTAACAGTGGCCTCTTGTGGCGAAATTCGGCATGCTGGATGGCTTTGAAAAATAAAAACCGAAAACGCTGAGCCTTGTCTATCCGATAGTCTTATAGGTCGGGCTGTCTCTTTCACGACCTGATCAATGTGAACGTCTTGTATCATAAGACAAAAAAAAAATCAAACGTTACTTAAATTTGACATTTTTTTCTGCATGTGATTTGATAAGCAGATATGTGGGTCACCTTTTGTTTTTCTGTTTCTTTGTAAGTCCATCCAGTTTCTACTCAATGCTGTGCAGCTAATAAAAGCTGGCAGTGACTTAGTTGTATTCTGTACTGTCTTTATGAGCACATCAGTACAAAAACAAACCAATGCCACTCTGAGAATTGTCGATCGCGTCTTCCTCTCTTGTCGGTGGACACTACGGAGCACTTTATTGGCCTTTTCATGCGACGGTGGCGCTCTGCAACGGGTTATACAGGGCTAAGGTTTTTGTCCTCAATTACAAATTCGGTCTGTGTAGCCTGTCGAGTGCAGTGCAGCGACTATTGTTTCAGCGTAGTTGCACAGCTAAATTCAAAACTAGCCAACATCCCAGTAGATTCTCATTCCAAAGGTACTCGTCCGTCCTTTCTGCGACCGTTTCCTGTCCTGATACGATAAGGCTGGTGCGTTGTTGATCCATTGTGTTGCTGGTGTCTGAGACACTAACGGCATGCCTCTTTAATAAAAACAGTTCCTGTCAAATGCAACCCGTGTAAGCTCTTATTTGTGCATGAACTTTTACTGCAGATGTTATAAAACAAGTCAAAAGCGCTCTCTGTGTTCTTAAAGTTGTCCACCGTCCTCATCTAGGTCCATTATTCCTCACTGGCAGCCTGTCTATCCAGAGACAGCATTTGGGAAAGCTAGGTCTTCCTCCTGGGCACTGACGCATGAGATGAAGAATGGTCTCTTACTGCAAACGATGGAGCGAGTTGGTTAAAATGCACCGTACGTCTTTCAGCCCAGATTCAAGACGCAACCACTACAAGTGGATAACCCCGTTCTGCGTGAAATGAAATTGATTTTTTATAAAAAAAATTTAAATGCACTACATTAGTTATATCTATAAATGCTTTACATTAGTACATGATTTGAGAAATGCAGTATTTTAAGTCCATGGTGGTGCTCCTTTTCTCTGTTGAGGACTTTACTCAATTTCCAATAAAGACCACAAATTGCTCAAGAAAATGGCAGCGCGAAAGCAATTTGTTAAACTTCAATTTCCAGACAAACCCAAATTGTGATGAACCTGACCCGGCATCTGTAGTCAAATGGGCCCAGCGTCTCCAGCCAGTATTAGATTAGAATGCAATCAGACTTACCGCAATATCTATGCTAAGTCACGGGAGGGAAAATAAAGGTATCTTTCAGACCCCTTTCAATGACTTTCAGCCACACTCACAGAATCACATTAAGGGCCCTTGAAAAAAATGTGTTTTCACACTACAATGGCCAGATAATGTCATTATTTTGAAATAATAATTAAAAAAAACCCCACTCGCACCATTTGGACTCAAGTCACGAGGAGGCTTCTATGAAAGCCATACATCTTACCTGGTTTATGTTGTTCTCTTCCAAAAAAAAAAAGGAAGATGGATTGCTTCAAAAAATGCAAATGCACATTTTGTCTTTCTACCTTTAGCATGGGATCAGGTGCCAAACAAAGAGATTGGCAGACCTCATCATTTACAATCAACATCACTGGATATCAGTTGCATCATTCAGATAAATAATTACATTGTGACAGTTTTGTGATGAACTGACCAGATCTGGGTACAGGAAAACAGGGTGGAACGTCTTGTGGACTGTACTTTGTGTGCAAACCACATGAGGGAGCTCACTGCTCACTCTCCTTTCCTGTCTTTTTCAGTTGGGCATGGTCTCTCTCTATTGCTCTACAAGGTGGTAGCCGCCCTGCCAGGACAAACAGCCATGACAGCAACACCATTCTTATATCCTTGCACACTGTTGACAGGTGGTGGTGGAATACTGAGCTTTACCATTAAGTGGATGGTGTATACCCGAATAGAGGAAACCACATAATCTGACATTTTACCCATTCTTCTCCCCTTATTTGTCAAGAAACCCAACCTGGTCAAAGATACGAACCATTTATAGGACTAATATTCTGTCTGGCTTGCTTATATTTCACATCACACAGAAAGTGCACCAAAGTTACAGCTTCACAACTGCAGAAAATACAAAACAATGCATGTCCCTTCTAGTGAATCTATACACGACACCTCTAAAAATTAAATATCAAGGACATATCATCTCTTGTGTATCTCTGTATTCACATTTACATCAAGGCATCATTACCTTTTTTTTAATGAAGGCAAAAGTAATACGTGTCATAAGCCCGATCTCAGCCTTGGTGATTGTGGTGGCGGCATGATGTTATAACGTCTAAGAACAGTCTGACGTTCATGAAGAAGTCTTCTCCTCAAGGATGGCCCGCATCGACACTGGGTCAGCCCGGCCCTTGGTCTCTTTTTGAACCAAGCCAATCAGTTTGTTAAGAACTTTTTTGTTCCCGTTTTTGATAGCCTGGACCTGAGAGAAAGACATTGGTCTCATGTAACTAAGCATGTAAAGACGCAACTCATTTACTTAAAAATATCGCAAGTATGTAGGAACTATTTATACGTGCTTGTGTGTGTGTGTGTGTGTGTGTGTGTGTGTGTGTGTGTGTGTGTTGGGGGACAGCAGGACTGTCCTGTGTAGTCTCACCTCCTCAGGGTGGGAGTCAACCACCCTCTGACAAATGTCGTGTAACTTTGTGGTGTTGCTAACCATCTGCAGGTCCTGCTCTTGGATTATCTGGTGGGCCGTCTTCCCAGGGCTTTTCCACATCTCCTGGAAAACCTGAGAGTAGGGAAGTTAGTTGAAAAAAAAAAGTCACTTCTTTTCACAAATTATTCAAAACATGTACATGTAGACCGACAGAGAGAGAGAGAAGTGCACGGATAGTGAAGTCTAGACGAACCTGCTTGGCAGCGGAGGAGGAGATGTGTCCCGTCTCATGGAATTCCAGCAGCTCAGCCAGGGCAGAGGGGGAGATGGGGCTGAAACCAGGTGAAAGGACAACTTATTAATTTCTTATAATGGATAGGTTATAGCACTGGAGAGATGAAATGGAAGTGGTGGTGGAGGAGGAGGAGGCGGAGAAAGAAGTTGCGACTGTAATTATATGCATCTCCTCTCGGGTTGTTTATCCCCTTGGGCAACCAGAGAGTGACAGCTCCAAAATGGGCTGTTAGAGCACGGTGAGTGGATACAGGGTGCACCCAGGTGTAGGACACTTCCTGGGGCTAATTTGCCTTATTTTCCAGCCGGGACACGGGCAAATAAGGTGAAAATGATAAATCTTCCATTACTCACCTGCCTTGTAATGTTACGTAGAAAGCCTAAGTTGTACGCAGGGTTTCAACTGATCTGTTTTTAAAGACATATTTTATGGCAGCTTCAGCCTTCTTTTGATAATTAAATGGTTTTTAGTGGCTGTCCAATCAGCGTTGAGCGCAAACATGGTCGAGTGACGCAATAAATTCCCCAGCGCGCGTGCTGTATTGACCGCAGATGACTGCAACAGGCAGGGACATAGTACAGTCAGAGTCGAAGGAGGAGGCGTCAAGGCATTGCTGAAGACACCTTTTCGGAAGAGCTATCGGCCATGGTGCCGCAGAACCCCCGGAGAACAGGGGTCGAATAGAGAGGTAGGCTGGTTCTAGCTAACGCCAGTTACACTGACTGCATAGCATGCGAAGTTCCTTATTGTGTGTCTGGTCTATTTAGCACCGAGAAGGTTTACAGGTACACCTGCCGATCACGGTTATTTTTGCTCCGTCACCGTAGACTGAAGAACAGACTGCCTCTACTTGTACCACGTGTGGTGCTCATCTGCAACATGCAGAGCAAACAGGTAAATGAGATGCAGTCACGGACTGTTCTATTCATGCACTGATTTACTATAAGTTAATTTACAGACTGTGTGGGACAAACCGTGTGTGCATAACAGCAGAAATGCTAGACCAAAAATTCTAACCCGGGTGGATAGTTGGGACCGTGCTAGTGGTCCTAACTATCCATCCATGCCCAAGCTTTCTATGTAACAGGTGAAAAGCTCTCTCAGCCATGCTGATTTTGTAAATATGCACCCAGCTTTTTGTTTGAAAACACTTTGTCAAGGGACTACTAAGGCTTTCCCACAGAGCCCAGTTGGACTTTAAAGCATGTCTGCAAACAGTACATTAATCTCTAAGCACCCTAAATGTCCTATTTTGTTATACAGGAAATGAAGCGGCAGTGGTTATCAACACTACACCACGTGGTGGATGTCCACCGCTGGACTGATGAAGATGGAGTAGAGCAGCACTGAGCGAGGAGGCCATGAAGAAGAAGTGCTTATAGGCACACTCCCTTGTCTATGAGAACTTGTGTGCTCTGGTCCAAGACAAGTGTCTTCTGAAGGACTTGGAAAACATGGGCCTCTTAAACATACAGGTGAGCATTGTACTTTGCATCAGTCACTTTTTGAAAACATCATTGTTGAAGAAATCTAATTTCTGAAAACGATGTACTTCTTTTTTTTCTTTTTTTTTAACGTAGGTCCGTTGTAAGTGTTCCACTCTGCAATGTTGAAGAACATGCCCTTCTCCCACATGGCCCTGAGAGAAAGAGGCAACTTTGCTGAATAATGTGAAGAGGAAGCCTGCCACTAACAGCAAAGGTAGAAAATGCATACGTATTATCTTGGTCCATCCATCCATCCGTTATCCAAACCGCTTATCCTGCTGCCAGGGTCGCGGGGATGCTGGAGCCTATCCCAGCAGTCGTTGGGCAGCAGGCAGGGAGACACCCTGGACAGGCCGCCAGGCCATCACAGGGCTGACACACACAAATATGAAATTATTATAGTATCAAATCAACCAAATTGTAAAGTCCACTTTTTTAATCATATCATAATTATGGCCTGGTGGCCTGTCCAGGGTGTCTCCCTGCCTGCCACCCAGTGACTGCCGGGATAGGCTCCAGCATCCCCGCGACCCTGAGAGCAGGATAAGCGGTTCGGATAATGGATGGATAATTTTGGCAATTGGTGATGAAATTACGCCCAACAATGTACCCTATTGTGTCCAATCAATATAGTAGATAGAATTGCTCCCTCGTACCTTGTATATTATCTTGGTATTTTTTTCTATATAATAACAGCTACTATGACACTTGATGTCAACATAGACATCAATGTGAACAATCTACATTGTCACCTATGCCCCAAGTTGTTTTCCTTTTTTAAAATTTTTAAATAAACTGAACACTTCACCATCACCATTTTAAAGGTGATGAAAATATGACAGTGGGCATGAGTCTTCATCTGTTGTTCCCCTACATATCTTTTCATTTCAGGTGAGGCGCAAAGGAAACTTGTTTACTACTGGAGGAAAAGGCAATGGGTTGTGAAGACTGTTTACGAACCTCACACGCACAATTTCATAGTGTGCCTCGTTGAACGTGTCACTGGACGAAGACGGGACCCTGCCTTTGCCTACAAAGTGCGGACGTCACCACTCCCGCTCCCCCCGCCTGGTCTTCCCCCAAACAGCAGTTCCCAAACCATCCAAACAAGAAACAACTGTGAAGCACCAGCCCCGTTTTCCAAAGTGACGAAATGAGAAGTCTAGCAAAGTGGCCGAGGAAAAATAAAAATACTGGGCAATTCAATTAATGGCCCTTTAGCGTTATTTCACCCGTCAGTGGCTTTGTGACCCCTTAACTTATAATTTCAGTTGTGCAATACCGACTTAACAGTACAATAATTTAACTTAAATGTGCAATATTTAAACTGTGCAATACTCTGGTGTATATTTATGCTGTATTACAACAGCATTAATACTGTACATTCTGCAATGTTTACATGTTTATTTTTCTATATTCTATATTGTGTAATGCACAGTTTTACATATTTCTTATTTTTACATGTTTCTAATAATTTCACCTATGCTTAGATATTTTCTCTTCTACGATGTGAGCAACTGTACCATGACTCAATTTCCCCCCGAGGATCAACGAAGTATTTCTGACTCTGATTATGTTGATAGTTTTTCTTAGCCATGCATAACCTGGACTAGTCGCTGAGTCTGAAATGGGTGTTCTTCAAAATGTCTTCTCAGGCAGTCATGCCAGGATGCAGATAGATCTCATTACCTTTGGAAATAACACATCTTGGCCACGGAGAGAAAACCGACATTTACTGAATCTTTGTCTTACAAAAATATAAACATTTTGTACTATGCGTTGATATTTCATCCTATTTTGGTCTTTATAAAATGCCTAAATTTAAAAAAATAATAAAAAATAACAGGTTCTGTTTAATTGCCCTGTTTCCAGGATGAAATGGGTTTTTAAAGCTCTTATTCCCTCTCACCTAGAAAACACACCCCAAAGGCAATAGCTTTCCCCATTCTGCCACAAGTGATTTATTTTTAACTATATATCACCCTCTCCCAAAAAATTAATTTGCCCTGTGTCGAAAGAAAATTCAATGCATCTTGCCTCTGAAGTAAAATGTCATGACCTCTGTATAAGCCAGCAGGTATGATTCTGCATGCAACTGACACATAATTATATATATCTGACATGTACCTGCAGCCAACTCTGATGTCATTAGTGTTAAAATAAACAATTCGAGGTCATATATATATATATAGAAAACAACTTTAATCAAAGCAACACGTTACAACCTGTTGTTCAATATTCAAGTAAATGTTTAGCATATTGCACATAATTTGACAAGGCAAAGCCTAGATCAGCCCCAACAAGCCTCAAGGTAAAAGTGTCCACAAAGGCTTGCATATCACATGGTCAGAGCTCGTCCGCTGCTTCCTCCACTTCAGCATGCCCTCTGTACCCACCACTGGGGGGAAGGCTATTTGGCTCTGATGCGATGTACGACACAGGCAGGCAAGAGGAGACGGTTCCCTTTGCCAAGCTTCTCCCCTTGCATCACCCACTCGAAAAAACAAGTACTGAGATGATATTGTCTGCACAGAGAAAAAGACAGTAAAGAAGGTGGTTATTCATCAGGAAGCCATGCAAGTACTGCTCATATACTGCAATGTTAGCAGTTATCCCCAGAAAATTGAATCAGCTCATTCGGTACACAAAGTTTAGTGGGAGAAACATTTCATCCCTCATCTAAGGGACTTCCATCAGTCTCAGCTGACTGCAGGTATCCCCACCCTTATAAGCAGCACAGAAGCATAACGACTGAGACCGGCGATCTAACACAGTTTTCAAGTGCAAATTGCCCTGCATATTAAACCAATCGCCAGTTCCGGTTGTTATCCAACTGTACCGGTTTTGGTAGTCAACACAGTAGTCACTGTAATCGCAAGTTACCTAAGTGAAGACAGCAAATAACATAAGGGGGACAATACACTGGGCAACTTTTTGGTCAGTTTGACGGAGGAACGTGCTCGCCAACAGGAAATTAGTGAGACATCTGGGTAACAAGAGGTTGCCATGCAGTACAAACGTGTTGAGAAAACTGCTTGTCCGATGTTGCTGTGTATCGCCACACTAGCCTATAACTATTTGCTGGCAAAAGCATGGTGTTGGGTGATAAGATATACTCACTCAGTGGTCATCTGCCCTCACGGCCCTCCTGGTCTTAGTTGTCTTTTCCAGTTTATCTTCAGGATCCTGAAGAGCGTTTCCAACACACCTCTGTCCATGTGAGGAGTAGAACCTTCATGCATGGGAATGCATACGCAGGCTGTCTCGGGGTTGGCGTCGGCGACAGCATCCAACGAAAACTGCCCATGCTGAAATTCACTGCAGCAGTAAAACGTACCCTCGTCCACCAGATCCTCCGCACGCACAATTTGGGACGCCGTTTTTGCTGTTGGAAACGCAGCTACTTTGCAATACAAGGCGACGAAACAAGAAAGGTTTGTTTGAGTGACATCTAGAGCACGCTCCCCGGAGGCAGAGACTAGAAATCCAAGCTGAACTTGCCTGTAGTTCTTCCTTGTCACCATCTACGTCACTGATGTGTCAAATGACGACACTGGTGCCGGAAGAACAATTTTGCAACTACGTCCCGGAGACACGGAGAACATCGGCAACAACTGCAGATGTTTCCCACAATATATCTCAAATACGCATGGATAGAGATAAGGCCGAAAATCGCCGCAGTGGTCCTTTAAGGGGAGAGACAGTCAATACAGGTGAGAGAGATGAAACGTAGTAAAGGTCACGTGCTGATTTAATAAAAAAAAAAGTCCTTTGATTATGCCCGAGTCCATGTGGGACGCACTTGTCTAGCTGAGCAATCTGGATGTCACTTTAAATGAGCTTTCCCGTTTTGACATTACATCAAATGAATCCTGATGGAATTTTTTGGTGATTCTGTCATCATGCTGCAATAAATTAGAAATAAATCACCGAACCAGCGTCTGTCCTCTTTCACTGACAGCTGTTTGCAGAACAAATTACTTTTCTTTGATGAAACCCTGAACAGTGGCTCTTCTCAACAACCAAATGGACCGTGATGGTCTTATATGCCACTGTGTTTATTTATCTGCTTCAAAAATACCCTTCTCCACCACTAATTTTCTCTCTCTTATTCTAATTCTTGACAGAGTAACAGGCTGTGCTGCACTATTTCCTACGCCCCCCCCCTTTTTTCCTCCCCTATTGTACCTGGCCAATTACCCAAATCTTCCAAGCAATCCCGGTCGCTGCTCCACCCCCTCTGCCAATCCAGGAAAGGCTGCAGACTACCACATACCTCCTACATGTGGAGTCGCCAGCTGCTTCTTTTCACCTGACAGTGAGGAGTTTCGCCAGGGGGACGTAGCGCGTGGGAGGATCACGCTATTCCCCCCAGTCCCCCCCGAACAGGTGCCCTGACTGACCAGAGGAGGTGCTAGTGCAGTGACCAGGACAGACATGGACAATTGTGTCTGTAGGGATGCCCGACCAAGACGGAGGTAACACGGGGATTTGAACCGGCGATCCCCGTGTTGATAGGCAACAGAATAGACCGCTACGCTACCCGGACGCCCCTTCTATTTCCTTTCTGTCTGCTACTTGGCTGCATACCTTCGGTCCCACTTTCCATTCTTTTGAGGGAAGGTGGGATGCAACGTTAGACACAAAACAAACATCACCTATTCTACTATTTAAACATTCAAAAACAAACTGGCGGAGGAGACAAAACCAAAACCTTCTTGCCTCTGTGCAGATGTAAGCCCCTGACTAAATCCAACAACAGACTATATTATGATTCTGGACTGATCAGGAAGTATCAATAATAAATCAGTAAAGGTGAGCTAAGTTCATTCATCTGGTGACATGACCTGGTAAGTGACCCTTTGTTGAGAGGCTTTTAAAAAACAACCCACATCCATGATATTTCAATTTTTCTATTTAGTTCCACAGTCGGTTCGCCTGCCACGGTGATAAAACTGCAGATCGAAGTCAAACATCTGACACGTACAACCGAATGTACATCATGACACAGCTGCCATAACGAGTTGTGAGCGGCTACACCACATAAATTACTGCTGTTGTCTGGGGAAATACTTGCTGTCTAGACAAGAGAGCTGGTGGCTAGATAGAGATCTTCATCGCCTTTGAAAGCAAAGTTCCTGTTTTTTAAAAGCTCTACAAAATCTATTCCTAGTCTTCTATAAAGTAATAATTTCACCACTGTAGTTGGATTTGTCAAAATAGGCTTCCTTATGATGAGTTTTGTCTGATGAGCCGTCAGGCGGGCAAAGGGACTTCTCAGGTGCTATATATTCAGAGGAAATACTGGTCAAAATACCAGTCGATGGATAGTCCATTTGTACATATGGATATACTGAATTATCTGTACCGTCAACTGCATGAGGAAGTACAGCCTGGAGAGAGTATACTGGAGTTAGATTGAGGGGAGACTGCCATCTGGTTCGCGCACTGTTTGTCTGAACTTACTCATCTAACTTTGTTTACTGCTTCCAGTATAGATAAAAATATCAACACGGACACTGTTGCAGTTGTTTGTTTTCTATCGGGTTGTGCGTCTGTGCGACATCCAGTTTAGAGAGTAGAATTAACTCCTGCCTTTTGCCTTTTTGTTCTGATATGGGAGACTGTAGCAATGCCGGTACAGTTCTCCTTTGACAAAATAGTAAACCTGATGAGAATGTGTGTCGTGAGTGTAATAGGTAGAGGGATCAGACCAAAGAATTGAAATTTAATCTGATTCCTACTTATTACACCCACCCGCACAAGACACCCATGACACACCTTCTCATCAGGTTTACTATTTTGTCAATGGAAAAGTTTCAATTATCACTATTTCGCACATCAGTCCACATCAGCGAGGACCTCTCCTGGACATCAAACACCCAGGCCCTTGTGGAAAAGGCCCGACAACGCCTGCATTTCCTGAGGAGGCTGAGGAACGCCCGTCCATCCCCCAAAATTCTCACAAGCTTCTACCGCTGCACCATAGAGAGCACCCTGACCAGCTGCATCTCAGTGTGGTACGGCAGCTGCACTTCAGTAGACCAGAAAGCTCTGCAGCGAGTCGTCAAGGCGGCCCAGCATATCACCGGTACCCAGCGCCCAGCCATAAAAGACATTTATCACAAACGCTGCCTTCAAAGGGGTCTCAGCATCAGCAGAGATCCCACCCACCCCAACCATGGACTGTCCCCCACCACCCCGCGCTCTGGGAGGTGCTACAGGAGCCTCAGAGCCGCACTACCAGGCTCAAAAACAGCTTCTTTCCCCAAGCTGTTGCCCATCTGAACCTGGCCACCCACTGAATGAATGTCTGTGGATATTTTTAAATATTTTTGTACTCGTGCACTTTTTTTTAAACTTATTTTTAGCTTTTGGTCTTCATCTGTGTATATGTTATACTGTGTTTGTCTATGTCTGTCTTGCACTGTCTGGCGAAGCCACAGCCTTTATTTCCTTTTTAACATGTGCCTGCACATTGTTTTCAATGACAATAAATTGAATTGAATTGAACTGAATTGTTTCTTTCACCCAATATATAGCTATAATATGAAAGTTTGGAGAAATTACCCTCCCTCCAGCCCTTGCCCAGGCCAGGGACTACAGCTGAAAATGAGTCTGCTGGCTAAATCTGGTGCATTTACAGAAATGTTGATTAATGTGCATTGTCCCTGTGAATAAATAAATGGAAATAGGCTCATGAGCCTGCCAATTATAATAGTCATTAATATAATTTGTTGATAATCTATGTGTATAAAAAACTTTTTTTTCCCCTCAGTTGATCTCTTAGTTACACCAACATTGTTGTTGTGAAGCACTTTTGTGCTTACAGGTAAAATACTCATGAAGATAGAATCGCTATTTTCACTGGCAGTCTTGTCCACCTGTACCCAAGATCTACAATAATGTAGTGAAGAAGGTATAATGAATCGCAGTTGTTAATCTATGCAAGTGAAAAATATTTTTTCTCTTAGTTACACTGCATTTTCTTGTGATGTTTTACTTAAAGGTCAAGTATTTATAAAGATAAAAACTGCTATTTTCATTTGGCCAAGGGAGGCAAGTCTACTGTAAATGGGGCGTCACCCGAGAAATGCCAAGCGTGGATGTCGGCTTGCCTGCACAAAGCTGACTGAGCTTCTCTGATTGGTCAGAAGGGCGAGGCTCGCTGCAAAACATCTGGGAGGATCATGTCTGCCCTGCTGCTGCACTGGTCTATGAAACTTGGTCACAGCAGACGATGAGTCCGTGTGTCAACATTAAGAGATGTTTTGGAGCGAAATTAATGCAAAAAAAAATCTAAAGCTTAAATACTGTGGCTTTAATAGACAGTAATTTCTTGTTTTGTTTTCTCCAATTATCCATAAAAACATTATTATGGAGGCAGCATGGTGGCGCAGTGGTTAGCGCGGTGGCCTCACAGCAAGAAGGTCCTGGGTTCGAGCCCCGGGGTAGTCCAACCTTGGTGGGTTGTCCCGGGTCGTCCTTTGTGTGGAGCTTGCATGTTCTCCCCGTGTCTGCGTGGGTTTCCTCCAGGGTCTCCGGTTTCCTCCCAAAGTCCAAAGACATGTAGAACAGGTGAATTGGCCATACTAAATTGTCCCTAGATATGAATAGGTGTGTGTGTGTGTGTGTGTTGGCCCTGTGATGGCCTGGCAGCCTGCCCAGGGTGTCTCCCCGCCTGCCGCCCAATGACTGCTGGAATAGGCTCCAGCATCCCCGCGACCCTGAGAGCAGGATAAGCGGTTCGGATAATGGATGGATGGACATTATTATGGTTGAGTTAAATGTGATTCATAGCTGCTATGCATATAAGTTGTCATCCATCCATCCATTATCCGAACTGCTTATCCTGCTCTCAGCATCGCGGGGATGCTGGAACCTATCCCGGCAGCAGGCGGGGAGACACCCTGGACAGGCCGCCAGACCATCACACAGGGCCGATACACACACACACACACACACACATTCACACCTAGGGACAATTTAGTATGGCCGACTCACCTGACCTAGATGTCTTTGGACTGTGGGAGGAAACCGGGGCACCTGGAGGAAACCAATGCAGACCCTGGAAGAACATGCAAACTCCACACAGAGGACCACCCGGGACGACCCCCAAGGTTGGACTACCCCGGGGCTCAAACCCAGGACCTTCTTACTGTGAGGCCACTGCACTAACCACTGCGCCGTATAAGTTGTCAAATATTTAAAAATTTCAAAAGATCCAATCCTGGAGACTCAGTCTCTTGGCATTTTATACAGGATCACCCTGTATAAAATGCAGCTGGTCATCAGATGTTTACTCCAGTGTTATAGGACTTGTAGCAGTCAAAATGATAGTTTATTTTTTACCTGATGCTATATATTTACTCACTGAATACATTTTAAGACTGTTAAGCGATAATTTCAAGTACGGAGCTACTACCTTAGCGTGAATCAAATTCTCACCTTTGTATCACACTGAGGTCCTGCTGTCTGAGGTGACCCAAAAGCTCATTTATAACCCAGCCGATGACCTTCCTCGGCTGTTTCTTCGTCTTCTTCACCACCGCCTCAAAGTAGTCCATCAACCCATCCTCACCCTGCAACAGATCAGGGAACCCACTCTTTAGAAAATCATTTTCCAGGACTTTTGCTTGAATAAACATGACGGCCATTGCTCATGGAAGGTCATATTATTCAGCATTAGCAATTAGTGGAAGCCTCAACAGTCTCTAAATGGACTGTGTAAATTTTAGCTGGTGACTAAACTACCGCCTACACTTCAAACACTCCCAGCAATTAAAAATCTGATTAAAAATATGCAATCTCACCTAAAAATTACACAAAAAATTACTATCACAGCAAGTAAAAGGACAATTTCATAATCTAACTTGACAATTTTTAGTGACCTCAATAAATAATTTCAGCATATCTGATTAAATGCATCATTTTCCAGGCAATGAACCAGAAAATTAGTCTATAGGTGTCCCAGGACATGTGGGAACCCTGATATATACCATAACAACAGTTGAAATGCGTGGTATCCATCTATCTATCGAGTTATCTTTCAAACACATACGGGCTGGGAGGAGGCAGGGACAGGCACGAGCAGCCAGTTTCGCACTAAACCACAACATCCACGTAGGTACTCACAACCAGGGTGAAGCTGTGCTCGGGCAGGATGCCATGTGTGTGCACCAGTCTGTCCCTCTTGATGCTGGGCAGCTCAGGCAGGCCCTCCCTAACTCCCTCCACCACCACCGCCTGGCACGCCAAGACGCCAGCAGGCAATAATGTGTTGTCCTCATACACAATCAGAGGGGGCAGGTTGGGCTCTGGCATAAACCTGGAGGAAAGGGATACAGGAAGGGGAGAAGCTTCTTAAGCAATACCAATAAACCAAGAGAGGTGGAGGCGAGCATTTGTTGTCGCTCCGGTAATCCTCTTCATATCGCACTTGTGACTTTTCACATCTGACCATCTGGCTCAATCATCCTCAGTCCTGGCCATCATTCATCCATAACACAAAAGCACTCAGCTGAGGCAAGTAGGTGAGTATAACACACTCGACTGAGGTCTAAGGCTTGATAGGTGAGTGTGCACATCACACAAATATACACTTACCTATAGTCCTGAAGATCCTCCTTATCTCTCATTGGCACAGTCTCTCTAGAAAACAAAATCCAAGCATCAACCGGACAGTACTTACAGTTGTACCACAGGATCAAATGTTTCGAAACATGTCGAAAACTGGCTTGATCTAGGGCCAGTTATCAAAAGCAAGTTATTCTACAATCGAATAACAAAACAAGGAAGTTTGAACACTGAAACAGAGCTATGTTTAAAAACGTCATCTTGAAATGTTATACTACAAACCCTGAAGGCACCTTATCATTTCCAATGGCTTTTTGTGGGGAGAGTGGACTCGGGTGTGAGGTGATGCCAACATGAACCATGTGAGCCAAGAAAGCCAGAATTGTGTTCCCTTACTCTGGGACAGACGATATACACAATCGTTCGCACGCACACATGAGCACACACACACACATACCAATGCTCTCCACAAGGCATCTCAGGCAATCAAGGCCTCGTGGGATGGAGAGCACTCCAGAAATGGCGGAGGACTCAGCTGTGGCAGAGCTGGCTTATTATGTGGGCTCAGCATTGCGTAGCTCACAGACAACACGGAACGAAGACTGCATGCAAATGGCCTCATCCATCATTATTACTGCCACCTTTTATCCAGACCCTGGCCCGGGCTGCTAATGAAATGGGCTGGCTCACACGCCAATTAGAGAGTATGTTAGGGTAAGCAAGGCTTGGCCGAGAGGCTTCAGTCTCCGCTTCTCTTACCCCGATTTGGAATCGTAGGCCCGTGTCTCGTTTTGCACTGTCCCCCCGCTCTCCAGAACACCTTTCTGTCTCTGGATCTCATAGTCTGTTGAATATAGGAGCACACACGTGCACGTACAAACACTTGAAAACACACACAGTCACGTCCCATTAACTCTGGCACACACAAACAGTTTGTTGGTGAAGAGTAAACATCTGCTGCAACACATCGGCATGCCTGACGGCTCTGACTGCTGCCCCATTAGAACTGTAATGAATGATGTTTTCCACCGTGATTTTTGAATACCACTTCTGCAGCTGACAACATTTGAAACAACTAAATTGGAAAATAATTCAAGTACGGCATCGAGGCATGTCAGATCGAGTTGAAACTCGGGTTTTTCCAGCACGTAAAAATTTTCTAGCACTGGCTTTTTGTCAGCTTTTTACAGTGAATTTCTGTTAACAGCAACTGAAATGAAGGCAGAAAGAAAATATATTCTTTTGAATGAGCGCGCTTTCTGCCGTCTGACAGCTGAGTAGCTGTGAGTTTTTGTCAGTTCTGCTCCCATGCTTCACCTGTTACTGTCGGCCGTAAGTACTGTTCTGTCTTAATGTCTTTGTCTTCCATGTTCCTGTCCTAATTAGCTCTTAATGACTCTCTCCATCTTGTTTTTAAGTCAACGAAAACCCTCTTCCTTTATTTGTCCTCCTCATTTAAGGGTGCAACAAACACAATAAATGAAGTTTAGGCAGGAGAAAGTTTTTAAGAGATTTCTCCGGGGGAAAGATTTAGTTATAATTCAAACAGGCAAAGCCAGAAAACTGCGAGACCTTGTGTATGCATGTATGCTTGTGTTTGGTCTCTCTGTATATGCCAGTGACTTGACTGTTAAAAGCTTGAATTGCAGCACACGCACAATTACCCTTCAGCCGAGTCCATCACCTGTTATGTCAGGGCGAGACAGCTTGCAAATGTGTGCAAGTATGTGTGAGCTCGAGTACAGGTGTCATACATTACGTCTATTTGTTCAGCCACCCAGTTAAGACCAATTCAGACGGAAAACCGTTGAAAACACAGTCAGTAAAATATAAATACCTATCCCGCGTTATCAAACCCGCAAAAAAAAAAAAATCATTATCCACCTTGATAATACCATGCCGTACTTAGTAAAAGCCCCACTTTCCCACACCACTACCACCTGCTGACTCTCGATGGCACTCACCTATAGCTCTGGCCAGGAATCTGGCACTGTTGATATTTTTAACCTCCGTCCTGATGCCCATGGGCTCCCCTGGCCTGTGGACAGACACGTTGGCATCTACTCTCAGCTGGCCCTCTAATAAACACAGAGAACAATGACGCACAATGATGGAGAAAATAATGAGATTCAAAGAAAGCGAGGTCGAGAAGAATACAGCAGGTGGGGGAGAGGGTGAAAAAAAAAAGAAAGAAGAAAAAACGTAAGACAAATTTCCTTACCAGACATGTTCCCTTGACAGGTGCCCAGCGTCTGAAGTATGAGCTGAAGCTCCCGGACCGCTGCGGCAGCCTCCTCGCCACAGCTCATCTCTGGCTCCATCACCAGCTCCATCAGACCAACGCCTGTCGGACACAGAGAGAGGTTTGTCGTTAAACCTCGGCCATTTTTTATGCTGTTGAGCTGTGGCATACAACCCCCCCCCCCCCGTTTTCTCCCTACCCGGCCAATTACCCCACTCTTCCGAGCTGTCCCAGTCTCTGCTCCACCCCCTCTGCTGAGCCGAGGAGGGCTGCAGACTACCACATGCCTCCTCCGATACACGTGGAATTGCCAGCTGCTTCTTTTCACCTGACAGTGGGGAGTTCCACCAGGGGGACGTAGCGCGTGGGAGGATCACGCTATTCCCCCCAGTCGCCCCCTCCCCCCTGAACAGGCACCCCGACTGACCAGAGGGAGCGCTAGTGCAGCGACCAGGACACATACCCACATCTGGCTTCCCAACTGCAGACACAGCCAATTGTGTCTATAGGGACGCCCGACCAAGCCAGAGGTAACACAGGGATTCGAATCGCCGATCCCTGTGTTGGTAGGCATCGGAGTAGACCGCCACGCTACCCGGACGCCCCTGTGGCATACAACTCTATGGTACCAGTCCACACCAATCCCATATCACTCGTAGTTGCCTACTGTAGGTCAGTAATGTCACCCGCTCTGTTGAGGTCAATGAGTGTCTGGCTGCGATGGTCATCGTGGAGACTCTTGCCGCTGTCCTGCTCCAGCTGAATCTGTTTGATCCGTACTGTCTTGGTGAGCACTTGGCTTCTTTTGGTCCCTCCCATGTGGCTGTATGTCAGCGTGCCATCTACTGCGATGGGCTGCCGCTGCTGTGTGATCTGGTAGCCAGCCTGAAAAAAAAAGATGCAGTTCAACAGAGTTTAAGGAGATGTAAAGCGGAGGAAGCCCTTCAGTCTGAGAACAATTTAGAAAAAAAACAGATGTTGGCTGACATGCAGTGTGTTTAAGTGTCCTTTAGCAAGGCACTGCATCCACCATCATCTGCAAGGACGTGGTCTGTAGCCAACCCTGTTAGTGGAAAGCTAGAAACAAAAACAGGATTACATTTCAATTATTACTGTAACAAGGTTGAGGCACTTTGGAGGAAGGACAGTAGGAATGGTAATCTAACTTTTTTTGCTTGTTCTCCCTGTGTCTGCATGGGTTTCCTCCGGGTGCTCTGGTTTTCTGCCACCCTCAGAAAGACATGCATGTTAGGGTTAATACTCCTGCCTGTCCCCATGACCAAGGCAATAGGAAAAAGAACTGGAATCGGTCCCCGGGCACTGCACCACAACTGCCCACTGCTCCTATACAATAGGAGGGGTTAAATGCAGAAAACAAATTTCATTGTAACCGTACGATGACAAAATAAGGTGGCTTTCTTTATTTCTTCTTCTTTTAATTTCTATTTTATCTATTCAGCGAAACAATATTAAAATAATCCTGGCCGTTGATGAATACAGGTTTCCATAATGGACAGTACACAACCCATGTTAGTTCCTTTTCAAGGCTCAACCCATTTACCACGATTACAGTGGATTCGGTGTAGTTCATTGCAGTGTCTTCTGCTCACTGTGGAAATATGTTGCAAGACTAATGCCCAGTGGCGATTTGCTGATTTTGTCAGAATGTAGAGTGCAACTCTTGCCAAGATACTGTGGGAATGTGCTAGCAGAACAGCCACCACAATATCCGCACACTTTGCTTGTGATCATAACATTGCGGCAGAAGGTGAGGTAAAAATGCATCATTTAAAAAAAAACAAAAAACATGGGGCTGTTAGAGCACCGCATTGTTTGGGGGCATCATTATTTTGCTGCAGTATTGTGAGCCTCACCATTTCATTCACAGTTTAGACACACAACGACATGAGGATAAATATTTCATCTGCTGCCGTGTTGCTAAGAAGTGTGCTGCTCCGAGTATCATTTTTGCTGTGTTACTATGGCAACCGCATCACGCAAGGCTACACATTAATCACACTTATCGGCATGCTAAAACGTGGAACTTGCGTGTGTATGTGTGCAGAGTATGAGTTGTGCAAGTGTGCGGTTGTTTATTTGTGTGTTTTGTGTTAATCATAGTTGTTTTATGCATCATTGTTGTGTCAGATCAATAATTGTTCAGTGTCTAACCAACTCCTTCTACATCAAATGGTAAAAAATTGCCATACAAGACGTATTCAATTCCTCTCCTTCTCACTAATTCTTGGTCGCTATTATTTATTGGTTATCAGCTATTTGTTGCGTATTGTCAAAGGATTGGTGGAGAAGGTGGAGAAACCCTTAAACTGGGAGTTTGACAAAGCCCTATCAACACTGACAGACAGGCTGTGTCCTACAGTAATTACATGTAAGTGATGCTGTCAAGTTGTCCTTCATTTAGTTAGTTATTTATTTATTTTTACTCGCCCACCCTTTTCTCCCCAGTTGTATCCGGCCAATTACCCCACTCTTCCGAGCCGTCCCAGTCGCTGCTCCACCCCCTCTGCCAATCCGGGGAGGACTGGAGACTACAACATGCCTCCGCCTATACATGTGGAGTCACCAGAAGCTTCTTTTCACCTGACAGTGAGGAGTTTCGCCAGGAGGACGTAGCACGTGGGAGGATCACGCTATTCCCCCCCAGTTCTCTCACCCCCCCGAGCAGGTGCCCCGACCGCCAAGAGGAGGCGCAAGTGCAGCGACCAGGACACATACCCACATCCGGCTTCCCACCTGCAGACACGGCCAATTGTGTCTGTAGGGACGCCCGACCAAGCCGGAGATGACATGGGGATTCGAACCGGCGAGCCCTGTGTTAGTAGGCAACAGAATAGACCGCTACGCTACCCGGATGCTTTTGTCCTTTATTTCTTGACATTTCAAGTGACTAGACCACAAATGTAGACAAGGCTTCTGTCTGTCTGTCTGTCTGTCTGTCTGTCTGTCTGTCTGTCTGTCTCGCCCACAGACACACACACACACACACACACAAACTCCAGTTACTGTACATTACTTGTATTACTTTTACGGATTCCAATTCGCCCATTTATTTCAACAGTTGCTTCACACAGCTTAAGTAGTGAACCAACTGCTCTTCCTACTTGGTCCAGGTAGTTATGACGTGTAACACAGAGAGATGCTTTACACTCATTAAAAAGATGTCAACGTTTCAATATCCAGGCCATGCCCGTTTACCTGAATATTTAATATTTCAAGGAAATTGCAATGACATGCTTGTGGTGGCAGATCAGTATGGAGCCGGCGAGGCATGTTATGAAAGAAACATGAACACCTAAACTCGCGTGCCTGTTGCTGCCATTTCAATTCAAACAAGAAATGCTTTGTCTGACAAGCGCATTTATCACTTCATGAGCAACTGTGGCGTTCCACAAAACACAATCACGGCACATAATAACACAAAACTCCATTCAGAAATGGGTGATATTCTCCAAGGGCACGGTAATTTCCAGTCATTGTTTTTGGTTTTAAAACAAAATATCCCGGTTCAAACACTTGGCCTAATGTGGAAATATCTCATTATCCCTCTGAATGAGGTTCACGCTGACGGCAGTTCATCAAACTGTTTCACACAGCGCCGGGTCAGGTCATTATTCCTGAGCAGCTGGTAAGGTCAACACAACCTAAATGATCACGGAAGTGGCAGCGGCAGCTATTATGCACGGCGCGTTCGGCAAATTGGAAATTCATAAAAGGTAGCCATCGGCGTGTTGTACAGGAAACGCGACAGAAAAACAAATACCCTACGCGGGCGACATCACCTCCGCAGCGTGTGAGCCATTCAAAATTCATGTAAAGGCGAGGTGATGCAATCCTCGGTAAGTACAGCAAGAAAGTAAGGGGAGTGGCGGATTAGTGAATGTGCTTTCAAACAGGGTTTTGATGGCGTTTAAAGATACACTTCCCTCGTGGGGGAACAACTTTCCTCTACTATTAAGATTACGCCATTTACAGCCGCCACACTCCGATAACCAGTTAGTTCAATTGATAACATTTGATTACAACCTGAATTCTGACGTTCAGAAAGTAATAATCCCTCCACCTCCCTAAAAAAAAAAAAAGAACGGGATATTTTCACTTGCATATAAACTTTAAACTTGAGTGTAAACTTTAAAAATAATTTAAAAAAATAATTGGGCTTCTTTACTTTTGAAATTAAAGACAAGTGCAATTTAAATAGCTATCATTAACCTTTTTTTGCACACTGCAAAAAATGAAATCTTAACAAGTGAAAATATCTTGTATTGGGTACAATAAATCCAGTATTGAGTAGGATTATCTTGAATTATCTTATTCCACTGGCAGATAATTTTGCTTATTTCAAGTTTTTTTTTTCTCCCTGATTTTGGTCAATTTAATCTTGTTTTAAGAAAACAAGATTCACATTTTCTTAAAACAAGATTAAATTGACCAAAATCAAGAAAAAACTTGAACTAAGCAAAGTTATCTGCCAGTGGAATAAGATAATTCAAGATAATTCTACTCAATATTGGACTTATTGTACCAAATACAAAATATTTTCATTTGATAAGATTTCATTTTTTGCATTGCATTTCTGCCAAAATGCAATGCAATTGTACACCTTGATTCATGAGGATCATTGTCAGGCAGATTCGAAGGGACAACTACAGATAAATACTAGCAATAGAACAAAGTAACATGGGTGGCATGGTGGCGCGGTTAGTGCTTCCGCCTCACAGCTAAAAAGGTCCTAGGTTCGAACCCCGGGGTTGTCCAACCTTGGGGGGGTCATCCCAGGTCCTTTCTGTGTGGAGTTTGCATGTTCTCCCCATGTCTGCGTGGGTTTTCTCCGGGTGCTCCGGTTTCCCCCACCATCAAGAAGACATGCATGTTAGGGTTAATGCTCCTGTCTGTGCCCCTGACCAAGGCGTGGCAAGATGAACTGGAGTTGGTCCCCGGGCGCTGCACGGCGGCTGGCCACTGCTGCTAGCTACATGGCTAGGATGGGTGAAATGCAGAGGAAGAATTTCCCTACGGGGATCAATAAAGTAATAAAATAAAATAAAATAACACTTCGGTTCCTCGGTCTGTAATCACTCACCAAATAAGACTCGTTTGAGGCTTACAACAAAAACAGGCGATAGTAGCCAAATCCAGTTGGAAGAGGCATCATTAAGTCCAATGCTTCTTCAACATTGCAAAGATGGAATTCATTGTGAAATTAATACAGGCATTGTATGCTTGGAATATCCTGGCTGCTGCTTGACTCGTATCACTGTAGTCGGCAAGAGATATCTTTGAAGAGCCAATTAGACCCCTGTTCAGAGCATTTCGTCTCATCCCTGAAGTTTTGCATTCATTAGAGAGCAACTGGAGCTTCATACTCCAATAAGTACATTTGCCTCACGCGGGCATTTGGCAGCTCATGAAGCCTTGTCTCTGAAAAAAGCTGGACAACTTTTCTAGCCATTAGGCAAGGAGCAAAGCAACACGCTGATCTAAAAAAAAAAGAAGAAAAAAAAGAAGATAACATTTCCTGAACCCTTGCTTTGTTATAAGTGCACAATGTACTAAATCCTTAAATTAGTACAAGATCAGTCACTGGGAAATATAGATTTACAGCACCTTTGCTCCTACTACAGCCTGACATTTTGTTTGTGTTAATATTGATTATTTGGCTCTTTTTAATGATACACTCTAATTTAATGAGGCAAATGCCAAACATTTATAAAACGCACAGCCCGATAATAATGTGCTTAATTTTCTGAATGTGGACTGCAGAATGTGAAAATCAATACGCTATTGGCTAGTTTACGCTTCATCTTTTCGAAATCTCATTCCAATTCATTGGACATTTTTCGTGTGTATGACCGCTAGTGCAGGATGATGCAACAGAAAAATTATTGTATTTGTCAGGAAGAGCATCATTCTTATTAACACAAAAATATTATGAAATATTTGGGCTTTGAGAATTTCCAGAACAGTGTTAAAGTAAATTAAGTGCAGATAAAAAAGGTAACAAGAATAAGTACATTTTTCATTCTTGTAACCTTTAAGTTTTCAGTTACTCTTTAAGCCCAAAGGAACAATAGATAAGTTACAGATACAGAATGATCTTTCCATATACTATGCACGCTCATATGCTGTTACAAGATATGAACACACACCCCAATATTCAATAATAACACACTTCTTGAGGAAACATCTGTGTGAACAATCTGCTGGGAAGTGTTTGTGTCAGGTGCCATTTACAGCACTGTGAAATGAGTGGTGTCCATACACTCAGATAAATGGCTTACTTGATCCTATTATGGCATTAAATTTAATACCTGGCAGTAAGTTCAAGAGTAAAAAGTGTATGGGGGAAATGCACCAAGCAGGAGCCATTTTGTTCATAATGGATGTTCTGTTACGGTAGTTTAGTTAATGACATTTTTCTAAGTCATTTCAATTGTTTTCTGCGACGGGTAGTGGTTCCTTTAAGACACACAGGAAGTTAGCCTCCCATGTGACTTCAGTCTGGAAGTGAAGACACATTGCAGAAAGAACAGCGATTTTTTTGGATACCCTTTTTCCATCAGCAAACGTCTGCACACATCTTATGCCATTTGTAGCGTCGTTGTTTCACTATGTCGCCCTTGTTATGTGCTGACAACTTGGCAGTAAGTTAAACACCTTTTGCTAATCAATAAACCTGCAGACAATGGAAGGTGTTTAACTTACTGCCAAGTTGTCAGCACATAAGGGTGGCATAACAGAGTTAAAAGCTAAAAAAAATTCATGCATTGTGTTTCAACCGGGAAGTTTATTTTAGCCAGGCCAAGCTAAAATGAACTTTAGCCAGGCCATGTTTTTATGACATGTAATTTGAGTAACCCATCAGCATTACAAAGGTCCTCTATTTTTCCTTTTTCAAATATTTTTCCACTTCCAGGCATCTATGCAATGTGTTACTGAATCCGGCTGTCGGACCTTTTCTGTATGTCTTCTCCTGCTCTCTTCACTCTGTGTTTCCTGTCTATTCCTACTGTGCTATTGAATAAAGGCTAAAAATGCCACAAATCACAAAAAAAATTTCTCACCTTGAATGAGACGGACCGTTTTCAGTGGGTGCACCACATCTTTTTCCCACATTGTTCTATTCATGATAAATAAGACAAATTCCATTCTTCAGAATAGGGAGCTGGGGCCAAAATATAAAAATAAAATGTAACAGGAACGGCCTGTGGATAATGTGAAACAGAAAAAGCACTAGACAATGCTCATCTCTTCTTTTAATAGCTCAGTCGTCTATTTGAGTGGCATATGCATTTTTGCTGCTTCAGCATCACTCCCTTACCATTTCAATCATAACTGGGGCACAGCAGTTAAATGGGAAAGATACACGAGAGGAGAGGGGCTCCAATTTAGTTCAGTCTTAACACAAAATAGTAATGATGAAACAGCATGCAAGGCAGAGGCGGCTCTAAAATGCTTTGAGATACAGGATACAGCCCAGTCCGATACTATTTCTCTTTCATTACCATCAAAACCTACATACGTACAGTCCAATTGGGCATGTCTCAGACATGGAGAAAAAGAGGCTCCGCAGGGAAAACTTACAGGGAGGTCAGCATAGAAGTAGTGCTTTCTGTCAAAAAGCGAGATCTTGTTTATGGTGCAGCTGAGAGCTAATGCTGTCATAACTGCAGCCTCAACACATCGTCTGTTGAGGACCTGAGGAAAGAAATGAACATCATGTCAGCATGACAGTGCAAGTGACTGAGCAAAGAGTTGTTTGTTTGTTTTTTCCTAGCATTGAGGTGTCAAAGTATATCTATTGTCCCTTACAGGGAAATTGGTTTAGTTTAACGTTAAATCCCTTACCGGTAACGTTCCAGGTAGAGAGGCATCAAAGAACGACACCAGGGAATTTGGCGGTGCTGAAAAGCCAACTTGTGAGCCGGAGAACAGTTTAGAGTTGGAGTGTATCTGAGCATGGATCTCCAAACCCACAACCCCGGTCAACTCCTTGGGGGCACTTGGATAGAAACAGAGATTAGACAAACGTGGTTAAGAAAATGACACAAGCAAGTCGCTTTTTCTTTTTTCATGTGTGGGTGAACTGAGGTCGTCGGGCTCAGTTCAGAATGTTTTTTATTCCCAGTCTCTCTCTGCACCAGAAGCCCTGGGTATTGATACATGCGAGTACACGGTGATGCAGGCGGACATAGCGTTGCCAGTCACTTACCTTTTACTTTTCAGACGCGAGTGGCTTTTAGGTCGGGATGCGCATATTCGCCTAATTATACATCGCCTGTGTACTTGGTGAAACAAAATCTTTGGGTAAAATATTGCTAAGTTGTTATTGACGTTACGTATTAGTCCAGCCGACGCGACGGAGGCTGCCATGTTGCGGTGAGATGGAGGTTGTGGGACCTGTAGTTTTGTGGCTGAGTTTTGACCGTACCTGAAAGAGCATTTGTCGTGTGTAAAACTACAACACCCAGAACGACTTTCGAGGCACGAGACTACAGCGGTTGGGCGTCTTCGTAGACATTCTCTCGGAACGCACGTGATCGACGAGGACGGCCGAGTCATATTCTCAGTAAACCGTGTGCTAATGAAAACGTTCAAATGTCACGCAATGCACAGGCAAATGCCAAATTTCCTACATTTGCCGTCGGGTTTGGTTAAGTTTAAGTTTAGAAAGCGTCTAAGCAGTGGTTATTGACGTTGCCGTACAACAGTTCGGCCGGCTTCGTTTAATCACGTGGTTTCCGGGAAAAGGTCGATCGAGCCGCTCCGATTCAGAGACATCCGGTCAGTGACGCAAGCAACGTCATTTCCGACTCGACGGCTGGCGGGATTTTTTTTTTTAATATACACGCGTTTTACACGAGTTTGTTGTTTGCTGCCGAATTCCCCTTCTTGTTCAGCTGGATGCTGTGAAGATCTTTAAGCAGAATGGCGATGAATGGCAAACAAGTTTGCGGAGTGAACGGCGACACTGACGACGCCTGTATCAAGGCGCGCCCGGTCGTCACAAACGGAGAAAGTGAGCTTTGCCCGTCCAGACGAAACGGCGCCGGAGGAAGGGCGACGAGATTCGCCTTCTCCGATGGGCCCACCATGGAGGATATTCGGCGGATGCAGGCGGAGTTCACCGACGAGAGAGACTGGAACCAGTTTCACCAACCCCGCAACCTGCTCCTGGCCATGGTCGGGGAGGTCGGGGAGGTGTCGGAGCTCTTCCAGTGGCGCGGGGAGGTGGCCGAGGGCTTGCCCAACTGGACCGACGCCGAGCGAGAACAGCTCGCCGATGAACTCAGCGACGTTTTGATTTACCTGCTGGAACTCGCCGAGAAGTGTCACGTCGACTTACCCCAGGCAGTGCTGCGCAAGATGGCCCTAAACCGGCTGAAGTATCCCGCCAGCAAAGTGCGCGGATCCGCCAAGAAGTACACGGAGTACGAGGACTGAGAAGGGGCACTAGTGTGCAGCCTTACATCAGGAGGAGTTCGTGTTCAGCCCGCTGCTGGACTTTGGGAAATGGCGTTGTTGGGTTTCCTTCCTTTTAACGGCCGCAGTTCGTTCGGAACTTGCTGTGCCTCGTGTGTTGTCTGTCCTCCGCGCGCCGTCGTGCACGACTTCCATCTCTACGCCTAAAAAGTCAATGGATGAGGATATTATTGCTTTGTTATCTTGTATTGCTGTGTTTTTTTGTTTTTGTTGTTGTTCTTAACAGGACATGGCACTTTAGTTCAAGCATGGACATGCCTACAGTTAATGGCAGTAGTGTAGTTAATGGCAGCAATTCCTTCTGGCTTCCCTGAATATCTGCTTTTCTGTGCCAGTTGGCGGTTATTACTTTAAAGTTGTTAAGTTCTGACTCGTCAGAGTCGAAATTCTCTGTCACCTCTCCTGGTTACATTAAATCATGTTGTGATCTTCACAGCTGTCACTTCAAATCAAAACTGCCTCACGTGTGCTTCCTGTTGGGATTTTGTGCGTGCTCAGTGAAAAAGGCCTCAGCCCAAGGATCTTTCTAGAGACGGGGCGGTTTATCAGGGTCTGGAAAAGACACACAGCTCTAGTTTATGGATTAGGTCCCGCCTGCTAACAGCCAAAGTAACACCAATTAGGAGATGAAATGGGACCCATGATCAAAAGTCACGTCACAGTACATGTCATCATATTTTCCAATGGATCTAATAACTATTTGTATTGATGATTTGGGGGGGGCATGTTTTCCTGTCATAATTTTCGGAAAAAAATAATTCAAAGAGAAACATCTGACGGTATATGTCAAATAAACAAAAAGGTAAATAAGACAATATAAATAGGAAACATTTCACAATGCATTTTTTTGTTTTTTTTGTTTAATCTTCCAAAACTATATCAGTTGCCACTGATTTCCTCCTTCACCGACCCCAGAACCCTCGGATGGAGCCGCAACCGAAGCACAGGGTCCCTGGGGCCCTGGAAGACGATACCGTCTGGTTAACCTCAAACCTCACACTCCTATTCACTTATAGAGGGATACGTGCAGATGTGCAAATTAGATTATACCTCCACACCTGATGGTAGTAATATATATATATATTTATTTATTTATTTTTTTTAATTCTCTTCTATGCACCCTATGCATTGCTTTTGTGCACTGCCTGTTGACACCCATGTCCTATCGGACTTGAACCTAGGTTTTTTTGGCACTTACTTGCATTGCCGCTTTGGATGAAAGTGTCTGCCAAATGGAATTGTAAATTGTAACTCAGTCAGAGCTGAACCAGCCGAGTTATTCCCACTCGTGATTGGACTCAAAGGACTTTGCTAACTCTTAATTGATAATTAAAAACTCAGAACACACTGTTAGCAATGTGTATGTGGTCGGTGAGTCTAAATTGGTGTTGATGAACAAACTGAGCTTCGTTTTGAGTGTGAACAGTTCTTTAGACAAGCAGATGTGATTAGTTTCATCCGGAGAATGAGCGTCGTTAAATTTCCCAGTCAGCTAAAAAAAAATGAAATACACAAACGTCCCTCTTTCCTGGTGCAGCTTTTGTCGCATATCAGGTTGAGAATACTTAACTAATCAATGCAACGCTTCGAGTTAATTGTAATAAACACGTATGGATGCTCCAGTGGCGCTTTTTCGTCGCTGATGCTGATTCCGAGTGCGGATCTTTTCAAGCCTGAGCCGATAATGAGTTCCGACCCATTACTTTTGCTGAACACTGCGACCGCCGGTATGGGGTCAATGGGTAGCATAATTGAGGCGAAACAAGGTTTTCCCACCATTAAGGAAACGCAGGCTTCCACGTGTTTAAAAAGATGCAGTAAATGGAGCCATTTTGCTGGTATTCATGGTGCCACTCACCACTTGTGGTGTTGGATTTTAGTCTTGGGTAACATCTCCAATACTGATCGTCCATTTGGCATCCGCCCGATAGAGTGATTCAGGCGGACGGCACAGGATATATCATCCCTCCGAACCACCCGGGCTCACAGATCATTCGCGCCGGCCAGTATTGTCCTGCTGAACAAACTGAAACAAAAATCAACTGTGTGTGTGTGTGAGGATGCTGCACCTTATCACGTGTAGAGCACTTTGGTGATATGTTGTGTATGTCTGTGGTCATGTTGAGGTGTTGTGTTGCTGGTATTGCAGTTGTCTGACGATTGCTGCATGTGTAACCAGGTTAAAATTAATCGTTTTTATTTTATTTGAGTACGAAATATCACCAAATCCTGTCTGTGTGCTGTTATTTGTGTTTACTACATTTTATTTTATGTCATTATTTACTTTTATGTATGTTTTACAACGACCGTCATATACTTGTACTGTCGCTTTAAGAGAGAGGTCTTGTGGGTACACGGAAGTGGGAACGCGGGAGAGGCCATTTTTGTTTTGTGGGCGGAGTGTCAAGCAGCGACCGAGCCGAGCCACGCGTGTTTCTTACCGTAGCACAGTTTTGCTGATTGAGGAGAACGTAACCTTGAGTATCCCTGTAAGAAGATACTGCAAGCTGTGGGATAAAATACTTGTTTATCCTTTCTTACATCGGAGTCCCGTGGACGGTTTCTCCTTCTAACGCACACGAGTGAAGTACCCATATGTGCCGTTCTAGTCTAGACTGCTGAATAGGACAATGCAAAGCTCAAATGACCGGCAGTGGAAACCAGTTATTTCGAAAATAAATGGCAAGGTGGGCCAAATAGAGTCCTGTGTGTCCCCCCTCCTTCCTTGATCATGATGATGATGATGATGATGAGAGACTGAGGGCCCCCCCCCAACAACACCTGGGGCCCCACCCAACTAGAACACAACGCCGAGCTAACGATGAGAGTGACGGGCGTGCAGCAGGCTGACCAGCATAGAACACCATAGGACTGCCCCCGTTACACGTGGCACACCATGAATTTCCGAAAGGACTAATAAATATCTGTATAATCAATACCAGCATTGGTACTGGAGCATCCTTATCCATGCATATTTGCCAAGTGTTTGTATAGGGAGAAAACAATAGTTGCTTTTTCCGAGAACTTAAGTAAGCAGTGTCAGTAGCCCCCGGGTTAGTTATATAAGGACAAATCCATCAATACATTCATTCATTCATTCATTCATTCATTCATCCATCATCCAAAGCGCTTATCCTGCTCTCAGGGTCGCGGCGATGCTGGAGCCTAACCCAGCAGTCATTAGGCAGCAGGCGGGGAGACACCCTGGACAGGCCGCCAGGCCATCACAGCCCCCCCCCCCATCAATACATATGCACCTTAATGTGGAGTCGAGTTGACTTCAAGTCCATGTAGAGTGGGCTTAATGGACGTCAAGCGCTGAACTGATGGTTTTTATGTAGCAAGCCGGCAGTTTATCTCTGAATGTGTCCCTGTCAGGTGGCACTCAGGCATTATAGTCTCCTTAGAGCACAGCGTGCTGGTTTTGCAGAGTGCACCACAGTAACGTCTTTAAGGCTTTCTGTAGCGCTGCCTTTCTGAGCACGCATATGCTCTGCTGGATGTACCAAAAAAGGATTTGTGACAGTCGTTGCCTTGGGAGACCGCCTTGCGTTTTTTTCTGGAGGCTGAGGAATAATTGGGGTATATAACAGGCGGTAGCCTGAAAGCACCGTGCACACTTGTAGAGAGAAAATGAGGATTTCTACAACTTTCCCTGAAGCCAGTCTCACCTCATGGTCCAACCTGATTTAGTACAGCAGTTTTTTACTATTACTCTGGACTCTCATTTGGCACTGGACCCAGAATATTGCTCAAACTAAAAATATGTCCTCCTTACCAACTAAGAATGTCATTGTTTCCTATTGGAAATGTCAGTAACTGTTGTAATAACCGAAGTCTAACCTCATTTCCAAGTATCGGTTTGTGACATGAATGCAACCTGGTATAGTACAGCTATGTGGTGCTGTTCCAGAGGAAATCTTTCAATTGGGGCCTTTTAAGACGGTATGTATATTGCTGTAGCTGCACAAAATCACAACCCACAATGTTAAAACCACGGGCCAGTGAGTGCAGACCACGGGAATAACATGAAATGGAAACTTCACCGAATTCCCCTGCAAGAGGTCACCTTGCGTTTTCCTCATAACCGTTAGCTTGAGTTTTGCAGAGGTCACCGGGCGCCGCTCTTTACACAGTCCACACATGCATACATGCATGCACCAACTCCTTTCACCTCCTGGGGAGACAGCAGTAGGACAGTTGTCAGACTTTGCAAAGCAGGAGTCACAATTACACATACAACCCCATACACAATCTCACACACACAAGCATCAGATTTGCACCCTATGACTACTGACCAAGCACAATTTATTTCTATTCAGCGTGGTCCTTAACACGTCCCCTTCCTAAAGCATAGAGCTGAGCCAGTGACAAACCTTCCACCGCACTCACTGGGCTCCCTGTTAACACCTAACAGCCTTCACATACTTATTTGTAACACAAATTTGACATTGCTTGAGATGTCTGTTTTCCGGTACAGACGCGCGACATAGATCAAACTGAGCAGCTCGGTCCCACTCGGGTTGCTACAGCGAAGACGTCTCAATCAATGTCAACTTCGCGTTAAGTCAAGTCAGTTTTATTTGTATAGCCCATTATCACAAATTTGCCTCAGTGGGCTTCACAGCAACGCAGCATCCTCATCAGACCTTCACATGGGATGAGGAACAACTACCTAAAATAAATAAAGAGGTATATGTTGAATATGTGTTTACGATTTTAAATTTGTATTACACGTCGTAAATATGTAGGTTAGGCATCTTGACCAGACGGGTCTGTTTACAAAGTGTCATATTTACATAAGTCTGTTTACAAAGTGTCATATTTACATAAGTCTGTTTACAAAGTGTCATATTTACATAAGAAGTGTCTGTTATTGCACCGTGTTGTGAAATGTGCAGGAGAGAGATGGCCTTTGGGGAAGAGTGTACAATGTCACCTGCCAACACTTATTTCAGCATCTCTGATATAGTCTCTGCACCGCTGCACTTTACTGCCTCTTATTTCGCCTGTATATAGTCAACCCTTGTGTGTATACATGGGAAGATTGTTGTGTTGTTGTTCTATGTTAAGTACACTGTGAGAGCCATGAAACTGGAGTCAGATTCCACGTGGGTGCAAATCTACGTGGCCGACGCACTTAAAAACGACAACCGAATGACACTTAATGACGACAGCCATAAGCGTTCATAAAGACTCCACGGTGATGTATCATGTCGTGGTTATGACCGTGTCATGTCGGTCTCATGCACACCCCGTCAAATAAAGTGTGACCTAAATTTGTCTTACCAACACTTAAGCTCACTTTCACCTTGGTCCACCTCTGTGTTTTGATAGAGCCTAAAATCATTTTTACTGCTGTTTTTAATGTGCAATAAAGTCATGTATTAAATTGTTGCTCTAAGTCGGTTGATTTTTCTTACGATACATATCTGGTACTAAGTTTTATATCAATATGTACAATAATCAAATCACAGGAAGTCATTGATGGCATTTTATATTTATATATTTTATTCTATAAATGTGGGCGGCAAGGTTGCACAGTGGTTAGTGCGGTTGCCTCACAGCAAGAAGGTCCTGGGTTCGAGCCCCGGGGTAGTCCAACCTTGGGGGGTCGTCCCGGGTCGTCCTCTGTGTGGACTTTGCATGTTCTCCCCCTGTCTGTGTGGGTTTCCTCCCACAGTCCAAAGACATGTAGGTCAGGGGAATTGGCTGTACTAAATTGTCCCTAGGTGTGAATGTGTGTGTGTGTGTGGGCCCTGTGTGATGGCCTGGAGGACCCCCCCCCCCGCTGCTGCCCAATGACTGCTGGGATAAGCTCCAGCATCCCCGCGATCCTGAGAGCAGGATAAGCGGTTTGGATATTGAATGAATGGATTTTATAAATGTAATGATTATTATTATTATTATTATTATTATTATTATTATGTTTGTCAGAATGTAGATTATTGATTAAAAGGTCATCATTCAGTGTCCTCTTATACTTCTTGCATATGTTAAAACTCGTGCACAACTGTGAAGTTGTCCCTTAACATTAACAACCAAGGATCAGAACAGATTTTAAGTTTGGTTTTCTAACTTGTGTCATATGTACACATCAAATATACCGAACCACGAAACAATTCACCCAAGTCTCCTCTTACATTCAACCAGATCTGTGGCAGAGCTGCAGAACCAGGTAAGAGAAGTCAACAGATTATAGAAAACGTACTCATTTCTGTTCAATCTCACCGTTTATTTTAAATTATTCAACTTGTTGATGAAAACACCCCCAACGGCTCATATTTAATGGATTCATCTGCATATAATTTATACGCTGCTATTAATAAAACTATTAGAACTCAGCTTTAAAAAGGATTTTTCTAAATGCAGAGTCGCCACTGAATAAACACCCCTGTAATTAACTGCAGTGATAATTAAAAAAATAAATAAATAGTAGATTTAAAAAAATAAATTATCCAGACCTCTATCATTTGAGAGCAAGGATCAGGATCAGAACTTTATTGGCCAAGTGGGCCCATGCACACGAGGAATTTGACTCCAGTACAGAGGTGGTAACAGTACACATCTATCATGTTGCCAGGTGAACATCTAGTTGGCCACTTCCAGAAGCTTCCTAATCTAGACCCTGTTAACCTCAAACTGGGAAGCATTTATCAAAGGACAAATGTCTTTGGAGCTTTCACAAATAAGTGTCTTGCCCAACCAGGAATGGCAAGATACTGGACCGGTGTTAAGGTTCTATCAAAAGGAGCCTACCGAGCCTTCTCACTCCCCACCCCACTGACCACAATTGTGTGCAACTTATAACAACACGCCGCACATGTCTACAGAGGGGGAGAGTGCTCACCGGGAAGGGGAAACTCCGGTCAGAGGGGGCATCGTTGATGCTGCAGGGCTGTCTGGATGGCACAGTGTGGGATGAGTTCATCGACTCATCGCGGGACATTACGAACTCACAGAAGTTGTCAGCTCGTGGGTATCGTACGGTGAGGACATTGTTATCCCTGAGAAGGTAGTCAAGCTTTATCCTCATAGTAAACCCTGGGTGACCAAAAACCTTAAAGTGCTATTTAACCAGAAGAAACGGGCACTCAAGCAAGGTAGCCTTTCTGAGTTGACTGTTCCACAGGAGGAAATCAAATGGGAGATTAAGAGGGCTAAACTGGGATGCAAACAAAAAGGTGGAGTACAAACTGAGCAGTAACAATTTAGGCCCAGCCTGGGACGGTGTCAGGACAACTGTTGGTTTAAATGACAAAGCAAAGAAAAAGGCAGCTTTAGATGGGGTTTTCATCAGCTCTGGCTCTACCACAGGAGTTTAATAAGTTTTACTCAAGTTTTGATGGACGTGATTTTAGTACGGAAACCACTGAACTCTAGTCAACCTGTCTCTTTTCCGCACAGAGTGTTGTGAATCCTTTTAAACACTGTAAAGTTCGAACAAGCCCTGGACCTGACAACACTGGTAGCCGTCTGCTCTCCCACTGTGCTGTTCAAATAGGCCCTATTTCCAATTATATTTTCAATATCTCTGTCATCAAAAGGTCCCCGATCTATGGAAACAATCTGCGGTAGTTCCCATTGCAGAAAAAGAGCCATCCTCAGACTTTGAATGACTATAGGCCTGTGGCTTTAACCTCTCTTGTTATGAAGTTGTTTGAAAAACTGATTAAAAAGGAACTTCTGGGCAGGACGGGGCATCTTCTCGACCCGTTACAGTTTGCATATCAAACCAACAGGGGGGTTCAGGATGCAACCATAACTCTGCTTAACTTCATTCACAGTCACTTAGAGGGTAGTAAGAACCATGCCAGACTGTCGTTCATAGCCTCAGCCTTCAATACCGTACAGCCTCACCTGCTAGTGCAGAAACCCGTGGAACGTTTTGGGTTGGACACCAACATTGTCGGATGGATTTTGGACGTCCTCGCCAACAGATCTCAGACAGTGAGAGCGAATGGACACTTTTCTGGCTTGACTTCAACATCAACCGGCTCCCCTCAGGGCTGTGTCCTCTCTCCTCCCCTATACATCCTGTACACTAATGACCGCCGCAGTGAGTTCAAAAATCATCACATTGTGAAATTTGCAGATGACACGGTGATGGTGAGCCTGCTGAAGGAGAATGAAATGTCCCAAGGTCCTGTCATAGACTATTTCTCCAAATGGTGTCAGGGGAGCCTTTTTGGAATTAAATGTGACTAAGGCCAAAGACATGTGTAATGACTTTAGACATGATCCCTCCAACCCAGTCAACACTAAGATTAATGGCCATGAGGTTGAAACTGTTGAGTCATACAAGTACCTGGGCACTATAATTGATAACAAGCCGAAGTGTGATTGTAATACCAATTTGCTATGCAAAAAAGCCAGCAGCGCCTTTTTAGTCTGAGGAAGCTGGCTAAGTTCGGTGTCGACAGGTCCCTGTTGACTTTGTTCTACAGCTCTTTCACTGAGTCGGTTATTACTCTTTCTTTTATCGGCTGGTACGCCTCTCTCAACCTTAAACAGAGAAATGCACCAACAAAGGTGATCGAGGTCTGCAGCAGCATCACAGGTACCCAACAGGAACGTCTGTCTGATTTATACAACAAACGGATGTTAAGGAAAGCAGAACCCATCCTGTCTGACAGCACCCACCCCCTGCACCCAGAGTTTCACACCTTGCTTTCTGGTTTCCGCTTCAAACACCCCGTAGTCAGAACCGATAGATACAAACCCTCCTTCATTCCCTCAGCCACTTCACTGCTAAACTCCAACAGGAAGAGGTAACACCAGCGCCACCTTGATAAACACCGGTAACACTGTTTACTGTTGCGTTGCTTTGAGTTGGCTTCGTTCTCCTCACTACATGTTGCATCTATTTGTATTTATTTGCCTTGTGCGTTCTGTGGAGTGTTTGCGTGTTTGAATGTTGCCGCTGCTACACAGCAATTGCCCCGATGGGGACAAATAAAAAACCTACTACTACTTTTTCACCTGTGTGCACTGGGGGTGGAACTCCAGCCTGCTAGTTCTTAAAGCTGTATTTGTAAAAATATGCAATGACCATCTTGCATACTGCATGAAGCACTAAATTATGAACACTCCAGCCTAGATATCATATTACACCAGTACAGCCATCCATCCATCCATTATCCGAACCGCTTATCCTGCTCTCAGGGTCGCGGGGATGCCGGAGCCTATCCCAGCAGTCACTGGGCGGCAGGCAGGGAGACACCCTGGACAGGCCGCCAGGTACACCAGTACATCTGGTATATAAACACTGCCTGCATATAAAGGTTAGCTCTTGAGGGGCATCTGTGTGCTGTTTAAGGGCCTCTGGGTGCTCTCGGGGGGGGGGGGGGGGGCATCTGGGTGCTGATGGTATGTCAGGTGCTTCAGAATCTGAGTTTTGCTGATTATTGTTGACGTGCAGTGGCGACAATGAAAGTACGTCTCATTCCTACCACTCAAGCCGATTGTGAACTCTGGAAGAGAGGAATAACGGTAAAGCAATAAGTCCATCCATCCATTATCCAAGCCGCTTATCCTGCTCTCAGGGTCGTGGGGATCCTGGAGCCTATCCCAGCAGTCACCGGGCAGCAGGTGGGGAGACACCCTGGACAGGTCGCCAGTCCATCACAGGGCCGACTAGATTGTTTAACACAATCTTGGAAAGTGAGAGGATGCCTGAGGAGTGGAGAAGAAGCATACTGGTACAGATTTTCAAGAATAAGGGTGATTTGCAGAGCTGTAGTAACTACAGAGGTATAAAGTTGATCAGCCACAGCATGACGATATGGGAAAGAGTAATAGAAGCTAGGTTAAGAGGAGAGGTGATGATTAGCGAGCAGCAGTATGGTTTCATGCCACGAAAGAGCTCCACAGATGGGATGTTTGCTTTGAGAATGTTGATGGAGAAGCATAGAGAAAGCCAGAAGGAGTTGCATTGTGTCTTTGTATATTTAAAGAAAGCATACGGCAGGGTGCCGAGAGAGGAGGTGTGGTATTGTATGAGGAAGTCAGGAGTTGCAGAGATGTATGTAGGAGTGGTGCAGGATGTGTAGGAGGGAAGTGTGACAGGGGTGAGGTGTGCGGTAGGAATGACAGATGGGTTCAAGGTGGAGGTGGGATTACATCAAGGATCGGCTCTGAGCCCTTTCTTGTTTGCAATAGTATGGACAGGTTGATGGATGAGATCAGGAAGGACCCTTTGTGGACTATGATGTTTGCGGATGACATTGTGATCTGTAGCGAGAGTAGGTTGCAGGTGGAGGAGGGCCTGGAAAGGTGGAGGTATGCACTGGAGAGAAGAGGAATGAAAGTCAGTAGGAGCAAGATGGAATAAATATGCATGAATGAGAGGGAGGACAGTGGAACGGTGAGGATGCGAGGAGTAAGAGGTGACGAAGGCATCTGAGTTTAAATACTTAGGGTCAACTGTCCAAAGTAACGGGGAGTGCAGGAGAGAGGTGAAGAAGAGAGTGCAGGCGGGGTGGAGTGGGTGGAGAAGAGTGTCAAGAGTGATTTGCAACAGAAGGGTACCAGCAAGAGTTAAAGGGAAGCTTTACAAGATGGTTGTGAGACCAGCTATGTTATATGGTTTGGAGACAGTGGCGCTGACGAAAAGACAGGAGGCGGAGCTGGAGGTGGCAGAGTTGAAGATGATAAGATTTTCACTGGGGGTGACGAAGAAGGACAGGATTAGGAACGAGTATATTAGAGGGACCGCTCAGGTTGGATGGTTTGAAGACAAAGCAAGAGAGGCAAGATTGAGATGGTTTGGACATGTGTGGAGGAGAGATGCTGGGTATATTGGGAGAAGGATGCTGAATATGGAGCTGCCAGGGAAGAGGAGAAGAGGAAGGCCAAAGAGGAGGCTTATGGATGTGGTGAGGGAGGACATGCAGGTGGCTGGTGTGACAGAGGAAGATGCAGAGGACAGGAAGAGATGGAAACGGATGATCCGCTGTGGCGCCCCCTAACGGGGGCAGCCAAAAGTAGTAGTAGTAGTAGTAGTAGTAGTAGTAGTAGTAGTAGTAGTAGTACACTTCCTCTTTGGCGATTTTACTTTCAAAACAAAAGTGCAAGAGCGTTCGGTTCAGCAACGCTTACTCGCTCATGAGCTGACTAGAAAGCTTTTATTTTGAAATGTTGACCAGCTGTTCAAACGATGTTAGTTGCTGGCTTGACAGGCCTCAGGGCCTCTGTGTGACCCGCAGCTGTCTACCTTGTAGACTATGCGCAACCCAAGACTGTATACCTGAGGAACATTTAATCTACCTTGCTGCCTATCTGTCTAAACTGCCCCCAGATTGATTTGCTAAGGAAACAAAACAACAGACAACAAAAACCTGTGTCGTTCACATCCACCCATCCATCCATCCATCCATCCATCCATCCATCCATCCACTCATCCATCCATTATCCCAACCGGGGTCGCAGGATGCTGGAGCCTATCCCAGCAGTCATTGGGTGGCAGGCGGGGAGACACCCTGGACAGGCCGCCAGGCCGCCAGGCCATCACAGGGCCAACACACACACACACACACACATTCATACCTAGGGACAATTTAGTACGGCCGATTCACCCCTGACCTACATGTCTTTGGACTGTGGGAGGAAACCGGAGCCCCCGGAGGAAACCCACGCAGACACGGCGAGGACATGCAAACCCCACACAGGACGACCCGGGACGACCCCCAAGGTTGGACTACCCCGGGGCTCGAACCCAGGACCTTCTTACTATGAGGCGACCGCGCTAACCACTGCGCCACCGTGCCGCCAGTAAAGTAGTGACAAAACATAAAGGTTATGCCCATATACTGAAATATTGTCCTCTAATTACAGGAGTGAGTGACAGAATGTCAAGACAGTGCAAGTTCAAAAATGAGTGGAGAGAAGACCCCCAGCTCAGGGACCGGTTAGGGGGACGTATCGGGAGATGTGCATAAGGCATATTGCAAGATTTGCAAGAAGTCTTCTGATGTTGGTAATATGGCCACCTCAGCACTCGAGAGTCACGCTCGAGGGCAAGGCCACGTCAACGTTGCTGGACAATTAAACAGTGAGAGAAGAATAACACATTTCATGAGGGTGACACCTTCAAAAGACACGGGGGGGAGGAAGCAGCTGCCCAACAAACCAAGAGCCACAAACAGCCACTGTACATAAGGAAAGCGGCAGTCATGGAGGCGCAGCATTACAGGAGTCCAGCACAAGTGAACAGGGAAAAAGCTCAGCTCACTGAGCCCCCTGGTTTTATTATTATTTTGACTATTATTTATTTATTACTTATTATTGTTTTTTTCCCCGTAGGGTAGGTGCCAGATACTTTTGCTGGCTCTTCGTTTTTTACTTGGCCTAATTTTTCTTTTTTGGAGAACGAGACGGCGGAGAAAGTAGGAGAAAAGGGGGAAGGCCGAGGTGAGCGTTGCCCACACCATCATGTAACTTGGTTATTATACTGATACAGTGAGGTGCTGTACATCTGCAGGTATGTTTGCATTATTCTATGATCAACTTGTCATAATCTCTAAGCAAGTAAGAGATGATTTCATAGATAAGTTATCGCCATAGACTGCACGACTTCTAAATCAGACTTCCACAGAGACAAACATATTTGTGTATGGCACGATCCCCGTCTGTCATACCAGCTAGATCCTCTCTGAAAATGTCCTGGAAAAGTCCTGGAAAAGGATCTCTAGAAAAGAGTGGGAGCCCTGTGATGACGATGAGGGACAGACAGCAGGGGCGGAGGGACTTTCATATGGGCGAGAGGTACTTGTAAGTAGCCAGGCAGGGACACATTCATTCAGGTTGCGTCGCCCCCCTTCTCACTCCAGACAGCTTCTATCAGCTAGGTCTGCACGACTGGCCTACATTACCCACGTGACACCACTCCATGTATCTCTATTCGAAGCACCTCCGGCTTACTAAAACGTATGAAGACACGAGACAAACTAATAATCATTTTTGCAAATTGAGAGTCATTTGAGGTATCCGGATGAACTCATTTGAAACAAAAATGTGATTGCATTAAAACGAATATTACATTGATATAAATATGCATGGAGTCGGAGTACATTATATGAAGTGCTGTTATGGGCAATTAGACGTGAACCCTGTGTCTAAAATAACTTACATTTATTCATTTAGCAGACACTTATCCAAAGCAATGTACAAATGTGGTAGATACGATCGAGCACACATCTTATCTGTTCAGTCATTGGTTTGTTCTGGGTGAGGACGGTTTCCGCTCAGAACATGAGGGTAATGTAACTGGACTAGAACAATAGATGTCATCACCACTGTCATCACTGTTCTTTATATGTCAAGGTCATCTCACTGCAAGGCACTGTCAAATGTGAGGGCGCGGTTAAATACAATCGCCTCCAGCCTGGTCAAGAAATACTTTTTGTAGATTATATGAAAGCTTACAATAATAAAACAAGCATCCAATCGTCAGTGGTATGGTGACGTTACTTGCTATCGTGAGTGTGATACCTTGACCGGTATAGTATTGTCAGACAGTATCATGAAACCCTGCTAGGGGCTGTGTACTCATGGTGGAAGTATTTGGGACAGAGTCCAAAGCTGTTTTTTAGTCCTAGTCCATCCATGGTGGGCAAGGAAGGGCACGGGGGCGAAGGTGGCTAGTGGCTCTGACCGCTCGCTTTATAGCGCCCCTTGTCTAGATTTCGGCGATTCCCGGTGTCGTGGAATGAGTTCTTGTTATGCTTCTCTCCGGGTCACCCTTCTGGGGTTGGCCTGCCGGGACACGGGGACCCTTCGCTCCTGGCGCGATGGTCGACTGGGACAGACTGTCCTCAGTGTGTCCTGACCACATCGTGTTACCAGGGTGGGGACCGGCCCACAAACAAAGGGCGTCAGGGGTCAGCGGCAACGTCGGCTACCCACCCGATCTGTCTTGAAATACGGAGTCTAACGCACGCACGAGTCAGAGGGCATAATGAAACCCCGTGGTGCAATTAAAGTGATGGCCGGCACGCACCAGCTGAGGTGGGATCCCGTCTCACCGGCCCGTCGGTGAGGTGGCACGTGAGCATGTGTGATACGACCCGAAAGATGGTTAACTATGCCTGGGCAAGGAAAAGCCAGAGGAAACTCTGGTGGAGGCCTGCAGCGGTCCTGATGTGCAAATCGGTCATCTGACCTGGGTATAGGGGCGAAAGACTAATCGAACCATCTAGTACCCTGAACCCCAATAAGTGGCTCACAGGCCAGATCCGGCCTTCGGGGGCCAAATATCTGGCCCGTGCTAACCCATTGGCACTAACACATCTGCCATAATATGTGAAATAAAGTATGGAACATGTGAAATAAAGTGCGTGCTGCTCTACTTTATTATGACCTCACCCCACGCCATACACTTGACCCATACCATACAGCGGGTGTAGACACAAGATGTACACAGCGCCCTCTACAGTCCTTGACTAGACAGAGCCACTCACCAGCTAAGTCAGAGATAATCAATAACCATCCTAAACCAAGAGCATGGCCTGTGCAAAAAAGCAAAGTCGACCAGGAAAACCGTCCGTTCAATTCTGACTGGACTGATGAGGTTTGTTTTATTTTACCGGACCACGCCAGTGCCAAACTGCCAAACCATGCATGCAGACCGTAGCTGTCTGAAAAACAGATGATCTCACTTCAACACTATGCACGATGCCAGTTTCAATGCCAACTACCCTACCAAAAAAAAAAAAAGAAAAAAGAAAAAAAGAAAGTTTCTTACCGCAGGCTGTCATTCAAATGAACACTTAACACTGTCGAATAATCCAACCATTTTGTATATACTGTACATTGTACCTACACTGGTCTGCTCCGTCATGTCCATCTACCTCAAGCATGTATGCAAGTAACCTGCTAACATCTATTTCAGCATCTCTGATATATTCTCGGCACCACTGCACTTTATATCACCTCTTATTTCCCCTGTATAAGTCAATCCTTGTGTATATACGTATATGTACATGGCCAATAAACATGATTCTGAAAATCAGATCACCACAAACAAAAAAATAGCAAATATGATAACATCATACAAGCACTCCGTTTCTCCTATCTGCAGATCGACATCGGCACAAGAGAGTGCAACAGCTGCATCACTGCATGTTTCATGGATCCCTGCTAAAGCTAAGAAGCCTTTCACTGATGCTGAGCTGATTAAAGCATATGCAACTGACATGGTTGACGAAGTTTTAAGTCATGATGAGAAAAACAAGAACGGTTGTGGAGCTATTAAAGCAGGTGCTGTTGTCGGCTAACATGGCAACAAGAAGAGTAGAACTTTTAGAGGGAGGAGTGTTTTCCCAATCTACTCACCGATTTGAAGAAAGCAGAAGCCATATCACTAGCCACTAGCCATAGACTCGTCCCGTGACCGAACCGATATGGAGGATGGTACCTTCCATAGATGAGGCAACTCTTCAGATGGAGGTCTTGGAGATGGGAGCATCTGATTTGCTCAAAACACAACACAAGGACGTTGGGGATGAGTGACTTTTGAATCAGTGTGGTTCCCCAAGCTCGATTCAAAAATATGAGAGCTACTGCAATGCTCCTACTCACAATTTCCCCCTCCACGTAGGTATGTGAGTCATCGTTTTCTCCAATGAACTGTCAAGAACCAGGAGGGAAACAGACTCTCCAGGGCACATCTTGGCTGGTGCCTCAGGACTGCCACAACAGAAAACAGTCCCAACATCAGAAGGATCGCCTCATCCTGTCGCTCTCACTTCTTTCATCGATTGGTAAATGAGCATCCATTTATTTTTATCGATCATTAAATGGCTGGTTTTGCACTTGTTTTGTTCCTGGAGCGCATATTTTTTCCTTTTCTTGTGTGACCCTCAACACAGGCTTCAAGAATTCCAGGCCTGAAGCCTGACGTACTACTAGTAATATTAATAATAATAATAAAATAATAATGCTAATAATTTTAATAGCAGCAGCAATAACATCTGCACATAAAACAACTTTTACTGGCGCAATGAAAAAGGAAAATCTGGATGTTTTGGCCTTTGGCTCGGCATGCATGACCTAATTTGGCCCTTGGGGAAATCTAATTGGGGAACCCGGATCTAGTAGCTGGTTCCCTCCGGAAGTTTCCCTCAGTACAGCTGGAGCTCTGAACGCAGTTTTATCTGGTAAAGCGAATGACTAGAGGTCTTGGGGCTGAAACGATCTCAACCTATTGGCAAAAAGAAGAAAATAAAGGTACCCCTCATTCCAGTTATCTTTCCTGCATTTATCAAACTGACCCAGAGTAGGATAGCCACAAACTCGTCTGAATCAAATGCTGCCATACTCACCAAGAAGAAACAGTTAAATGGACTGCATTTATATAGCGTATTCTAGTCTACTGACCACTCAGAGTGCTCTACAGTGGATGCCTCACATTCACCCATTCACACACATTGTCATACACTGATGGTGGAGACTGCTATGCAGGGCGCCAACCTGCTCATCAGGAACAGTTAGGGGTTCAGTGTCTCGCTCAAGGACACTTCGACACACTCTCTGCAGGAGCCGGGGATCGAACCAGCAACCTTCTGATTACTAGACGACCCGCTCTACCACCTGACCCATGCCGCCCCTATCAGTATCAGTGTATCTTAGCCCGGAGCTAACAACGTCTGGAGCAGACCAACAACAGTAGCCTAATTGCAACAACTCAGCAATACAGCCTGTTGTTGTTATTCGTGCATTGCAGCGACGAGGACCTTCTAGTCATCCTGTGATGGATGACCGATGACTTGCGCAGTGATTAAAGTGAGGAAGAGGTGCGCATCATCAACCCCACTCTCTCATCCAAGACCCCCTACTGCCAGTGGCAAGACTAGCGAGACGACTGGCACTGGAGACGGATGCAGATTTTTCCTCAGGGTTTCTTCCCGAAGCCTTTCCTGTAGACGAGTATACCCGCAAGGCAGCAGAGGTTTTAAATCCGAGTTTGCCTTCTCCTAGATGAACTGCCTGACAGGCTAACCAGCTTCATCTCCCCAGGTTTGAAATCAGAGTTGTCCTTCTCCTAGCCTGGCTGCCAACCAAGGCTAACGAGTCCAATTGACCCACCCTGGTTATACCGCCGGGAATACAGGCTACGATTCACCTCCAACAGTGGTGAACGCGATAACCTTGATGCCAGAGGCCATACATATCAAACAGTAGGCAAATAACAAGGGTACTCTTACAGAAAAAACTCCCCCAAATCCTGCCCAACCCAGACTATACCTGTCTATGTTCTGGAGCGTGCTGGTCTCGAGGCGACTTGAAAGGCCAAACTTAAGCGCCTGGAGCCCTGAAACGCCTACCTCTGCCCAGGATTACAACCAAAATAAGAGACAAAATAAGAAAAGAGCGCTTGATGGGGAGGCTGATACAACACAGCTGGACGCTCACCTGTCTACCCGAGGAAGCTGTCTGAATGCTTAGTGAAGGCTAGACAAAATCGACTGTCACTCAAATAAGTTACGCCCTACCTCTACCGATCCTGGGACACAGAAACTCGAGTGGTGTAACATGTGGTCTTGAGGCTGTCGATCGGCCCACTGGCACCGTCTGCATACCCAGGGATTAAATACTGGCTAGTCTCAGGTGTGGGTGTTCAGTCACGGTAGCCAGCTAGGATGTGGGGCAGCGCCTCAAGAGACACCCAGGAGGGAACAGAAAGAAATACAGAACTCGTATTACATAGTGTTAAAAACTCTGGCCGGTAGGAGGGTGGAAGAAGATATCAAAGGCCTTGCATATCTCCTGGAAGACTGCGGAGATTATAACTTCTCCCCGGTGGTCTTCTCCAGGGGATGTGCAAGGCCTTTGAAGGTAATTGAATCCATCGGTACTTAACAGGACCAGGCATCAAAGCTGGATAACAGCGTGAGGAGACTGGTCACTGTGGCCATCGAGAGGCCGGCGACGAAGGAGCTGCGGGCTTTCAAGCTAACTGCTTATCGCTTGCATGTAACAAAAAAAAAAAAAAAACGTTCAACAGATATGTAGCTATGCTTAAAAGTGCCTCTAGAAAGACAGGAGCTCTTCTGCAAACCTAATTTGGGGGAAAAAAATGGGGGGGGGGGCGGGGGGTGTCTCAAAAATATAAATTACAAAATTGTTTTTGCCCCAATTTTGCTATGGTCATTTCGATATGTTTGTCTGTAGAAATCAGTTGTGTTGCATATGCATTCTTGAATTGGATGAACTGGACTTGGATTGGATGTGGTGAGGGAGGACATGCAGGCGGCTGGTGTGACGCAGGTAGATTCAGAGGACAGGAAGAGATGGAAACGAAAGTAGTAGTAGTAGCAGTAGCAGTAGTTGATGCATTCTTGAATTAGAAGCTTGTGAGTTTAACGGGGGGGGGGGGGGATTCATGACTCATGAAGACCGAGAGCTGGGCTATTGTAACGATCGCCGTCCAAACATGGCGGCACGATAGCAAACTGACCACAACAGAAGAATTCCCTTAGCGCTATTGCTGCACGGCCTTTGCACCCTATCCGCTTCTTATTTGTTGGGAAATTATCATGCTCTGTTGTGTCGTATCATAAGTGGTGTTTGTTCTGAGATTTGTCTCCGGGGCATGGATTTGCTGATATAGAGCAAGTATATATATATATATATGTGTGTGTGTTTGTGTGTGTGTGTATACTCCCCTGAAAGCCTTGGCACAGCTGACACCCTGGAGAAAGCTGAATGTGGACCATAATTCAAAAAGCGGCGTACCTACCGGCGGGGCGAGGTGTGGTGGTGACAGCATCCTGTCAGGGACGGAGGTGTTTACTTTTCAGGATGGAGGAGGGAAATATACTGCTAAATTCAAATCAGCGCTTGAGGAAAATGTGCTTCCCTCTGCAAGTATGCGAACATTTTAGGGAAAAAACAACAGTCGTTCAGCGGGACAGAGACCTCAGAGGGCCGAAACAGCAGGATAGCAGCTCCAAATGATAAGCTTCATTCAGGCCAACTGAAATTTCATGGAATTAAAAGAAGAGATGTATTTTATACTGTACATTTTACATATACCGCTACACTCTGTCATGTCATCTACCTCAGGCGTGTATGTAAGTAACCTGCTAACATCTATTTCAGCATGTCTGATATATTCTCTGCACCTTATCGCCTCTTATTTCACCTGTACAAGGCAATCCTTGTGTTTATATCTGAAGATCGTTGTGTTGTAGTGTTGTTATTCTATGTTAAGTACACCGAGAGAGCCACGAAACCGGAGTCAGATTCCACATATGTGCAAACCTACATGTCCAATAAACATGACTCTGGTTCTGGTTCTGATTTTGACGGTTCTTTCACAGTTTTAATCAAGTCGCACAGGTCCGAAAGCAAAATGCGAGGCCGTTGCCCTCACTGTGCAAAGTGGCTCATGAATGTGTTCGGACACAACCGAACCAGTCTGAGGCTATTACTCAAACAGGATTCGATCAACAACCACGTCGATTCCCACTTTATCCTGGGACATGTACAATTATCTCTGATAACAGACGAGTCGCTGTAGATTATACATTATAGTCATTATAGATGTGTAGGTTTAACTAGCAAGGAACTTTTTGTTCATATGATTTTATTTCAGGCTGTAAGGGTGCATATAAAACATTGTGTGTGTGTGTGTGTGTGTGTGTGTGTGTGTGTGTGTGTGTGGTCGGTCAGCTTGAGATGTCAGGCGAGACCCTCACATCAAAGGTAATGTGTACCGCTGCAATTCCAGCAATAACCCAGACAGGTCACGGTACCACTGTATATGTGCGTGTTTTCCACTCGGTCCCAATCTGAGCGTGCTCTGCTCAGCCGCCCCTGTAGGGCCTTATGGAGGGAGGGATGATGGACAGTCAGCGGCGGCGTTCTAACTCAACCGTACAGACCGATCAAAGCGACGCACTGTGGCACTGGAATTGGACCTGGGCTGACTGCCACTTGCTCAGTCTGAGCAGAGCTTCGGTCCTGTCCGGTCTCATCCTGGGCTCCACATTACGAATGAGTCATCATACAGGGTGTGAAAAGGCCGGGGGGGGGGTGATGTGGGGGTGAAGGGTGAAAGGGGAGCAGACAGGTCTTGCTCGAGGTGTTTCTCTACAAGAGAGGTGTTATTGAAATGGTTATTACTATAAGTCTTTGAACCACCAGCTTTCCTTTTCCGAGTCCCCCCCCCCCCCTCATTTATTCATTACTGGTTCTCTTTTCACATCTGAGGATATAGATTGGGGTGGTGGTGGTGGGGGGGGGTCTTGCATTTTGCAGTACGGTGGACTCCCCCCCCCCCCTCAAAAAGATGTGCATGAACTAAACCACCTGGAGTTGTGCGGTGCAGTACCCCACTGCAGCGTGTGCCGCTTCACAGCACCGAATATACTAGAATCTGACTCAACGGCATCCGCGGATATCTTTATCCAAAGAGGTTGTTGCTACGTAGGGCTGTTGCTATGGAGTGGTCTTTTTAGCCTGTTATTAAAGTGACGGACATCTGTAGCCTTACCACAGGGAGGAGCCCTTCCCCTCTATTTTTATGTGTGCGTGTCATGAGGAAATGTACCCCGGGAGATCATCATTACTGTGATGTTGGGTGTGAGTCACCGACACCCCCCCTCTCACCGAGGCGAAGAAAAACCCCCACCAAGGTGAGAGACGTGTGGTCTTAGTGATGTACACAACGACGCACGCGTACGTAGCCGTTCGCCAGTTAACGGTGTTTTTCAGTGAAATTCTCCCCGCTACTCGTTAGACGACGTAGGGTTTTTTCAACAAGTGAGGGCTTTCTGATGAGTCATGCCTGCCGTTTTCTGTCTCCCTTCCTCTCCCTCTTCCTCTCCCCCTCATCGCTCTCCTCCTGAATGGCAAACGTTCAACAATTCACAGCCTCCGGGGTGTTTTGTAAACTTCGAGACGGTACGGCAGAATCCTTGACGTACAAAAGACACGGGTTGCAAGACGGATTATGAGGGAGGCGCAGACATGTTACGTGGGCTTGCTCCTTCTCCCAGGGCGAGGCGAGGCGGAGTTCTGCGGAGGCTGGCAGCAGACGTGTCCGTATTACTGATCTGTAGAGTCCTGCCTGATATCGTTTTGATTTGGTTTTTGATTTTGATATGCTATATTAATGCATGGTGGCACGGCGGCACGGCGGTTAGCGCGGTCGCCTCACAGCAAGAAGGCCCTGGGTTCGAGCCCCGGGGTAGTCCAACCTTGGTGGGTCATCCCGGGTCGTCCTCTGTGTGGAGTTTGCATGTCCTCCCCGTGTCTGTGTGGGTTTCCTCCGGGGGCTCCGGTTTCCTCCCACAGTCCAAAGACATGTAGGTCAGGTGAATCGGCCATACTAAACTGTCCCTAGGTATGAATTTGTGTGTGGGCCCTGTGTGATGGTCTGGCGGCCTGTCCAGGGTGTCTCCCCACCTGCCGCCCAATGACTGCTGGGATAGGCTCCAGCATCCCCGCGACCCTGAGAGCAGGATAAGTGGTTCAGATAATGGATGGATGGATGGATGGATGGATGGATAGATATTAATACCTGTGGGGAAATTGTGCTCTGCATTTAACTCATCCTAGCTGTGTGGCTAGGAGCAGTGGGCAGCCGCCGTGCAGCACCCGGGGACCAACTCCAGTCCATCGTGCCCTGTCCCTTGGTCAGGGGCACAGACAGGAGTATTAACCCTAACACGCATGTCTTTTTTGATGATGGGGGGGAACTGGAGCACCCAGAGAAAACCCACCGCAGACACGGGGGAGAACATGCAAACGGCATACAGAGGACGACCCGGGGTGACCCCCCCCCCCGCCAAGGTTGGACAACCCCGGGTTTCGAACCCAGGACCTTCTTGCTACGAGGCGACAGCGCTAACCACTGGGCCACCGTGCCGCCCTATCATTATGCTATCATAATGAGTACAGGATTTCCCTCTGCAATTACAACCAGCTTTCACGTGGAGCTCGTTCTTTACTGCGGTTTGCATTGTAACCAAAGACAAAGGCATGGACGACACAAACCAAGTGAAACCTGTGAAGGCCAGACAGCCCCGCGACCCTGAGAGCAGGATAAGTGGGTTCGGATAATGAATGGAATGGAAGGCCAGACAATAGGGCTCAAACCAGTACTGGCATACTTCTCCTCATGGCCATTTCTTTATACTAGCCACATCAAATTTTAAATAGGCCATTGTTGTTTTTTTGTCTCTATAACTCTCTCTCACCCCCCCCTCCCCCGTTCTGTAACATTTTTCTATATTTCTCTCTCTTTATCTTGTACTTCATTTTCCTTTTAACACAAAGGAAAAAGAACACGGGGATTAAAAAAAGATGGCAAGTGGGTGCAATTGCAATAATTTGTTGCAAACTTTTAAAAAGATAACAGATATGGCATGCATTCATTATCATGCCGGTTGGCAGTAAAAGATGGCAACGTGCGTCACGCTGTGTAGAATAAACCAGCAATTTGTCCTATTTTATCACGACCACGAGTTTGAGTTATTGTGCAGTTATTGACTAGGGGGCATGCTTACCGGCTTTTATTGACTTGAAACAAATTCTGTTCGGTCGGGAAAATAATGCCGCTACATTTTTTTTGTGTTTTTTTTTTTTTTTTTGCATTTTTTATCTTACACAAAGTCATCAGAGTTTATCCAGTTTCAAAAACAAGCAATAAATCAAGGTTATGTTTTTCGTGGCCCTGAGCACAAGCAGTCACAACTTTGTGGACCCAGCCAAGAGGACCCAATGAAAGGCAGGACCAGGAAAGAGGAAGAAAGAGACATCAGCTGGCTGTGGGAGAAGAAAAGAGTGGAAGACTTGACGCGTGAGTCCACAAAGAGACTTTTTTTGAGGAGCAAAGGAGAGAGCCTAAACCATGGCCAGTTAGAAATAACGATGGGCAAATAGGAGGGCTAAACACAGGTAAAGGCGAGCAGGGGCCAGAGAGGAGTTGTGTGATGAGGAAGATCACTGCAGCAGGGCAGCCTTTGGTCCTCCTGCTTTGGACACGTGCAGCATGACAAGGTGGAGACAGATCACAGCAGCTAACAGAAATCATCCCATATGTAGGCTACATACACCGAAAGCCACAAATCCAACAAGAGGAGGTGCAAAAACACCCTCTCCCTAAATATAGAGAAAACTAAGGAGGTTATTATTGGCTTTAGAAAGACTAGCGCCCACCATACCCCTCTGACCACCAACGGTATGGACGTGGAGAGTCAGCAGTGTTAAGTTCCTGGGAGTTCACGTCACAGACGACCTCTCCTGGTCCTCACATGTCACTGCGCTCTCCAAGAAGGCCCAGCAGCCTCTGAAGAAGGTGAGTCTCCCCCCACCCATCCTCATTACATCCTACAGAGGCACCATAGAGAGCTTCCTGAACAGCTGTATCACTGTCTGACATGGGAACCGCAAGGCCTCCGACCGCAAATCCCTCCAGCGGATAGTGAAGACAGCTGGAAAGATCATAGGATCTGCTCTCCCATCCACCCAGGCCATCTATGACGCACGGGGAACCCGGAAGGCTCTCAGCATCGTAAAGGACCCCACCCTTCCCTTCCCACATCCACTTCACCCTCCTACCCTCTGGAAGGAGGTACCGGAGCATCCGTGCTGCCTCCACCAGACTATGCAACAGTTTCATTCCTCAGGCTGTGAGGTTCCTCAACAGCCTGAACACTTAGACCTTCCACAAAAGGACTTTTTGACCTCCTCGCTCACTGTCTGTGTCAGGTGTGCTTGTGATGTTTAGGTCTGTGAAGTAATTTTTATTTTAAATGCACTTTTTGTTTTTAATATTTATTGTATGTTACTTGATTTTATGAGGCACCGTGGTCCGTGTGAAACGTAATTTCGTTCCCCCGCATGTATAAGACGTACATATAAGTATCTTGTTAGTTTTTAGTTATGAGAGCGTGAGTGTCTGTAATAAAACCCAATTTCCCCTCGGGGATGAATAAAGTAGTCTGATTCTGATTCTAAGAGGAAATGACAAATAAAATCAGTCTAAGTCTAAGGATGCCTTAAAATCTAAGACATGCTCAACAGAAACACCCAACTGTTGAGACAAATGCAGTAAAAAAAACAAGCCCAACCTTACACCCACACAGGTAGACACACGAAAAACCAAGGATCAAGATTACATGCAAACCCAAAGCAACTATTCACCCCCACGTTTACAGATGGAAATAAGCAAGTATGAGCATAAGCTTATCTGAGAGTCAAAAGATTTCAGGAGGATATGTGACTTTCAACTGAGACAGGCCAACCTGCATGCTCACAAACAGGGATGTTTGAGGATATGTACGTGCAAGGGGCCAAGGGCATCTGATTGGGAGTGGAGGCGAGGGGAATGTATAGGCTGGACACAGGAGGTCAGATAATGTGGCAGTGAAGTTTGTGGATCAAAGACTAATTAAGACACGGGATATCTGAAAAAGACGATGCATTGCCATTAGAGGATCGCATTGCTGCGGCAAGTGTGTTGCTCACCTAGCTATAGGTAGGCCAGCTGCTGGACTTCCACTGGCTCCCAACAGCGCAAGGGGGTACGTATATGATGGTCCTTGAGCATCTAGTCTCATGCCTTGACCTTTCACTACACGCAAGAAGGGAAGGGCTACCTGGAGGAAGACAGCGCTCGTCGTATGATAAAGCAAGTGGTGAGAATGGTGCCCCGAGACCTGAATGCCAGAGAACATCCTGCTAACAGACTTTGGCTTCTGCTGTAGTGCTCAAAGACGGGGCCTGTGAAGAACTTTCAGGCCCCCCAGAGTGTCTGCCCGTGGAGGCTTTTCTGAGAGGGGAGTAATATGCCGTGCCAGCCGCCGTGCGGTCGTTGGGGATTCTGCTTCACCAGATGGCGTGTGGAGACGTTCCTGTCTGGAGTGAAAGCGACGTCACGAAGGCAAACGCTCCACTTTCCTCACGGAACAACCACGGAGCGTCAACAACTAATTCAGCGGTGCCTCGCCATCAATCCAGATGACCGGCCAACCATAGAGAAGCTACAGGAACACCCCTGGAGGCAATGATGTCTCAAAACAATTCCTCTTCAAAAGTATTTACTTCATTTTCTTTTATCCACAGTTGTTCAATTAAACGGTTTTTTTTAAAAACTAAACAACATATGAATTCTAAACTGTGCAAGTTTGTTTATCTGATTCATGTGTGCGTGTGCGTGAGTGTGTGTGTGTTACACAGCAAGCCCTCGCATAGCTGCCTTGCTCCCTGCTGTAGAATTCGCCGTAAACTCTGCAGCGAGTTTGTTTGAATTCCTCAACGCTCACTGAGCAGCCTGTGTGTGCTGGCTCTCTTTGTATGATTACCATCCCCCTGGTGTGCCTCATCGTACAGGACCAGAATACAGATGAGCATTGGACGAACCCTCCAGCACCTCCCTGTTAGTCCCCTGCAATAATTCCTGCTTTGTTGTTGTCAGTGGCTTGCTGAGAGGAGCCCCAGCCACAGCTGCTTTGGGTGCTTCAGTCTCTGGCTCCATTTGTCTTCTAGACTCGGGCCTTCTCTCGCTTCTTTTGCCTCCTTGCCTCTCGTCCTCCTTTGCGCTGAACAGTGGGCATCTACTCTCTCTCTCTCCCTCTCCGTGTCTCCACCGGCAGGCCATCACTCAGTCCTGCCGCAGGGGGAAAGAAATTCACCAACTCCTCACACCGATACAATATTCTCGGGTAGACACACAAAAGGGTACTTTACTGTAGGTACACGTTGAACAGCTCTTGACAAGAATGCACTCGCCCGAGACAATTTGGACTTGGCTGTAATCACACTGCCCTCTTTTAGCGTACCGACGGACCTTGGGATAAAAGGGATGAAAATGGGATAGAAATGATAGTGGCTCTCCAGAAACTCGCCATTGTACCATATCTTTGTGTCGAGCGCCAGCTAGCTTATCATTAAGCCGCTATTTCATATGCACCAGGTCTGCGAAGATGGAAGATAACATTGTTACTCCCTATTCATCTGTTCATTTTTTAATGTGCAGCTAGTTGCTATTCCCTGTTCCTCTTTTCATGTTAATGTGCAGCCAGTGATTTTCAGCCTTCGGTTTTTAACATCAATCACGAAGCAGAAGCAGTCAAAAAAGGAAAAAAAAGCAGCACTGCCACGAGGGCTGTGAAATTTCTACCCCGAACTTAGCTGTCCCAAAAGCACATGCTATATGGAGTCTGGCACAGCAGTCAGGCCTCGCCAGCCTGAAGAGCCCTGCCATCCTTATACCCTTTCAAACATGACAACTCATAGATTATGAATGGGTCATGTGGTATTGGGCTACGTCCTCCCATGCATATTGCAGAGGGACCGTGAGGAGGAAGGTTTCTCACCGAGCAATTAAACATAAATGAAAAGGGAGGAATGCCGGTGGTTCGATAACGACAACCACATGCGGTATGTAGGAAACATTCGCGGACAACCGAACCAGGCATACCTGTCCAACACGGATTCATGAATCCCTAAAGTGCACCCTCAAGAATGTGTCAGTTTTATTCAGTAGCTACAGCAAATAAATTAAGGGTATTACGTTAGGAAAGGCCGTGGTAACACGTTAATTGCCTTGTAAATTAATATACTGCACAATATGGTAATTTTGTGCAGTATAGCCCAAGAGACAGCTTGATATAATGAGGGGCAAATTAAGCCACATGATTTACGGCGAACTAAAGCCAAAAGATTTGAAATACGTCCGTGAATTTTCAACCCATTCTGCAAGTGTTAACCCTCCTTTACTTCATGCTTGCTTCACGTTGCCCGTTTCTCCACATAATAAAATGCCACATTCAGAACTTTCTTCCCATTTTTTTTATTCGTTTGTTTATTCCTCTAAGGCCCCCTGGCTTGTTACTGTTGCTTCTGTGAAGAATTACTTTCTGATAAAGTGAATTAAAGTTATATTTACTTTGAATAATAACATTTTTAGGCAAGATTTTTCCCCCCAGTCTGTTCTCGCTGTTTGTCGTTTTTTGCACTTCCAAAACTGCTCTCTCTAAATTTATGTAATAATGCAGGAACATTAGGAGTTAGGAGTCTGAGGTTTGATGATGCTAACACACACACACACACACACACACACACACACACACACACACACGCGCATACACACACGTACATACATAAGAAAAAGATAAAATGAAGGAAAAAAACGTTCCTTCCACCTCATTACCGGACCCTGTGATTGGCAGGATTCATTGTGTATTCATGGGACATGTCTACACCCTTCTTGTCTTTCTCCCTCTTCACTCCAATCAGACCTCCTATGGAAGAGGGCAGAATGTTGGTCAAACCAAAGGGCTGCACGTCTCTAATGGCTGGGGATAAATCCTCCTTCATTAGGAACACAAATCACCATAGATAATAGACTTGGCCTGTGTCAGCCCGGACCGGACCACCACGGCCAACAGACTCACCTGGCTGGGCTGGTCTGCGAGTCCAGCTCTGCATGTCCATGCCCAGCCTTTGACAATACGAGCCCTCGGCGTCTCTGTGGAGGCACTGACAAGACGACTAATTATTACAGCAGGCTCCTACAGAGCAGCGCTCCCCACGTCCTGTCAGGTCTCATTCAGTTCCTGTGCACTGGGGAATAAAAAAAAGGAGCAGAGAACAGAAGGAGGGAGAAGTGGCCCGAAAAAACTGGTAAAGGGTGGAAACTTGGGGACAAAATGAAAGGTGAAGACGGGGATGGCAGAAGAGCGAGTGTGCATGCGAGAGAGAGGGAGAGAGAGAGAGAGAGAGATGACAAGATGAGAGAGGGAGAGGAACAAAGCTCATGTGCCGGCAGGCCCGTTTAAAGAGCACAAGGGGCGAAGGCCCCCTATTCAGGACGCCTCACCATGAGGTCCGTTCCCACAGCTTCACACAGGAACAGTCAGGGGCGGAATTCTAACACTAAAGTGGCTCCTTTTCTCTCTCCGTGAAGAAAAGCATCCACCTGAGGAGCCGTACTGCTTATCCCCCCCCCCCCCATATATGTCTTCCATTTGATGGTTTGAGAAAACCACAAGACAGTTGCGACTGGTCCAACGGATGACAAAAAAATCAACCAAACAAATCAACCAAATGATGAAAAAATGTCCCATCACTCCTATTCTGAAATCTCTTCACTGGTCATAACTTACGTTAACAACACATGGCATAAACATGTTCCTGGAAGAGCCCTGAGATGTACGGACGATCTTCTCCTGACTTACAAAAACACAAACTGTGCCTCATGGTAAAGCAGCATGTTGTGTACGTGGCACCAAACTCTGGAATAGTCTCCCATTTGAAGTGAGAGAAGCCATTACAACTTTTACATGCCAACTTGAAACACGACATTTTGATGGTGCCTATATAGTTAACATAGGCCGACCAACCCTCTACTTTCCCAATAGCGGCTAATTAGCTGGTGGTCCATCATAGGTTCTATCCTGCCTTTGTATTCCCTGTATCTCGTTGTTATCTATTTACTTTTACATGTTATTTTTTATGTCTTCTTTAACCCATTCCCTTTATCTTATCCATTTGTACTACCTGTTTCCCTCTTTTATCATTACCTACTTATTATCTGTGGGCTTTGATATAATGTTAAGTGCATCACATTTTATTCTAATGTAAAAAATCCATCCATCCATCCATCTATTCATTATCTGAACCGCTTATCCTGCTCTCAGGGTCGCGGGGATGCTGGAGCCTATCCCAGCAGTCATTGGGCAGCAGGCGGGGAGACACCCTGGACAGGCCGCCAGGCCATCACAGGACCAACACACACATTCATACCTAGGGACAATTTAGCATGGCCAGTTCACCTGACCTACATGTCTTTGGACTGTGGGAGGAAACCGGAGCCCCCGGAGGAAACCCACACAGACACGGGGAGAACATGCAAACTCCACACAGAGGACGATCCAGGGTGACCCATCAAGGTTGGACTACCCCGAGGCTCGAACCCAGGACCTTCTTGCTGTGAGGCAACCGCGCTAACCACTGTGCCGCCTAATGTAAAAAATATGCCATGCAAATAAAATTTGGATTGAATGGATTTGATTCTCTCATTTATCTCTGCCACTTCGCAACATTTCTTACCAGTTCATATACAAAAATTGTCCCTGATGCCTGCTTGTTTAACATGGAAAGTGTACTAAGAAGTGACTGCTCCTTTGAACCACAGTGTGTGTGAAGAACAATAGTAATATATAATGATAGTACAATATCTAATTATCTGTGACTAAAACGATGCCAGAAATGGCGCGGTGAAGCTGACAGCGGGTTGCTCAGATGCAGTATTTGCGATTCCTCTCTTCATTTAATAAGATCACAAACATGTCTCAATGAGGACAAAATGGGATTTCTCATTTACTCTGAGCGACGTATAACATCTCTTTTCTTAGTCAATCTGCCAGCTCAAATGATCAAACATTCCCAGTTCTCCCAAAACAGCTGACCTTTCCGTGTAGTTCGGTGATTCCGCGCAGCAGGAAGTGATCACTTATCAAATGGTCTGTTGTCATCAAAGAAGTGAGCTTTTGAAAGCCATCCTCACATCACTTGGAAAACATTAGGGGGAAATGGCACTCTCATCACTGGAAAGATGGAGTACAAGTATTCATATTAAGTAGCTAACACACAAAGCACTCTGAGGGTCCTCAAATTTCCGTACGTTGTTTGCTACATATGGCAAGCGACATTCAAAGCCATTCAAATTGCTGCCAATTTATCTGCAGCCTGACTCTCACCCCATCCCACCTCAAAACACACACACACACACTTGCTTGCTGGTTGTCCATCGTGCCCGATGATGACCATCTTCTTCTATTTGTGAGTCCTATGAGGACTCAGATAGCAGAAGATACCTGCGCAGAGATGGTTTTTAAAGTGGCATGGGGGGTGCGCTTCTCCCAACGCCACATGACTTGATTGTAGAGGAGATGGTTCCGATGGCAAGGGGGATCCCTAGACGACCGGCACCTCCACACAACTGCAGGGGGCTGCCGGAAATCCAGTTTTTCGGAAACTGCCTCGAAGCGTACCGCCACAGCTTGCTTTTCTGTTGGGGTAAGCTCCCTTAGCCTTATGTCTTCCAGACTCACCCACAAGGCAGCGGGGCAGTGGTTGATAGGTGCCAGGGCATGTCCACCAGGGTGGGCCTGCACACCATATCTCTGGGGCCCACTGCTGCTCCGAGATCCCCTGCCAAGTTAGCCTGGGGCCGCAAGACCCCAGTTACCACGTGTGGCCACGGGGAGGCCTGGCAGGAGTCTTGGTGAAGGAGAGGCTATGTACTGGCAAGGGAAGGCTTACACGCTAGCATGCTTCCCTATTCACCACAAAGGCTAGCCAGCGGCAGCAAGCTAAGGGCAGGAAGGACATATGCACCTTCCCTCCAACTACACACTGCTGCACTAGACGCATCACAACACCCTGTGTGTATGTACACACACACACACACACACACACACACACACACTCCTTCTTCCACCCTCTCACCCAACATCCATCAACATCTTCCCCATCCCCAGATGTGTCTGCTTCCTTCTGCCACTGACAAGCACAGAGTGGGGGAATGCTATGCTAGTACATAGTCCCTCTACCTACCTGAAAACAGCTGCCCTCACGTTTCCCTTGCGTTTCCAGCCTGTCCAGTTCCTGCCTGCTCCTAAACCTTCACCAGGGGTCCTGTCTAAAGGCCATGTCCGCTCTAAAGCTGGTACGCGAGTCCGCACGACGTAAATGTCGTCACTACCCAATTCTTCCGAGTATCTGCGCCCAACTGCCGGCACGCAGGCCAGATTTTGTGACCGCTCGGCCACAAGGGCACCAACTGCGCATGCGCCGGAAACCAACACGAACGCCGAATTTGATGATGGGTTTTGCGAAAAGGTCCGCCGCTACCCGCGTCTTTGCAATTAATCTTTAAAACAATACAAAGACAATCAAATGTGCATGTACCGCGCTTTCCGCTCTTTTCCCTTTTTATGATTGCGCTAAGTACGACAAAGCGGCGGTTCTGTGTGATCGTAGTACGCATGCGCAGAAACACGTAAGCCGCCACGGAATACGTCAGCCGCCGATCTACTGCGCATGTGTGGAACGCGCCCTCCAGCGGACTCCAGAAAGTGGTTTAAGCAGAACTACTACGCGTCCGTGTCCGTGTTCGAGCTTTAACACGGATAAATTCGAAAATGGCTTTTTTCTTCTCCATTTTGATCCTCCATGCATAACAAGTTAACGTTTTTGACCACCGAAAATTTAGCTTTTCGAAAACGCTGTCCAAGGTGGAGGAGTTTGAAAACGTCGGTCTTGCATTGTCGTGTGGACGGGTGAACAACAGCTTTTGGAAAAGGCGGATGATTGTCATGTGATGGCAGGTAAAGCTACAGGTTCAAATGGCCTGCATGTGCCCAAACAGAAGAGACTTATTAAAAGACCATATTGGTGTCATGTTATAGCCCGTTTACTACAAATCAAGCATACTGTGGATGCTTTAGTCGAGCGGTTAGCGATGACTCTCGTGGTGCGGGAGATACGAGTTCGCGTGTCCCGGCTGCGGCAGTTCCTGTGGTCCCCCCGTACTTGCTACAATGCTGTCAGAAGTGGTATGGTGAGACCGAGAGGTTGCCTCCCGAAGTCGCTACAATACTTTACATTGCTCCCTATAACTTTTCCAAAGCACACCGTCATGTTTAAAAAAAATTGAATGCAATTTTCCCTACCTTCCACTTTCAAGCAGCCAGTGGTTTCCATTAATTTCAGTACAGTATGAAAGTCAACTTGCAGAGACTTTGGAACTTGCTTGAGACAAATAATCCATCACAGTGAAACTTAATTATTTATTTATGCTGCGTTACATTGTCCCTTTATGGCTGCAGGATAATGTAGCTGAGAGGCCAGATTGATTCGATACGTTTTCTAGGGCGGCAACAAAAATAAAAGTGGGTAAATGCTAATTGTGACAGATCAGCTGTCTCAGTATCTGGAAGCTCATTGACAAGTCCCCAAGCAGAGGCGAGGTCAAACAGCCGGCTTCCTCGAGCAGTCTCCGAAAAACTTTTAGCTCACACGTAAACACTTTTGAAGGCTACTCGGAGCGCTTTGAAGGAGGCGGAAAGACAAATATGTATTTCCTGCTGCAGCTGAAGAGATTCAATATGTTTCAGGCTATGGTGGTCCACTTCCATAGCTGTCTGGTTTGGATCTGCAGCAAGGCATTGGCTCGGCAGTGAAGATCACACGTTGCTTTGCATCTGCCACCATCCCAGACCTCGGTGACTCCAGGCCTGTTAAGATTACCCTCGCTCCCTGGCTGGCACATGTTGAAAGCTCTGCCGGAAGATGTAATGCGTGTAATCCCACTATCAGTGTGCTCCCACGTCTCCTTAAAAAAATACAACTCACAGAGGACAACGCGCATTTCATTTTCATCGGCACTAATCAGTTCAATTTGTATTTACTTCTAAATGATGCGGAAAGTGTCAAATTTTAAATGATCCATCATTTTACAGTGACACATCCTGGCTGCATTTTGCCAACAAGTTTTATGGCTAAATACAGATGACAATCATACAGAGGTCTTTTTCCAGTGTCATCCCCCCCCCCCTCCTCTTATGTGGGAAAATAATGAAATGAAAGCCACTTTATTTGACACTGTGTTCTTACAATGAATGTGTTCTCTGCCTGTAACCCATCCTATTGTGTAGGGGCAGTGGGCAGCTGTAGCGCCCGGGGACCGACTCCAGTTCGTCTTTCCATTGCCTTGCTCAGGGGCACAGACAGGAGTTTTAACCCTAACATGCATGTCTTTTTGATGGTGGGGGGAAACCGGAGCACCTGGAAGAAACCCACGCAGACACGGGGAGAACATGCAAACTCCACACAGGAAGGACCTGGGATTCAAACCCAGGACCTTGTTGTTGTGAGGCAACAGTGCTAACCCCTGGACCACAATGCCGCCATAAATAATTCACCTTTTCACACACAGTTACACATGTTTTCCAGTGTTGGCACCCTCAAGGCTAGAAAAGCAAAGGCAGGATGATCTGTTTGTAAGGTTGCCACTGCGCTCAGACCAACTGGTGTGTTATCCTAGATTAAGCATGGGCAATCTTAACCAGAAAGGGCCAGTGTGGGTGAGGGTTTTTGTTCCAACCAAGCAATTACACACCTGATCCCACTAATCAACCAGCAGAGTCTTTACTGAGGAACTTGATTAGGAGACACAGGTGTGTAATTGCTGGGTTGGAGCAAAAACCTTCACCCACACTGGCCCTTTCTGGATAAGATTGCCCACCCCTGTCCTTAGATGCATGTAGCCATATAAAGAGGAGAGGGCCACACTTGGACACACTGATGAAGGCCGGATGGCCAAAAACGTTGTGTTTTGCCAGACAGATGATCTATTGATTGGTATATTTCTAAGTACGACCCATCCGTCCATCATCTATTATCTGAACCGCTTATCCTGCTCTCAAGGTCGCACGGGGATGCTGGAGCCTATTTCAGCAATCATTGGGCTGCAGGCGGGGAGACACCCTGGACAGGCCGCCAGGCCATCACAGGGCCCACACACACACACACACACACATTCATACACACACACATTCATACCTAGGAACAATTTAGTACGGCTGATTCACCTGACTTATATGTCTTTGGACTGTGGGAGGAAACCGGAGCCCCCGGAGGAAACCCACGCAGACACGGGGAGAACTTGCAAACTCCACACAGAGGACAACTCAGGATGACCCACCAAGGTTGGACAACCCCGGGGCTTGAACCCAGGACCTTCTTGCTGTGAGGCGACAGGGCTAACCACTCTAAGGACTGTAAGTACTTGCACTGTAAGTACGACCCTCTCTTCTTTATAAGGATGATGAGTGCATCCATGTATCCCGTCAAGATAACAAAACCCTGACAATAAGACCACTATTTTGTACCTATAGATGTTGGTTTTATGGAAAGGCTGAACAATCTTGAGACTCAGGAATGTTTGACTAACTACTGTGTGAGTGCAGCGTTTGACAAGTTTTTTTAATCAACGTGAATGATGGTTCGAAAATCCGCCTCACTGGTTTATTCTCACGTTAAATGTCACATCTTAATTAACAGTGCCTCTCGAGTTAGATGAGCAGACACACGACGTTTAGTGCCTCCACGTCCTACATCGAAACGCTGGTGTAGGTTGTGAACTATCCCTCATCTGTCCTCTAAAGCGGCACCGGGTAACTATTTTGCTTCAACGTATTAGCGTGAAATTGATTTTGGTCACATAGTGTGATTACTGAGAGAGAACGACACAGTCGCTGTTGATTCAGATCAGTTCCCTCGAAACCTTGTTTCCGCCATGCATTTTGTCTGCCACAAATGTCCCTGGGAAATATGAGCATTGCTTCACGGCACACACTGAGCATAGCAATTTTACTTAACTGTGAAAAGTGAACATAGCCGACCACAGTGGCCCAGTGGTTAGCACCATTGCCTCACAGCAAGAAGGCCCTGGGTTCGAACCCCAGGCCATCCCGGGTCCCTTCTGTGTGGAGTTTGCATGTTCTCCCCGTGTCAGTGTGGGTTTCCTCCAGGTGCTCCGGTTTCCTCCCGCCATCAAAAAGACATGCAGGGTTAATACTCCTGTCTGTGCCCCTGAGCAAGGCAATGGAAAGAAGAACTGGAGTTGCCCCCCCCCCCCCCCCGGTGCTGCAGCTGCTCCTATACAATAGGATGGGTTACATGCAGAGAACACATTCGTTGTAAGAGTACAATTCACTGTAAGGTACAATGACAAAATAAAGGGGCTTTCTTCTTCTTCTTTTGCGATAGCCTTTTTAGCTATGGCTTGTAAACAAATGTACATGTCTTGTTGCTGCACTATGAAGACAAAAAAACAGCATTGCCTTCTCAACAGTGATGTAAAAGATGTCGCCGAAAGCCAAGAAGTTACGCGGTTCCTCTTCAAGTTGTGAAATAATATTTTCTTGTCACTCAGCCGCACAGTGTCCCATATCTCTGGGGGGATCAGATGCCCACTCTTGAACTGTACGACATATGTGCTTGTTCTGTAAACTCCCCGGGGCTCAAGAAAACTGCCCTGTGAGAGCTCGGTTCAGTCGCCAATTGAAAGCCGGCACGTCTCCATCCGGCTTCACAAGGATTTTTTTCGCACCGACGGCGCCTCACCGGCATGTGTACAAGTATAAAGCAATGCGAGCAGCAGGCTTCCGCCCCTCGCTGAGGCGACGGTGACAGCCAGTGTTGTCGGGCCTCCGAAACAGAACCGTAAACTGTGATTCTGGGTAGCAAATTGAAACGAGGCTGTGCTTTTTCTCCGAGGCACACTTTTTGTGTCAACCCTCAAAGTGGTGTTCTCCCTCCTGACTCACCCGACATGTTGCCAGCGTCAAAATCTCAGAGAACTTGGCTGTCTGTGAACGGGTCTGGGATTCGACGGCATCGGGTTTTTCTGGACGGTTTTATTGCCGGGAGTGAGGGTAGAATTAAATAGGTGATTGTAGGTGGTGCGAAAAGCCTCCCTTGATCACTCGGTTTGCGAGTACACACCTTGTTATTATGGCAAATATTCTTGGCTTCGCTTTTTTAAGGTCACGTGGGACTTTAGATGGATGTACACGTTAACCCCGAGAGGCATTTAGAAATGGGGCATCTGCAAATTCGCCATAATAGGTAATTGCGTGTATGTGTGATTGCATGCACACGTGTGGGTATATTTTCTCCTTTTTTTTGCCACAGCATAGTGATGGGTTGTGTCGTGCATGGCCACTGAAAGCTGACTATGACAGCACCGTACACAGACTGTCTCCCGGAGACAGTCTGTGTACGAGTTCCCACTGCTAACAATTCCATAATGTTTCTCTTCAGATGCGATATGAGGAGCTTGACCTCACTACTCACAGCTTGCAGTACTCCTGAGAGGTTTCTGATGAGAGGCAGGCGACACCGTGACCCTGCGACCTTGCCTTCTGATACTGTCTGTCTGTGTTTGTTGTGATGCCACGCTGGGTTTCATGTTTCACAAGCAGCTGACTGATCGTCCAGTGGAATTGAAAAATAAACGAGGGTAACAGCGGCGAGGGGCGAGGGATCCAAGAAGCCTGTCAGGAGACCTATTTAAGACGGACCTGTTGGAGCAGTGGATTCTGGGACTCCCCCATGGATGTGCTATAGGTGGCTTCTCACATTAAATGCGTGTGCGCACCTTAAACAACACGGGGACAATGCATTCACAAGATGACCTTGCGTACTTAATTGAGTTTTTGGAGTGAGAAAATGAAATATATTGACTTCATTTCAGTGAAAGACTGGACCAGTCTCATCATCCATCCATTATCCAAACCGCTTATCCTGCTCTCAGGGTCATGGGGATGCTGGAGACTATCCCAGCAGTCATTGGGCAGCAGGCAGGGAGACACCGTGGACAGGCTGTAAGGCCATCACAGGGCCGACACACACACACACACACACACACACACACACACATTCACACCTAGGGACAATTTAGTCCGGCCGATTCACCTGACCTGCATGTCTTTGGACTGTGGGAGGAAACCGGAGCCCCCAGAGGAAACCCACACAGACACGGGGTGAACATGCAAACTCCACACAGAGGATGACCCGGGACGACCCCCAAGGTTGGACCACCTCGGGGCTCGAACCCAGGACCTTCTTGCTGTGAGGCGACGGCGCTAACCGCTGCGCCACCGTGCCGCCCTCCATCTCATCATTTCTGTAATAAATCTGCCAATATTGTGCTCCTGCAGGTTGGACTGCCACAGCTGTGCAGTCGTGCACACATGCCAAATAAAGTGTGCATGTTAGTATTCCCTCTCTTGTCTGATATGCTAGACGCTATATTTCAGACGAGATATTTATGAGCATTTTTCAAAGACGAGAAAGGGTGGCAGAGCACCGCTGGTACCGAGGGGGCGTCTGATGTGGTGATGTTACTCTTTAACAAAACTGTCAGGTGTTCGGAGACTTCCTCACCTTCCTCCTTCAGCTTCAACTTCTGCAAGTCATTCTCACACTGATCGCACTTTTTTGATGAACACATCCTTCTGTTCCTCTCTTCAGTCTTTCTATCTGTGTTACCGTCCGCCCCTCCCCTCCTTTTCTTAATGCTCTAAAATAGCAATTAGTACAGAATCACACGGGCTGCCAGAGGACAGAACCAGAAAGAAACCGGGCCAGCTGCCTCTTCACCAGTTAGCATATGGCGGATCCCATTGGAAAGGTTGACATTGATTGGGTGTTAGATCTTGGCTCCCTTTTTCCCTTTCCGCCGTCTTCACCAAGTCTCCCGGTGTTGTACCCACTCCTGATTTGGCTCTTGGTTGCAGTCATCACTTAAGCCGTCAGGCTTTCTTTTTGTTGTATGAGTCTCAATTGCTATTAGAATGCATACATGCCCGCTTTTGACCTGATTTCAGTCTTTGAGTTGTGTACGTGTCCGTATGTGTATGCATGTGCATGTTTAGAGAAAAGGCTATCGATCAGTGGTTTCACTGGCCTTTTGTGCTACACCAAATTGGCAATATGACTCAATACAAATCATGCCTTGTCCTCTGCCTTGTACATGTATATACATATTGAAATGCACAGCACACACACGCACACACACGCACGCGCACATGCCTGTGCAAACACTTTGGCTTGTGCAGTTCCTTTGGCTTGAGTAATAGGAGAATGGTAATGGATAGAGCTTGCCTTAGAGCTAAGCTCTCTTCCATATGGGCCTGCCACAGGAGTAGCACTAATCCTGCTGATTGGTTTGACTCAAAAAGCAACTATCTCTTTCAAACACACTCCCACACAACCATATATATGTATATATATATATATATATATATATATGTATATATATATATATATATATACACTACCGTTCAAAAGTTTGGGATCACCCAAACAATTTTGTGTTTTCCATGAAAAGTCACACTTATTCACCACCATATGTTGTGAAATGAATAGAAAATAGAGTCAAGACATTGACAAGGTTAGAAATAATGATTTGTATTTGAAATAAGATTTTTTTTACATCAAACTTTGCTTTCGTCAAAGAATCCTCCATTTGCAGCAATTACAGCATTGCAGACCTTTGGCATTCTAGCTGTTAATTTGTTGAGGTAATCTGGAGAAATTGCACCCCACGCTTCCAGAAGCAGCTCCCACAAGTTGGATTGGTTGGATGGGCACTTCTTTGAGCAGATTGAGTTTCTGGAGCATCACATTTGTGGGGTCAATTAAACGCTCAAAATGGCCAGAAAAAGAGAACTTTCATCTGAAACTCGACAGTCTATTCTTGTTCTTAGAAATGAAGGCTATTCCATGCGAGAAAGTGCTAAGAAATTGAAGATTTCCTACACCGGTGTGTACTACTCCCTTCAGAGGACAGCACAAACAGGCTCTAACCAGAGTAGAAAAAGAAGTGGGAGGCCGCGTTGCACAACTGAGCAAGAAGATAAGTACATTAGAGTCTCTAGTTTGAGAAACAGACGCCTCACAGGTCCCCAACTGGCATCTTCATTAAATAGTACCTGTTAGAGCCTGTTTGTGCTGTCCTCTGAAGGGAGTAGTACACACCGGTGTAGGAAATCTTCAATTTCTTAGCAATTTCTCGCATGGAATAGCCTTCATTTCTAAGAACAAGAATAGACTGTCGAGTTTCAGATGAAAGTTCTCTTTTTCTGGCCATTTTGAGCGTTTAATTGACCCCACAAATGTGATGCTCCAGAAACTCAATCTGCTCAAAGAAGTGCCCATCCAACCAATCCAACTTGTGGGAGCTGCTTCTGGAAGCGTGGGGTGCAATTTCTCCAGATTACCTCAACAAATTAACAGCTAGAATGCCAAAGGTCTGCAATGCTGTAATTGCTGCAAATGGAGGATTCTTTGACGAAAGCAAAGTTTGATGTAAAAAAAATCTTATTTCAAATACAAATCATTATTTCTAACCTTGTCAATGTCTTGACTCTATTTTCTATTCATTTCACAACATATGGTGGTGAATAAGTGTGACTTTTCATGGAAAACACGAAATTGTTTGGGTGATCCCAAACTTTTGAACGGTAGTGTATATATATATATATATATATATATATATATATACTCATGCACCTTGCAGAACATGAGTTATTTTAGGCAAACAGAGTACACCTTGAGGCATATTTGCAATGAACTAAGTGGTCTACAATTCAAATTTGGCATAATTACGGTAATTTTTCTAATGTCACAAGTAGAGAAGAATCAAGCCACAAACTTTGCAAAATAAGAAGTTTACGTGTAGTTTGCCAGCAAAATGTGACTTGTGTCGATTCGCATGTGAATTGTTTTCCGGTGTCACAAGCTTGACGGGACTTGGCTGGAAAACTTCAACTGGAGAGAAACAATTTCAGGTTGTTAACACCTCCCTGCATATTTTCATACACACGGGTGCACGCTTGCACACGTACTCCACTCAAGAGGCTGCAGCAGCATTGCTCATTTTAAAATTTGGAAGAATAGAAAATCTCAGCGGCTGAAGACGCCCCCACTATGCCAAGACATTGTTTGTGGACGAGTCAGGGAAATCATTTCTTCACGTGTAAACCTGCTTGTGTGACGTTCACCTTTCATATTGCGAGCACAGTTTTGCCTCTCCTCTTCTCTTCGTTGTGCTCCCTTTCCTCCGTGAAGGGTGTGAAAGACCTGTCAGGGATTAAGTGTTTCCCTTCCGGGCGGAAGTCCAACACACACCAAACACTTGTTCTCACTGAGTCGTTGGGAGGCTGACATGGTGTGTCGGTAAGTTTGGTCTACAGACATGTTGCCCTAAAGCACTTGCAAAAATGGAAATGCTGGAAGTAAAGTAATAATACAGCAATAAAGGCGGCACGGTGGCCCAGTGGTTAGCACTGTTGCCTCACAGCAAGAAGGTCGTGGGTTCGAACCCCAGGCCGTCCCAGGTCCTTTCTGTGCGGAGTTTGCATGTTCTCCCCGTGTCTGTGTGGGTTTCCTCCGGGTGCTCCGGTTTCCTCCCACCATCAAAAAGACATGCATGTTGGGGTTAATACACCTGCCTGTGCCCCTGAGCAAGGCAATGGAAAGAAGAACTGGGGTTGGTCCCCGGGTGCCGCAGCTGCCCACTGCTCCTATACGATAGGATGGGTTAAATGCAGAGAACACATTCATTGTAAGAATACAATGACAAAATAAAGTGGCGTTCTTTCTCTAAAATGGCACGATTTATGTCTGTGTTGGGGGTAATTCTCAGTTTGCTCCAGAGAAGCAGATCAAGAATATACAAGAAAGGATTGATTTGTTAAAATTCATTCAGGCCTTTGGAAAACTAACCAGAGTGGGTTTTTTTTTTTTACAACGTGCTTCCCATTCGATAAGCAAAGTGTGGGTATTACCATCCCTATGGAGCTCCTTGCCATAGTCATTTTCACCGTATCCGAGTCGGGGAACACGGTGTTTAAGTCATACAAAATGTAACGTGGAGCGTTATCTGAAACGTAGGTCCCTGAGATCTGTGGTACGAGTGAGAATCTCTGGCTTTGAAATTGCAGTGCTGAGGGGAACGGGTGGTTCGCCTGCACAGGCCGCCTCAGAAACCCACTTTATCATACAGATGATGCGGGGTGCTGGCAACCAGCCCGTTGATTTTCAAGGATTTGCCAGAGACTGGCTGATTGAACAAGTGGTACTTGAGTGAGAATATGCATTGTGCACATCTATCACACTCACGACTTTCAACAGGGACATCACCCCCCCCCCCCCAAAAAAAATGAGATAGTGAAACTAGCGACAAGTGTGCCCTGATCAACATATCCCTCAGAGTAGGTGGACTTGAAGATAAATACACAATGATTTTCTATCAAGAGGGGTAGGAGATGAGAATCATTCAGGTTTTTTTCCCCCCAAATTTTCCTTTTTATAATTTTTTTTACAATCAGAGTCACATTGTAATCCCTGTGCGTCAGGCTTGCATTTACCACAATGATTGCATCTGAATATTGAGAGAAACGTTTCATCACTCAACTAAGTGACCTCTTCAGTCTCAACTGACTGCAGGTATCCCCACCCTTATAAACAATTCAGTGGCATAATGACTGAGACCAACGACCAGTTTCATGTGCAAATTGCGGTGACCATTAACTAGAGTTTCAATGGCCATGTGTACTATTCACAGAGGATTTGGGAATGGTTGCAATCACAGCATTGTAAGATGGGGACAGATGTACTCTTAGCCCCCCTTCGGTTCAGGGATGGTCGTTCCCTCTTCACACAGACGGCCTCTTTGATTCCCCGTTCAGACCAGCCTTCCTCCCTATCAAGGATGTGCACATCCTCATCCTTGGAAGAGTGACCACTGGCCTGTAGATGGGTGTAGACTGCGGAGTGCTGGTCTGACGTGTTAGCTCTTTTGTGTTGTGCCATCCTCTTCGCCTGCGTCTGTTTGGCTTCCCGGATGTATAAGTCACGGCAGTCAGAGCAATGCTCTGTTTGTGCCGGGGGGTGGACCAATTTCTGGCACAGCGTGTTGTGGTTTGAAAGCAGCTGAGACACAGTGTTTGGAAAATATGCATCTCGAGTTTTCCGACACTCCCGCCACATATGGGATCACCACTGGTTTACACTTGGGCAGCCGTTGTCCTTCTGGGCGTCTTCCTGGCTGTGACAAATGCAAATTTAGGATAACCAGACTTAACCAGGGCCTGTTTAATGTGGGATTTCTCCCCTACCTCGGCCGCTGCGTCAATGGGGATGTTGTCAGCTCGGTGGTACAGGGTCCTGGTGACTCCTAGTTTGTGCTCCAGTGGATGATGAGAGTCAAACCTTCAGTACTGATCAGTATGTGTTGGTTTACGGTAAACATCAACAATCCAATTTTCCCCATCACCAATTGCAATGTCACAGTCTAAGAAGGCTAACCTGTCATTTTTCACACCCTCCCTGGTGAACTTGATGTGGTTGTCCACGGAGTTTATATGATCGGTGAAATGTGGTACGCGGATTTCCTTACCTGGATTATCGAGCATGCATAAAGACGTATCTGAATATGTTACACAGTTCCGAGTCCAATGCGGTTCTGTTCCTAAGCTACTGCCACAAAGGTGACAATGTCCTCCAAAATTTGTCAGATTTTTGGATGCATGTCATAGCTCATCCATTCTCAAGTCAAAGTATCTTTATTGTCCCTTTCAGGAAAATTAGTTTGCAGCCAGTATAAAAACTCTCTCACAAAGACAAAACATACAAACACCAAGGTGGAATTGACAACAGGACATAGTGGGCAAGGAGAACCAAAGTAGTTCAAATATGAAATCTCAAATCTAAAATATACAGACCAAGGAAACAAACGAACTGCAGACAACAGATGCATACTATCTACTATTTAACAATTGGATGGTAGTGGGGACAAAGGATGCCCTATATCTCTCAGTCCTAATACAGGGCGTCCTCAACCGACGACCTGAAGGTAACAGCTCAAACTCTGGCCGAAGGGGGTAACCTTGGCACTCCAGAAGGGAAATAGCCTTTCTACTATTCTAGTGGCAAGAGGGTTACAACTTGTGCTAGCCACATTCTAATGGATGGCACAACTGAGGTAGACCATCACAGTAATATGCACTTTTTAGCCATGTATAAAGGAATGATCAACACGCTCTGTCTTTACCAAAAGTAATGTCTGAAGTATAGCGCAAGAGGTATAAACTTGGTGACATTTCAAACTCTTTACCAATTATTTCCTGAATGACAGAGTGGACCCCTGTCCAGTACACCTGAATCTTATTGCAGCTCCAGATTAAGTGCACAACAGTGCCTGTACAGGTCCTACATTTATAGCACAGCGGGGAGGTATCAGGGACCATCTTTTGGAGGCAAACCCGAGTAAGATCCATCCATCCATTATCCGAACCGCTTATCCTGCTCTCAGGGTCGCGGGGATGCTGGAGCCTATTCCAGCAGATCTCTAAATCAATTTTTAATTTAGTTCATGTACACTACCGTTCAAAAGTTTGGGATCACCCAAACAATTTCGTGTTTTCCATGAAAAGTCACACTTATTCACCACCATATGTTGTGAAATGAATAGAAAATAGAGTCAAGACATTGACAAGGTTAGAAATAATGATTTTTATTTGAAATAAGATTTTTTTTACATCAAACTTTGCTTTCGTTAAAGAATCCTCCATTTGCAGCAATTACAGCATTGCAGACCTTTGGCATTCTAGCTGTTAATTTGTTGAGGTAATCTGGAGAAATTGCACCCCACGCTTCCAGAAGCAGCTCCCACAAGTTGGATTGGTTGGATGGGCACTTCTTTGAGCAGATTGAGTTTCTGGAGCATCACATTTGTGGGGTCAATTAAACGCTCAAAATGGCCAGAAAAAGAGAACTTTCATCTGAAACTCGACAGTCTATTCTTGTTCTTAGAAATGAAGGCTATTCGATGCGAGAAATTGCTAAGAAATTGAAGATTTCCTACACCGGTGTGTACTACTCCCTTCAGAGGACAGCACAAACAGGCTCTAACAGGTACTATTTAATGAAGATGCCAGTTGGGGACCTGTGAGGCGTCTGTTTCTCAAACTAGAGACTCTAATGTACTTATCTTCTTGCTCAGTTGTGCAACGCGGCCTCCCACTTCTTTTTCTACTCTGGTTAGAGCCTGTTTGTGCTGTCCTCTGAAGGGAGTAGTACACACCGGTGTAGGAAATCTTCAATTTCTTAGCAATTTCTCGCATGGAATAGCCTTCATTTCTAAGAACAAGAATAGACTGTCGAGTTTCAGATGAAAGTTCTCTTTTTCTGGCCATTTTGAGCGTTTAATTGACCCCACAAATGTGATGCTCCAGAAACTCAATCTGCTCAAAGAAGTGCCCATCCAACCAATCCAACTTGTGGGAGCTGCTTCTGGAAGCGTGGGGTGCAATTTCTCCAGATTACCTCAACAAATTAACAGCTAGAATGCCAAAGGTTTGCAATGCTGTAATTGCTGCAAATGGAGGATTCTTTAACGAAAGCAAAGTTTGATGTAAAAAAAATCTTATTTCAAATAAAAATCATTATTTCTAACCTTGTCAATGTCTTGACTCTATTTTCTATTCATTTCACAACATATGGTGGTGAATAAGTGTGACTTTTCATGGAAAACACGAAATTGTTTGGGTGATCCCAAACTTTTGAACGGTAGTGTACGTATATTAATTGAGGTGCATTTGGGGAAATTTTTTATCACAAATAAGGTGCCGATCCTCCACACTGAATGTGAAGGTCAGATCTCATTCCCTTACCCGTCTCAAGGCATCATATGACGATGTACCAGTGTTTGACAAAATGAAATAAAAGTCTGAATTCTAACCTCTCAGATTATTAGGGAATGTGGAGGGTTTCTCGATCTTCATCATCTTTGAGTGTAATTCGCCTTCCCTTATTTGAGACTCAACAAAATGTCTTAATTGAAAAAAACTTGAAAACATCTGTGCTTTGTATACCGTATTTGGCTTCAGTTTGAACGATGGATTTCATAGTCACCTATAAATAAGCATGATAAATCTGTGAGACCTCTCCTCATCCAATGTAAAAGCCCAGTGCAACCCAGCACTGAGGGCTATAGGAGACTATAGTGAGATGCTAGTTCATTCAGTATTTTTGATCATCGTCTCAAAAAATAGTGATCCACGAGGAAATGTTGTATAAAAGAGATGATATGCTGCTGAGTAGTACTTTTTTTCTGTCTTATAGTAAATACGATGACAGAATTTGCTATAGGAAGTCTATCCTTTTTCCAAGATAGCCTTGCCGGTTAAAGGGATTCTCAATGTACGTATGTGGCTGAGTATTTATAGTGGGTACAAATTGTCTGTATACGGGTGATTAACATAAAAAAACTCATAATATGGTTTGTGAAGTTCAAAAATCACAGGTCTCTCTCACTACATGGAAGTGATATGAGATGATATAAGATGGCGGCGCGAACTCACGTTTGCAGTGGTCTCACCCAGTACCGACTATGCAGTGTCTTTGTCCACATCTGCCTCTGCATCTCAGTTTGTGTCATCGTGTGAAGTTTTTATTTTGTTTAATGGCGGGGAGAGCTGGTGTTTGATCGGCTGAGAGAGCTTGGTCTGCTACGTCCTGTGGGCCCAGGGATCACGGCCCTGCTTGGAGCTGTGCCCGAAGAGGCAACACCGAGGGCGGTCTGGCAGGACGCGGAAGCGGGGCAGGCTAAGCTAACCGCTAGCCCATGCAGGCCGGCAGTTCCGACAGTCATCCTGGCCGGCGTTCGTTCTCTGTACGGTGGGTTTTTTGGACTGTGTTGCACTGAATGGGCCGTGTTGTTGACTGTTTGTGTTTTTCTTTGCTTTATTCTTTGTTTTTGTATGTTTTTGGTGTTGTCGTTTTGGGAAATTTTGGGTGTTTTTATCTTTTGTGTTGGACTGCTGTGGGCTGGGAGAAATTAAATTTCATTTCTGTCCTGATTGCTGATTCCTGATATGAACAGCCAGGGTCACGCTCCACATTTTGCAGGTGTGGTTTTCGAGGATATTCAAGATATTCTATGTATTCGCGAGCCGTCACTGCAAAATTCTGCTTGGCTATGTTTAACCGAACTAACAAGTGCAGCGCCCATAGAGCATTACAGCAAGAGAAGCGGGGATTCTTTCATTTAGTCAACAAGAAGATGTAGTGAAATACAAGTCGGTTCTAATGACTTGCACCATCAGCATTTGTACAGTTCGAGGCAGATCACTGGGAGCGACTGCCAGTCGATAACCGCTGAGCTCTAATCACGCATTCTTTCTGAATGTTCTCTTGGAATAAGCTTGGGAATACACTGATACATCTGCCAGTCAAATGTGAAAAGATTGTAAAAATATGCAAAAACGATGAAGAGATTTTCCCTCTCTGAGACTCTGCAGTTTATTTTCCCTCTCTTACCCTTATTTCATATTATCAAACTGTTTGCTACTTTTTTGCGGCACGGTGTCGCAGTGGTTAGCTCGGTCGCCTCACAGCAAGAAGGTCCTGGGTTCGAGCCATGGCCGGATTAACCCACCAGGGGGCTCCGGGGCACGCATGTCCATTGCCCCATCAGATAGGCTACACAAACAATACTAAACATTGTCAAATGTAAAACTAATGCAAATAGCCAACATGGTAGTTTATGCCATGCCAATCTGCATGGGATTCGGATGGCGACTACAAAGCACAACACAATTTTGAATCACAAAACAAACAGAGATGAAAATAGCAACTCACAGCATCGCAAACATATTGCGAAGCCTTCTCCCCACTTACAACGGTTTACCAACAGGAAATAAATGTTTGTTCCAGAGCAAATAATTTAGTGAAATATGGGCATATTTTAGTAAAACTAGCTGTTTAATTATTTTTCAGTATGGGCATTCTAGCTTGGGGCCCTGCATCAGTAGAGACTGTAGCTTGGGGTCCCTGCATTAATAGAGATTTTGTAGCTTGGGGCCCTGCATCTGTAGAGACTGTAGCTTGGGGTCCCCGCATTAATAGAGACTTTGTAGCTTGGGGCCCTGCATCAGTAGAGACTGTAGCTTGGGGTCCCCGCATTAATAGAGACTTTGTAGCTTGGGCCCTGCATCACGACGCAGGGTTGGAACAAAACTCCCTTGTAGGGTATGATTGGGGATCCCTACTATACGCGAACACAATACCCCTGATCTTTTGGGGCCCCTCGTGGTCTTGGCTCCCCGGGGCACTCGCCTAGGATGCCCGGTCTGTAATCCAGCCTTGATTCGAGCCCCGGGGTAGTCCAAACTTGGGGGTCGCCCCTGGTCGTCCTCTGTGTGGAGTTTGCATGTTCTCCCCATGTCTGTATGGGTTTCCTCCGGGGGCTCCGGTTTCCTCCGAAAGTCCAAAGACATGTAGGTCAGGTGAATCAGCCATGCTAAATTGTCCCTTGGTATGATTGTGTGTTTGTGTGTGTGTGTGTGTGTGATGGCCTGGCGGCCTGTCCAGGGTGTCCCCCCGCCTGCCGCCCAATGACTGCTGGGATAGGCTCCAGCATCCCTGCGACCCTGGGAGCAGGATAAGCGGTTCTGGTAATGGATGGATGGATGGATTGCCACTTTATACATAACTAAGGTCAAGTTTAACCCAAATCCAAACTTTGAGGTTTCCATTTATTTTTTTTGGCAGGTCGCCACACATTTGCATAGATTGATAACTGGGATCTTCTCCTCTAAATAACTTGAAATGTATGCATCTTTTACAATGACAAACTTTGTTGTATATTAAAACGCCCGTGGTCACTGATTCACTGGGACCTTTATGCAATTCAGAAGCATTTATGCTGCTGGGATAGGCTCCAGCATCCTGCGACCCGAATTCGGATAAGCGGCTTGGATAATGGATGGATGGATGGAAGCGTCTTATAATATTTTCCTTTGAGGGCGAGGATGAGATATTAGAAAGAACTTTTCCCGGAGAAAATATGTTGGCTAGCTAAAAGTGCTGGCGAGTGTTTAGTGGGTGTCTTTATGCATGCTCAGTAATGCAGATAAGGAAATCACAGAAAGTCTAATCAGTTCATCTGGACACAATGTTTATTGACGTTTCATCAGTGACCTCTTCAGCCTTAGCTGACTGCAGGTATCCCCACCCTTATAAACAATACAGTGGCATAACAACCGGCAACGATTGGTTTCATGCAAATTGGCACTTAATGGCGTACACTATATTGCTCTGTTTGGATCGGGTCCTCCAGCACAAACACAGCAATATTAGTGTACGCTGTTAAGTGCCAGGAGGATAACCGTGACTTGTACATCAGGGAACCCAAACAGACACTGGCCATAACACAGAAGAGTTATCTAATCGGGCCAGGACTCCGCAGTCTACACCCATCTACAGGCCAGTGGCCACACTTTCAAGGATGAGGATGTGCACATCCTTGATAGGGAGGAAGGCTGGTTTGAACGGGGAGTCAAAAGGCCATCTATGTGAAGATGGAACAACCATCCCTGAACCGAGGGTGGGGTGGGGTGGGGGGCTAAGAGTACATCAGTCACCATCTTACAATGCTGTGATTGCATCCATTCCCCTTTCCTCTGGGAATAGTACACATGGCCATTGTAATGGTTAGTTAACGGTTTATAAGGGTGGGCATACCTGCAGTCAGCTGAGACTGAAGAGGTCACTTAGATGAGTGATGAAACGTTTCTCTCTCAATAGACGTTGTGTCCAGATGAACTGATTTAGCTTTCTGTGTTTAGTGGGTGGTTGCTGGAAATGTGTCAGTCATAGGAAGCCTACGAGGCAACAGTACCCCTTCAAGACTCTGCCTTCTGCCATTGAGGTCAATGGCGAAATTATAAAAATAAAAGCAGACCATTTTAAAATATACACAGGATTTCAAAAAAGTTGCATAGATTTACATAGGTCCTAGAGCAACTGGGCCTTTTCTTAGACTCCAGTTTCAACACATAGATTAACTGGGAGGACTAATTAGGACTAGTTGGAGTGCAAAGTTTTGGTGAGAAAGTTCAAAATAAAGATGAAAATAGTGACATCAGCATCCTAGCTTTCAATTATCTCGACTACTACTACTACTACTACTATTACTACTACCACTACCACTACTATTACTACTACTACTTTCGGCTGCTCCCGTTAGGAGTCGCCACAGTGGATCATCCATTTCCATTTCTTCCTGTCCTTTGCATCTTCCTCTCTCACCACATCCATAAACCTCCTCTTTGGCCTTCTCCTTTCCTCTTCCCTGGCAGCTCCATATTCAGCATCCTTCTCCCAATATACCCAGCATCTCTCCTCCACACATGTCCAAGCCATCTCAATCTTGCCTCTCTTGCTTTGTCTCCAAACCGTCCAACCTGAGCTGTCCCTCTAATATAATCATTCCTAATCCTGTCCTTCTTCTTCACTCCCAATGAAAATTTAGCATCTTCAACTCTGCCACCTCCAGCTCCGCCTCCTGTCTTTTCGTCAGTGCCACTGTCTCCAAACCATACAACATAGCTGGTCTCACAACCATCTTGTAAACCTTCCCTTTAACTCTTGCTGGTACCCTTCTGTCACAAATCACTCCTGACACTCTTTCTAGCCTTCAGTTATCCCACCAATTCTAATCTGACCAACAACTTCTTTAAGGAACCCCATCTCCATACAAGAGAACCTCGTGGTTTTTAGGGACCAGGTCACTTTAAGGGAAAATTTGAGTCTGTTCCTCGCTGGATTTATTGACCCTTTACAAAGTTTACACCAACTTCAACTGAACATGAATGGGTCGAGTGTCCTCATATGGAAAACAGAATTACTGATACTACGATTTTTGTTAAATTTGCAGTACTTCAGACTGCAGTACTTAAACTGGACCCTTTTACGCCCCGTACTCTGTAATAGAGCGCTGCACCTTATAACTGCAATGCAACCCACTTCTGGACACCACTTTTACAGATACATTTTTCATAAAGACACGAGCCCAATAAAAATACTTACCGCAGATAAATAAGGGGGGCGGCGAGCGAGAGGGTAAAGGGTTCACGTAAGAAAACTGGGTGAAGTTATTTCGGTCAACATTAGGCAAGGCGGGGGGGGGGGGGGGGCAGGTGGAGAAACAGGGAAATAGAAAACACAGATAAAGAGGATAAACTGCAGATATTGAATGGGAGAGCAGAGAAGATAAAGAAGATTTACTGAAGATAAGGAGCAGCGCCGCACAACACGTGGAACAGAGAGAAAGAGGGACAGAAAGTGCAAAGAGAGAGAGGGGAAGAGACAGAGAGATAGTGAGACAGAGAGAAACACAGAGAGAGAGCGAGAGAGAGCGAGAGAGAGCGAGAGAGAGATGAAGGGCCGAGGGAGAGATGATGCTCTCCCTGGCTGTCACACACTGCAGCAGGCGGCTGTTTCTCAAGCGGAGGCTGTGCACCCATAATTCAGTCTGATTTAGGGCTGCGATAAAGAGCTCAGGGATAATAAGCAGTATAATTTGCAGGAAGGTGTGACCAGACTGCGGAAGTAGGGCGCTGCTTTTTGGGCTGCACGGCTATTTCAGTTCTCCTTATTTCACTTTACTCGTTTCAGTCCGGTCCATTTAAACTCAGGCCCATTCAATTCAGTTTCACTTCAGTTCAGCCAAGGTCAGTTAAAGTGAGTTCACCGCAGTTCAATTCAGCTCAACTGAATTCCTCTCCATTTAAAAAAAAAAAAAAAAATTTTTTTTGGTTCGGGTAAATTCAACTGATTTCTCTTACTTTTAGAATATATTTTACACACAAATGTCGTCGCACAATTCACAGTCTGCTGCAGAAGAGGAAGTGGAATCACAAAATGTAAATGTTGCTGGTGAATGAAGCAGGAAAAGTCACACAAAAACAGCAGATAATGGCAAATCAGGAAAACAAACAGCTATACAGAGGCTTGGGAGAATTAATAGATTTCTTTTCTCCATCTCTCCATCTGTCTCTGTCTCCGTCTCTCTCTCTCTCTCGCGCTCTCTCTCCTTCGTTTGTGTGTGAAAAGCAAAGACGATGTTTGAGAATCTCCCAGACATTTTAATGGGCTGCATCAAAAACAACAACAACAACAACAACGAATAAACAGCATTGTCAAGATAATTTCTAATGCCAACATAATGACTGACACACAACACCAGTATAATATTAGGTATACGCCTAAAGCGGTTGATTAATAACACATGTAAATGGTAGACTGGTGAATTATTAAGTAGGCTCCAATGTTATGGCTAAATTACAAGAGCCTAGGTTTGTCAGATGCTGCTTTATTTATTTATCTATGCACGTACGTACATATGTATGTATGTATATATGTATGGATGTATGGATGTATGGATGTAATGGATGGATGTAATGGATGGATGTATTTATGTTTGTATGTATGCATGGATGTATATGTATGGATGTACAGATGGATGTATATATGTATTTACAGTATGTATGTATGGATGGATGGATGGATGGATGGATGTATTTACATATGTATGTATGTATTTGGTTTTTTTTGTTTGAAAACAGAGCTGTAAACAAGCCCTAAGTGTGCATCTAAAATAGCACAACAACATTTAGATGCTATGGTCAAATTACTCAACTCAAACTCGAAGGAGTTTGCGTGTTTTCCCCGTGTCTGTGTGGGTTTCCTCCGGATGCTCTTGGTTTCCTCCCACCATCGGAGACGTGCATGTTTGGGTTAGTACTCCTGTCTGCATCCCTGACCAAGGCGATGACAAAGAAGCGGAGTTGGTCCCCGGGCGCTGCGCCGCAGCTGCCCGCTGTTCCCGGTGTGTGTAGAGGATGGATTAGATGCAGAGAATCAATTTCACTGTATTTCATTGTACAGTTCTTAACTGTCCAGCCTTTGTGCTCATTAGTCATAGAAGCATTCCTGCTCTTGTGGTATTTTGTTACCCAAGACAGCCATTTGACGTTCGAACCATTGCAGTATTTTCACAGGCTCAAATGCACCAACCAAATTTCGCCCCCATCTCCGAATAAAACTTTGATTCAATCTTTCCTTCATTATTTTTACAGGATAAACTCCCTTTGGTGTGGCCTGCTTTCAAGTAGGAACACTTAACCACGGTAATTGCAGCTCATTCAAGGACGTGATACGGCAATAAACTTGTCAGCAGCACACATTATAATGTAGGACAGATGAGCAGGATGAAACATTCCTCCTTTCTTCTCCATTTCACCCTCTCATCTTAACTGCAGCGATCTTCTGAATGGCATATCCCCGGGCGCAGTCATTTCATCTTAGCATGACGACAAAACAACGCGAGTGACATTGAGCCTGGCAGGACAAGTATATGCAAAACATGAATCTCTGTGGCAGGAAACCATGCCGATAGTGAACCCGGTTGATACCGCAGTCTTTCTTTCTCTCTTTTTTTGATGTGATGCTGGTGTTTGCAACAATCGCTTGGTCACATATTTGATATTTACCCAGATTGACTTCAGTGATGGTGGTGATAATGCACCACGGGGGATCGGAGGGAGCCTCAAGAACTGTCGAGGCCCCGAGTCCTGCGTGTAACACCTGCTATCTCCGTGACCAAAGAGCGTATTTACCTCTGTTTTCCATCTTGCGCTGCGCCCTTAAGAGCTGTGGCCAAGTGTCCATGGAGGTTTCTGCCCTCCTGTTTTATAGATGGGTTTCTGTACCCCCTACCCAAGGCAGCATTAGTGCCTGGCAACTGAGAATTCATTAAGGAGAGTCTCGGTCACAGAGCTAAGCCTCACCAACGGATGGCCAGACAGGGAGGAATCAATCTGAAGAGACGCGATAGGAGGTGAAGTCCTCTGTCAGCGGAGGCTGTCGGGTGCTGAGAAAGGTGATGGATGGTGATAGGGTTCTGCGAAGTGTGACGATTGGGAGGCAAACAGGTCACGTTGATTGTGGGGACGGGGATTTGTAATGGCTAACAACTTGAGTATCAACGCTGGAACATGCCACTGAGAAGAGGCAGTCACCGATCTCTGAGGCTGTTCATACCTGGCATTAACATGTAGCTTGGGTGATCCGATCACAAGTGGACAGACGGGTGCGAATGAATCCAATGCGTCTTGCTATCCGATCGCTCAGGCCGAATTCGGAGTTGGCCTGGGACGCGTTTGTCCCCATCGCATTTGAAGTGTAAACGCATGTGTCCCTGGCTGCATTGAAGGATGCATAGGACAGTTGACTAGGCAGTCACCAAAGCCTCCTCTGGGTTTAAGTTGTTTTTTTTTACCTCATCTGTAATTTCTGACACACATCAGACCCAACTGTGGAAGAGCCCGCCCCCGCCCTCTTGCACATTCAAGTTCAACTTCTGGTTCAAGTGCATTATCCACCGCAGGGCAGAGTCTGACCCTCTCAAACCCCGCTGGAATGATTAAATAATCTGAGCCTGAACCGATGAGATCGGGTCCCAGATAGCATCCGGATGTGGGCCACTTTGGGCAACGATGCGGCACTGATGGCCTTCTTCTGGCCCTGACAAAATAGATGTGAGCCTGAAGCGGCCTACATGTATAATAGCAAATATGGCCCAAATATGCCAAATCAAATGTGGGCCTTTTTTTTGGCAAAGATGCGGTGCTCTCAGCAACATGTAATCTGGAGGTGACCCTGAAGTGGCCCATGTGGTAAATAGTGAGTGAATATGGCCCAAATATCACAAAACAAATATGGGCCACCTTTGGCAAACGTGTATGTGGCACATATGGCATTGTGCCGAATACAAATTTGGCACAATATGGGCTTGGTTCTGGCCCAGATCTGGCAAACAGGAGCGGACCGCCCAAGTGCCACCATTCCATGCGGTATGTGGGCCGGATGAAAGTCGGGTGTGGGACAGGTCTGGGCCACAGCAATTTTGCTATCTGGGGTCGAGCATAACAGGGTTCGGTATTGAGAAACGTAAACTGTAGTCTTCTTTTTCCCACATAACGAGTTTTAAGAATGAGTTTCCAACTTTTGCTGTGTATTTTGAGCACAAAATTAAAAAGAAGGCAAACAGTCAGAGCCTGACGCCCCTAATTCACTTTTCCTCATCAGATAACTTGCCTCTATCTGGCGCGACATGCATTTGCTGCGTTAATGTGGAACTATTTACCCACGATAGACTATTTCTTAATTGCAATACATCAGGTCAGGGGCCTGTAGGCTTTCAGACAGATCTACCTCATCATCATCATCAGACTAACAAGAACGTTTATTTACACAGCCCTTTGGAGAAAAAAAAACTGTTGGGCTTCTTTATTTTGTATTTCAACCTATTTTCCATCCATTATCCAAATCCTGCTCTCAGGGCGGCGGGGATGCTGGAGCCTATCCCAGCAGTCCCTGGGCGGCAGGCGGGGAGACACCCTGGACAGGCCGCCAGGCCATCACAGGGCATCAACATACTTTGACAGTAATACTCACAGATACGTCATACCGATTGACGGCACGTTAAAATGAGGCTCAAATGAGGAAGGGTGTCTCATTTTGTCAAATGCCTGTTGCTTTGACTCCTCTCATGTTTACTTGTTTATTTACGTGATTGTGATACCTGCCACATAGAGGGTTCGAGATGAAGGCGGATATGATTTTAGGGTTTTTTTGTGTGTCTTTTTGGGGGGGGGGGGTCGCCAATTGTACTTGGCCGATTTACCCTATTTTCCGAGCCATCCGGTCATTGCTCTACCCCCTCTGTGGGCTGCAGACTACCACATGCCTCCTCCGATACACGTGGAGTCGCCAGCCGCTTCTTTTCACCTGACAGTGAGCAGTTTCACCAGGGGGACGTCGTGCGTGGGAGGATCACGCTATTCCCCCCAGCCCCCCCCCCCGAACAGGTGCCCCGACCGATCAGAGGAGGCGCTAGTGCAGCGATCAGGACACATACCCACATCCGGCTTCCCTCCCGCAGACACGGCCAATTGTGTCTGTAGGGACGCCCGACCAAGCCGGAGGTAACACGGGGATTCGAACCGGCGATACGATTTGAGGTGATTAACACAGGCTTTATTTAATAACGTCTTTCGTTAATTCACTTGCACGGGCCGGAGCGCTGCTATCCCGCGAGCCATGCTCCCTCTCTCCGCTTGCAGCCGGGCTAAACCACACCCCCGCTACCACAGTGATTTGCATATAGAGCGGGAAAGTGAGATCCGATCGCGTGCGGTCACTCGAGACGCATGTGGAGACGCATCCTGACGCCAGGTGTGAACCGACGTACTTACAGCTGTCCACTTGTGGCCGGATCACCCAAGACGCATGTTGATGCCGGGTATAAACAGTCCCTGTTGTAGCAGGACGAAACCGAGCTTGGTTTATGGTCTCACACACACACACACACACACACACACAGATCAGATCACACAAACAATCTACATACAGACATCAGCTATGTATTTCAGTGTCCTCTGTCATGTCCTCTATCTTTCCATCTGCTGGCAGGTAAGTAGGTTGGTGAAACGATACCTCTTTCCGTGCGCACAGACGTGGCGCGCACGCCGGCCTGCAAAGAACCTGCACCCACGTGAACACGAGCGCGCGCGCGCACGCACGCGCGGGCAAGATTTAATTGAGTCTCAGTAGCCGAGATGAAGGAACCCCGGCGCCGTGTTCCCATCTCACCTCTGAAAAGAGTAGTACACGACTCGACTGTCTGCATTTCTGTGTTGACTTACAAGCCGCGGTGGCGCTCAGGCTTTTGATTTTCTCTGTGTCATCTCTCATTACCGTCAGCCTGCTAGCCGTGGCGAGGCAACGGCGTTAACGCCCCCCCCCCCCCCCGCCAGCCCGTCAGCGGGGACAGCGAGCATGGAAATGTCGCTGCCAGCCAGACGCTAATTCCACCCTCGATCATGCTGGGGCTGCAGCGCGCGACACGTATACATCCACGAGGAATCGCTTCCGCCCCCTGCACGTGGTCTTCGGCATCTTGAAGACCGTCTCTCCCTTGACTGATATGTAGGGTCTTCCCACGGCAGTTCGCCCTTAGCAGTCAGCGGGTAGTTGCCTGACGTCACCGAAAAAAAGAGACCCGAGTGTGAGGGTTCAAAGGGAAATTCGCATTTCCGAGCCGTTTAACGCCGTTCCGTAAGTCTGAATCTCTTCTTTTCACTCCCGGCCATTTTGCAAAAGAAAGAGTAGCCAACCGGTGGAGGTTAGAGGCAGCACAGATGCATCATTTGACGGCTATTGGGTCTCCATTACTTCCCACTTGGGAATCAGAAGTCATGGGTTTCGGGTTTGCTGGGGGGGGGGGGGGTTGATGGCGCTGTCATTTATGCCTGCTTTATAAAAAAAACACTCACCCACCCACTCCAGCGTCGATACCGCCTCTTTTCTCACCTTCACTGATTCAACAAGGCAGAAAAGATGGATGATCCGGAGGGTGGTGGTGGGATGTTATTTGAATCCGAGTTACGGTGCAGCTTAAAATGGAGAAATCAGAGCTGTCCTGATGCCCGTAGTTGGTTATCAGATCACACCGATCTGAATTGAAAAGACCCTCAGTTATCCCTTTCCACTGTAATTACACGGACAGGCGTGATTGTCTAGGAGCCAATTCTATTAGAGTCACCTGTGCAAAAAAACAGTCCTCATGCAAACAGGACCTTTGACAGTCTATGAAAGTGCAATGAGTCTACTTCATTATGCAAAGCCCTCTCATTAAATGTTCCAGTGAGCCACATCAATTATGGCCGACTACCCAGTTATAGCACACACTGCTAATGATGAGTGTGAATTTATACAGTCTGCGTCAGACTTTCTCATTTTTCTCTGCTTGTTTCTCTCGCCTTGTTTCCAAAGTTCCTGGGTCAGCTTAATGATGTGGAGGGAGGATTAAAAAAAAAAGGGTGAAGTTTGAGTTTTTGAAAGCTGGAAAAATGCCTGTGGTTTAGTTTGGAAAATATAAAGCTGTTGGGGGAAAATGACAGTTCAATTCTTATTCATGGTGAGAGAGTTGCTAGCGTAAGGTGATTTGATTTGCAATAATTCAAGGTCCGTCCCATTGCCTATGGGTGTGTAGCATACTTCGGAGTAAGGGTGTAAACTAATAAAGTCTAGCTAGCTTTATGTCCTGTGAAATTAAATTTTGCTTATAGCTTTAGCTCACCCCCATTGTCCCACCAGCCACGGAAACACACAAATACATTCCTTCATCCGGTGTGCACGTTCTCCTTCATGACATATTCAGTGGCTGGAGATATATGAGAGAGATGTTAGCGTCGTGGACTGCTAGCTTGTTGAGCAATGTGTGCAAAGAAGGGTGTTGCAGGAAGTTGTGGGCTATGAAATATTTGTTGTGCCCATGCTATTGTGAGAGTCATTGTTAGTTTTGGATGAAAGTGATCGGACGGCTTTCTCCGTGGGCTCGCAAACGGCTCCCAAACTGTTCTCTCCGTCTCTTCATGCTTTCCCGTCAGACTGTGTGTCTGCCTTTAAAATAAGCTACAACAGCTTCGATTGTTCTCTGGTTCCTTCACCTTATAAAGTTTTCTTGGTAAGCGGCGACTGGCAAAGTTCTGTACAAATGTACTGGGGGACTCTGGTGTACGTTGTGAGCTCTTAACAACGTATTATTATTCAACACTTGACAGGAAATGGTGTCCTCTGCCTTGTCCTTGCTATCAGGCGAAACATCCGCCGTTCAGATCTTCAGTGTACTACATCAGTGGAATGGTTAGGAAGGAAACTGACTTCAACCGATAAGCCGTCATAGTTTCGACGCCTGTCTGGGAGATACGTCATAGTCTATAGAGATGGCACGGCCAATCAAGGGTACAGGTACCGTTGTTGGTTTTACACAATTGCTTTTTTTCCCCTGACATGTCCGTTTTGTGTCCAAGTGGACATGTTGGATGTGTAAGGGCACCCTGTCCTGGTGGTTTGAGCAGATCAGTGTGCACGATGTGGACTCTGGCCTGTGTGCAGTGTCCCTCTGCAACCTGACACGGCCTTTTGCTGCATGCCCTCCTCTCTCTCTCTCTCTCTCTCTCTCTCTCTCTCTCCCCTAACCCTACACTTCCTGTCGGCCCCTAAAATTGCCAGAAGCAATCCATTTCTTCCAAGAAGTACACAAGTGTTTCAGTTTTATTGCTCCCAGACCCTCAGTGATTTGGAGAGATGGCTCTTTTGAGGGTACGTACGTAGTCTTTCTGACTTTAGGGGAAGCAGCTGTGTGTAAGTTTTGTTGAAATGAGTCATGAATAAATCCTCCAACACAACCCGTTGCATGTGCTGAAGGTTATTAAGCCTCAACGTGGAGATCAGATATCTGACATGCTGGTTGTGGAGTGATGCCTTCGCTGTGCTCGCTCTCTTTCTACATCTGTTCCTGTTTCCCTATCTCTCTCTCCCTCTCTCTCTCCCTCTCTCTCTCTCTCTCTCCCTCTCAGCTCAAACACCGATCTAACGTGTAACTCCTAAGACAACATCTCGTTAAGCGGCTCACGGGGGAGAAGAACCCCACGAAGGGCCTCGGCGGTGATAACGCTCATGCGGTGATGCCTCATTCTTGCTCTCGTCCAGCCTTTGAATTTGGAGCTGACCAGATGTGATGAATAATGGATAGTCTTCCTGACCTCATCCAAACGGCAGTACTATTTTGGAAAAGCAAACAAACAAACAAAACAAAAGATTCTGCCTCGGACTTCCTCCCGGCAGAGGTTTAACTTTACCACTTCTGTGTTGGACTAATTCTTAGGAACTTTTTCATTGAACCTCCGACCCTTTACTTAGCCTCAGAGGGGCTCTTTTCTGCCCCCAGTTTGAACGACTTTCCCTCGGCGTTTAATTTTGTAGAAGATTCTTGGGTGATTGTTCTCTTGCAAAATGCTTTATGAAAGTACTTTTGTAAAACAAAGTGAATTTTCATCTCTTAAAAAAGACCCTTCAGATCAAACTGCTCACCTTACCGGTTGAACCGAGTCCATAGGTTACTGGAAGCCTTTCACATTAGTCTCGAACTCCAGGGTACTGGTTCAAATTCTTATATATATATATATATATATATATATATATATATACACTACCGTTCAAAAGTTTGGGATCACCCAAACAATTTTGTGTTTTCCATGAAAAGTCACACTTATTCACCACCATATGTTGTGAAATGAATAGAAAATAGAGTCAAGACATTGACAAGGTTAGAAATAATGATTTGTATTTGAAATAAGATTTTTTTTACATCAAACTTTGCTTTCGTCAAAGAATCCTCCATTTGCAGCAATTACAGCATTGCAGACCTTTGGCATTCTAGCTGTTAATTTGTTGAGGTAATCTGGAGAAATTGCACCCCACGCTTCCAGAAGCAGCTCCCACAAGTTGGATTGGTTGGATGGGCACTTCTTTGAGCAGATTGAGTTTCTGGAGCATCACATTTGTGGGGTCAATTAAACGCTCAAAATGGCCAGAAAAAGAGAACTTTCATCTGAAACTCGACAGTCTATTCTTGTTCTTAGAAATGAAGGCTATTCCATGCGAGAAATTGCTAAGAAATTGAAGATTTCCTACACCGGTGTGTACTACTCCCTTCAGAGGACAGCACAAACAGGCTCTAACAGGTACTATTTAATGAAGATGCCAGTTGGGGACCTGTGAGGCGTCTGTTTCTCAAACTAGAGACTCTAATGTACTTATCTTCTTGCTCAGTTGTGCAACGCGGCCTCCCACTTCTTTTTCTACTCTGGTTAGAGCCTGTTTGTGCTGTCCTCTGAAGGGAGTAGTACACACCGGTGTAGGAAATCTTCAATTTCTTAGCAATTTCTCGCATGGAATAGCCTTCATTTCTAAGAACAAGAATAGACTGTCGAGTTTCAGATGAAAGTTCTCTTTTTCTGGCCATTTTGAGCGTTTAATTGACCCCACAAATGTGATGCTCCAGAAACTCAATCTGCTCAAAGAAGTGCCCATCCAACCAATCCAACTTGTGGGAGCTGCTTCTGGAAGCGTGGGGTGCAATTTCTCCAGATTACCTCAACAAATTAACAGCTAGAATGCCAAAGGTCTGCAATGCTGTAATTGCTGCAAATGGAGGATTCTTTGACGAAAGCAAAGTTTGATGTAAAAAAAATCTTATTTCAAATACAAATCATTATTTCTAACCTTGTCAATGTCTTGACTCTATTTTCTATTCATTTCACAACATATGGTGGTGAATAAGTGTGACTTTTCATGGAAAACACAAAATTGTTTGGGTGATCCCAAACTTTTGAACGGTAGTGTATATATATATATATATATATATATATATATATATACATTTTGCACATTTACAAAATGCAAAATGAATAAGCATTGTTGCAGAAAAGGAATAACTCATCCCGCCCGTGCGATCCCCACGGCAGCTATTGACAGCTCTGCTTAGCGCGGCGTTATAGAGGTGTCGCGCCATCAGTCAGCATTAGACGCATGTGAGCCTCGCTGAGAATCAGCTCATTTCCCCAGCCGGTCCTCACAGCACCACCCCGTTTGCACGGGCGCCACCATGACTCCTTCACATTAACCGTGAATTCATTGACACCGCTCGTCTAAACATCCTAATTAACGAGTCTCAGCTTTTGTCATTATGTCGAAACTTGTTGTCCTTTGTGGCTGATTCTCTTCTCATTTGCACTTAAACTTGCGGTGTCTCTCAATGAAGCCTGTGTGTGTGTGTGTGGAGGGGGGGTGGGGGGTGTTAGTGCACGTGCGTACATGGGTGTATGCATGTACACAGACCGGCCGTGCCAGTCTGGCTGTGCCGTGCCTGTCTGCAATTACTGTCCTCAGTGGGAGCATTAAATTCCACCGCCATGGAGGAGGCCTGCCACGGCTGAAACGCCCATGCCCATACCCATGTGCTCTCCTGGACCGGGCTGGATTTGTCACATATGGATATCCCATCCATCCACTGAGAGGCGGGGCAGATGCCAAAATGGAAATTACCACCCCGTTTTGAGTCTTCGGCGCCGGGGTTGTCGGCGCAGTAACGGGGCGATAACAGTTTTGTCCTGTTGGACCCTTAGTGCAGTTGTTTATTCAGGCCTGTGCCGGTTAAAGAGCCCTCTTAACGAGAAAGAGCATTAGGAGCACAATGAAATGAGCGTTGAGTTAAAAACTGAAGTGCGCCGCCGTTCTCCGATCCGCCAGTTTCGACCCCCTTTGGCAGTTAAAAGAGGCTATTTGGTGGGAACACGCCGGCCACGCTGTTCAGCGTCTCATCAAGGGGACATAACGCAGATGTTGCTTATCTGGGAAAGGGGATGTAGAGTCCACGCGTTCGCCTCAACGCCGGCTTCTGACCGACGTGACCAGACAGCCGTATTTGTGCGCTCATCATCTGACGTGTGCAGCCATATGCCTCCGATTTGATGTTAATTCAGAGGAATTGCACGCCGAAGGTGGGGAATTACTCCGAGGGCGGGGATGACCCAGTCAGCACCTTGGGTTTACCTGCTGTCAGCATGCTACCCCAACCAGGCTGCAGGGATAGTTTCCATTGACATGGCCCGTGATAGGCCCAAGGCTTCCTTCCACAGAACCATTTACAGAACCGGGCTCTGTCCAGTACGGCGGAGAAAGATGCTACATTCACCATGTTGATATTTAGGGACGCATTCACAGCAGCTTTTATTTTTATTATTCCCCCTTTTTCTCCCCAATTTACCTCGGCCAATTACCCCACTCTTCCGAACCGTCCCGATCGCTGCTCCACCCCCTCTTCCGATCCGGGGAGGGCTGCAGACTACCACATGCCTCCTCCCATACATGTGGAGTCGCCAGCCGCTTCTTTTCACCTGACAGTGAGGAGTTTCACCAGGGGGGACGTAGTGCGTGGGAGGATCACGCTACCCCCCCCCAGTCCCCCCCCGAATAGGAACCCCGACCAACCAAAGGAGGCGCTAGGTGCAGCGACCAGGACACATACCCACATCCGGCTTCCCACCTGCGCAGATAAGGCCAATTGTGTCTGTAGGCACGCCCGACCAAGCCGGAGGTAACACGGGGATTCGAACCGGCGATTCCCTGTGTTGGTAGGCAGCGGAATAGACCGCCATGCCACCCGGACGCGCATTTACAACATTTTACAGTACGTAAACGGATATTTAACTGATTGTGTAAAAGTTTAAACAAGAGCACAGGTACATGCCTTGCAGTAATATAGTGTTTCGCTCTGGGGAACCTGATGGCCTGCAGCAAACGCTTTTAAAATATGCTGCTGCTTTGTTTAGGCCTCCCTCCGTTTCTTTTTCTTAAATATGTCATGATGACGGCCTGTGCTCCCAAACAATCAAGCAATCTCTCAAATTTGTTGGCTTCTCTATCCAGAACCATCCATCCATCCATTATCTGAACCGCTTATCCTGCTCTCAGGGTCGCGGGGATGCTGGAGCCTGTCCCAGCAGTCATTGGGCGGCAGGCGGGGAGACACCCTGGACAGGCCGTCAGGTCATCACACAGGGCCAACACACACACACACACACACACACACACACACACACACACACACACACACATTCGTACCTAGGGGCAATTTAGTACGGCCGATTCACCTGACCGACATGTCTTTGGACTGTGGGAGGAAACCGGGTCCTCTGGTTTCTTCCCACAGACTTGGACTCCCAAGTACTTCTAAGAAATTACAATAAATTCAATTCACCCAGATGCGGGAAGAACAGGCAAACTCCACACAGAGGACGACCCCGGGGGGCTCGAACCCAGGACCTTCTTGCTGTGAGGCACTGTGCCATCTTTCCACCCTATTCAAAACCAGATACACTCAAACCGTTTCAGTTTCCATTCATTTTGCTTCTCCTGCCGGGACACGTATACGTCCTCCCAGATAAAGGAGTATCCCAGGGCGACCGTCACTTGTCCACCTTAATTATAGTTATATCCAGTGGAAACTTCCGCTGGACTGAGATGTGCAACATGTCGTGGCTACACGGCAGCGACGACGCAGCGGTGACCTCAGATATCGAGAGAATTTGTAGTGTTGACAGAAAGTAATTTGCTTCGTCAGTCCCACACAGTTAGGACTGACATCTCGCTGGCGGAGACAGAAGCAGACGTCAACAGGAAGCGCCGCAGACCTGGTTTTTCCTTTCCGCGCGCACAGTCAAGTGAGTGCGCGTGCATTGGCGCACGCTGACACGCGGAGACGCACGCGCACGCGCGCGTGCACGCGCACGCTTTCCCGGTCTATCGCGCTTAGTTACACAATCTGCTGCTCACAGGCTCTCTTATCGCTGCCGCCCCGATTAACCAAGTGAAGATGCTAAATGGACCGCGGAGCGCCTTTTTCCGAAGCACTTTACAATTAATGCCGCACATATTGTGCCCACGCAGACGCACTCAGACACCCATGGCGGTGTCAACCACGCAGGGTAAGACCCGGCTGATCAGGGGCAGATAGGGGCAGGTGTCTTTCTCAGGGGCATCTCCACATTTTTGCAAGGGGGAGCCGTCATTGGATGACAGTGAACTCATTGTCATGATAGAGCTATGCCCCCCACCCCACCCCCTATCCTTACTCCCCAAATTGTATCCGGCCAATTACCCCACTCTTCCGAGCCGTTCGGGTCACTGCTCCACCCCCTCTGCCGATCCGGGGAGGGCTGCAGACTACCCCATGTCTCCTCCGATACACGTGGAGTCACCATCCGCGTCTTTTCACCTGACAGTGAGGAGTTTCGCCAGGGGGACGTAGCGCATGGGAGGATCACGCTATTCCCCCAGGTCCCGCTATTCCCCCAGGTCCCGCTCCCCCCCAAACAGGCACCGCGACCGACCAGAGGAGGCGCTAGTGCAGCGACCAGTACACATACCCACATCCGGCTTCCCACCCACAGACACGGCCAATTGTGTCTGTAGGGACGCCTGACTAAGCCGGAGGTAACACGGGGATTTGAACCGGCGATCCCCATGTTGGTAGGCAATAGAATAGACCGCTACGCTACCCGCTCGCCCCCGAGTTATGTATGACGATATAGAGCGACCACAGATGACTTACAGTGAGGGATAAATGTAACTTGGTTCACTTGAGGGGATGCTCGCAATTTCTGGACCGCACGTTACACCAATTTGACATGATGATATGAGCATTATTTTAGCTTAGCCGCCATTTCTCTTGACGGTTAGCGCACAACTTGGCCACTGCTGAACAACTCTGGACCATTTAATAGTATTTATTTCAAGTTGATGATTATGACTGTGTAAAAAAAATAATATCAAAAATGAAAAATATCAACATGAGTTGACATTTTTGGGGTATATAATCATTATTCAAATATAGTTTCCCGGAGTTAAAAAATTTGTCAAAATATACCGGTCTAGAAAGCAGCCGAGCAATCAGTCACAAAAGAGCCAAATGGATTAAAATCAAGAAATCTCATTAAAAACTAACAAAAATAAACTAAGCATGAAAGCCAGGGAGTGTTATTTCTCGCCAACAGACAGGCTCAGATAAGATCCTCTGAGGGATCACCAGCAGCAGAAGAGTTGAGCTTCTGCAGCCAGTTAACGAATTCCCCAATTCTGATTATGCTTCATCATGTTTCAAACCATGTCTGCTCTCTCTCCTCTTCACTCAGGCCATGGCCACGAGGACAAACAAGAGACCGCATGTTTTCATTTCAGTGAAATGAAAGCCCATCAGAAGGCCAGGGTTAAAACTCCAGAGCTGGGGCGTCCGGGTAGCGTAGCGGTCTATTCCGCCGGTTCGAATCCCCGTGTTACCTCCGGCTGGGTCGGGCGTCCCTACAGGCACAATTGGCCGTGTCCGCAAGTGGGAAGCCGGATGTGGGTATGTGTCCTGGTCGCTGCACTAGCGCCTCCTCTGGTCGGTCTGGGTGCCTGTTCGGGGTGGGGGGGAATAGCGTGATCCTCTCACGCGCTACGTCCCCCTGGCGAAACTCCTCAGGTGAAAAGAAGCAGCTGGCGACTCCACATGTATGGGAGGAGGCATGTGGTAGTCTGCAGCCCTCCCCAGGTCGGCAGAGGGGGTGGAGCAGCGACCGGGACGGCTCGGAAGAGTGGGGTAATTAATTGGTTAAGTACAATTGGGGAGAAAAGGGGGGAGGGTGTATATTTAACTGGAGCAAGTGCCTGCAACCTGAGAGTGGCCTGGAACGGTCGTCTTACCAAGCCCAGACCTTCTCCCAGCACCAGGAAGGCTCACTTTCAAACCTGAACTAAAAGTGCACATTTTCTTTTTAGTGGCAAATAGAAATTCAATAAAAAATGGTGTTCGGGATAAACCAATTACGCCAGTGAAAACCGCCGAATGAACGTGGGACGATTTGAATGTCGTGAATGAAAATGGCCCCTTTCAGCAGAGACGGGGGGGGGGGGAATTGCAGCCCCCCCGGTGTCTCCAGCCTATACAGCCATATCAATCAAAGGTCACAGCTGCATTTACAATAGAGATTTTCATCCACTTTGCACAATCACCACCCGCCATGCTAAAGTTCAGCCTAATCAAGGGCGAGGAATAAGGCCTGTCATTTGCACGGAAAATGCACCAACCCGCGCACATAAAAGTGCAGTTTGCAGCCGTGATTTGTTTCTTATTGTGCCGTTGCTGTGTGGCAGTGTAATAACGCACATTAGTTTGGCGTGGAAACAGCTGAGCCCCGTGACTGATCTGCGAGGCCATTATGGAGCTGATCCTTCTGTGTAAAAGGTTAAATATGTCAATAGGCGGGCGGCACGACGGGACAAGGCTTGCAAACAGCCTTGACGGACTGATTTATCTGCGCGTGTGTGCGGCTGTGGCGGGGGTGGTGGGGTGGGGGGTGGGGTGGGGGGTTCATTGTGATGTCCCGTGTCCCTATCTGCAGAGAATAATTGCATTACCTCAAAAATAGAAACATCGGAGATGCTTAACAGAAAATTCAATATATATATTGTGCTTAAATGAGAAGAAGGCCCGCCGGGCTTTAGTGCATGTTTAGTCTTCCAAATAGTCTCCTTGTAAATCCAAGGGTTACAGAATTTGTGAAGGAAGCTGTATCCGTCAAGTGCAAGGCGGCAGAAAGTGTGCATGTTGGTGGGCATGTCAGAGTACGAGACATCCGGTGGGGGATTATGGGAGAGATCTTATAACCATCTTTACCGTAGGCGGCAGGGATTATAATTTCATATGATGACTGACTGTCTCGGGTCAGGTTAGTCGGGCTAATAAAATTTGACCTCTCGGGTCAGATTAGCTTGCAGTCTATCTAGAATGGGACCTACATGTACTCTGTGTTCACTACACAACACGGGGCAGAAGGAACGACAATTCATCACAACATCAGAGATGGCGTCTGAAAGGATAAGACGGAGAGAGAGAGCATTGTCCCCCCCCCCTCCCCCTTTTCTCCCCAATTGTACTTGGCTAATTACCCCACTCTTCCGAGCCATCCCGGTCGCTGCTCCACCCCATCTGTTAATCTGGGGAGGGCTGCAGACTACCACATGCCGCCTGCGATACATGTGGAGTCGCCAGCCGTTTCTTTTCACCTGACAGTGAGGAGTTTCACCAGGGGGAAGTAGCGCGTGGGAGGATCACGATATCCCCCCCAAGACCAGAGGAGGCGCTAGTGCAGTGACCAGGACACATACCCACATCCGGCTTCCCACCCGCAGACACGACCAATTGTCCCTGTGTTGGTGGGCAACGGAATAGACCGCCACGCCACCCGGACGCCCACTATCATTGTTTGTTTGTTAATCTCGTAATGAAATATACAGACAGGAAATATATCACCATCTGTTGCAGGAGCACCCCACCCAGCAGTGCAAGTGAAGGTATAATGACGGTGTCGTAGTTGTCCAACGCTCCCCTGGTTTAGTCCCTAGTCCTTTCTTGTGCGCTACCTATAGCCGTTGCCCAGCACGGACATGGTGAGGGTTGTGTAGAGGGAGCCCAAATGGAAAATGATCTAGATCTTAACAGGTCATCTGGTCCCATGTGTGTTGCCCTATATCCGCCCGTACCCCGGCCCAATCTGACAATGTCACCAAAGCAACTAAATCAGGAAGTACACAGATTTTTTTTTCTTCCTATTTTGAAATCTTATCTGCAATGACGGCCTGCAATCTGTGAAACGAAACCAGACCGCACCGACAAACAGAAACACATGTACACACATACACGCATGCGCACTTACAAACACACAATTACCCATTCATTTGACTATGCGCTGTGTATTTGATCCCCCTTCTTACTGATCCCATTCTTCTTCTGGTGTGATGGCCTCTCACCGAATTATGTAAAAGCTCCGGGCGTCAACAACATATCAGAGCAGCTCCACGGCTCAAGTGTTTGGTCCCTCTCCATTTGTACTAATGAAACAATGCCGAAAAAAATTAACGGGGCAATCACTGTGAGCGGGGAGGGGAGTGTTGTATGAAGTACCCTGTAGTCCCTCTCATTACCCTTGGCATTTTTCATTTTCATGCATGTCTTTTGAAAGGATTGTGGTTAGCTACATTTATGAGGCTAAATCCATAATAATTACTTTATTAATTTGCGGGGTTTGTGCTAAAAGTGATAAGATTCCCTCTTTTCCGGAGTCCGGAAGCTGCCATCAATAATGTGACTCTGCTTGGGGGGGTGGGGTGGGTGGGTGGTGATTTAAAGCCCATTTCACAGTTGGCTTCAAAACCCCAGTAATGGCAGGGCATTCCTAAACCCACACTGCTGCAATTACGCTTTGTCCACAGGCCCCACACTCCAGTCCAAGAAGCAAACACGAATTTGGATGGAAAAGTTATCCGTGCGCTAAAAGCCCCCTCTCTGTCCATTTCTCCACCCCGTTTTGGCGCTCTATCGGTGTCGATAGACGCAACACGGATTCTTCAGTCAAAACACACAACGTTAGAGAGACTCAAATATGTTGTTTTTATGCAAATAGCACATTTGGATTGACATCGCTAACCGACTTAGAGACAGCAAATGAACAAGTGAGTGAATGAAGAAATAATTAATTTGAGGGAGCAAATGAATATCATTCAATTATTTCACATGCCTTTGCCGCCCCTAGCCGACAAACCAGTGGGTCAGAGACCATTAAAATCCTGATTACTCTTAAAATGGCTGAGTGCTGATGATCAACACAGAGTCCCGCTGATTAAAGTCCCTTTTCATTTGTGCAAGCACTTGGGTTAGCTGGACAGTCTTAGCCCTGTCTTCTCCTTTGGCCTTGCTCATATAAAGAGCACAAAAACAATGTCCCTAATACAATCACGTCGACAGGAAAACACAACAACCTGATTTCTGAGTGATTGGTTAAAAGACAATATTTTGATTAAGGGGGTTTACATGGCTTCAGATAACCCACTTTCTCTAAAACCCTGGTATACATGACCTCTTTTACAGTCCATGGGACATCTTTCCATGCTACCTTTAAGGACTGTGACAGTCCTCGAGCAAGCATGCCAGATCATTTAGTCTGCCTATTTTTGTATTTTTTGTTTTGTTTTGTTTATGCAATTGCAGAACACCTCATTATGAGCATCCTGTCTGAAACTTGGCTGTTGGCTGGCAATTAGCGGCAGCCAGTGGCAACCAGTAAACCACTGCGAACCGAGCATCTGCTTTGTAATCGTAAATTGTGTTCCCCACATGCCATGTCAGCGTCTGCATCTCCTACAGTAAGTGGGTGACTTTTATCAAAAAGGGAATGGAAAAGACACAAACGGGGAGAAGGGCACATTAGTCAGATGCAAACTTTATTTCTAAAACCACAACATGACAAGATTTTATCTTTTTTAAATTTGTGTAGGGTTGGAAGACACTCTCACTTATTTTCTCACATTTTGGCAAGTCAAGTCAATTTTATTTGTATAGGCCGATATAACAAATTATAAAGTCACCTCAGGGAGCTTTACAGCAATACAACATCCTGTCCTTAGACCCTCGCATCGGATAAGGAATGACTCCCTTAAAAAAAAAAATCCCTTTAACAGGGAGAAAAAATTGGAAGAAACCTCAGGGAGAGCAACAGATGAGGGATCTCTTTCCCAAGACAGACAGACAGGCAATTGGATGTTGTGTATACAGAATAAAACACAATTTGAAGAATACAACATTGATGTTGAATACAACATTATGATGAGCAAGCCCATTTAGGATTTTATAAGTCAGCAGAAGCACCTTGAAGTTTGATCTAACATGGATAGGAAGCCAATGAAGGGAGGCAAGAATTGGTGTAATATGGTAAAATTTTCTAGTTTTAGTTAGGATTCTAGCTGCAGCATTTTTTGTTAAAATCTTTCCCCCATTTTCTCCCCAATTGTATCCGACAGACACGGCCAATTGTGTCTGTAGGGATGCCCGACCAAGCCGAAGGTAACACAGGGATTCAATCTGATGCTCCTGGTGTTGGTAGGCAACGGAATAGACCGCTACGCTACACGGACGTCCCTAGCTGCAGCATTTTGAACCATCTTAAGACTTTTATTACTAGCATGTGGCAGACCTGAAAACCGAACATTACAGTAATCAAGTCTGTATGAGACAAATGCTTGTATTAGAGTCTCTGCGTTAGCCATGGACAGGGGACACCAAATTTTAGCTATGTAATGTAAGTGAAAAAAAAGGCAGTCTTGGTGATTTCTTTAATGCGTTCATCAGAAAAGGCTGGAATCGAATTGAAACCAAGATTTTTGGCTGCCACAATTTGTGAAATCATGTCATTGAGTTGTTGAGCATTACCGTTGGTGTCTGTGTCTAGCAGGGCAAACGACCAGCATCTCAGTTTTATCTGAATTTAAAAGCAGGAAATTTAGTGACATCCAATTTTTCACAGCAGCCAAGCAGGCCTCTAAATTAGTCATTTGAGCATGGTCATCAGCCCTTATAGGCACATACAGCTGAGCATCATCCACATAGCATAGGAAATTTATTCAGTGACTGCGTATAATTCGGCTAAGAGGTGAACTATAAAGAGAGAAAAGTAGAGGGCCAAGAACCAAACCCTGAGGTATGCCATCTTTAACGTCAGAGTATTTCAATGTGATATTATTATAGCAGACACACTATGTTCTTCCAGGTAAGTATTATTTAAGCCCGGAGAGAGTTAGGCCGGAGACACCAAAATTACAATTTATTCTGTCTAATAGTATACAGTGATCAATGTTGTCAATGACTGCACTGGAGTCCATTAGTAGAAGCAGAGGTGGAATCAGAGTCCGTAGCAAGTAGATCATTTACCACTTGTGTCAGAGAATTTTCAGTGGAGTGACAGGCGCTGAAAGCCAATTGAAAAGGTTCATATAGATAGTTTTCTTTTATATGGGTTGAAAGTTGTTGATACACAACCCTCTCTAGTACTTGAGAAAATAATGAAAGATTAGAGATGGGTCGATGGTTTTTAAGAGACCCTGGATCGTGCTGCAGTTTCTTAAGTATAGGTTTGACCACAGCTGTCTTTAAACTGTTGGGAAGAATGCCAGTAGTAAGTAATAAATTAACAATGTCTAGCGTTGTAGGTCCTAGGAAAGGCCAGAGGTCTCAGTAATTGGAATAGAAGCTAACACAAGCTCAGTCAAAATATCAAGAGAGATAGTCTCAAAAGCTGTAATAACTGGGACTATCAGTGACCCATTGTATAGATATGAATTTGGCAAAAGGATCTGCAGGAGTAGCTGGAGTTGAAGAAATAATTTTGTTTCTGATTTCATCAACCTTATTGCAGAAAAAGTCTAGAAACTCATGGGCTGTGAATGGTGAACAGCTAATAGATGGATGCTTTTTAGTAAATTTAGGTACAATGTCAAAGAGAAATCTGGGATATGTTTATAAGCGAGAAAGATACACTGCTTTGGCAGCAGATGAAGCACACTTGTATTTCAATAGACACTCATGCCAAGATAGGTAAAAAAACACTTCCAATTTTGATTTTCACCATTTAAGAGCATGTGTCTCATTGTTAAACCAGGGTGTAATTCTCTTTAGTCACCTAGCTCTGGTAGTGAGATGTACAACTGAATCAAGGAGACTAGAGAGGGCCACATTTAAGTCACAAGTGAGATTTTCAAGTCTGTCTCTACAGTAAAAGGAGCCAAGGCTTTAGGCAGCTGCTGGCCAAATGCAGCTACAGTGGACAGACCAATGTGGTGAGTGGCAATTATATCTGCGCCGATATTAAGAGGAAAGGCAAATGAAGCTTCAAATTTAATGAGAAAATGATCTGACACAGCAGACGTGGTTGGCAAGAAAGTCAGATCAGAAACAGCTATCCCTTTAGATAAAACCAAATCAAGGGTGTTACCACTGCAATGAGTGGACTCTTGAACAAACTGAGCGAACCCAAAAGTATCAATAAGTGCCAGAAAAGTTTCACTTAGAAGATCGCCAGCCTTATTCATGAATATTGAAATTGCCGAGAATTGGAATCTCATCAGAATAAGTAACAAGACCTGAGATAAATTCTCCAAAGCCTTCAAAAAAATAGGAAGGGCTAGGAGGTTGATAGAGGATCACAATGTGGACCGAGCAGAGTCTATTTGTGGCTGAAGGAGATGGAGTTAGAATAAGAGCCTCAAAAGATTTGACTTTAGTTTCAAGTTTAGAAGTTAAATTGAAAATAGACTTAAATATTAAGGCGACACTATGGGGTGCCAAGTGTAACAGACCCTTTTTTGTTGACAGAATGCCTTGTAGTTCAACCAGCCTTTGGGTTAGTGTACAGAATTATTCCTGTGCAATTTCATAACACATAATTCATTCCGTAAATGAACATAATTGATTTTTTTTCCTTTGCAAAACACTGATGTCTACAAAAGTTCAAGGAGCCTTTGCTTTCGTGCACAGAATGACTTCTGAAACTGTGCAGCCCCAGAATATATTATGCTAAATCCCTTTCATGCACATCATACGTTCAGCAATACAGTAACACAGTTAAGCCATTAGCGTGACTCTTTCCAAAACTGAAGCAATGCCATTGTTGGTTCACGGCCGGATTATTTGTTTACTTGTAAACAATGTCACTAGATAAATCCAAATGGTATTTTCTTCAAGATTGCCATGTCAGAACACACAATACCTGCTGTAGTTGTTTGGGCATCTCTGCATTTTGTATGATAAGTGTGTTTTCAGAGATTATGGGATTATTCCCAGTCTTCAATTTGCATAAAATCTGAATCTGAACCAACTACAGTTAATGAAAACATCAAGCTGGTTACTGGTGTTGTTGTTTGATTATGTGTGTATTCCTTCTGTTATTAATATTCCTTCTATTATTAGTTGAGTGTTATACTGAATACTAAGGTCTTAAATGATTTCACAGCCCCCCCCCCCCCCGAGAAATAGCTTTCTCTTTCTCTGAGAAGGTTGGCTTGTCATTATGGGATGTTAATTGAATGACCTTATGAATACATTATCCCATCTTGTTGGTGTTTTTCCTACCTTTAACTTCATCAACAGCGTGTGGTATGCCATCTCCCTTGTGTGTAATCTGTCGAATGATACAGACAATGCTTCCCTAGTTGTTGATTTTATCTTGATTGGAAGGCAATAATGTTTTTTCTAACACTGTTGATACATATATACAAAGACTATCAATGTATGGAATACCAATGAGGTTTGCTAGAAAGATCCAGCTGAGGCACTAGGTACAAACAAGGTCTTTGCTTAATTAGATCATGTTCACTTAAGCCGATTAATTGGGGTTGCTGGAGGTATCAGATTAGATGAACTTCTAGTAGCTAAAACATATTACTCTGCGCTTATCAGAAGAAAAGCGGCACTATACGCTACACAATGCGGCTAATATTTGGGGGGGGGGCTCACTTTTCTGATAAAAAAAAAAGGTATCTTATCTGACTTTCCCCTGATGGAACATATGAGAACCTGTAAAGATATCAGTTTAACCAGAGGATAAAATGACCAGACTTCAGTTTGATAAAATAACTGGTGGACTGATTTGCTTGGACATCTCTGCATCTGTTATAGGGCGAGAGGAAAACGAATTAGTTCCTGCTTAGATTAGACATCAAATCCCTTCCTAGACAGGGCGTGGTATGAGGTCAGAGCAAGTAATCACATTGCTCAGACAACAAATGCAAGTGTGTCCCGTATGTAGGGTCCTAAAAAGACACATGCGGTAGACAGTGGAGCTCACAGGATGAGACAAATATGGTTATCTAGATACCTCATTATGGTACATGTCTCTGCTGTATGGATTTGAAGGTCAGTGATGAAACTGGCAACCGCAGAGTTTAATGACCTACATAGTAATCGGGTATATAATATACCAGTAATCTTAAATTCTCAGGGCAAGTCAAGCATCACTGATAGACACATCCAACTATCATGCAATGACAAGTAAGTGATTTTTAATGCAAAATATGAATGATGCCCTGACAGCTTATCCCTATTTAACATGAACCGGGAATTTAATATCAAATATGAATTGCATGGCAAGCGCAGAAATTAATGACCTACATGGTAATTGGGTACATAATGTACCAGTAATCCTAAATTATCAGGGCAAGTCAAGCATCTCTGATAGACACATCCAACTATCATGCAATGACAAGTAAGTGATTTTAATGTAACATATGAAAGACGCCCTGATATGATATCCCTGCTTAACATTAACCAGGAATTTAATATCAAAGATGAACTGCATAAGTGCCATTTGACATGAATGAATGAAATGAAAGCCACTTTATTTGACATTGTATTCTTGCAATGAATGTGTTCTCTGCGTTTAACCCATCCGATTGTATAGGAGCAGTGGGCAGCTGCAGCGCCCAGGGACCAACTCCAGTTCTTCTTTCCATTGCCTTGCTCGGGGGCATAGACAGGAGTATTAACCCTAACATGCGTGTCTTTTTGATGAGGGGAGGAAACTGGAGCACCCGGAGGAAACTCACACAGACACGAGGAGAACATGCAAACTCCACACAGAAAGGACCTGGAACGGCCTGGAGTTCGAACCCAGGACCTTCTTGCTGTGAGGTAACAGTGCTAACCACTGGGCCACCGTCCCCTTTTGGATGGGGACCTGGATTTCCGATGACATATGATGACGTGTATTCTCAGTATGATGACCTTTTGAATTAAAATTTCATCACGTGAGTTCTCTGGATGGATAAACAGGAGACGTAGGCCCACTTTATCCAATGTCATACATGAAATACTTGGCAAGCTCTTATTCTTTCCTTTCCACAAAGTCTCACTGTGACGATAATACCACAAGTCTTTTAATACTACCAACTAGCATGATATTAATCGCTAATTTATTCTACAGCTCATTACTTCGATTGACAATCACCGTCTCACGAGTCACTCATCAAGCAGGTGCCTTGAGGAGCGACCCGACGTCAGTAATGAATTAACCTTTGAGTTCAACCAGAGATACAAATGATAGCTCTGCGGAGAAGCCAGTAAAATAACACGCCGTTCACATATTCACATAGTCGCAGTCAGTTGCACTGCTTTCACAACACTCTTCCAAAGATATGAATGAGTGGGATTTACATACATTTATTTATGTATTTATGTGTTTAATATTTCCCCCCTTTTTCTCCCCAATTGTATCCGGCCAATTACCCCACTCTTCCGAGCCATCCCGGTCGCTGCTCCATCCCCTCTGCTGATCCGAGGAGGGCTGCAGACTACCACATACCTCCTCCCACACATGTGGAGTCGCCAGCCTCTTCTTTTCACCTGACAGTGAGGAGTTTCACCAGGGGGACGTAGCGTGTGGGGGATCACGTTACTCCCTTCAGTTCCCATCTCCCCCCGAACAGGCCCCCCGACCGACCAGAGGAGGCGCTAGTGCAGCGACCAGGACACATACCCACAACCCACCCGGCTTCCCAGCCACCCGCAGACACGGCCAAGTGTATCTGTAGGGATGTCCGACCAAGCCGGAGGCAACATGGGGATTCGAACTGCCGATCCCCGTGTTGGTAGGGAGCAGGACAGACCGCTACACTACCCAGACACACCCAGGGATTTCCATTTATTTCTCCACTTCAGTTTACCTGCCTCTTGATTTGAGTGTCCAATTGCCCATTACGACGAGGATAAACGATGAGGAAGATGACGTTAGCGCTGCTGCTGTCTGAACGCTGAAAGCCAGGGAGCTTAAATTCGTTCCTTGGAACTCATTTAGTGAAGTTGGCATCTGCCTAAAGTCAAACAAACATGGGGGCTTTCACCTGGGAAACTGCTCTGCTCATGTCTACGAAACCCCCAATATTGATAATGAATAATAGAATAAATTAGAATTAGACAGAAAAAAATACACTAAGAAACATATAATTGCTTTAGTAATGAGACCTTGATTTGATGTGCATGCCTCATTTTCAACAATGAATAGGGAATTCGTATTCTCAAGTTTCGTTTCATGCGATTGGTTTTCCAGCTACCTTCATCACTGCTTTACCCTGATGTTCACAAACAGAATCGAGTTATTCAGCGATGGCGAACGAGTGAAGTTGTTTTGGCAATGTTGTGGAAGAGTTTTTGTTGATGTGCTCTCAAGGAGACCAGGAACTGTATGAAGTCACGACAGTCCTATCTTTTGATTAATTTAAAATCATTTTTATGACTTTTGAAGTTCCCATTAAATGTGTAATATACCTTTGTTGTCTGGGCGGCACGGTGGCCCAGTGGTTAGCACAGCGGTCTCATAGCAAGAAGGTCCTGGGTTCAAATCCTAGGCTGTCCCAAGTCCTTTCTGTGTGGAGTTTGCATGTTGTCTGTGTGGGTTTCCTCTGGCTGCTCCAGTTTCCTCCCCCCATCAAAAAAGACATGCATGTTAGGGATAATAATACTTTTTATATGTGGACACCTTTCAGAGCACTCAAGGACACCTGACAGAATGCAGTTAAAAAACAAGCAGCACTGTATCAGACAGCATAAAATCAAAACAAAGCAGGGTAGACAGCAAAAAGTTGATACAGCAGGTAAAAATAAAATCATCATCTGCACAAAACTCAGTGAAGCGTGGATCAGACTGAATATGCCTGTTTGAAAAGGTGCGTTTCGAGATGGGGTGTGAAGGTTGAAAGAGAGTCAATGTTGTGAATGTCTTGTGGGAGAGAGCTCCACAGGCGGGGGGCAGAACGACTGAAGGCTCTAGACCCCATGGTAGTCAAGCGGGCCGGTGGTGTAGTGGGCTGGAGAGCAGAAGAGGATCTGAGAGTGTGGGAGGGTGTGTGGATATGAAGGAGTTCAGAAAGATGTGAAGGAGCTAGGTTATTAAGGGCCTTAAAGGTGAGGAGCAGGATCCTGGAGTCAGTACGGTATTTAACAGGGAGGCGATGGAGTTGCTGAAGAACAGGAGTGATATGATTTATGAAGGAGTTGTGGTAATGATACGGGCAGCTGAACCCTGGACCAGCTGAGGTTTATGAAGACAGTTGAGGGGAAGGCCAAAGAGGATAGAGCTGCAGTAGTCAATACGGGATGTAAGCAGGATGTGAGCGAGTACGGCGGTGCTGTTGGGTGTAAGTGACGGGTGAAGACGGTTAATGTTGCGTAGGGGGAAGTATGCAGACCGAGTAACATTGTCGATGTAAAGCTTCAAAAGATAATGCGCTGTCCAAGATGGACGCCCAGACTCTTAACCTGAGGCGATGGAGGAACTATAGAACTGTCAATAGTCAGAGAAAGTAGATTTAATACCCGAGCAAGGCAACGGAAAGAAGAACTGGAGTCGGTCCCCCAGGCGCTGCAGCTGCCCGCTGCTCCTGTATAATAGGATGGGTTAAATGCAGAGAACAAATTCCTTGTAAGAATACAACGACAAAGTAAAGTGGCTTTCTTTCTTCTTCTTTCTCCGTTTTGAGACACACCAGGCTAATTACCCTGCCTTTTGTTCATCATCTAAACTCTTAAGATTCATAACCATGAAAAAAAAAAAAGAAGAAAAAAAAGATATTTCTGTTTTCCTGAATACAGGTGCAGTGTAGCTGGAGGCCTCGCCCCACCCTCCCTTCCATTATGGGTTGTATTTTTGTGAAGCCCCTGTGATCCAGCATGCCGGGTGAGTATACATTAATTCAGCAGGCTGCTCTCTCTGCACCAGCAAACACAACACGGCGAACTACACCGGCGTCGAGCCCAAGGGCCGGGTGAATGCGCTGGCCATGATCTTATCATTTACACACCTTACACCGGAGACGGTGTGTTCTTTGCCCCCCCCTCCCCCTCTGTTTTTCCGGGAGAAAGCGCGTCTTCATTTGGCCGTGTGGTTAAGGAGAGGAGAAGCAGGCCTCAAGTGAGCGAGGGGAATCCAGTCACAGCCGGCGCGTCTGTCTCGGGTAATGAGCGAGTGTGACAAGATGAAAGGCTTTATCATAAGCCGCGTGGCCTTGGCCCTGAGTCATACCTCCGTTTTCTTTGAAGAAGAGCGCGTTTAAGGTCGCCTTTGTCTCTGCGCATGTTTTAATTGCCGTGAATAGACTGCCTCCCTCCAATGTTGGTTCCCCCGAGTTAGAACATGGGTGTTTCTCTTACGGAAGGACTTGCATAGGATTGGGATTCGCAGCTTCTTGGCTCATAGGCGGACGGCGGTGCTGCCAAACCGTCTCCGAGCATCCAGGAACGAGAGCAAACGCTGGCCAGCGGTATGTGGGAGTGTAACGATCGCGTATGACTAGACTCGCTAGCCCATTGACTAACGGGTCGGACCCTTTAGCTGACTGGTTAGCGCAGTCGCCTATGGTGAGGGGGACCCGGGTTCGCGTCCCGGCTGCGGTGGTTGCTGGCTGCCCCCCGAATTTGCTACATTGGTGTCAGGTATGGGATGGTGAGACCGGGAGGCCATCGGAAGTGAGGTGTGAGGGAGCTGATATGCTGAAGTGGGGGGACGCGCTTCCCGAAGGAGGGGGGTAGTGTAACGATCATGTATGACTAGACTCGCCAGCCCATTGGCTAACGGGTCGGACCCATTAGCTGACTGGTTAGCGCAGTCACCCATGGTGCGGGGGACCCAGGTTCGCGTCCCAGCTGCCCCCCCCCCCCAGTATTTGCTACAGGTAGTGATGGGGCCTCGCGTGTTCAGATACAAGTCGGAGGGAAAAAAAGGCTCCCTGCTTGGAGCTGTGCCAAGTGAGACTATTGCGTGATTTACTGGACGTTGGGCTCTCGCAGCATTAATCTATCCGATTATAATAAGTAGGCCAACGTGGCTGATTAGCTGCATACCTGAATCAGTATTTTCCAACTGAAAACATTGATATAGTGTCTGAAAACCTCCTAATATTGCTGTGCTTTTCAAAATCGTATCGGCGTTACAGAATCCTGGACCCATTAATGGGATTTGCGTTGTTGCAGAAAGTCTACAGTGCAAAATATGAGAGTAACCTTTTACTTATATGAAAAAGACAAAAGATATGATTCCCAACCCGTCCGTGCATAGCGTTCCATGACAGACACTTAAAGGATGCAGTCAAAATAAAGTTCATGTCCCCCCCCCTTTTTTTTTTCTCCTCAGTTGTACCCGGCCAATTACGCCACTCTTCCAAGCCATCCCGGTGGCTCCACCCCCTCTGCCGATCCAGACTACCACATGCCTCCTCTGATACATGTGGAGTCGCCAGCCGCTTCTTTTCACCTGACAGTGAGGAGTTTCGCCAGGGGGACGTAGCACGTGGGAGGATCACGCTACCCCCCCCCAGTCCCCCCCCCCCAGCAGGTGCCCCGAGTGACCAGAGGAGGCGCTAGTGCAGCGACCAGGACACATACCAACATCCGGCTTCTCACCTGCAGACACGGCCCATTGTAGGGATGCCCGTCCAAGCCGGAGGTAACACGGGGATTCGAACCGGCGATCCCCGTGTTGGTAAAGTTCATATTGTCATTTGAGAAGGTATAGCTTTATACTTTACATTCTTGATAACTTTTTGTCAAAATTTCTATTCAATGGCAACTCTGTCCCTCCACCGATAACCTCCAGGAGTCAAAAGCACATAGAGAACATATTTTTGGTGAGCTAAAACCCATTGTTATACAGATGCAACGGGGCCCTCAAACAACTGTGATTCAAAATATTACTGACTTACTCCCACAACTGTCGCCGCACCGCTCAGCGACGATGACATCGGACATATAAATACATTTCAAAGCCTGCTGGCCATCGGCCTTTATCTTGACATTAATTGAAAACATGATTAACCTCCTTTCCTCTCCAGGGTGATATGGACCTTCTCCTCCGCATCTGAACTCTCCAGGCCCAAAGGCAGAACCCCATTACTCTTGTTGAATATCTCTGTGGCTTTAATTGCCAACCCGTCCCTTTTAGTGTCTGTCATCTCTCCATTTCCGATCCTCCACACACACACACACACACACACACACACACTCAGAGGAATAAATTCATCATCGTGATTTTTTTTCCGTCCCAGTTCATGCAACTGCCTTTGAATATCTCCAAGGAAATGAAACTAAAAATAACTTTTTGCAAAATATTCCTGCTCACGTGGTTAAAAAAAAAACTCTGTCCAGCCAAAATCCACGTTTTACCCACTCAGAGGAAAATGTCTTCGCTTGGCTGGCATGGTCATTTAATGCAATGGGCATTTTTCAGGATTTCATTCTTCTCAATAAAGTGTGCATACGATCACACTGAAATATGTTCCTTTGGGGAATACTGTCGAATGGAAGGACTCCAGCGTGGGGATATCGATTTTTTTTTAAAACAATGTTCACCTTCATACCTTTCAAAATACAAAGATGAGCAAATGATTAATTATTCTAGTCCTCACAGAAGGTCGACTCAGGTCATCTGGACACAACGTTTATTGAGAGAAACGTTTCACCGCTCATCTGAGTGACCTCTTCAGTCTCGACTGACTGCAGGTATCCCTACCCAGATAGCAAAATTGCTGTGTCCCGGACCCGTCCCACACCCGACACTTTCATCCAACCCACATACTGCGTGGAATGATGGCACTTGGGTGGTTCACTCCTGTTTGCCAGATCTGGGCCAGAACCAAGCCATAGCAATGCCGCATGTGCCACATATTTGCCAAAGGTGGCCCATATTTGTTTTGTGATATTTGGGCCATATTCACCATTTACCACACGGGCCACTTCAGGGTCACATCCAGATTACATGTTGCCCAGAGCACCGCATCTTTGCCAAAAAAAGGCCCAAATTTGATTTGGCATATTTGGGCCATATTTGTTATTATACATGTGGGCCACTTCAGGCTCACATCCATTCTGTCAAGGCCAGAAGAAGGCCATCAGTGCCACATCGTTGCCTGAAGTGACCGACATCCGGATGCTATCTGGGCGCCCTTATAAACAATACTGTAACGACCGCGGATGACTTGACTCGCTAGCCCTTGGCTAACGGGTTGGGCCCTCTAGTTGATTGGTTAGCGCAGCCACCCGTGGTGCGGGCGACCTGGGTTCGCTTCTTGGCTGCCCGCTGAATTTGCTACAGTACAGTTGCATAATGACCAAACCAACGATCGGTTTCATATGACCATTAACTAGAGTTACAATGGCCATGTGTAGACTTGTGAGGGCAATTCATATTTGACGTTTGCTTACTTTTAATCTTTCACCATGGCCTTACATTGCTTAGATGGATGCTTAAAGTCCATGTGTAATAAAACAAAAGTAGTCTTATAAAGTGTCTTCTCCAGGTGCACAAATAAGGGCCTATTGTTAACTGTCGGTTGTAGAGGAGACTAACTGAGTGTAGCAAGTCTGCACACAGGAATCTTAGAAGTGGCCTTGGTGGGTGAGAGCTGCAAGACATGAGATAAGGAGGGGAAGAACAGACAACTGCCCCTATAAGAGAGACTGTACTATATTGATCGGGGCACATTCAAGCACATGGGCTTGAATGCGTCTGTTCATTGAACATATATTAAAATCGCGTGACAATACTGTAAGAGATTTTTGTCTCATTCCTCATGTAATGTCAGAGTAGAATTAAATAATTGCCATGACAGTACTATTCACAGAGGATTGGGGAATGGTTGCTATCATAACATTGTAAGATGGTGACAGATTTACCCCCCCTCCCCCCTCCCGGTTCAGGGACGGTCGTTCTCTCTTCACAAAGATGACCTCTTTGACTCCTTGTTCAAACCAGCGTTCCTCCCCATCAAGGATGTGCACGTAGCGAATTCAGGGGGCAGCCGGGAATCTGCCGCACCCACGAATCGAACCCGGATAGCCCGGACCACAGGCGACTGCACTAACCAGTCAACTAAAGGAACCGACCCATTAGCCATGGGCTAGCTAGCTAGTTGACTGCGCTAACCAGTCAACTAAAGGAACCGACCCATTAGCCATGGGCTAGCTAGCGAGTGTAGGCATCCGTGATTGTTACATGGACCTCTTCATCCTTGAAAGAGTGGCCACTGGCCTGTAGATGGGTGTGTAGACTGTGGAGTCCTGGCTTGACGAGGTCACCTATGTGAAGAGGGAATGACCATCCCTGAACCGAGGGTGGGAAGCAAGAGTACATCTGTCACCTTCATACAATGCTGTGATTGCAACTATTCCCCAATCCTCTGTGACTAGTACACATGGCCATTGTAACTCTAGTTAAGTGGTAATTTACATATGAAACGAATCGTTGTTTTTGGTCGTTATGCCACTGTATTGTTTATAAGGGTGGGGATATCTGCCGTCAGTTGAGACTGAACAGGCCAATTAGGTGAGTGATGAAACGTTTCTCTCAATAAAGTTTGTGTGCAGATGAACTGATTCAACTTTTTGGTATTTCCTTACCTGGATTATTGAGCATGCATCAAGATATATTAGTCCTCCATCACCAGTGACTTGTTTAAAACAGGTGAGGAGAACTTGGGCCATTGAGTTTTTTTCCCCATTTGATTTGAAAAATTGTTATTCAATATCTACAGCCATGTTTTTTCCATTTGCACAACACATCTACATAACTACCGTTTTGCTGTTTTCCACCAGTGGCAAAACAGATTGTGATGTGCAACAGGTCTGTGCTATCAGTTCATGGCGATTGCATCACAGATATTTGTCATGCAGCACCTCCCAACTCTACCCACATTATGGATGAGACTACAGGCAGTTCCTGTACGGATTGGAGCTTTTACTTGCGTTACCGTGGAAACCACAACGCACACTTCATTCACAGCCTCCTGATGTGAGGCGGGTGGGTTCTCATCCCAAGGACAATCACGGCGGCCTTTGCTGATGTGAATATGAGTTTTTCTTTACACCGTGTTGACAATGGGCCAGACAGATGCATGAAAAAAAAAAGAGAGACTATTTTGGTCATGCAATCTTGTTAGAGGGTCAATATCTAAATGAAGCCTTTTCAGGACGTTAATGAAACCCTCCATTCAAAGCTGCGATGAGGCTGCTTGTAGATGTTTGTCAGTTTGCAGATGTCTCAAGGTCCCACTTGTCTTGCGAACTGCTGCCATGTCAAGATGAGCTCTGCTGCTATTATTCTTTTAATTCGTTCACAACGAATTCAAAACTAACCCATAATAACAGCGGAGCTCATCTTGAGCTCTGTTGATGATTTGTTTATCGGTTTGAAAGTGTGGTTTTCTGCAAAGCTTGAGCCAGGGAGGGCACTTTTCAAGGCCAGCTTTGGGTTCAGGGAATGAAATAAAGGAGACACCGCCCTCCAGCCGCTTGGAATAACATTAATCTGTCTGACATTTCCCCACTTCCCTTTCCTTTACTTGTGCCTCCTGACCAATCTAGCATCATCTCTTACATTTCACCACGTTGTGTCTGATGTCAAATGAAGCAGAAGGGATTACGTGGCGTGTTGTTCTGGAAAATTCTGGGGATGATAGTCCATATTATGTCATTGTAGCCTCCTGTGATGTTTAAACGGAGATAAAGGGAGTGCTGTCACTGCATGGACATCGCCGTTATCTGCTTTTCTCCGCTCCTGGCTCACCGATTCGCCGTGGTGGAGAAGCTTGCGTGTACCAATGATCGCAAGAGCTATGCTGTCCGGAGCTCGGCTCCTGGTAGGGTCACCCAAGGCGGTTAGGTCAAGGGGGAGGTTCCAGACGAAGCACGATCCAACAAAGACATCTACGGTGGAACTGGTGGAAGATGTCTCCAAGTCACAATGGCAGTGAAGGCGGATGAAGGCTGCAACAGAGGGTGGTCCTTAATCGTCTTAGTTCTCCATGCCATTGGACTCTGGTCACCCCCCTGCCAAGGACCATGTGGTGGCTGCAGGCGTATCAGCCTCTCCATGTAAAAAGCTGTCATGCACAGGCGTCCTCCCATTATGCGGCTCCGGGATTGGCCTCTACACCCACCTGAGGACCCAGAGGGATCCAGAGGGAGGATGGTCATACTCGACCCCGAGTGACCGCCGGTGATTATCTGCTTTTCTACCTATCTCATTAATTATCTACTCAACATTTTGGCAGCATGGTGGCAGAGTGAGTAAGAAGCCCACCTAACAGCAGCATGCATCCTGCTGAAGTGCTATTGAGCAAGTTACACTTCTGTCGGTGACCCTATTGTCTGACTGACCTTCCTGGGGGGGGGGGGCAAAGAGAAAATCTCCCTCTAGGGTACAATGTTATAAATGAGATGATTTTCCAAAGTCAAATTTTGTCTTATGACAATGTACACAAACAATATTCCAAATCACACTCTGATGTAATAGTGTACAGTAGAAACTGGGCTATCTAGAAGATATTAGAGTGCAAACAGAATAACATTAAAAGCACATAAAGAGTAAAAACTTCCAGGCAGTAGATGGCTGTTTTAGTATACACACTTGCAGAAACGACAATGTATAGAGACACATTTGTGGCACAAGACATTATTTGGCTTTGCAGAACATTGCCTTTCAACGCGTTTGTTGGCCATGACATTGTAACTGATGCAACGGGCCTCCAATCCCTTGTCACAAACCGTTCCTGCAGCCAAACCTGTGCATGACTCAGGCGCGCAGCCGTGCCAACAAAAAGAACAAGTAGCTACTTTTTCAACCTCCATGCCACGCGTGCTTGTCTTCCAGGTTTAAGATATTGTCACAATCCGAGTAGCACGTCTTCCTCGTTCCATGGGGCTGATGTGATCTTATCTGGCTTCCTGATGGCCGCCCATGATAGCGGCGCTCCCAGCACATGCCCCCAGATAACAGCTGTCAGGGAGCATGTGCTCTCAGACGGAAAGGTGTATCAAAGCTGCATGTAGCACTCGCCTTCCTGGCAGACTTCCTGTTTGTTTATGTGTGTGTGTGTGTGTGTGTGTGTGTGTGTGTGTGTGTGTGTGTGTGTGTGTGTGTGTGTGTGTGTGTGTGTGTGTGTGTTTTAGTTGTGGCTGAGGCTGGCAGGTATGAAAGAGATGGGCAAGATCAGAGGAGGAAACAATCAGTGGTTATTCAGGGATTATCTACAATAAGACAGGTGTGTGATGATGTTTAGGCTACTACTACTACTACTACTACTACTACTACCATAGACAGTCTGGCTGGGATAGGCTGGTCGCTCTGTGGGCCGCATGAGCAGCCTTTTATTTCTTGAGCAGTGTGTTTGTGTGTGTGTGTGTGTGTGTGTGTGTGTGTGTGTGTGTGTGTGTGTGTGTGTGTGTGTGTGTGTGTGTGTGTTTTAACTGACAAACATTCAATGACAGACATTACAGACATGTGCTCAACAAGATTATAAAAACGGATAAGAACTTCACAAAAGGATGAAATAAAAGATCGATAAGAAGACACAAAAATTAACATTGGGGTAATGAACAACATTATCATAAAACTGTGAGAAAGAACTCGTATCACAAACTATCAAATTATTCCTCTTTAAATAATTCATCATACATTTTCACAGTGTTATTGCTTTTTCAATAATTCATAAGTTCCAGAGTCTTAACATATTCCTTAAATTCACCTAAAAATCCAGAGAAATTGGGGGCGACTTTAGTCATTCTGCCTTTTGTGTGTGTGAAATTTACCGTACAGGATGAACAAATTCTCAATAAATTCAATGTTATTTTTTTTATCCTGTTCAAAATATGTAATGACTTCTTTACATTCAAATTTAATGCGATGTTTAGTTTGGCACAGTATATAACTCTTGATTCGATCCCAAAAGGTTATTGAATTTATACAACGGTAAAATAAACGTGTTGTGGATTCTGGTCCACTATTGCAAAAACTGCATTTGTTTTCTACATCGAAGAGTTTGGAGAAATAAACGTGTGTTGTACAAAAACGAGCGAGAGAGATTCGTCGTCGGCCCACTTTGATGACGCACCAGCCCACGTCCTCCACTCACCTACTACCACTTTGGGGCACGCAAGCCCACCCAATCAGAAGGGTTGCTTCTTTTTTTTGTGGATGTCCAGTAATGAATACCGAACTACGCGACCAATCAAAATAAAACATTGCTGGTTTCTTCCATCTTTTTTTGTTTGTCATGATGCTGATAGGTCAGATTATTTTGAGTGGCAGTGCATTTCGCAAATGCCTGATTGCGAGCAAGCCCCGCCTCTTCCACCCTGTACAGCCCGCGCGCGCGTTGCACAGAGGAGCGGAAGCTTGCTTTCCGCTAGCAGGCTAGCTAGCTGCTTTTAATGTAGTGTAAACTACTAATAAGACCCGTTAGCTAGGGGCTAATGTGTCTTATTAGTAGTTTACCGTCGAATGTAACCGGTTATTTTGTTGCCCGGTGCGGGATTCAATATGTGGTGTACTGCACCACAATGCGACATCACTAACCGCTCGGCTAAAGGGTCAGACCCGTTAGCTAGGGACTAACGTGTCTTATTAGTAGTTTACAGTAGATTAGTTTTTGTAGGTTAAGACAATGTAGGTTAATGTAGGTTAAGACGAAAACCAAACAAAGCGGTTTGCTTTAAATTTGTCACAAAAAAAAGACGCCGTGAGGAGCAGGAGAAAGAGAATTCAGCTCAAGTTCAAGTCATCCTTCTCGACCCAGACACCGACCCCTGAGCCAGCTTGTAAGTGCCAAGTAGTAACGACACGCACGTACGTGGCTAATTCAGGCCTTTCCCCGTCAGCAGCTGTACCGTTGAAAGTCTCTTCAGCCGTCAGTCGGATAAAAACTGGTATCAGGGCATCAGTGATGACATACAGACTGAACCCTTTGTCCCTGCTCGCCTGTGAAAGAACTGACTGAATCGTTGGACTATAACGAAATAATTTCAGTGTTCAACACCAGACCCTGTCGTCTCCTGCTGTAATCATACAAAGTGAGCTAATGCACAATTTCGGGCTGTAGTAGCCTATTGTCCATCCATCCATTATCTGAACCGCTTATCCTGCTCTCGGGGTCGCGGGGATGCTGGAGCCTGTCCCAGCAGTCAGTGGGCGGCAGGCCATCACAGGGCCCATATTCAGCACCCTTGTCTATTACCGTATCATTGTTTGTGAGGTGTACAATTGAAATTTATGCTGATTGTGTGTGTGTGTGTGTGTGTGTGTGTGTGTGTGTGTGTGTGTGTGTGTGTGTGTGTGTGTGTGTGTGTGTGTGTGTGTGAGTGAATGAATATGTGGCCGTCATGCCAGGCTATCCGATGCTGTTAATGTTCGTCTTAGTGCCTGTAACAATACCTCTGATGATGTATAAGGCTTGGTACTAGGGTTGGGCATCGAGCCGGTTCCAAAATCCCGATTCCAAAGGAATCGTTAAGAAAGTCAAATTTCGATTCTGCCTACAGGTTCCTAAGTAAAGTTCACTCGCTGCTAAAGTTGGTGCAAAGGGTTATTTTGTTGCCCGGTCCGGGATTCGATACGAGGTGTATTGCATCACAAGGCGACGTCACTAACCGCTCGGCTAAAGGGTCAGACCCGTTAATTAGGGACTAACGTGTCTTATTAGTAGTTTACAGTCGTCACCCTCCCCGGAAGCGCGCCCTCGCGCTTTTGTTTTTCCCGCGCTCCGAAGAGACTTCTGAGGATCTGCACACTTCCGGATCCCACCGCTGCCACCAATGTAACCGGTTATTTTCTTGCCCGGTGCGGGATTCGATACGTGGTGTACTGCACCACAAGGCGACGTCGCTAACCGCTCGGCTCAAGGGTCAGACCCGTTAGCTAGGGGGCTAACGTGTCTTATTAGTAGTTTACATTAGTTTCCGTTGCCGTGGCGGCGGCGCGCAGCTTCCGTAGTTTCCGCCTCCGCGAGTTAAATGTGCGCCATCACGGACCAGCGCCAGCGGCGGTCGAAAGTCAATCAGTCGGGCAAGTTGAAAGCGTGGCTTCATTTTGCCTTGAAAAAATTAAGGCTTGGCACAAAAGGATCTCGCGCAAGGGAGGACGCACAACAAATATGGCCGAACACCGTCGCCTCCCCGGTGTACAGGTTAACCAGTGCAGCGTGTTTGGCCCGTTGCGCCGGTCTCCATCTGCAGCCTCGGCGTCCTCTTCAGCCACCCTGAGCAAGCAGCAAGCAGCACCGCGTCGCAGTTGGGTAGGTGAACATTAATAACGTTTGTCTTATTCGCAACAGCGAGACCGCAAACAACTGATGCTTGACCGAATTGCTCTAAACTGTATGTAAATACTGACATGTGTGTGTTTTCCTGTGCTGAACGCTCGCGTATCCAGCCTGAGAAGGCTGATATGCTCATTTTTCTAAACAAGAGCTGTTTCTAATTTAAGGCGTTTAATGCCTGGTAGTCGTGACCAGGGTGTGACTGTGTCTTTATTTCTTCATTTTCATGTATGAAGACAGTTGTTGTAAATGTAACCGGTTATTTTGTTGCCCGGTGCGGGATTCGACACGAGGTGTACTTCACCACAAGGCGACGTCACTAACCGCTCGGCTAAAGGGTCAGACCCGTTAGCTAGGGGCTAACGTGTCTTAATAGTAGTTTACATAATGAGACATTCACACGAATGATCCGTTCTTAAAACAGATTGGCTTGTATGAAGATTTTTAAAAAAAATCAAACTTTCTTCTGTGAGAGAAGCATGTGACCTGTTTTGACCCCGCCTCTCAAAGAACCCGAATCGAGAATCGTTAAGAACCCAAACCGAAAAGGAGAATCGGGATCAGAAATCGTTAAAATCCAAAGGATCCCCAACCCTGCTTGATACTGTGGTGCATTCAGGCAAGTATAGCTGTAATGGCCAATTTTGGTTAAAACGCATTTCAGAATTCGGATGGGCACCTGATTTTCTCTGTGCCCACCCACATTGTGATTTCTGCCTATGCTACAGGTGTGTGCATGTTTCTGTTACCTTTTGGAGATCTTTTCTGGTATGAACACTAATCTCGTTGGGACCAGTAGTCCTCATGAAGACCAAAGCCTGGTCCTAGTGAGGCAAAACGTCATTTCTGACATCCTGGTTAAGATTAGGGGTAAGGAGTGAATTGAGGTTGGGGTTAGACATGAATTGGTTATGGTTAGGATTACGGTTTGGGTTAGGTTGTCCAGAATGAATGGAAGCCAATGCAATGTCCTAATAAGGATAGCTGTGTAAACGTGTGTATGTGTATAGCCTTCTGGTGACAAACCTTTCACTTGCTCTTAAAACAGCCCTATTAATGTTACAGTAGACTAGAGTATCCATCCATTATACTTATAAGTGCTGGTAGTAAGGGTTGGTGTGTTTGTATGTGTGTCGATGGGGCAGGGGTGGTGGAGTATCTGCGGGCTGGTTGTGGTGGGCTAGTCTGGTTAAAAAATTCCCAGGGCCATTTTTCTGTTCCAGTCCATCCCTCACTACTACCACTTTCACCTGCTGCTGTTTACAATGTGTAACAAGATACGTTATAAACTAGCTAAGTTGGTTGTCATTTGTATTCACTAAAAACACTAATCCTCGAACAGTCGGTAAAGAAAGTAAAAGAAATAATGGAAAATAGCTAAGTTGTTAAGGTTTCAGTCAAAGTAAAGGTGCAGAGAAGGTTCGGAAAAAATTCTGACTTTTCCATTAGATGCCTTGCCTCATATCTAGTTAGACGTGACATTTTAAGTAACGGGTAACAGACAGGTGTACTTATTTTTTCTCGGGGGTCTGCATCTTGCATTCCACTTGCACCGAAATCATCATGGGCCAATCTGGCTAAACAAAAATGCAGGGTTGCCACAATAGCAATACTTCTACAATAATAAGCCAATTTTTTGCCATCGTAAAAATTGCCAAATCAGCAGTGTCACAGCCTACTTCAGCCGTCTAATAAGGCCAAGATTCCCATTTATACCTTGCTTAGTGATTTAGTTTTGTGGAGCCAGATTCCAGACCTGTGTCTTTTCATTCTCACCAAAACCTGACAGTGATTGGCAGGTGGGTCCAATTACTACTGCAATTGACTGACACAAACCCCGGTCATTAAATTCCCATTTGGACTTCCACCCGTCGAATACTCTGATTGATCCATCCAGTGCAGTATATTGAAGGCAAACAAAGAACTGTTGCTGTCTCGGTCAGGGGAGCTGAAGTCTGGATGGCTTTTCAGTGATGTATTGTGAAAGATTGACATTTGTTGTGGTGTGGAGAGAATTGATAACGTTTTGTTCTGCTATATTTGTGAATATATGAGAAGAACAGGGAAAAAGAGAGCAACAAAAGAGAGACACTGGTACCCATGCAACAACTGTTTGTGCTCACAGATCTACTCGTAAACTGTGCAAACCAACCATTTATGGAATCTTGCGGCATTCACAAATTTTCTCGTTTTGGATTTGTTCAGGCGGTGTGTCCAAATTTGATGCTCAACATTTGAGAGCAGTACCAGCCCATTGTGTCACGTTTGTCAATCGCATCTTCGGAGGAGGGAGGAATGATAACCTTTGTGACTCAAAAGGAATGAACAAGTGAAACATGCTAACATAGCAGAGCTCAATTTGTATGTGTGGTAGGAGTACCAAACAAGACTTAATTAATAGGAAATACCTGTGTGAGGCGATTGCAGCCTAGTCAGGTAGGTTTTCATGGATGGATGGAGGGGGCAAGAGAGGGATGGAGGTAATCATGTCCACTGCACTGGTTGTGATACTGGAGGGCGATGTAAGCATGTGGATAGGGGGTCTGGATTCATGGTTTAGGGGTGGTCAGGTCAGAGGCTATATGGGATGCCTATTTTCCCTGGAGGGAATGGACAGGGCTGGAATGCCTATCAGTAAATTATAACAATACAACATCACTGCACCAGTTTTCACGTGTCATAGCCCATGGACTGAATTAATTACATAGCCAATTAGCTTCATCAAGAAACTTACAACACCACTTCATTTAACATTAAGAAGCTCATTCATTTCACACGGTTTAATGGTAATTTTCTAATAATCTCTGACTCTGGCCAATCAGCTAAAATCTTCATTGTAGATTTTAACTTGACTAAGCTCTTTGGCAAGTGATGTTACAATTATTAATACCCGACAAAAATATTTCCAAAGGAAAAAAACAAAAAACAAATTGAGCAATAAATGCCTGATGATTTTAATTCAGTTTGGCCATTGTACAACGTCACAATGAAGGATTGATGCTGCCTTTTTAATTGATGATACGAATTCAATTGTTTCTGCAATTCATATCTACGTATTTACCTTTGATCACACCCTTTCTACTGAAAGATGTTTCAGATATTTAAAGTACATGATCTGAGATTATTGGTAAATGAGTAACCTCTATTGACAGATTTAATCTATAAGTGTAAGCGTATATATAAAATGTGTAGGTACGGATAGGATTTTTGCATCGGACGCGTTCTGGTTTTCGTTTCCATTTTACTTCGAGTAGTATTGACCCATGACCGTCCATCGAGTTAGTGGTTGTGTCAGGAAGGGCATTCGATGTAAATTTTTGCCAAATCATTGTGCCGATTGACAAGACCAAACTGGTTCAGTCGAGGCTCCATACTGGATCGGCCGAGGCCCGGGTTAAGAACGGCCACCATTGTGCTGTGTCCTCACAGGGTATGGATGAAAACTGTAAAATCTGCAGTGGCGGCCCCTGAGAAACAGGGAACAATCCGAAAGAAGAAGTATTGACCAGTCACGTTTGAGTAGGTGGTGATTTCTGCAGGAACATGCAGAAGTATCAATACACAAAAGTATCGGTTTGTGTATTGTGTGGCGAAACGTTTGACTCATGTCGACTACATGTGAAACAATCCGGTCGTAGACGTCATCTCTCAACTCCAAACTCCATTCTCGCTTCTCAAGTTGCTAATCCGACTGTAAACAATGACAGGCGCACAGAAGAGGAAGACTTCATAGGAAACGGAAGCCAGCAGCTACGTTGGAAGCCCTGAAATATTGGCTGTTGTCCCCAGAGCCTTAATCATGACGACGATTAAGCCTCTGGGTTCCGAGATTGGTAAACGAGGGCAGAATGCAAAAACTCCCTTGGCTAATGAAAACAGTCCTGACATACCCTCCTGCTAAAAATAGGAGCTTGCCATCACCAGTCTAGTAAAGGTCCCAGCCTTCTTCTCTAGGGGTAATGAAATGGGGACAAATTTGAGAAAAGCGGTGACAGTGGCAGACAAACTGTCGTGAGTGACACTGCCGGTAGATTACCTGTGAGCCAGGGCAATCCAGGACCAAACAAGGTAAAATGTTATAAAAGACTGGGAGCCTGAAGGAAACTGTGTGTGGTGTGTGGACCCTCGCTTCAAGCCTTGTTATTATATATTAAATAAGCCAGATTGACAAGTTCACGAGTTAGGTTTGTTGCACAGTCTTCATGATGATAAAACACATCAAAATCCCCATCAAAAAGCAGCATGAAAAACAAAATGATTTCAGACAGCAGTGCTGAGGGCCTCTACTTTAACATTTACAAAGAGCCCTGCACCGCCGCTCCATGTTTCATTCTTGTGGCTATTTTATTTTCCTGCTTTTGTAAACAACACAAGAGGTTTGTGACAACCTGAGAAGCTGAAAGCAGTTTTACTGATGTGCTAGCTAGCAATGTCACAACAAATTAAAGATGGAAGGTAATATTAAATATAGCCTGCATGATGTCTAGGTAAGACCAGCTAATTGGGCAGGTTAGCAAATATATGTTGTGTAAGAGATGTGTTTTAATTGCGCATGTGTGTTTGCATATGCTTTGCTTCTGACTCATTGGTTTTATTTGCAAAGTATGATTTTGGTAATCTCATTTAATCAACTGCTGGCTGGAACACTGACTATGAGGTTTAGGCAGGCAGTAGGAAAGACAAAAGATGCCCTGTAACAGGATCTCTCCTATGGGCTATGCATGATTTATTAAACCTAAAACATTTTATCAACAAGCCTGGTAAAAAAACAAATAGCTCCTCACCAGGCCAGTCAGCAGTCTTTTAAAGAGCCCCTTTCAAGAGCTGCTCCTCCTGTTCCTCACACATGGTCTAATCTCATAATGTCCTAAGGCTTCTCTCTCTGCCTTCTCAAGCACACACTTGTATGCAAAGAGGTTGGTTTTGTACAGGTGTGCCCCCTTGACCAGATGAAAAATACTCAGCTCACACTAACGGTGATGTGAAATGAGTGTGTTTACACTCTGTAGTACCCCAATTGTCTGGATACTGTGTTTACTAGAATTTCTGGATATGTACCAGCTGTTACTTGAACAAAGGTGCTCCGTAATGCATGGAGGCTGCATAACATCCTTCAGCTGCAGCTCTGTATGGTGGTCACTGTTCAGTCATTCCAGCTTAAATGAGCAAGGACACATAAGCGGTGTGGTTTATCCATTTTTATTTTCATTCAGTGGCACCTGCAGTTATCTCATTGTATGCATAAAAACAGCCTGTTGCAACGAATACACACACACACACACACACACACACACACACACACACACACACACATGCATACAACCTATGAGCTCATGATCACACAAACTTTAATTCTGCTCAAATACAAAGCAAATTTTGTGCACATTTTTGAACAGTCAAAAAATGAAATGCAAGTCAGTGGTTCTTACTTAAGTTTTCCTATGTACGTATTATGCAAGAAAACCCAGATCGATTTAAAAAAAAAAGAGCTCTAAACAGCTATATGTGCAAATAAAAAAATCCAATATGCAATCAAAATGTAAGATAGAAACAGGCAGACTTGACTACTAAAAACTAAAAATATTAACTGAATCAGTCTGTTCAGCTGCAGGCACGTATTCCATCATTATCTCTTATAAATGAAACATTTAAATCAACTTGATCTATTACACATGAATATGTTATTCTGTTTATGTATCTCTTGTAATCTGTATTTTGAGTGTCATTTTCACAAAGTTGCTTTTTTTTCTTCATTTGAGATATAAAATTGATAAACAGTTGATTAAAATCAATAATGTATTTCGGAGATAGGTGAGAAAAGGAGCGCTTCATGTGGTTCTGAGTCGATGAAAGCAATCACCTCTGAGGAAAGCCGAGCGATCACATGACTTAGAAGTCCACTGCGGGCAGGCTGGCTGGCTGGCTGGCTGGCTGGCTGGTCATTTCACCTCGGAGGCAAATCTACAGCTCCGTAACTGACGTAGTTAGAAATAGAGGGGATTTTTGCAAGAGGCATGAACCCGTCATTCAGAAGTGTGACTTCATGTTTTAAGTATATTGCAAAGGTCACGAAGATCAATGAGAAGTTACACCGGATGCATCCCAGGAATGTCTCCTCCACTACTCCGTAACCAGGAAATGGATGTCTGTGCCGCCATGTTGCCCGTTGTCCAAACACTGTAGGAGATTAGAGAAACTACTTAAAACAGCTATTGAAGTGACCTTCAATGATGTACTTTTTGCTCATGATCATGCCCAGAATCGGATGTTGTACCAAAAATTAAAAACGTACCAGTTGAAGCACTGGCAGTTAATTAAACTTCTATAGAGAGAGCAGATGCCGGTAGATTGGCTGAGGAGTGCCACTTAACAAATGCAGGTATCCAAAAAAAAAACAAAAAACTGGTGCTGCTTGGCTCCAAGGTAATAATTAGGTAGGTATCTTTAAGGTTAACAGATCCGTCATAAATAATCAACATTGATTATTTATGATGGATTTCTTGGCTGCACCTGTGTCGGTTAAAGCCTTGGTGGGTCTTGCTTTTACATGCCCTGAAGAAGACGGTGAGTTGAAAACGCATGGGCTCTAAGCCCATTTATTAAAGGCTTTTTTAATTTTTTCAAAGCGGTGTGCCTTGGTATTTTTTCTGGTCATGACTTATTGATCACAAAGCAAAGTACACGTCTAACCTGTCTCCCATGGTCTCAGTTAATTAAACCTGCTTGATTCAGCAGAATGGATATGTTAATGTATTCATTATTTTTTACAGGGGTGCCATAGGCTATGATTTAAATCACCTGCTTGTCAAGACTGCAGCCAATAATTTATATATATATTCTATTTCAGTGTTATTATGGGCTAATTGGGCCCATCAGTGTAAAGGATGCTGTTGTGTGGGATGGGCTTGTTTTAATTCCAATATATCACACAAGAAATGCTGCAAAAGGCAATTTTTTTTTTTTTTTTGCCAGTGGGCCAAATAAAGAAATAAATTTACCAGTGTAGGTGGAGGAAAGGCACACATCCATTCATCATGTTTATTACCGGAAAAAGTGTTTGGTGTTTTTCAACTTTTACTTGCAATAAGGTTTGTTGTTTTTTTTTAACTCAGTAAGGTTCAATTGGGAACATCTTGAGCTGCGCAACGTCATGAAGTTGACATCAACTGATATTGATGTTGCCGTTCGACAGGAAAAACTGCAAATTCACCAGGAAATTGCCTACAGAAGGCGTGCTTGCAGTCGTTATTATTATTGCCTGTTATATTTTTAATTAATACGAGGGCTGTACAAATCCATTCAGTTGTGGCCAAATCCGGGTTTAGAAAGAAACAACAGGGCATGCTCTATAGCCAACAGTGCAAACAAAATAGTCTGATGATAAAAATGAATTATGAAGGAATAAAATTGTGAAAAATGCTGAAAAAAGAACAAATAAAGGAGTAAAATAGTGTGAAAAGAGTATCGAGGAGTAAATAGTTTGAAATATTGAAAGGGAAACCTGGTGAGGTTGCTTGAATTACACTGGCGCTCACCGGCAGGGTGTGAACTATCTAGATCCGGGATGTCTCAGAGAGGGCATACGGTGAAGCATTGGTACTGAAACAACCATTCATGCATTTACTATATACTTGCTCTATATTAGCAGATCTGTGCCTCAACGACAGATAGCAAAACAGATATCTATGATACAGCACTGCAGTTGGATGGGTCAACCACAACGGCCGTGCAGCAATAAGGAAATTCTTCTATTAAGGTCAGTGTGCTATCGTCCCACCATGTTGGGATGGTGCTCCATTAGAATAGCACAGCTGGATCATAGTGAATGACTGATGAGAGTGTTTTTAATCCAACAATGCACGTATAATATCATTTGTTGCTATGGAAAGCAATATAGAAATAGAAATGGCAAATCCTTGGCAAAAACATTTTGGTAAATAATGATTTAGACACCCCCTCTGATGGCCTGGCGGCCTGTCCAGGGTGTCTCCCCACCTGCCACCCAGTAACTGCTGGGATAGGCTCCAGCATCCCCGTGACCCTGAGAGCAGGATAAGCGGTTTGGATAATGGATGGATGTTTTAGACATCTATTTAAATGTAATCCATCATCATCACCAAAAATTCCCATATCATCATCGTCAGCTTTCAGGGGACTTCCTGTCTTACTACTGGGAGCCGAGCTGACCGTGGCGGAAATGGCCGACGAGCGTTTCCTTGTTTTGCTCTCAGAACTGCCAGGCCTCAGTATTCCATAGAGATAAATGTCCGTGTGCGCTCCTCGAGTGTCAGAGGACTTCATTACCCAGACAGCATCATGTTAATGTTCCACAGTAATTCATGTCTTTCTTATTACACAATTATCAATGGTATCAAGTGTCCTTTAATCACTGTCGAAACTGCAAAGTTTACACCCAAGAGTTCGCCAATATGCTTGCCAGCAAGGAGAGTGCGTGCACTTATTTATTTCCACTTCAAGCACTGCGTTTAATTAATATTGTTTAAAGGTCAGATGGGGAGACGTCGGTACTAATTAAATACCGACGGCGAAGTGAGGGTTCTTTCAGGACACGAAAATAGAGTCAATAATCACTTATCATTCTAGCGTTTTAGTAATTAATAAGGTGTAGTCTTCCACTGTCTTTATTTTGCCGAGGCACTCGTTTAGTGTTTTATTCTTTGGAGCAATTCAAAGTGCCAGCAAATAGACCGAGTCTGTCTCTGCATCAGAAACCTCCGCCTCACGCTGTTCACGTGCAGGAAGGGTTGCCATGGCGGCAATCATCATTCCAGAGTTTTCTTGCCCACTTAACCTTGTGTTCTGAGGGCTGCGCTGAATTTTCTTGTCAATTTTTATTTTGAGGCTTCTCTGATTGTCAGTTCTCATTTGTCCCATGACAGGAACTGCCTCAATATAAGTAGTAAAATAAATACATGTTGACAGCTTCATTGGTTTTTTTTTGTTTGCTTGTTTGTTTTTGGTTTTTTGAATGTCCAACACAATGCAGGTTTATCAGCAGCCAGTATAGCCCAAGGATTACCAAGGGCAAAGAAAGTGGCGACGGTAGGCTAACCGTGCACAAGGTGGAGTTGGGATACCCGGTAGGGACCGAGACAGCCAGTGGTGAATACGGACGAGGTGAAGCTGATTGTCGAACTGGAAAAATAACCTGACTTTGTTGTTTTGCACTTTCCAACTTCTTTGTTTTACCGATCCACATTTCCAGCACACAAAACATTACAAAATGGCTTTGTTAGCGTTTCAAGTCTTTTTAGCTTTTAACGATTAGATCATTTAAATATGCAAAAAAGAAAAAAAAAGAAAAAGCAAAAGTGCAGCATTGCATGTAGCACTCGGGGTGCGCTTCCTCCGTCAATCACCTCATCATCGTCAATCACCTTGGAGCAGGTCGCTAGGTCACATGGCCAAACAGGTCCGTCAAAGCCGAGGTGAAGCTGTGCCGGCGTGATATTTTTCGCATGCTAGCAAAAACCTTCAACCCAATTTGTCCGTCCATCGGAGGCTTGGCCATTAACACCCAGAGATAAAAAGCAACTACTCTCCTAGCAGTACTCGGGTAAATGATTCCCCGTAGCAGCACTTTTTTGAGTAGAATTAAAACGTAGTACTTTTACCAAGCTGATTTATAATCAGGTATTCTGTTTCACTATGTTTACTTTAATAGCTGTTACAGAGAAATAAAAGAAATGGCTAAGTGAATAATTAGTTTGAGTAACCTCCGAGCTACACAGGCCGCGGCCGATGCGTGACGCATAAGCAAGCCGCTGTGTTTCGGCCGCACGCGAGCCGCATGGCAGAGTTTGTTGTGCAGCTCCAGCAGGTTAAAGATTTGGAAACAGATTCGAGTGCCGTGTTTACACCAAGAATAAAACAGCATTTTTACATATGGTATGAATGTGTACAATAAGTATGTTGTCTTGGCCACATCCAAGATGCTCTGTATTATAATTTTATTGGAGGCCCTGTGATGGCAAAGGGCCCTGGCGGCCTGTCCAGGGTGTCTCCACGCCTGCCGCCCAATGACTGCTGGGATAGGCTCCAGCATCCCCGCGACCCTGAGAGCAGGAGAAGCGGTTTGGATAATGGATGGATGGAGGTCTTGTGTTTTGTTTGTTTGTCTGCATCACCCTGTGGATGCTGCATGGACATCAATTTACAGACAGCTAGGGTCACTGGTGGAAGCGAGTAGTGATGAGCCCGGGTACAAGAATTGATCATAGGCCCATGATCAACATCAAAACAATCAAATTAATGCAAATTGAGTTAGTCACTTATTTGTCCAACTGGCTGAAAGTTTTGCTCATCCCAGCTCTGGCCGTGGTGTAAGTGACAGAGCTGGCAGCAGCTTCTCCTGAATGACAAGCCCCTCTGGCGACCAAAAACAAATCTGGTTTTAGAAGCTTTTCTCTCTCATCCACATGCTTTTCTTTTCTGTGCACCACTTTTGTGCTTGTATCCAGAAGACAGCCTGCTCCTCTTCACTTACAGAAGTTATAGTCTTTTTTTCACTTAGCTAGCTGACTTTAGCAGCCAATATAGCTGGGGAGAATAAACACTCATGGATGTAGGAATGACGTGACAATCTGTGAGCAATAAAACAATGCTCTTTGGTTATGCCACTTTCCCAGCAGACTTCTGATAAAAAGAAATAACATTTTCTGCAGAAATATTAAGGTAATAGTGAATTTATTGTATTCTCAGTTGATAGGACGTTAATGATGGCTTAGGCTATGTGGTGACTGTTGGTGAGAAGAAATCATGGGAGAAACCATGGTGTATAAATGCGGTCTGCAATATATAGGTCCCAGACTACTTTGGCATTAGAGGTAGTAATATATACAGCTTGTAATGGTGCATGGTAAAGTAGGTGCATGGGACCTGTGCTCAACCCCCACCCTCCCCGTGCCCTTGGAAAATCTGTCCCTGGGCATGGGTAATGTTGGCTTCATAACCTTTTCTCAAAGGCTGTCAGCTTTATAAACACTTGGAAGAGTCTATATATAAATTTAATTGGGCAGGATAGAATAGAACATTGCACTCCAAGTTCTAACCAATTTTATGCCTCTTGTTCACAAACTTCTGAATAGTGCATCTTGGACTTTAAAATAAAACTGGACTGAAATGACTAACTTAAAAGGGGAAATGTCACTGAGTTCAACAAGTTCATTTTCTTCGATTTTTTTTTTTTGGGTCAGCATGGCCTTAAAGAAGATGCATGTAATTTATCACCTTAATTCAATGTAGCCGGCATCCTGCTCTGTGTGTCTGCCTTGTGTTCTGGTTAGTGATGAGACAGCACTGGGTCTCCGGACCCTTTGATACAGATCTGGAGAGAGAGAGAGAGAGAGCGAGTGTCTCTTCAGCTACAGGAAACATGCAGCACCGCCTCAAACAAGCCTCAACATCTTTTGGTCATCTAAGGAGAAAGGTTTTCCAGAACAGCAACCTCAATCTCCACACCAAAGAGCTTGTTTACAGAGCAGTATGCATCTCCACACTACTCTATGGATGTCAGGCATGGACCATATATAGCCACCATCTCAGAAGACTGGAGGCCTTCCATGTGAGATGTCTCCAGAGGATCCTCGGCATTACTTGGGAGGACAGAGTGCCACACACAGAGGTGTTGGAGCGGGCAGACAGTTGCAGCATGGAGTCTACCCTAAACCACCATCAACTCAGGTGGCTTGGGCATGTCATTCACATGCCAAGCCAACGACTCTCACTTAAAGTGCTCTACGGCCAACTACACCTTTGTCAACGCACTGCTGGTGGGCAGAAGAAGTGGTTCAAAGACCAAATGAAGACCACCCTGAAAAGATGCCAGATCAACCCCTCTTCTTTGGAGCAACTTGCCTCCTGCTGCACCATTTGGCACTGTCACGTCTCACAGGGAGCGAAGTATATGGAAAACCAGCGCACACAACACCGTGTCGCAAAGTGTGCGAAGAGGCATGCTCGCAAAGCTATAGCCCCCCCCCCCCCCCCAGCACCACTTTTACATGCCCACTCTGCAACCGCAACTGTGCATCTAGGATCGGACTATTCTGCCACCAAAGAGAAGATGGTCCTCATTGGATATGATAGACAACCAGCACCATGCTGCCAAATATGATAAATTCAGTTGGCATACACCTGCATGCCAGTTATAAATATACATGTAAATGAAGTGAAACACAAAAAAAATTGAATATTTACAATAAGATTGTTTTTATCCAGAAAACCCATATTACAGTAATTTGGTAAAAAAAAAAAAAGTCCAAGCTTGACAGCAGACACTATACTGTTATCATGGCACACCAGCTATACTCTGTTTAAAAAGCCAGACCGGTGGCAAACTGGCTGCAGCCTCTCAGTAACACAGAGGAGACAACATTCAGCATGAAAAATTTCAACAAAACTGGCAAGAGATCAAGTGTGCCAAACATCAGCAAGTGTGTGTATGAAAAGCAGGCTCAAGTTTCCCTGATAAAGAGGGGGAAAAAAACCCCAAAACAAATACAGTTGACTTACACAGAATGACAATGATATTATGTAGAACAACATGAAACAATTTTGCCCCGTTCATATTGCACATCGCAATCAAATCAGTGCTATCAACCAGAGATCTAGAATTACTACTCCATACCCTAATTCTTCACGCCTTGACTACTGCAACGCTATTTTCTCCTGTCTCAGCCAAGCAGCCCTGCCCCACCTGCAACTCGTGTAAAAACGCTGCAGCCAGGCTGCTAACCAATACCAATCTTGGATCCCACATCACACCAGTCCTCATATCCTTTCAACGGCTCCCCGTAAATTACAGAATAGACGTCAAGATACTGCTTATCACATATACAGCCGACATGGTCTCGCCCCTTTACGAACTTTTGCGTCGTCCTCTAGGCCACTCGGATCTTCCGGTCAGGGTCTCCTATCTATACCCCACTCCCTCCGCAAATTCAAGGGTGACTGCTTTTTCCGTAAGGGCCCCGTCCCTCTGGAACAGCCCCCCCCCCCCGTTAGATCAGCTGAGTCTGTAACGGCTTTAAAAAACTTCTCAAAACCCACCTTTACCGATTTGCCTTCCCTGTAATGGGGCTGTAATTTATTATTAACTACATTGTTTACTTTTTTCTGTATCTTATGCAGCACTTTGTAACTTTGTTGCTAGATATATTAACTCACGCCTTTAATGGAACTTATACTGGGGTAGTCGCACTCCATGCAGCCCACCTCTTCAACAGGAAACAACTGACCCACGGACGTGTGCCTGTGTAGCCAGGCTGAGGCGCTTGCACGCACGCACTCTCTCTCTCTCTCTCTCTCTCTCTCTCTCTCTCTCTCTCTCTCTCTCTCTCTCTCTCTCTCTCTCTCTCTCTTTCTCTCTCCCCAAATTACACAGAAATCAGATCTAGGAGACGTAATGAAAGTAATAATTTGGTGAAATTTATATGCTACATGAGCAGTCGCAATAGCATAATAGAATGAATAACCCAATTCAGTTCTTAAAAAACATTGGCACAATCTTTCACTCTGTGAGATTTAGGCTATAGCTTAAAAATGAGAGTGTGCACATTCAAATTCACTAGGTTGGTACTAATATATGGTGGCACGGTTGAGCAGTGGTTAGCGCGGTTGCCTCACAGCAAGAAGGTTCTGGGTTCAAGCCCCGGGGTAGTCCAACCTTGGGGGTCATCCGGGGTCGTCCTCTATGTGGAGTTTGCATGTTCTCCCCGTGTCTGTGTGAGTTTTCTCTGGGAGCTGCGGTTTCCTCTCACAGTCCAAAGACATGTAGGTCAGGTGAATCGGGCGCACTATATTGCCTCTAGGTGTGAATGTGTGTGTGTGTGTGTGTGTATGGGCCCTGTGATGGCCTGGCAGCCTGTCCAGGGTGTCTCCCCGCCTGCTGCCCAATGACTGCTGGGATAGGCTCCAGCATCCCCGCGACCCTGAGAGCAGGGTAAGTGGTTCGGTTAATGGATGGATGGATGGCACTAATATAGAAAGAGTGTGAGCCCTATAAGAGGAAAGCATTCCTTGTATGTGTGTGAAAATTAGCCACACAAGATGAAATAAATCACTTTACTTATGCAGTGTTTTTTTTTTGTTTTTTTTTTTTGGTTATTGCCACTGTCTTTCCAACAAGAACAGAAATAAGTAAAGCCCAGCTCTTCGGTGCTGATGGATGACTGCAATAACTAAGATCATTTGAAGCAATGACTATTCTCCCACATGTCGCCCCCCCAACACCTCTTTGCAGAGATAAATTGCCTGTTTGTTTGTCCCGTTTGCAATGGCACTTTATTCCCCCGCCAACTGTGGTGGCTCAGTGTAGCATTCTTTTTATTTAAACATCCCCGTGGCAGCGTGCATGCTAGGAATATTAGCATCCTTGCTTCAAAATGACCCAGTGTTGCATAAAGATGAGATAAAAAAGGTTTTAGTCATACGTACGTGTTAACGGAGGCCTTGCTGGAGAGTTACAGAGACGGCCTTTGTTCTGATGGTTGCATGTTGTAAGTTATCTGATCGGTTAAAAGATCTGCACATCAAGGACCAGGAGACCTGTCTTGAATACATCATACCGATACTAGGTTTGAATTCAAATTTGGTTTTTTTTTTCCTCCTCTCTCTACCATCTCTTCACAACCTTAGTGTCCATAATGGTGTCTACATGTTTTTGCCCGTCAAATGGAATGAGGGGACTTTCATCAGACAGTTCAAAGAAAAGGCAACGTGTGTACTATCTACTCACTTGGCTTAACCTTCTTGGGGTCAGCTTTCTTTCAGCTCAGTCACGTCAAGATTTTAGAGAAAGGTCTCCGGGTGGCGTGGCGGTCTATTCTGTTGCCTACCAACACAAGGATCGGCGGTTCGAATCCCTGTGTTACCTCCAACTTGGTCGGGCGTCCTTGCAGACACAATTGGCCACGTCTACGGGTGGGAAGCCGGGTGAGGGCATGTGTCCTGGTCGCTGCACTAGCGCCTCCTCTGGTCGGTTGGGACGCCTGTTCAGGGGGGAGGGGGAACTGGGGGGAATAGTGTGATCCTCCCACGCACTACGTCCCCCTGGCGAAACTCCCCACAGTCAGGTGAAAAGAAGTGGCCGGTGACGCCACATGTATCGGAGGAGGCCTGTGGTAGTCTGCAGCCCTCCCTGGATTGGCAGAGAGGGTGGAGCAGCGACCAGGACGGCTCAGAAGAGTGGGGTGATTGGTCAAGTACAATTGAGATAAAAAAGGGGGGGGGGAATCCCCCCCGCCCCCCCAAAAAAAGACTAGACAAATAAAATTGACTTGACTTAACTCTATATGATGCAGGTCTGCAATTTCCTACAAGATGAGAAGGTCATTAAACAAAAATATAAAAAATGTTGTATTTTTGTCTATAGAATCCCCTCAAAAATGAGGTGCTACGTCTCAAGGGGCTATTTTTTTCAATGAATTCCATTCAAAAATATTGCTTCGAACTCCCCTGTTATCAGTGATCATGTTTTACCTCTCGGGAAATGGACTTAATTTCTTTCAGATATTTCCCAAGCAGTATGAGGAAGTTAATTAGTTGGCATCAATGGGCCACATGGAGAGCACTAGACATCCATATAGTTGGATCTAATCTCTTTTATTCAAGAAAATTAAAGTTTTGAGGATGACGGTTAGAATTTATATTTGCCAATGATGGGGATCTCAAGTCCTAATTTTTTTAAGATTGCAATGATCTGGGCATGAGGAGGCACGTGAAATGTAGTTTGAGACCCACTGTCACTGACCACATAGGGGTGCAGGTGTACCAAACAGGTGTTAAACCTGCTTCATTCTTAAACCTGCTTTAGTGAATGAAGTTGGCGCTCTGATTCAGAAATGTGTCCTTCTGTCTTCTACTCACTAGCAAAAATGGTGTCACATAAGTGAATTCCGTCTCATTTACCTCTCAAACGGATTCAATCTTATGTTTCTTCCTTTGTACCGATTTCTGCATAGTTTTTATAGGTCAGGTCAGAATTTGCAAATTAAGTGGTAGAATTTACTTTCCATAAAACTCAGATTCAATATTCTTATCGTCTGAGAGGGTACTGTTAACACATTTCATACATTTATGCGGAGCAAGCCCATAGATTGAAGAGAATTGTGAATTACCTCTCAATTAAATCTTGCACACCCTACTTGGAATGGCTCTTTACCACTTACCTTAGATATTGCACACAAAACATCTAAATAAAACATCTGGGTAACTGCTGAGTTGGACGCGCCTGAACTTTGAAGGCAATATGCGAGATGTACATGATCACCTAATTGATGTTTCATATGAAACAGTCTATACTGCTGTTTAGCAACATGTTAAATGCATGCACACATGCACGCACACGAACATAAACAATGATACTCAAAGCCCTCCAGTGAATCCAATGAACGGATTAACGTGGAATAACTGGATTAGAGTGGAGTATTGTACAAGAGTTTACCATTTTCAAGGGCGTTCATATATTTTGTCTCGCTACAAATATCACTTTTAAGATACCTTACGTAAACAGAAGAAGAGAGCGAAGCCAGCCGTTGGCCGGCACCTGCTGTCACCCAAAGACCTGTGCAAAACTGGAGCGAGAAAGAGAAAGCAAAAGCAGAAAGAGATGTCAGATTGCCAGCGATTCAACCCACTCTAGCAAGTCCCTCTTTGAAACACTACCAGTTCACAGGGGCTCAGAAATGCCACCTTGACAGTTCTCTCCAGGCGCCATAAGGACTTCTGAGGATGCTGAACTCCCCTGTTAGACTACTGTATTTATTACTGTGGTTCTTCTGTAGTGCCAACTTGCACAGTCAGCAGTACTTAACTTCGTGTGCGACCTTTTTAATTCAGCCCCAGCACACTTGATGGCCTAGATACTAGGTCTGACATAGGCCAATGATTCATTCCACCCAAGCACTCCTGCCAGTCACAACACCAGGTAATTTCTGTCATTAGCACAGCTTAAAACAAGAAGGATGCACAATCAGTGAAATCATCTGGGGCAGCGCTGATCAAACAACCACCTGGGCTATGATTAGAATATGTTAATTTGTATGTGGTAAACTTGTATTTTATCCGCCAGTGATTGTGTGTGTGTGTGTGGCAGGCTTCCCACTTGTACAGGAGTATACAAGGCCTGGAAGAAAACTCAGTACAGATTCCCGAAGAGCAAAACAAAAATGTTCCTAAATCTCCTGTATTTAAAACCAGGCGAACCCCTGGTGGCATGTTGTGAAGCCACAGACAGGGTCATACACGCAACTCATTGAGACCGGCGACCGGTCAAGTCTTATTGGCCGTAGGATTCAGACTATACCCTTAGCCCTACTGAATGGAAACAGGCAGAGAAGCACAGTGATGCCGTTTTGAAAACTTCCGAGCAAAACTGGGTAAACATCAGTTTGTCTAAAAGTTTTTTCAACCCTTATTGTTTAGTTGAGCCTTCTCCTTTTTTGTTGATTTCTTTTCTTATTTAAAGTCTGTTGAGTAGTTTTAGGACACTATCAAGCCTCAAAAATCAAATCAAATCAATTTTATTTGTATAGCCCAATATCACAAATTACAAATTTGCCTCAGTGGGCTTAACAGCAACACAATATCCTGTCCTTAGACCCTCTCATCGGATAAGGAACAACTCCCTAAAAAACCCCTTTAACAGGGAGAAACCTCAGGGAGAGCAACGGAGGAGGGCTCTCTCTCCCAAGACGGACAGCGTGCAATGGATGTTGTGTTCACGCAATTTACATAAAACAACATTGAAAGAGGAGAACAGAATTATAATGGACATAAAATTTATGAAGAACATGATGCACAGGATGCCAAGCAGTGTTCACATGCCAACGGAGCAGTCCAGGACCCAAGCCACGCGACCAGCATCATCATGTAATAAGAAAAACTTAGGTGAGGAGAGGAAGGGCAGGCAGCATCCAAATGACGACCACCATCACCACGGAGACCTGGGAGGAGAACCGACTGCACATGCATGCAAGAGAGACTCACATGACACCATTCAAACACAGAAAAAGAGAAAGGAGAAGACATCATTCAGAGGGAGAGAAAAGACATGTTAGAGAAGAGAACAGTTTGCAATAGTCATTAGCCATAATCAATTAAGTCATCAATTCGTCATAATCTATACTCGATAATTTTGTCGGCAGAACAGTGGTTGGTAAATTCATTGAGACAGAAAACCAACCCGCCATCCAGTACAGGTTGTGAAGCACTCAACTTAAAGGCAACTAATTGTAAACTAAGGCAAAGAGACGAGTTTTAAGTTTGGATTTAAAGGACTCAACAGACTCTGATTGTCAAAGACAAAGTGGATGATGGTTTTAAAATGGGCATCGATTATTAATTAAGGTTTGAGGTTCTTTGTCTCTGATACTGACAAGAGATCCATTTATGCCAATCGGCATTGCTATTGCACAGACCCGCAGACACAGTGGATGCATTATTGGGACTTTGGAGGTGTGCACATCTGCATCTCTGCAATTCTTTGCAAGCCACAGACACCAAGAAACCCTTTCTCCGTGTGAAATCGCAGAGGCGGTTACTTGTACTGAGACAGAGGCAGGTCCTGCCTTCGACCAAGAGTCAACCGTCACAGTGTTGTTCCCCCCCCCCCACACTTCCCACAGTGTGTCCTGCTATCCCTTCTAAAAGGGCAGCTTACAGGATCACAAAAAGGGTATGAGAAAGAAAGTGTAATTATTAGCCTCACTACAGATCCCCGTTTCAAATTTTAAACCACTCACTTTCTCTCTGTCAGCGTTTACCTACTAAGGCAATGTCCACTTGACTGACAACTGCAGCAGTCCTGCTATAACAGCGCTGTTGGCTGCACGCTCACCATAATTGGCTCACTACAGCTAAATGGAACCACAGCCCACTTACTTAGCAGCACCTTTTGGATCAAACCTCACAAACCATTTCACTGCAAAGCCACTCAAATCCATCTGGTCAGATTCTATACTTGGAAGATAATCACACTTTATAGCTGATCCTAAAGATTAGATTTCATGACATCTCATTGCCTTGTGTTCACACTCGAGCAAAAACTGGCGTATACCTCCTGCGGCTGTATTTAGTCAAGCTCCGGCTCTCCCTCCCCTTCGCTCTACACTGCAGATGCTGAATGCCCATTGTGGTTGGCTTGTGTCCTGACAACCTCGTATTCTGTTGAGGACGTGAGTCTGACCACTTATCATACCTAGTTTAGGAAAATACAAATGCAATGTGAATAATCTGATTGTCGAATCAAAACTGGCATTTAAAACATAAACATCCCAGGTAGCCTTAGTTTTACAGGTCACAAAATTCTGGCCCATGCTTTCTGCAGTAAAAAAACAAAAACAAAAAACTTGCATTGACTTCTTGGTAGGTTATAAAAAGGTGGAAAAAAACAGAATTTTGTCAATTTTCTCTACAAACACACTCTAATGCCACATATGATTTTCAAATAGTTCATAAAAAAAAAGTAAACTTAAAATGACAAAATATACACCAATCAGCCAAAACATTAAAACCACCTGCCTAATATTGTGTTGGTCGCCCTCATGCTACCAAAACAGCTCTGACCCACCAACGCATGGACTGCACAAGACCTCTGAAGGTGTCCTCTGGTATCTGGCACCAAGATGTTAACAGCAGATGTTGGCAGCAGATCCTTTAAGTCCTGTAAGTTGTGAGGTGGGGCCCCCATGGACTGGGCTTGTTTTTCCGGCACATCCCACAGATGCACGGATCAGATTGATATCTGTGGAATTTGGAGGCTAAGGCAACATCTTGAACTCTCTGTCACGTTCCTCAAACCATTCCTGAACAATTTTTGTGGTGCGGAAGGGCAGGTTATCCTGCTGAAATAGGTCACCGCCATCAGGGAATACTGATGCCATCAAGGGGTGTACTTGGTCTTCAACAATATTTAGGTTGGTGGCACTTTGACAACATGTCAGAGTAACTTTTACATGAATGCCAGGACCTGGGGTTTCCCAGCAGAACATTGCCCAGAGCATCATACTGGCTCTACCGGCTTGCCTTCTTCCCATAGTGCATCCTGGTGCCATCTCTTCCCCAGATAAACAACGCACACGCACCCGGCCGTCCACATGATGTAAAAGAAAACATGATTCATCAGACCAGGCCACCTCCTTCTATTGCTCCATGGTCCAGTTCTGATGCTCACATGCCCACTGGAGGTTCTTTCAGCGGTGGACAGGGGTCATCATAGGCACTCTGACTGGTCTGCGGCTATGCAGCCCCATAAGCAGCTGGCTGTGATGCACTGTGTATTCTGACACCTGTCTATCATAGCCAGCATTAACTTTTTCAGCAATTTGAGCTACAGTAGCTCTTCTGTGGGATTGGATCAGACGGGCTAGCCTTCACTGCCCATGCGCATCAGTGAGCCTTGGACGCCCATGACCCTGTTGCTGGTTCACTGGTTGTCCTTCCTTGGACCATTTTGGTAGGTACTGACCACTGCATACCGCGAACCCCCCACAACCCCTGTCGTTTTGGAGATGCTCTGACTCAGTCGTCTAGCCATCACAATTTGGCCTTTGTCAAAGTCACTCAGATCCTTACACTTGCCCATTTTTCCTGCTTCCAACACATCAACTTCAAGAACGGACTGTTGACTTCCTGCCCTATGCATCCCACCCCTTGACAGGTGCCATTGTGACAAGAGAATCAATGTTATTCACTTACCTGTCAGTGGTTTTAATGTTTTGGCTAATCTGTGTGGCGTTACAATCTTTGGTCAGTATCTCATCAGACATATTCGAGGTTCTGATTAAAGAAATATTTGGAGGAAACGCTCAATAAACTGAGGAAATGTACTGTCAGCTCTCCTGGAGACCAGTCTTTTGAATTCAGCCGGATCGAACATTGTAAAAGCAAGTTTAACTGTGACTCTGAAGACTCAGAGTTGAATCTTCAAAAGAGATGTAGCAAAAAAAAAATAGAAAAATAAAAATGAACAGTTTCTTCATTCAAATGAGGAAATGTCCTCTTCTAAACTGTTTTGCTTTGAAATGTTTCATTAATATCGATTTTTAAAAAAAAAGAAAGGCAGTTGTAGAAATCATAAAATTCCATCATAAATCTTCAGTAATGTGTTTGTGTTGGCAAACGCCCCCCTCTAGGGATTTCCCCTCCAGCGATGCCACAGATTAGAATAATTCAGTCGAATTTGCTTTATTTGAAATGTAGATTTTGTTTATTTATTTTTTGTTACATCTGCCCTGCTGCCTCCTCTGACACTCCCTCCACGTCCTGGTCTGTCTCCCTAACCTGTTGCTGCTCCATCCAGTGGCTCTCTCCCTGTGTGTATGTGTGTCTGTGTGAGAGTGAGTCTGTCTGTGTGTTGGTGTGGGAGTGTGTCTGGAGGAGAGTGTGTGCGAGTGCGATTGTCGGAGTGGAGACCGGTGTGCTGGAGTCGGAGCGGAGCCCCACCAGCTCCATGACATCCTGTAATCAAGACTCCTACAAAGACTCAGCTCTGCCACGTCCACCCTGCCGGGTTGTAGTTCCTGCTCAGTCAGTCTACATTTCCAGCCCCTCTTGTCGCATATTTGCTGGTTGCCTGATTGCCCTCGCCTGATCCCATTTCTCCTCTCCTTGCAGTCCCCTCTACCCCCGCTTCGGCCCAGTCTCCAGCCCTTCATATTGTCAGCCCTGTCCTTAATGTCCTTAAAAAAAAAAACCCTCTTAGATGAGCAAGTTCCCTGGCAGTGTATCCAGCCTTGGGGGTCGACCCTGGTCGTCCTCTGTGTGGAGTTTGCATGTTCTCCCCATGTCTCTGTGGGTTTTCTCCGGGTGCTCCAGTTTCCTCCCACAGTCCGGAGACATGTAGGTCAGGTGAATCGGCCGTACTAAATTGTCCCTAGGTATGAATGTGTGTGTCGGCCTGTGATGGCCTGGCGGCCTGTCCAGGGTGTCTCCCCGCCTGCTGCCCAATGACTGCTGGGATAGGCCCCAGTATCCCCGCGACCCTGAGTAAGGATAAACGGTTTGGATAATGAATGAATCTACCCAATATTATAGCACTTAACACTATTTTTGAGCTCACGCGTCATATATCATTATTACTGGCAACTATCAGTTGGAATGTAATTATGATTTATGAGTTATGGCTACAACTGGTTAAAAGAATTACTCTTGAAGAAGTAACTGAAGGTGCCTCAAGTTGAAATATCACAACAAAGATAGTCCATGTTTTACACTATGGGTGGCACGGTGGTTAGCGCAGTCGCCTCGCCGCAAAAAGGTCCTGGGTTCGATTCCCGGCCGGCCAGCCGGGGTCCTTCCCGTGTGGAGTTTGCATGTTCTCCCCGTGTCTGCGTGGGTGTCTGCCGGGGAGCTCCAGTTTCCTCCCACAGTCCAAAGACATGTAAGTCAGGTTGATTGGAGACTATAAAATGCCCCTTAGGTATAAATGTGTCTGTCTGCGATGGACTGGCGACCTGTCCGGGGTGTTCCCCGCCTTCTGCCCAACGAGCACTGGGAAGGGCTCCAGCACCCCACGACCCTAATTAGGGCTTGGAAAAACGAATGAATGAATGTCACACTATTCCAAGGGCAGTTTAAGTGGAGAGATTTGAGCCGGATAAGACTGCTGTGGATATAAGATAAGCTGACCCAGGAAATCGGTGCACTCGTAGTGGGATACCGGGGCGACAGGATAAGAATCTGAGGCGTTTTAAGTAATATATCTTAAGCTTAAGTGCCTTTTATGAATATATGGGCCCTTCAGTAGTTTGATTTATTATGGGCTCTTCAATGCAGAGGATGAACTTTTAATAAGCACCCCATCCACTGATTAAATTTTCAAATTGCGTCCTGTTAATTTACTCCATACCATGTGTGATTTGATTTCCGTCCCGGTGGTCTGTGAGTGTTCATCGTTTCGCGCCTCCACGACGGGGCACGTCTTATGACGCACGCGTGATGGATTGACCGAAATCGGCCGATGAATGGCTTTCGCCGATTAGTCGACCATTGTTGGTGGCGAGTCGAAGTAATTATGTCGAACTTGACGTCTTCCATTTTTCATCGCCAATCAAACACTCGTTAATGAACACGGCAAACACAAAATATATCGCCTTGAGTACCTGCTCCATCTAGGCCTCTCTCTTACAGCTGCTAAGTGTTGGCTCTTGGCCACAACACCATTTGCATTCATTTGCTCAAGTGTGTGCGTGTGTTTTTTGTTTGTTTTGTGTATGTGTGCATGTAATGTGTGTTGTACTAGCTTACTAATCAACTTGTGGCAATGAGTTCATTCGATATTTGTTAATAATTGAGTGGCTCACTTTAAGTCCCTTGCAAAACAAAGTATTTCCCCAATGTAAAGAGCACCTGGTTAATATAGCATAACTATATATACACAAGCAACAACACTGTATCGTTTATTATTGTGCAGTAATCCGCAGTGCATTGTAGTGCAGCCACTTCCATTAGCAGAGGCTTATGAGACGGGCTTAAACAGTCTCTAGCGTCCTTTCTCATTGTTACCGAAAGGTGCAAGGCATGTTGTTCCTGTTGGTGGCCACACACACACACACACACATATGCACACAGTATGTGACCAAAGAGGAACAGTGACTTTCTGCATGAGCAGAGACGGTTATGCAACAGCCTCATCACGGCAGGTGCAGCACGCTGGTAGTGGCGTGTAGTGGGAAGTGAGAGGCGGACAGCCATGGCTATTTTTAAAGCCTCTGTCAGAGCTATCGCTGAAGCAGACTTGGCTGGTTCCACGTTATGGCCGTCTGCTCCCCTGCTTCCCTGTGAACCACAGCTCCCGTGTCCGAATTGTGGAGAATGTTGTTGAGATGATGGCTCAGAGCGGAGTCGTGGGCTCATTGCATCGCTGCTGGTGCATGACATGGCCAGGAATCATGAGGCGTGAGGATGTCACCGTGCAGCGCTTCCAAAGACGGGGCCGGGGAAAGGTTTTCTGAAATGGTTTATCGTTTTTAATAGATAGAATATTTTACGAGTGTCGTTTTTATACAGATGATGGACGATACCTGTAATTAGGGTGTCCGGGTGGCGTAGCGGTCTATTCTGTTGCCTACCAACATGGGGATCGCCTGTTCGAATCCCCGTGTCACCTCCGGCTTGGTCGGGTGTCCCTACGACACAATTGGCCGTGTCTGCGGGTGGGAAGCCAGATGTGGGTATGTGTCCTGGCTGCTGCAGTAGCGCCTCCTCTGGTTGGGGGGGGAATAGCATGATCCTCTCTCGTGAAGCGGCTGGCAGCATAGCCGCGGGAACGTATTTTGAGCAGGGGGGGCTGAGGGGAAAAGGGGGGGGGTCGAGTTTTGCCAGGATTGACGTTTTTACTGTGCATAGCCTAGACGCTTAAGTAAAACGTTGATAAATGACTAGAATGCGAGATTAGTTGCTGCTGAGGGACAAATAGAGACTCTCTCTCTCTCTCTCTCTCTCTCTGTCTCTCGCTCACACACACACGGTGGTGCCAGGCCCAACATTACGGGCGCTGCTTTTCTATGCGGACTGCTTGTACGCTGACCGTGATGCTGAACATCAACACTCATTTATGCATGACAAAAGCACATCACCACACAAATGCCGACTGCTCGGCGGCAGCATAAAAAACAAACAAACAAACACGTAAACACACGTGATATGTATGCCTATAGCCAATCTCCAAACACAACTGCAGGCTGCACGGCGACAGCATATAATAATCAACCCACACACATAGACCCATCAGCCACAATCTCCAATCAAGAAGATATGTAATTGTTTGCCTTACTGACAGCCTGTACGCAGAACTCCAAATGTGGCCTTTCTCTCCAGGCTGGCACTGATAAAGTCCCTCATGAGGGCGTCAGTGTCCAAACTGTCCAATATTTCTCCATGAACATGCATCACAGCAAGGTGGGTCAGTCTTTTTTTTGCGCCATAGTTGTGCGTAACCATGTCTTCAGACGGCAGAGAGCGGAAAATGTCCTCTTCGACTAAGTAGCTGAGATGGGGAGACTTAGGCTGAGTTTGATGAGGTTGTTTTTGGATGGAGTGTAGACATGGTTGTTGCGATGTCTTTTACTGTCTTGCGAGAATCGCTGCAGAGGTCTCCCATCATTGTCAGCTGGCTCTCCAGTCAGGCTTTGTTAAAGTGCAAGGGAAGGTGAAGGGAATCTACTCTACCGTTCAAAAGTTTGGGATCACCCAAACAATTTTGTGTTTTCCATGAAAAGTCACACTTATTCACCACCATATGTTGTGAAATGAATAGAAAATAGAGTCAAGACATTGACAAGGTTAGAAATAATGATTTGTATTTGAAATAAGATTTTTTTTACATCAAACTTTGCTTTCGTCAAAGAATCCTCCATTTGCAGCAATTACAGCATTGCAGACCTTTGGCATTCTAGCTGTTAATTTGTTGAGGTAATCTGGAGAAATTGCACCCCACGCTTCCAGAAGCAGCTCCCACAAGTTGGATTGGTTGGATGGGCACTTCTTTGAGCAGATTGAGTTTCTGGAGCATCACATTTGTGGGGTCAATTAAACGCTCAAAATGGCCAGAAAAAGAGAACTTTCATCTGAAACTCGACAGTCTATTCTTGTTCTTAGAAATGAAGGCTATTCCATGCGAGAAATTGCTAAGAAATTGAAGATTTCCTACACCGGTGTGTACTACTCCCTTCAGAGGACAGCACAAAAAGGCTCTAACAGGTACTATTTAATGAAGATGCCAGTTGGGGACCTGTGAGGCGTCTGTTTCTCAAACTAGAGACTCTAATGTACTTATCTTCTTGCTCAGTTGTGCAACGCGGCCTCCCACTTCTTTTTCTACTCTGGTTAGAGCCTGTTTGTGCTGTCCTCTGAAGGGAGTAGTACACACCGGTGTAGGAAATCTTCAATTTCTTAGCAATTTCTCGCATGGAATAGCCTTCATTTCTAAGAACAAGAATAGACTGTCGAGTTTCAGATGAAAGTTCTCTTTTTCTGGCCATTTTGAGCGTTTAATTGACCCCACAAATGTGATGCTCCAGAAACTCAATTTGCTCAAAGAAGTGCCCATCCAACCAATCCAACTTGTGGGAGCTGCTTCTGGAAGCGTGGGGTGCAATTTCTCCAGATTACCTCAACAAATTAACAGCTAGAATGCCAAAGGTCTGCAATGCTGTAATTGCTGCAAATGGAGGATTCTTTGACGAAAGCAAAGTTTGATGTAAAAAAAATCTTATTTCAAATACAAATCATTATTTCTAACCTTGTCAATGTCTTGACTCTATTTTCTATTCATTTCACAACATATGGTGGTGAATAAGTGTGACTTTTCATGGAAAACACAAAATTGTTTGGGTGATCCCAAACTTTTGAACGGTAGTGTATATCCACTATTTGTTCCTTGTTGGCTGCCTTAATAAGCACCTTTTGTCTGAGAGCTGCTGTTTTCATACCATCTTGATCAAATCTCCTCTTTACTTCTGCTGTGACCAAGTCCACAGCTTCATAGAACTCTTGTCTCCACGAGTGTTGCGCAACTTGTGTGTCCGCCTCTGGCTCTGCTGTGTATCGATAACGGGCTGGGGTTTTTGTCCCCCTGTGCTCATCTGGCATTTTAAGTCCCGCTGTGGATGTAGTTTGTTGTTTTGTGTTATCCACCACTGTATCATCCCGAAGGGCCTCCATGCGCCTTCCAGGCAGTTCGGCACTGACTGGTGTTCAGACACTTGACCTGACTGAGTCACTGACAGGTGCCGTCATGAGACAATTGTTGCTTGTTGTCATTGTGGCTTAGGCCACTTGATTTTTACAGTCAAGTCATTAATGTTTCCAATGAATTTTAATGAATGGACGAAGGAATAAAATGAAAATTTTTTTTTGTTAAAACATTTTATTTATTCATTTGTAACCCCCACCAAAATTGTTCTTGGGCTCCACGCCAGGGGGTGCTGCAGCACCCTCAGCGCCCCTGCTTGCCGCGGCTATGGTCAGAAGAGCAATCAAACGGGAAGATTTGCGGAGAACATTTCATATCTGGTATGTATCCGTTTCTTACACAAATAAGTATTGTGGTTGAACATACGTAACTAACAGCTCTAAATGTGATACTGTCCTAGTAGAGCACCTGCCGGACCAAAGTTTGAGTTCAGTGGCTTGTCGTCCACTAGGGGCGCTAGGGCGCTGCCTTACCTACAGTTCCAATTGGAAAATAAGTATTCTAATAAGTAAATTATTTTTCAAATTGCGGTGGCGTGTGTTTATAAAATCCCATAGTTATATTTACATAAAGCATGTGTTATAATAGGAAAGTGTGGTGGAAAATCATTGCTTGCAACCTTCGTCTGTGTGCCGAAGGGCGCGTTTTCCTCCGCCTGACGGGAGACACGCGAGTTTAAACGCTGGATCGGTTGACGGCTCATTCTTGGGTGCAGAAATACCAGCCCGATTTGGTAGATGGCGCTGTGTAAAACTGTATGAGTAGTAGTTGTTAGTGGCGGAGCAGGTAGTCGGGGAGTTGGCCAGCTGTTGGTGAAGTGGCTAATGTAACAATGGCTGATGCGCTAGAGGAGCAGCCTGCTCCCAACAGTGTTGGTTCTTTGTTTGGAAAACCGTTTGAACGGAGAAGTTTGTCCGACAAGCTTATTGTGTAGCAGTTGGGTCCAGATCGGCCTGAGAACCGCAACATTCGACAGCCCTCTGGTGATGGTTGCAAATCATACATCACTAGCAACTGGTATGCGCGGAAACCATGGCTCTGTGGAGGTGACAAGCGGCATGCTGTTTTTTGCTTTCCGTGCTTAGTTTTTCCAACAGTCCACATCGGACAAGGCTTGGACTGAAAATGGAGCGAGCGATCTTAAGCGTCTTAGCCATGTTTGGGAGAACTAACATGGCTAGCAAGCTTGGCGACAGCTGCAGGATCGGCGTTGCTAAACGCAATGAAGGGGTGGGCAGGAATAGAGCTGTACTTTCAAGGATTATTGACTGTGTCACATTTTGTGGAGCATATGAACTTGGATTACGTGGCCACGATGAGAGCAGTGACGGGGTTTTTATCGGACTAGTGAATTTTGCTGCTGAGCTGGACAGTGTGTTGAAACAACATTTGGAAACGGCGACTGTGTTTAATGGTACATCAAATATTATTCAGAATGAACTGCTGGATTGTATGTTGGGGATCATGCATGAGTACACAGTAGATGAGATTAAAAATGCAGACTTTGTAGCCGTTCAGGCCGATGAAACCACTGACGTGTCAACGCAGTCTCTGTGCTTGTACTAGGTTATATTGACAAATCACATCAGGTTCAGGAGTGTTTTTACAGTTTTACTCCCATACAGACTGTCAATGCTGAGGCTGTTGCCTCATCAATTCTCAATCCATTAGAACACACCCTGCCAGAGAAGAGAGAGCAGCAGAGAGATAAAGCGATAGAAGGGAGAGCAGCAGAGAGATAAAGCGATAGAAGGGAGAGCAGCAGAGAGATAGAGAGCAGCAGAGAGATAAAGCGATAGAAGGGAGAGTAGCAGAGAGATAAAGCGATAGAAGGGAGAGCAGCAGAGAGATAAAGTGATAGAAGGGAGAGCAGCAGAGAGATAAAGCGATAGAAGGGAGAGCAACAGAGAGATAAAGCGATAGAAGGGAGAGCAGCAGAGAGATAAAGCGATAGAAGAGAGAGCAGCACAGAGATAAAGCGATAGAAGGGAGAGCAGCAGAGAGATAAAGCGATAGAAGGGAGAGCAGCAGAGAGATAAAGCGATAGAAGGGAGAGCAGCACAGAGATAAAGCGATGGAAGGGAGAGCAGCAGAGAGATAAAGCGATAGAAGAGAGAGCAGCACAGAGATAAAGCGATAGAAGGGAGAGCAGCAGAGAGATAAAGTGATAGAAGGGAGAGCAGCAGAGAGATAAAGTGATGGAAGGGAGAGCAGCAGAGAGATAAAGCGATAGAAGGGAGAGCAGCAGAGAGATAAAGTGATGGAAGGGAGAGCAGCAGAGAGATAAAGTGATAGAAGGGAGAGCAGCAGAGAGATAAAGCGATAGAAGGGAGAGCAGCAGAGAGATAAAGTGATGGAAGGGAGCGCAGCAGGGAGATAAAGCGATAGAAGGGAGAGCAGCAGAGAGATAAAGCGATAGAAGGGAGAGCAGCAGAGAGATAAAGCGATAGAAGGGAGAGCAGCAGAGAGATAAAGTGATAGAAGGGAGAGCAGCAGAGAGATAAAGTGATAGAAGGGAGAGCAGCAGAGAGATAAAGTGATAGAAGGGAGAGCAGCAGAGAGATAAAGTGATAGAAGGGAGAGCAGCAGAGAGATAGAGAGCAGCAGAGAGATAAAGTGATAGAAGGGAGAGCAGCAGAGAGATAAAGCAATAGAAGGGAGAGCAGCAGAGAGATAAAGCGATAGAAGGGAGAGCAGCAGAGAGATAAAGTGATAGAAGGGAGAGCAGCAGAGAGATAAAGTGATAGAAGGGAGAGCAGCAGAGAGATAGAGCAGCAGAGAGATAAAGCGATAGAAGGGAGAGCAGCAGGGAGATAAAGCGATAGAAGGGAGAGCAGCAGAGAGATAAAGCGATAGAAGGGAGAGCAGCAGAGAGATAAAGCGATAGAAGGGAGAGAAGCAGAGAGATAAAGTGATAGAAGGGAGAGCAGCAGAGAGATAAAGTGATAGAAGGGAGAGCAGCAGAGAGATAGAGAGCAGCAGAGAGATAAAGTGATAGAAGGGAGAGCAGCACAGAGATAAAGCGATAGAAGGGAGAGCAGCAGAGAGATAAAGTGATAGAAGGGAGAGCAGCAGAGAGATAAAGCGATAGAAGGGAGAGCAGCAGAGAGATAAAGTGATGGAAGGGAGCGCAGCAGGGAGATAAAGCGATAGAAGGGAGAGCAGCAGAGAGATAAAGCGATAGAAGGGAGAGCAGCAGAGAGATAAAGCGATAGAAGGGAGAGCAGCAGAGAGATAAAGCGATAGAAGGGAGAGCAGCAGAGAGATAAAGCGATAGAAGGGAGAGCAGCAGAGAGATAAAGTGATAGAAGGGAGAGCAGCAGAGAGATAAAGCGATAGAAGGGAGAGCAGCAGAGAGATAAAGTGATAGAAGGGAGAGCAGCACAGAGATAAAGCGATAGAAGGGAGAGCAGCAGAGAGATAAAGCGATAGTGCAGGGCTTATGACGGTGCGGGCGTGATGCAGGGACTTCCAAATGCTTATCGATCAATATGTAGTAGGCTACTGTAGGCCTATATTACGATAGTTTAGTTGTATTTTTTTCTCATTACTTATTTTATGCGGAACACTTTCTGTGCACAATATGTACGTCTGTTTGTTGAAAACTTTCCAGCATTTGCGCTATTAATTTAATGAGATTTATATGGCTGGGAAAGATGTTTATGGGTGGAAATTTGATTGCTTTGTCAAATTTGAAAATTCGTTGTGGCTTAAATAGAATAACTGTTTCAAATGCAAAAAAATCACTAATAGCCTAGCATTTTAATTTAATTGTCCAATTCAATTAATGCATGTTATAAAGCCTACATTACATAAATGAAATATAGTGTCAGACAATGACAGGCAAACGGAAAAATAAATGAGTTCTGTTAAATAGTATTTTATTAGTTTTTATTTCTGAAATGTACCAGTCGTTTGGAAGTAGACTTGTGTATATTTCTTTAAAAATGATTAAATGATGTATCCTAGGGGACTAGACTCTTATGCCTGCTGTGTGTCAAGAAAAATTATAATTCTGACGTGCTGGATTCAAAGCAGCCCCACCTAGTGGAAAAGTCACGACACGCCACTATTTGAGTTGTTAATGCCTAGACCTTCTCAAGTATGACAACGATTCCATCAGCTTTCTTGTGTCATGATGTTTGAGGTCATAATTTGACTCCAGCCTCGATCTCATAATCGTACAAACAATTCAACATTTGTTGAATACAAACAGTTCAACCGTACAAACAAACTACGAGGATTTGATGAAGCAAAACTTGTTTTCCTTCGATAACGGATGATAAAAGCAGTCTTGGACATGTCCACCAACAAAGTAATCGTATGCTTCTAAAGACTTGTATGCCTTCATTGATTCTTTCGTAAATATACTTGATGTGTCTATGAGGTATTCAGTCACATCCCTCCAGCTGATGTTTGGCAACTTCGTGATATCGCCTGTCGACTGAGCTTCAGCAAGCATAAACGGGTCGGGAAGTTTTTCTCCAGTGCTTAACGTTTCGACTCGTTATGCTTTCTGTCTTCCTTGCATCTTCCTTCCATTTTCTCACATTTCTAACTTTTCTCCGTTTAATTTTACGTTTTAGATGCGTTCATCTGTGAGTTTCATAGGTATGCACGTTGTTTCTTGGCCACGTTTTGCCACACTTTCTGCGTGCGCATCTTGTTTACAACGCAGCTTTTACGTCACACGATAAGGGGTCTATGTTCCCGATCACATTTCCATCCTCTTCCCCTCCAGCATGTCAATGGATCCGGAGAAGGTGTGAGCTGTGTCAGAGTGGCCCAAGTCGGTGAGGCAGGGAAAGCAATTCATGGGCTTTGCCAGCTTCTATCGTAGGTTTATCCAGGGCTTCAGCACCATCGCGGCCCCGATAAACGACGCCACCAAGAAGCGCTCCTCCCCGTTCTGCTGGACCCCCCTGTTGGACCGGACCTTCACCCGGCTCAAACAGTGCTTCATCAAGCCCCGTCACCGTCCATGATGACCCGGCGCTGCCCTTCATCGTGGAGGTGGATGCGTCGGAGGTGGCCATCACAGCCATCCTGCCCCAGCGAGTGCCTGTGGATGGTAAGCTTCATCCATGTGCCTTTTTCTCCCGGAGTCTCAACCCCACAGAGAGAAGTTATGACGTTGGTGACTGGGAGCTGCTGGCAGTAGTGGAGGCTCTGAAACAACGGCGGCACTGGTTGGAGGGCATGGAGTAGGGGTGGGCGGATCGATCTGAATATCGATACTATCTATACCACATGGGCATCGATACCAGATCAATTCTAGCACAATGGGGTCGATGCCAGTTTCAGTTTCTCTCTTATAGGTCACCCATTTCAACAAAGAGTAGAACTGCGTGCAAACAATGTTCTATTGTCGTGAACACATACACACACACTTTGCCTCTCCTCCACTGCTGTTGCTGTCATGTCGTCCCGTGAACATATGCGTCGCGGGCAGGCACAGAAGCACGCCGCTCCTGACTACCGGCGCCAATCCAACACATGCAGTGATGGCAGAGAGAAAGAGGGGCGCTGTGTGGAGTTATTTTACACATGTAAATGAAAACCTTGCGAACTGCATTGTGTGTAAGAAGGCTGTTCACTACTGTGGCAACACCACCAGTTTATATAACCATATGAAAACCCATGAGAAAGAGAACACAGAGCTTCAAAAGAAACAAAGGGAGGAGGAGGGAAATCTAACAGACAGACGGACAGACCCCCAGCCCAGAGACAGAGTTCACTGGCAGAGTCCTTTCAGAAAGGCAAGGAGTATCCAGGTAGCCTATGTAGTGACATTAATAGTCTAGTCAAATTGGATCTTCAGCATTGGTTAATGTTAGATTTTCAAACTGTGATTGTGCATCATTAGCTGTTACTTTAGCAGACTGATTAAATAAAGACTATATTTAGGCAATCAACTATTTTCAGCCCACTGAAACTTATCTAAATTAGTTATTTTAATGGAATTGGAAAAAAAAGTACCTCAAAACTGAAATATAAAAATGGCAGAATATAGTAACCTTTTTGTGTAACTGTGAAAGGGAGACTAGCGGATTCCTGTATGTAGTCTATGTAGGCTATCAGTGTTGCCAGGTCCACGGTTTTCCCGTGAGATTGGGCTACTTTCAGGATGTTGCTGTGGATTGTTTTTTTTTTTTTTTGGTTTTTTTTGCCCACAGGTTGAGGTTTTGCATGCAAATTAATTAATTGTATATTTAAATAAAATAGTGTAAAAATAGGCTATATTTTAATTTAAACACATTTAAATTCAGCAATTTACACAACTATAGCACTAATATGATCGTGCTCAAGTCCTAATCTTAACCATTAGTGAGAAACTATAGATATATTGAATACAAATGTAATAAAAAGTCAACAAAAACTTTTATTGATATTGGTGTCTCCATGCAAATAGTAGTAATGTATGATATGACTGTATGAGTAAATGTGTATTTGCAAGTATTTACACATGTACAGTGAGTGTACGATTAAAATGTAGCCCAGTGTATTAACAAGACAGTGTAGGCCTATTAGTTGTAATAAGGTAATATAATTGCATTAAATAAATGCATATGAAATCTATACATTCATATTGTCTAGGCAAGGAGGAAATTCATCCAAAAAAGAGGAAGAGAGAGCAAGCGACAGACAAAGGAGCAATAAGTTATTTTGTGCATCGGTGAATTGGTCTGACATTTCCAGTTATTTATGATAATATATCTGATTATACAAAACAGTCTCAAAATCTAGTCAAGATACAGATGCATTTAAGTGTCTATTTGCCGGACATGGGTGCATATTGTGTACGTTTTTGATTTTACTCTACTAATTTACAGCTTTGCAATATATTTAGCAATGGCAGTAATGCTGTTGGACTTTAGAAGCAGTGTAGAGTGTTTGGCAGGGCCGTATTTAGAGTTCTGGTATTGGGTTGTTTTTGGGGCTAGTTTTAGTTGCCTTTGGGCTAGTTTTGGTTGGCCATTGGGCTGGTTTTATCACAAAGATCTGGCAACCCTGTAGGCTGTAGACCTAATTATTTTGTTATTTCATATAGGTGATTTCCCAAAAGCTCTCAATATAACCAGAAGCCTTGCCGAAATGATTGTGAAGGACATGCAACCTCTCTCTGTGGTGGAAGATGAGGGTTTTATGAATTTTGTCAAGACACTTGAGCCACGCTACAAGATTCCAAGTAGGAAAACTTTAATGGTAGGGAAAATACCAGAAATGTATGAAGAATGCCGCTCAGAAGTTTAAAAAAAAATCTCTGGATGGTGGAAACACTGTTGTACTCACAACAGACATGTGGACACCAAGAGCCACAGAGGCTTATTTAACTGTCTCATGTCATGTCATTGATGAGAACTGTCAAATGCAAGACTATGTCCTGGGAACCTGTAGTTTTGCAGGACAATTCAGCGCTGACAACATTTGCGCAGAATTAAAACGAATCACTGATGGATGGGGCATAACTGACAAAGTTCAGGCTTTATCACAGATAATGGAGCCAATATGGTTGCTGCAGTGTACAAAGCAGGTTGGGCGCATTATCCATGTTTTGCACATACTTTAAATTTAGTGGTAAAAGACTCAATTAAAGCTCTTCCTGATCTACTTAACACCCAGCAGAGATGCAGTGCTATAGTAGCTTTCTTTCACCACAGCACAAGAGCAGCAGAGAAGCTCAAATAAATTAAGAAACGGCTGCATTCCTGCGAGGTCTGTTTGCCCCATGGCCGTCCCGCCGCCTGCGAGGTCCGTTTGCCCCATGGCCGTCCCGGCGCCTGCGAGTTCAGTTTGCCCCGTGGCCCTCCAGCCGCCTCTGAAGTCTGGTTACTCCGTGGCCCTCCAGCTGCCTCCGAGGTCCGGTTGCCCCGCGGCCGTAGCGGAGTTGAAGGTAGCAGGGTTGAAGAGAGGAGGATTCTTTGAAGGCAGGGCATTGTCAATGGGGGAACATCAGCGGCGAAATAACCTCCTCAGCCTCCCAAACAAGCGCCGGAGAGGGCCCTTCATGCGCTTGACTTTATGCTCTCTTCCTCTCTCGGCCTCCTTATCTTCATCAGAGGAGGCTGTTCCTGCACTGGCCTCCTCCTCCACTTCATCGGGGAAGGGTGTTTCTGCCTTGGCGTCATGTGCGTTCTGATCAGGGGAGGATGGTTCTTCTTTGGCTTCCTCCTCTTTCTGCTTGAAGGAGTTCTCTCCCTGATAGGAGGTCTTAGCTGAAGCTCTGTAAAGTACAAAACTCTCGTCATTCTACTGTCAATACACTATAATACATTCCACTGCTATGCACTGATTGTCTGACGTTTTACAGCAAACTTGTTTGATCAATTTCTCTGAGACACATGGCAAAGTTGTATACTTGTCTATAATGTGTATTGTTTTTTCCCATCTACCACTAGAAACACAGTGATCATACTTGTCTCTGCATTCCGCACTGCTGTCCATGGGGCTGTCCTCCTTTTCTTCCTTGGCCAGTAGTTTTTCTCCTACTCCTTGAGGGCAGTGTCTCTCTGCAGGTCCTTCACCTGCTGCAGGAGTACGTCTTTGTCCAGGCGGAGCGACTCCTTTTCTCGCTCCATGGCCTTCTTGCTAGAAAGGGCAGCCTTTGCCTCTTCGGATTTGAGACGACACTCTCTGGAGGATCTCATTGTGACAGAAGAGTTCGTCGTGATACATAGCTCTCTCCTGCTGACATCTCTGGACGAATATAGTAGTCCTTTTCAGGATGGCTCGCATGAGCTCTTCCACCTCACTCATCCATTCTTGCAATGCAGTTGACTCCTTTACTTGCTGCTTGGCCTCCTTGTCAGAAAGAGTGGTCTTTTCCTCTTTGAATTTTGGAAGACACGGGGTCTCAATCTGATAGAGGAGTTCTTCTTGGTATGAAATCTTGCCCAGGATAGCTCGTGAAAGATCTGCCGCCTCTCTCATCTTCTTCCTCTCCTCTTGAAATACAGTGGGGTGTATCTCCAGGGGTATCACCTTCATCTGAGCCACCTTGTCTCTCCATCTTTTCATTTCCTCCGTTACAGCTGGCGGTCTCTCCCTCCTCCTGTCCCCTTCTGCCATCCGACACTGTGATACAGAACAGCATCAGTTAAGTCAAAACTTTTGTCAAGACTGATTTCCTTTTATCTTCATTTCATAGTGTATCATTATCTAATGCATGTATCATCAAATTGAAATAAAAAAATTGAAATAAAAAAAATTAGGACCCCCTCATAAACGAGATAGTTCGTCTCAAGGGGTTTATCCTAATCAGAATCGGAATACTTTATTCATCCCCGAGGGGAAATTGGGTTCTGGTACGGACACTCACACTCTAGTAAAGGAAAAACTAACAAGATAATAAGAAAACAGAAATACATATAAATAGAAGATAAAATAATAAATAGAAATAAGAATAAAATATGCAAATATATGTGCACCATGCTCCAGCATGTAACACTCTATCACACAGTACCTGTCACAGGTACCGCAAAAACACGTTACAAACTCTCTAGTTTATCCTCACACAAAAGAGGAATGATTTAAGAAACTGCTTTGTTGTATTTTTGTGGCGATTGTGACAGATATGTATTGTTTTGGGTCTGTGGTTAATGAATGAGATTTGCAGAGAGTCACAAATGCAATTCAGGTGCTAGTTAGCCTGCTTCATGCAATAAAAAAAAGGGTGTAAATGGAAAAAAAAATTTTTTTTGTCTTAATCATTGAAAAATTGAAATGTGTTCCTCAAAAACTGTTGTTTGCGCTCCAGATTAATTATGAATTGTGATGTTAAAATATTAGTACTTGTTACTAATTAGTATTAGTATGGAGTAGAAGCAGAATACTTCACAACTGCTACCATTAAACATTTATTGTCATGCTGCAGTACCAGACTAGAGGAGACAAGTTAAATGTATCCCCCCCCCCCCCCCCCCCCCCGTTGCACTTGGCCAATTACCCCACTCTCCCGAGCCATCCCGGTCGCTGCTCCACCTGCTCTGCCAATCCGCGGAGGGCTGCAGACTACCACATATGCCTCCTCCGATACATGTGGAGTTGCCAGCCACTTTTTTCACCTCACTTGACAGTGAGGAGTTTAGCAAGAGGTACGTAGCACGTGGGAGGATCACGCTATTCGCCAACTTCTGGGGATCTCAAAACTGCAAAATCAGCTCTATGAACGATCAACTTTTAAATCATCGTGCACATTTTTAACATGCCATTTTTTAAATCGTGAACGCGCACGTCTTAAACAATGTTGGTGCATTCTTCAACCAACAAACTAACAGCCGACAAACTGTTGACATGCAGGACTGTGCAGTAGTGTTGTCACGACACCAACGTTTTTGTTGCGATACCAATACCATTACCAAGTCATGGATTTCGATACTTTCTGATACTTTTTTTTTTAAAAAAAAGGGGGAAACACTCTCAAATATAATTGTTGTGCTTTATTTCAAACCTGGACAACGTTTTCAACTTTTAGAACAATGAGAACGATAAATAAAATAAAGCAATTGCATTAAATTAAAAATTACAATAATCTGAGTTAACTAAAATAGCAGCATAATCTCAAACTGTTCAATTACCTCTAGATCTTGGTTGTGTTAATCTTTTTTTTTTTCTCGGTCAAGAAAACTCGGCCATTGAGCTTTATCTTAATTCTGAACAACTTTTCTTTGTCACAATTCAAAATAGATTCGTATATGTTAAAACAAGAAATGACATTTAACACAATGAGATCTATGAGAAAAAATAAAAAATTAATAGCCCACTAATAACATTAACAGCCCCCTCATTTCATTTTTAACATGTGCCTGCACGTTGTTTTTAATGACGTTGAATTGAATTGAATATAGCAGCGTAACTGGCTTGAATTGTGTTCTGTCACTACTCAGCCTAAACATTAGTCCTAGGGTGGCTGGCTGTTTTTCCTTTGTTACTCAGTCCCTTTGCCTTAGATTTTTGGCCAAGAAAACAAGTTTGTTTACATTTTCCTCACTCAGTCTAGAACCCCTAGGACTGCAGGTCCCAGACGTGCTAAAGACAGGTTTGGATGCAGAGTTTGATGCTTGAATACACAGATACTGCTTTGCAAAGTGAGCCTGGATAATAATAATAATAATCATTACATTTATATAGCACTTTTCTAGACACCCAAAGCGCTTCACATTGAAGGGGGTAACTCACTTCAACCACCACCAATGTGCAGCACCCACCTGGGTGATGCACGGCAGCCATTTTGTGCCAGAACGCTCACCACACATCAGCTTGAGGTGGAGAGGGAGGAATAATTGAGCCAATTACACGGGGGGAGGATTAGGTGGCCAGATGGAGAGAGCCAGGTTGGGAATTTTTCCAGGACACTGGGGGACACCTTACCCTTTGCGATAAATGCCATGAGATCTTTAGTGACCACAGTGAGTCAGGACCTCGGTTTAACGTCTTATCTGAAGGACGGCATCTCCTACAGCACACTGTCCCCGTCACTGCACTGGGGTTAATGGGATTTGTTGTTTGTTGTTGTTGTTGTTGTTTTATTAGGAACAGAGGGAAGACTGCCCTGTACTGGCCCACCAACACCACTTCCGGCAGCAGCTCGTTTTTCCCGGTAGGTCTCCCTTCTAAGTACTAGCCAAGCCCACACCTGCTTAGCTTCTGTCCTTTGGCAGAGCCAGGGTACATGTTGGTATGGCTGCCACCAAGGATGGGCAGGTGTGCTTCATGTTGACTCCACCAAGTCAGGGGGCTGATGTCTCTTAGTTGTTTATAGTCAGTGGTCTCACCATTTAGTTTATCTACTGGTGTTGTGGGTGTGGAAGAATCTTGTCTTGTTCCAGAACTATCTGACGTTTTTTTTTCTAAGGTGATACTACAGAGCAAACTTTTTATTAGATCACTTGTTTTTCTCTTTGCTGCAGAAGCTCCCTAGGAAGCTTAACTTTCTCGGCTTTTAGGAGCAGGTCCCTCTTAACTTCCTCTTCCATAGTAACCAAAGTGCTCTTAAATCTTGGATCTAGGAAAGTGGAGATGTTTAGTGTTATCTTCAGCTCGTTCTCATCGTATCTCTTTTCAAAGTCTTCTCTAATCCTCTGCTTCATTTCTAGCGCTAGTGGACTGTCACCTTCCTCATCTTTCAGGCAGGCTGTTATCCCCCCCCCCCCGTTTTCTCCCAAATTGTACCTGGCCAATTATCCTATTTTCTGAGCCGTCCCGTTTGCTGCTCCACCCCCACTGTCGATCCGGGGAGGGCTGCAGACTACCACATGCACAGAAAAATCCTGAGTGTTAATTTCACTTCTTGGGTATTAATTTAACTCCGAGAGTGTACAAATGGATCATTTCAGGTCCATTTCAGAGTTAAATTAACATTCAGTTTTTTACTGTGTCTCCTCCGATACATGTGGAGTCGCCAGCCACTTGTTTTCACCTGACAGTGAGGAGTTTCGCCAGGGGGATGTAGCGTGTGGGAGGATCACACTATTCCCCCAGTTCCCCCTCCCCCTTGAACAGGCGCCCCGCCTGACCAGAGGAGGCGCTATCTGTTGTGATATCAGACATTTGGCCATATCTAGCTCCCAGGAATCTATCACAATATCATCCAGGGCTTCCCTCAGACTGTCAGCTGTATGGTCAGTGTAATGCAGAGCATCCTAAGCACCAGGACTGCATTTCCCAGGATTCTGTGATGAACTGGATTGTTATAGCCATGTATGTGTTTACAGTTCTGCTGCTGCAGAGGTCCTTATTGCAGGAGAAGAATGGCTTTGGTGTCAGCCTTGCACTGATAATAGACCTTGTCTCACCATATACCTTGAGAAATTTATTATACATGAAGAAATTCCTTGAAGGGAGGTCATACCTTTTGTCCAGGTTGTGTACAAGGTTTCTGAACCTAGCTTTCTCAACTAAATATACTGGCACTTGGTCCATACGGATGAACTCTGCCACTACCTTGTTGAGCCTTTTAGCATCTTTGGACTCTTTTGAGTACTTTATGTGCTGCTCAAAAACAGCTTGGAATGTAGGTTGCTTCTGAGTGGGCGGAGCCACTCTCTGAGCCAGAGGCACTAGACTTTTGTAGTTGGAAAAAAATGGGTTGGAAAATTTATGGTGATGAATTTATCATAGCAGAGGGCCTAATTAGTTGATGAGATACCATACCTAGAAAGCATTTTGATGAGACTGATTAGATATATCATAATCTATGACTAGGTTATGACTCATATTGTATACTAATGTTTCACAAAAAAAGAAAATAAAGACTTCCAATGCTGTCTTTATACAGTATGTATGAAACATTAAATGGGCAATGGCCAAAACAAATAAAATCATGTTTGTGACTTCGCTCTATAGAGGTGCACTTGTGCATTAATTAATTTCTGTTGTGGGTACAGGGGATGTTGTGATGACTTCTTTGCTAGCTTGGTGCATATGCAGGATCGAAATGTCTCCGCAGTTAAGTGACAGTGTCTCCGACACCATTATTGACATACGACATCATGGACGACACTTTCAGCACTACGCAAATATGTAGGCTAGGCTATGTATGAGTACATACGTATATTACTGTAATGAAGGGTTGATAGCTCGGACCGTAACTTTGTATCTTGTCGGGAATATGTGACCACTGTGGTGCATCGGTAAGAATGCAAGGATTTATCTTCAAGATGTTTATTGGTAACAACTGGTGGTTGTGTGTGTGGTTATTTCTCTGGACGCACACGAACACAAAGGGTCTTTCAGGGGACAGGAGAAAAATATAATCAAACTCTCCCTTAACTCCTCTGGTAATCTCCCTCTCACGCTGGTTTTCGGTCGTCACTTAAACAGGTCCGATGCTGTCCTGGAGAACGAGGAATGTTCCACCCCATAACGGGAGGCGGTACCAATGGTGATCTACACACACATCCGTTTGGAACCTTTCTAACAGCCGCCCCCAAATTCAGAGATTACATTTGCTCTATAGAAAGGTGAAAACAGTCTGCTGAGGGGGAACTGAGGCGCTAGGGTTTCCCTCTACTTCGCCTTCTGGAATGGCTGGCAGGACGACCAGCCGTGCAGCCGGTCTGGTGTAGACATGGTCCTGGATCCGCACATCGGCTGACCTGACATGACCATCAGCACTGGGGTTTACTTTGATGGCACGTTCAATGGGCCAAAAGGCTCGTGGCAGCTGGGGATCGACTAACATCACAGCAGAGTCCTCAGTGAGGTTGACTGGAGTGGAGTGCAACTTTGGTGGGTTTGCAGGCTGGGAAGGTAATTCCTGATGAAACTAGACCAGAAACGGTCAGCTAGGACCTGAAAGTGCCTCCAGTGACAACAGCTCAACAGATTGGACTCCGGGTACACCGCCTGAGGCAGCGAGGGGTCAGGCCGCCCCATCAAGAGCATGTTCGGTGTTATGGGGTCCGGGTCTGCGACGTCACTGGATACATACCCCAGGTGCTTATTCCACATGTATGGGAGGAGGCAGGTGGTAGTGGTAGTCTGCAGCCAGCAGAGGGGGTTGAGCAGCAACCGGGATGGCTCGCAAGGGTGGGGTAATTGGCCGGATACAACTGGGGAGAAAAGGAGGGTAAAAAAAGAAAAGAAAAGAAGGATACCTGTATTATATATAGTCCCATTTTCAGGTCATAAATTCTGTCCAGGTCTGTGTCATGGGATACACCAAGGCCAACTGCACCTGCACCTGTTGATTACTGCATTTATCCAACACTGTATGTCTCCCTACAAATTCTCCCTTTTCGCCGACAGTTACAGGTAAATCAGTTCTTCTTGGTTTCTGCGTTAACAAACATTAGTGATTCTTAACACCCAGCATCTCATATTATCATTAGTCACTCACCGTGTGCATCCATGCAGCAGTCTCCTTTAACTTGGCCCAGCTTTATTTAATCTAACCTCTGTTGGCTCGTGCACCGTGGGCAAGAAAGTGTGGCTAAGGACCCACGACTTTACACCCAGCACGGAATTCAATTAACTGTTCAGCCGGAAAATTAGCATTTGGAGACATAAAACGTTGAAGATGGAGGCTTGGGAAACGGGTTGTTATTACAGATGGTGTGATGATGAACATCCGTTACGACTTGCTCAAGCAAAGCAACGTGCGGGGTAAATCTTTGGCAGTTGGATGCGTGTCAGTGTGTTATGTAATGATGAGAAAAGTACGAGAGAAACAGACAATTGGCCTCATTCATCAGTCTTTCATACAAATTTGTTCTTGCATGCCCATGGAATTTTTTAGCCCTCATGATGGTCTGACAGGCAGACACCAAGCGTGATGGTTATTTGTAATTCCTTCCCCCTAATATCTACCTCTTGTAACGCGCAATCACCCGGGCTTGCAAAGACATTAGTGTTAAGCCGGGATCAGACCAACGATATTTTTTGTCTTTCACAATGGTCACCATGTCAAATTAGGCAGTCATAGTGCCATACATTCTTGCTGTGTCTTGGCTCGGAGACTGGCAACAAACACTACAAGTATGACCCCGACCAATTATCGGTGTGCTAACTTTCACGCCTGTTCATCCTTCCCGACGTTCATAATTGGGCCCGACACTGGAAATTGGTCAGCGATGTCAAAATCGGGCTGAAATCATGTGGTCTGATCCCGGCATTAGCCAGTCGGTGTCTGAATTCAGGGGTTACCCATGTTCTCCACTGGCCTCTGAGACAAACTTCAGGGCTAGAGCGTTCCATGGGTGTGTAAAAATAAGTTTGTACACAGGAACGATTAGTGAGTGCAGCCCATTGAGTCAGTATTACAAAAATACAGGAACATTAATAAAGACCGAGAACAAAATAATGGCAGCAGAACTGAGGAAGGGGGGGAAAAAAGGGGATGACTGTGTCTTCCCAGTCTGGATAATAGAAATTTTTTTATTCTTCAGATGATATAATGGCTTAATTATGTTACAGCTATTGTACCTTGGAAAACTATTAAAAACCACTGTCATTTCTTCAAATAAATTGCGCTATTGCAAGGACTTCTCAGCCATGATGACAGCAAAGCCTGGCTCCTCTTCTGTCTTTCAGCAGGTTGTATCTTTCATAGCCGTGCTGAAAGACGGGGGCCTTCCAGAGCACAGCTGTTAATAGGATCGCCCAAAACTGAAATTGGTAATTCCCCTGTGTCCTTGTTGTGCTCTGCACTATGACTAACAAACAAACAGTGGCACGGGATGCTTGTGAAGAGGAATGCACTCACGAATCCAAGTTTCTATTTCCTTGTGTCCTTGCCAAGTCTCTCTGTTTCCTCTCCTACCCCGGGATTACTGTGCTTCTCATAGTAACCCCGTGGGATGCAGTGCTACACAACAGTTCAGAAAACATCTCTCTCGCTCTCTCTCGCTCTCTCTCTCTCACCCTTATCTGCCCTATTTCCCTCATTGTTGGCTGAAAGAAAGTCTCCCATTCCCATGGGAACCATCCGGGTTTGTCCCAAAGCAAGCCTCGTTATTTCTTACCCTTGGCTAAACATTTTGCTTCCCCAGTTTTTACAATGGCTGGTACTGTTTATATTGATGCTGCCCATACTCGCGAGCTACTCGAACACCGATATTCCTTCTTTGAGATTTTTTTGTTTTTCCTACTCCAAGACAAAGGGTGAAAAATACACCTACATATATTCCAACGAATGTGGAGGATCATCCTTGAAAACAAAATGGTGACAAACACCCACACTCATACACGGTCTTACTTACGTTTAAGTTGGATATTACATCCAGTTGAAGGTCAGTTTTCTTATTTTCAATGACTCGCTAAATCAATTGACATCCTCCCGTTTCTCCCCAGGCCACTGGTTGCCGGTTCATTTTTTGGATAGGGAGGTGCTCTGTAGGCCCTGGGTCTGACGGTGTGCAAAGCCTGAGAACACAAAATCTAAGGTGACAGGATGTTGATGAGGAACAGAAATGTTCCTCCAACTGTTCTGCCCTCGAGTTTCTTATCCGCCTGCGAGTAATAGTCCTGTGAGACTCTGTTCACTCACCTTTCACTTGGTCACAGTCTTCATTACACCACTTTCCCCTTGGCCGAGATAGAGCAAAAATGATGGAAGAAAGAAAGAAAGAAAGAAAGATAGGAGGATGGGTGGATGGATGATAGATAGATAGAGAGATAGATAGATAGATAGATAGATAGATAGATAGATAGATAGATAGATATTTTTATTTTGACTGTATGGCACAGATATTAAAATTTTAATATGTAGTATTCATATTTTAGCCTTGTGATGGACTGGCAGCCTGTCCAGGGTGTCTCCCTGCCTGCTGCCCAATGACTGCTGGGATAGGCTCCAGCATCCCCGTGCGACCCTCAGAGCAGGGTAAGCGGTTTGGATAATTGATGGATGGATATTCATAGTTTAAGGGGCTCATCCCAGTCTTATCTAATCACCACAGGACAGATAGATTCCCATACAGGAAATGGGATGAAACGACTTTAAAGACAGCGAAGGCGGAGGCAATAATAAAGCTTGCTTGTGTAAAAATATCTCCAACACCTGCGTTGCTTTCTCCAACACTTTGCTCAACATCTACAGCGCTGATATAGGACAACAGCAGGCACGTGGGACCGGTTCAAGAAATTGAGTTTGCTTACGGTTTGGTGGATGGCGAAACCACGAGACTGTAATTTCATGGCTGTGAAATTCTGGCCTTGACTTGAAATTTACAAGTTTCACAAGAACTTGATCAGACTTGGCGGGCATTCACTTCAACATCTATATGGGCTGGTATGGAGACATGGAAAACTGAGATTGCTGGTCTGCAGCACTGGAGTCCCATACCATTCTCTGGCCTTGCTATGAACAAATGGAAAACACTGGCATATGATGTCTGGTTAACAAGGCAACACAGCGAGACGCTAACACTTAAAAGCATGTGTCGAACTTTGGAAAAAAAATTTTTTTTTGATGAGTAAGAACCGTTTCAACTTCTCTGACATCCTCTGGGGGCTTCAGAACGGGGGGTTGTTTTGATATTATTTGCAGCTTAATGATAGGGGCATTAGGTTCAGCTAGTTTCACCTTGTTATATCGGTATTAAAAGTGGTCGATTCAGTGTGTAAAGTGTACAGTGAGTGAGGCTTTGGGCTTCGTGGACCAGCCCCTTAGCATTTACACACCCTTTGACAAAGCAGCATTTATCAATAATTCTTCATAATTCACACTGGTCCCTGATTAATTATTACTTTTCGATAGGTTTCTCACCCGCATTACGACCGACTTATCTGTTGTTCACAGGCTGAATGTCAAGTGATGCAACCCGCAACAATTTCTGCAGAAGGCTAAACATCATTAATCATAGATGCATTAATCATACAATTTTGTGTAATTACTTGACTGTGCAAATGTTTCAGCTGTTTGTGTAGCAGTTAATGTCACCGTTGACATATCAAACCCTATTTACATCTAGACTAACAGCTTTCCAACATCGACAGGCCAACTGTTGGCCTTCCTCCTTATTCGAGGAGTAGCCAACCTGAACACCCAAGCAGTTTGCTCCACCTCATTTAAGATGCAGTGCTGTGTGCATTTTGGTGTGAGCTGTTAGATTATTTTCCTTAATCAATAAAATCCATGTTACCCCAAGTTCTGCTTCTCTGAGAAGTCTATTCAAGGCCCAGGCTATCCGGTCCATCCCTCCTGGTGGTGCTGCACACCTGAGCTGGTAGGAGTAGCAGGGATTATACAGATTCAAGTGTTTTGGGACAACACGTCGATTCCACCCAAATCCAGTTTTTGCATCACTTGCTGGAGAAAAATATAGCTTTATGAAGCATGTTTTTCCCTGTTCTTAATTATTGCCGAAGGGCTTTGACAAAATTGGAACCGCAGTTTTAATTTCGCAGGGTTTTACAGTTAACAGTTTTCGTTTCGCGGGGTTTTCACGGGGTATTTATCTATCCCCCCCCCCCCCAATTCGGAAAGTGAAAGCTGCCGTCGCAATGCATAGCAAGAGACTTGGCAGTTGAGATGCCCGTGTGGCATGATGCTAGCAGTGGGTAGGGGGCAGTTTAGTTTGTGCACATCTCTAGTCCCTAAAAGCATGCCAAACACCGGCAATGCTCCCCTGTAGGAGCCCTGCCTCCCACACCTCTTGTGTGGCGCAAGATGACTGTTTAAAGATGCAATCTGTAATTTTTTGAATATTAACAATGTCATATTTGATACTTTTTCCCACTGGCATTTTTGTAGCAGTAACCAGTTAACGTATTAGCATTCTGTAATTGCTCCTCTACATGTTCATAGGTGCTGGTGGGTCCGCTGTCCCTGCAAATTATTCAAATGTAATGATGGCGCTGGCAAAGGAAATGCATCGAGTCTGCCACAAAAGCAAAAGAAGAAGAAGAAGGAAAAGGGACTTGCATGTCGAATGGGGAAGAGAAACCGATAGGCGCTAAAATACAAAGCTACATTTAGTGAAATGTTTGACATGGCTTGCTTGCTCAGTAGTACGAGGTTGGATGACGTTGTTCATCGGTCCTATTTTTCCAAAATGTGCACGCCGGACTATCTTGCTGGTGTTACGCCTGCAAAAATGTTGACCTGCACATCAACGCTGGGATTTGCAGTTTGAAAACAAATTACTGTGATCACCAGGCGATACTAAATTCACCAAAACATGGACAAATTAAGGGTAGCAATTTTAAAAGAACAAAATGCATCGGCTTTAAAAAAAACAAAAAACAACAATTTAGCACGCTACCCCACTCAGTGTTGCATAATGACTTGACTTAATGAAGCAAAGAAAAGAAACAGGCGGGAGAGGGAGGCAGGGGACATACATAAGGAGGGGATGGTAAAAACATGCGTGTGTGTGTGTGTGTGTGTGTGTGTGTGTGTGTAGGCATGCATTTTTGTTACCTTTTGGAGACCTTTTACGGCATAAACACTAACCTTGTTGGGACCAGTAGTCCTCATCAAGCCCGGTGCTAATGAGGCAAAACGTCACTTGTGATGTCCTGGTTAGGGTTAGGGGTAAGGTGTGGATTGAGGTTAGGTTAGGGTTAGGGCTAGGCATGCACTGGTTATGGTTAATGTTGGGGATAAGATCTGGGTTAAGGTCTTGGTTAGGCTGTCCACAATGGATGGAAGTCAATGCAATGTCCTAATAAGGATAGCTGCACAAACGTGTGTGTGTGTATGTGTGTGTGTGTGTGTGTGTGTGTGTGTGTGTGTGTGTGTGTGTGTGTGTGTGTGTGTGTGTGTGTGTGTGTGTGTGTGTGTGTGTGTGTGTGTGTGTGTGTGAGAGAGAGAGTGAGAGTCTGTTAGGTGTTCTGTTCCATGTCACCTACCACAGCTCCTGTGCCCAGCAGACTGGATCTTCTCCTCTCCCCTCTGAATCCCTCAAACCCACTGATGGAAAACACACCCTCTATATGTAAGCCGACAGGGGATTTTCACTCACTCTCGCCTATACTTCCTCCTCCTGCACTCTTCTCTCTCTCTCTCTCTCTCTCTCTCTCTCTCTCTCTCTCTCTCTCTCTCTCTCCCCCCCTGCCTCTCCTGCTCCCCGCCATCTCCTTTTCTATTACTGTTTTATTGATCGGGCTGCAAGATATGATAAATATCTCGATTAATTTCCGTTCTCTAACCTCAACCGTCCCCTATTGATGATCCAATCAATACGAAGTGTCGACACATCCCGGCTAAGGTCACCTGGTAATTTTCCCTCGTTTCCTTTTTATTTCCCTTTTCGGTATGGAAATGCAAGACTCCGTCATATTGGCTATTTTGTTGTGTGGCGCCAACGCCTGCTGAGGCCGCCGCACACCGTGCAAGGCAGCCTCTTCAACCGCGGTGAAATCATTTGATAAAAGGTGAGTGCCCAGGACGCGGGTTTCGGCACATTTGTCTTGCGATAAAACATTTTGTCACGGTGAACTGGAATATAAACGAATGAGAAGCAAATACAGAATGAGTGCCAGATGATTTGTCTAAACCTCAAGTACAGTCCTGTTCAACATGTGTGTGATTTATGGCCGCGTAATGAATGTCCTCCATTACACCGGGGTGATGGAAATGAATTTTAATTAACGCATTAGCTATCAATCAGACGCAATACACTTATAATAAAAGTGATGAATAAGCTAATCTGGTGTCTATCAGAGAGGTGAGTCCTCCATTGTGTTGGTTTTACATTATATGTGTTTTTTTTTTAGCAATGCCGCTTATCAGAAAGAAAACTTCCGGTAACACTTTCTATGAAACTTGCATCTATAACGCCCTATAAGTATCTATAACGCCCTATAAGTGTAGCTATAAGTCATTGTAAGAGTCATTATAACCATGTATACGCCCTCACAACACCTCGTAACCACCTTTATGATACATTATTTCAATTTAAAACGGATTGATGCATTATAGATAATGTCATCATTAGCCTGTTTATCTGTCAAATGTCATAATGCATCATAGCCAGCTTGCTTTGCTGAAGTTTTTTTTAGAGATGCATAATGACACTTCAGTGCTATTTCACAGCCTTCAGCCATAGCTGTTAGTCATTGTAATACACATTATAGGAAAGTATGGGCGTCTTAGATGCAATAAATGCTTATAGGGCGTTATAGATGCTTATAGGGCATTATAGATGCAAGCTTCATAGAAAGTGTTACCAAACTTCCTTTCTTTATCAAACTCTCCTATGGCCTGGCAGAAGGATTGGATGTGCTCGGCAACATAAAGGTGTCGTGTCATCCACAGTAGTATGAGTATCTCACTGAATGATAATAAAATAAATATCACAATTGTAAAACATGTGCAGACTCACTGACTCAACATTCAGTGCAGTGCCCGCATCTTTCCCTACGGCCCCATCTGACTGTATGATTTACAATTCAACAATATATACGTACTCTGAACCGTGCCAGGCATCCCTCCCTGTTGGACTGAAAGTCTTTGTTCTTTGTCTTTAAATAAATCAATAAAGAGGGCAGTAGAGATGATAGTACAGCCCTGTGGCCGCCATAAAATAAAGATTCATCCCGTCGCCATCACAGCACCCGGAGACGTGTTGGGCTCGCCAGGAACATTCTCTCTCTCTCTCTCTCTCTCTCTCTCTCTCTCTCTCTCTCTCTCTCTCTCTCTCTCTCTCTCTCTCTCTCTCTCTCTCTCACACACACTTACTCATCTACATAGTCAAGTGTCACGCACATTTGTAGGCATTATTTTGCTGCATCATAAACAAATGCCACCAGCCTTGGCTGTGTAATCTTTGCTGCATCAGGACGGAATCGATTTGAGGTGAGAAGGATGAAACGATGCAGCGAGATTTGCACGGTCCGAGTCCGTAAATTAAAAGGATGAAAATCCAGAGATAAGTCGTAGAAACAATAGCGCATGTACAATATAACGTCTGATGCCGGAGGTTAAGAAATGCAGACGAGCTGATTTCGCAAAACAGATTTATTTCAGATGGGACAGAATGTCTCTCAGATGCACTGAAACCTTGGCACCAACAGTCGTGCCCACAGAAGCATAAACCATCCTTTCAATATAAGCTGTATTTCATACAGTTAATTCTACAAGTGGAAACAAAATGAAGCCTGGTTTTGTTTTTTTGTTTGGTTTTTTTTTTTTGCATTCAATTTATGACTTTTGGGTGTGTTTTGCAGTTGGGAACTGATAAACAAGGTAGACATACCGTGTACACACACACACACACACACACAACTATCACACACTCTTGTAGACAGACAGATAGACAGACAGGTGAGATCAAAGACTCAGCAGCTGGTGGTCTCCCTCCACTAGAGACTGACAGATGGTGCACCATTAATTACACAGACACCACAGTGGACTAAACCCACCTGAGACTCCTCGTCTCCTGGCCACCCTTAAATAGAGACTTCTGTGAGGAAGCTCCCTGGATTTCTGTCTTGTCTGTCTCACACACACACACACACACACAGCATGAAAGAAATTTGGCATCAAAGAACACCAAAAGCTGTGCCATAAATTAACATTATTAATTGTATGGCACAGTAACCGCAAGCAATTCAGACAGCATAATTGAAAATAATGGAAGAAAATTGCCTGTCTCTTGTCAAGGATGAAATAAACGATATTACTTTGTTAATGCTGTGGCACAATATCGGTGTATAATGTGCAATATACTTGATTGCAATCCAAGCCCAAAGAAATTATTATTTTGGAAACTGAGGGAATGTCTGATATCCATCCCCAACTTTATTTTTTTTTTTTTTTTGCCCTCAACATTTTATAGTCACCAGCCACACTGTATAATCGCCTGTTTCAACCAACGAGCAGTTCCTCGGAGATAGACTGCGTGCCATTTCTGGGAATTAGGTTTTTTTTCCAGCCACCAGTGGTGAGACAAATGTTGGGGCTGGCTATTCTCACCATCTATCTATCTTTCTATCTATCTGTCACATTTATTATTTATTTATTACATGGGAAAGAAAATAAATATGTGCTGGAGTGTTAAAAATCACAAATAAGCAAAACAAATCCATTATAAGAGCTGACTTTCTGTTAGATGCCCTATCACCATAAAGTACAGTAATCATTTCTTAAAGAGTAACTAAACACCAGACCATTTTAGTGAGTTTGCTGACATCCACATGTTAAAAACCATCCAAAATTTAGAAACAAGACAGGGGCTGGTCTTGGTACTTTTGGATGTTGGCGTAGCAGGATAAACACTGCTGCAGCTAATAACATTAGTAATGGGCATTGATAGACAGACAGACAGAGCCAGCGCTAAATTTTGTCAATCGTACTGTCAATGGCGGTTCTTTGGTATACCTACATCCAACAGACCCATTAATGTTATTAACTGCAGCTGTTTGTCCTGCTATGTTTACACCACACAGCACCAAGATCTAACATTTGGTTTTTAATCTGTAGATGCCAGCAAACTCACTAAAATGTTCTAGGGTTTAGTTACTCTTTAAATACTTTGTTCTGTCTTGCCCAGTCACCTGCTGTGGTGTCCCCGGTGTGGGAAAGCATCCGTATCTTGCTCAAGGATACTTTGACAGGCGTAGTGGTAGCAAACTGCAATCATTCAATCAAAGCACCAACAACTAGGCCACCTTGAGTATGGCATTTGTACCAAGTTGTTTTTTGTTTCTTGTGCATATATGAACATTACCTCGAGTTGTCATCTGATCACTACATTGGTTGATTTTTTTAACATGCCTCCTTCGCCAAAGAACCCAAAAATATCCAGCAGTATATTCCTCTAATTTGATGCAACAAAAGAAATACTTGGTGAATCAACTTTCTCAATACGATAAGTTTTTTTTAACTGTTTCAGACTGCATCATATTCCCCTTGGCACAAATGTATTTGATGTTTTGAGACTTGCTTGTAACCTCGGCTGTGTCAAACTAATGCGCGCCCCAGTCCATCTCCTGCCCTACTGGATGACAGTGTGGTGGTAAGCCCTCCTACCTGCCTCTAATCTCCCCCCATGCTGCCTCCTCAGACCCAATGTCCTTGTCAGACTCGATGTCCCTCCACCTTCCTGTCTGGAGATGAGCCTGTCTGCTGTCAGTGTCTCAAAACTGCGCAGCTCAGCCTGAAGCCTTCATGCCTGGATATCCAAAAATGGGAAAGGATGCACATCTATCATGTTGATTGAATGTATCAGGCTCCTGTCACCCGGTAAACAGCATGTCATGTTGTTGTGTGTCGTTGGTCTGGTCTTCATTTAGATAGAACCTGTGGTTGAAATTATGAGAACAAAGATACACTCACTGGCCACTTTATTAGGTACACCTTGCTAGTACCGGGTTGGACCCCCTTTTGCCTTCAGAACTGCCTTAATCCTTCGTGGCATAGATTCAACAAGGGGCTGGAAACATTCCTCAGAGAGTTTGGTCCATATTGACATGATAGCATCACGCAGTTGCTGCAGATTTGTCGGCTGCACATCCATGATGCGAATCTCCCGGTCCACCACATCCCAAAGGTGCTCTATTGGATTGAGATCTGGTGACTGTGGAGGCCATTTGAGTACAGTGAACTCATTGTCATGTTCAAGAAACCAGTCTGAGATGATTCGAGCTTTATGACATGGCGCGTTATCCTGCTGGAAGTAACCATCAGAAGATGGGAACACTGTGGTCATAAAGGGATGGACATGGTCAGCAACAATACTCAGGTAGGCTGTGGCGTTGACACGATGCTCAATTGGTACTAAGGGGCCCAAAGTGTGCCAAGAAAATATCCCCCACACCATTACACCACCACCACCAGCCTGAACCGTTGATACAAGGCAGGATGGATCCATGCTTTCATGTTGTTGACGCCAAATTCTGACCCTACCATCCGAATGTCGCAGCAGAAATCGAGACTCATCAGACCAGGCAATGTTTTTCCAATCTTCTATTGTCCAATTTTGGTGAGCCTGTGCGAATTGTAGCCTCAGTTTCCTGTTCTTAGCTGACAGGAGTGGCACCCGGTGTGGTCTTCTGCTGCTGTAGCCCATCTGCCTCAAGGTTCGACGTGTTGTGCGTTCAGAGATGCTCTTCTGCATACCTCGGTTGTAATGAGTGGTTATTTGAGTTACTGTTGCCTTTCTATCAGCTCGAACCAGTCTGGCCATTCTCCTCTGACCTCTGGCATCTACAAGGCATTTTCGCCCACAGAACTGCCGCTCACTGGATATTTTCTCTTTTTCGGACCATTCTCTGTAAACCCTAGAAATGGTTGTGCGTGAAAATCCCAGTAGATCAGCAGTTTCTGAAATACTCAGACCAGCCCGTCTGGCACCAACAACCATGCCACGTTCAAAGTCACTTAAATCACCTTTCTTCCCCATTCTGATGCTCGGTTTGAACTGCAGCAGATCGTCTTGACCATGTCTACATGCCTAAATGCATTGAGGTGCTGCCATGTGATTGGCTGATTAGAAATTTGCGTTAACGAGCAGTTGGACAGGTGTGCCTAATAAAGTGGCCGGTGAGTGTAGTTGTGTAACTGGGTTGTCATGTTATCGCTGTTCCCCAAAAGATAGGTTGAATATACCATCCAAGTCGACCAGCGAAAATATCATTTTCATTCTAAGCCAATTTCAGTTCTCCAAGAAGCTGCGGCTCGCTGCTTATTCTTTTTGACCCTTCATAAAAACCTTACTTTTTGTATGACTGGAAATGACTATCACATTGTCTTTTTGCTATGGGAAGGAATCCCTCTCTGGATCACATCAATTTAATGATTTCTGCTATCTGGAGCCCTCGGAATGCCCACACATAATGAACGATTACAAAATAAGTGGGACTCCTCAATGGACCAATGCAGGAAACCTGGAGTATCCCAGAAGCAAATGAACTTTTAAAAGGAACAGTAATTAGTTCTACTGAACTATACTCCCTACGGTCGTCGCAATGCTAGCCGCAACCATTGAATCTGTCAGAAGAGGAGGAGGGAGCTCCCACAGGCCGCGTGGCTCTAAATGCTACAGTTTTTTTCTTTCTTTTTTTTTTCTTGTGTCATCAACATCCAATCATGAGTGTCCCTGCTGCCCCTGTCCAATTAGAGGCTGACGTGTCCCTGAACAGTGATAAGTGTTGGTGCTGCTGAACCAGAAGCAAAAGCAGATAAGAGATCGAGGATACGAGATAAGACTACATTTGATCTCAGTAATAGATTAATTTTGTGCAGAGTATAGTATGGATACAATAAGGGCTGAAATTGCCAGTAATAATTACTGAACATCGACTTTTGACATGTTCACATGCATTGCTGTCTATAAATAGATACATATTTTTTCTAATTATCCTATCTTAACTTGCTCTTAAGCTTGTTCCTTTGAGAAGTGTATAAGAGCAACAGAGACCCTCCTCTTTTTGGAGAGGGTCTCAATCTAAATATGAGAGGTTTTAGCAGTCTTCCTGGTTAGCACTTAACTCAAGGTCCTGCTGATGAGAATGGCCACAACCTTCCCAAAAGCTTCAGCACCCTCCTAATATTCTTTTAACCTCTCTCTCTCTCTCTCTCTCTCTCTCTCTCTCTCTCTCTCTCTCTCTCTCTCTCTCTCTCTCTCTCTCTCTCTCTCTCGTATTCTCTTTTCAGAATTGCAGATTCTGCTGCTAGCGTATGTGTGGTGACAATGGGGCCAAGGCGTCTGTCTGCATTGCATTCCGTGTTTTCCCATTGACCCAGACCTCTGACCCTTTGGAGACTTCTGTCTGCCTCTTATGTTAGCTTCTGGCGGTAGTTTTGGATGGACGGTTGCCACTGAGGACTGCCTGTCTGGGACCGGTGCCACTGAGCATGCATTAATGGTGCCAGTGGGGTTTATTTACTGGGCAGGCTCACGCGGTCAAGAGTGGTTTAGGAAGATGTCTGATACAACTGAAAGCACTAGCCAGTGGCTGTGGATGAGGAGAAAGGAAAAGGAGGTAGCCATTGAAGAGTCCCGTACTGAGTAGGCCTTAATGGTGCCAGTGGGGTTTAGTCACCGGGCGCAGCCATACGGTACCAGTGGTGGTTGTTAGATTGAGCCTTTTTTAGCGCTGGGAATGAGTAGAAAGTGCCAGAGATTTTTGACGAGACTTGCCCTACGTCCTCTTATACACTGGGGCAAAGGTGTGAAGTTTTTTGTTTGAGCTTGGCCTCTGTTTAGCCCTCAGTACAAGGGGTTGAACCTTAATGTCTGTGTCTCTGAATGAATTGTTCTCGATTGATTTTGCACGGTGTTAGCTCTGGCTACGCATCACTCTGCAGTCTGCAGTCTCCATCTACTGCGAGTGTTGTGTCTGGCTTTCCTCCTGTGTATACCAGAGCTCTGCCCTTTCTCTCCATGGCACTAAACTTGCGTCGATGCATGGGGCAATAAGTGCTCTGTGGCGGTGTCTGTAGACGATGCCTGGCATGGTTTTGGGGAGGACGCTTGACTCTACAACACATATATTTTGGCGTTGTTTTGCTATAAATTATATAATCATTAAGCTTTGCTTATGTCATTATAGCTTTTATAATAATTGTGTATATTACGCATCTTTTCGCTATAACTTATGTAATGACATAACCTCGATGAGTGGTTACTGTAAATCTGTTGCTGCTTGTCTGCTCTGTCGACTCGGCACTTACTGCATGTCTGTCTGTCATGGATGAGGGATCCCTCCTCGTCTTCATTTTCTTTTTTTCCTTACAAAGTTTTCTTTCTCTCTGTGGAGTTTTTCCTAATCCAAATCGAGGATTTAAAGATAGATGGCATTGTCGATTGCAAAGAAGTTTTTAGGTCTGTAAAGCCCTCCGGGACTATATTGTGATTTAGGGCTATACGAATAAGTTTGACTTTACTTGACTTGATACAACTTGGTAAGAGACACAGAAACAAGGATGTTTTTGCTAGTGGGATGAAACAACCCTTTAAAAGTGCGACATAGTAAACTGCAGTCTAGGGGGTCTTTTGATAAAAGTATGTTTACTGCTACTCGAGTACTTGGTACATTGAGTATTTTGTCGATAGTATGCTAGTGTGTGGTTTTGAACACAGACCTTGTTTCCAAACCAGTGCCCAAACCCCTTCTTGCTCACCACATAGGATATATATCAATCAGTGATAGCAGGAAAGATCCAGAAGTTACATTCTTAGCACAAACACAAAAACCGTGGCGGATGTCAGATCTGATGGGCTAAAGTGCCCCAGGTGGCGTGGCCTTTTGTATTAAGACTCTCTCAGTCATTCACATTCCAGTCCTAAATGTCACCAAATGTCGCTTCAAGGTCTCTGTGTTCAGGCCGGGACAAGTCAACTGGAGAGATGGATGACATGATGAATGAGAATAGCGCAATACAACGTCATTCTAGGGACATCATATAATCTGTCCTCTTTTTGTTGTACAGAATATTGTATATAAATGGGCTTTGAGTCAGTACCTAATTAAAACAGTGTTCGAGCCAGCCGGGGTTGCTTTCGAGTTGACAGGTTTTGGAGGGGATAGCTCAGAAATCAATAGCTGGCTAATTTTATGCCGGGCACCAAACATGGCTGTGTTTTCATTGGGAACCTTGTTAGACTTGGAAAACTTTAATGTCCTCCGAGAGGCAATTTGTGGGACAGCACAGGGCATATAGACACATTTAAAGCACATCGGATAAACTGAAACGACAATAGTCTTAACAAGAGTGCTCATCCGTGTGCTTATGCGTCTCAAATACCAAATTCCTCACCAGGAGTGCAACTACCCTCATTAATAAAAAAAAGAAGTGTTGACTAAAGCCAGCCTGAGACGGACCGTTTTACAGACAGCATTTCACGAAATGTCTTCCTTTGAAAGCCACTGGGTTTGTGGGCTCTTCACAGTCAGGTCATGCTGGCTGCTTGGTCTCAGGATGAGATCTGATCTTGGCCTCAGAAGTTTCTCACACTTTCAAGCCAGCCAAGAGTCTCAAGTGGTGACAAAACAGGATTTGACTGACTGACGCGCTTTTATCGCTTTAACACTTTGATTTTCGGTCTTATAAACGGGACGGGCAGGGGGTGGGGGGTGACACCACAGTTGTTGAAAAGAAGCTGGGTGTTAAAATGTGGACCGTCCTCTTTCAAAGAAGGAGAACATCAGAAGTAAAGAATGAAAAGCAGTCATTGTTCTTCTTCAAAATATTGATAGGGTTTTTCTTTGTCATTTCACAACAAACCAACTCTGGTGAATGGGCCTACCTTTTACCGATCTCTTAAATTACCTTTAATTGTAATGAAGCCAGCTAGCTGAACAGCAGGATAAAAACACACATACAGAAATATCTGATCTGACCCCCCCCCCCCCCCCACACACACACACACACACATAAAGCTTGACAGCACTAACCTCCAGGAATAAAGATGGGAGAACCATGTTGTTGACTTGTTGATTTAATAGACTTTTTAATGAGTTGACGCAATCTTGTGATCATTAGAGGATTTTTTTTCCCGTCAGTCTTAAATTAGTATTGAGTCTTCACTGCAAGACTGCATTTTGAATTCAACTATCTGCTCCATGCAATAAATCATTGCTACACAATAATACTAATAATAATAATGGATTACATACATTTATATAGCGCTTTATCTTGACACCCAAAGTGCTTCACAGTGAAGGGAGAACTCACCTCAAGATGCAGCCAAGAAGCGCATCTACATGGGCCCGGTGTCAGACAGCAGAATCAGTTACAATGAAAGCATCGTAACTGAGCGATGCATGACTAAAAACACACCCAGTGTAGACGAGGAGTAAAACTGACAAGAGATTGGATACGGGTATTACCGGGGTGCCTGTTGATGGTTACTACTGTTTGAATTCTGCCCCCTCTCCCCTCCCCTCACTCTCCAGCGTGGGTCGGAGCCCTGGCGATGGGCATGATGTTCTTCTGTTCAGCTGTGGTCAGCATGTTCATGGACCACTTTGGCTGTAGGAAGACAGCTCTCAGTGGGGCTCCTTTGGCCTTCATAGGACTTCTCAGTACAGGTTTTACAATGTAAGAGAAATTCGTTAAAGGACTAAAATAGTTAACCACAGATTTACCTTGTCTTAAAATTATACCCTGTGTTTTGTTTTTTTTGGACACTATGTTTAACTGAAGTCTATAAAGGATAATCTAGAAGTGTGCTGACAGTTCCCTGTTTGATCTGTGTGTTCAGTCTATACATCTGTATAGCAGTGCAAACGAGGTACTGTACTAATGATGATATTACCCATACTGGAAGCAATTGCTCCATGTTTCAGAGATGGTCCATCCATCCATCCATTAGCCGAACCGCTTAGCCTGCTCTCAGGGTTGCAGGGATGCTGGAGCCTATCCCAGCAGTCATTGGGCGGCAGGTGGGGAGACACCCTGGACAGGCTGCTAGGCCATCACACACACACACCCACACCCACACACACACACCTAGGGGCAATTTAGTATGGCTGATTCACCTGACCTACATGTCTTTGGACTGTGGGAGGAAACCCACGCAGACACAGGGAGAGCATGCAAACTCCACACAGAGGACGACCCGGGATGACCCCCCCCCAAGGTTGGACTACCCCAGGGCTTGAACCCAGAACCTTCTTGCTGTGAGGTGACCGCGCTAACCACTGCGCCACCATGTCGCCCGGACACGTTAGCTTAAGAGAGCAAATTTTGTTAAGCTGTTCATTTTCCCATGTACCACCCTCATACAGCCATGAGGGCTCTTTGAAATGTCAAGCAGGAGGCTGTATGGCGAACACATCCAGGTTCATATACTTACCTCCGTAGAGCAGACTCATCACAGGAGGGTGGGGTTATCATGGGTCTCTCCACCATGGTCTCTAGAGAGACCTGCAGAGAAAGATCAGTTTGTAGCGATGTTTAATAGAAATGTTTAGTCACTAAGCATCCCTAATGCAAGCATATGAATGCAAATGACGGTGCACGGCCTGGTCCCACAGGCTTAACCCATGTCATAATGTCCTTGTGGAGGTAAAAAGGGACCCTCAATGGGTAGTATAGGACGATTCAGGGCAACAGATGTAGAGATGAAATCAAGAAGAGCATGTGGCTGTTGCTGTCTGCTACAGGACCCCTCGCTAACCCTCACTGCAGTGCTCAAAAGTGCAGCTGGCGCTTGTGTCACGTTTAACGTTTCTGGTGACTAATTTTCGCACAAAAAGTACGCGAGAAATCAACGTCGCTTAGCTTGATGTGTTTGCGTACTTGTGTTCGCGAGTGTTAATGCTCCTTTGACCTATGGTTAGGCCTGGGCAATATATCGATATTATATCGATATCGTGACGTTTAGAGTAGATATCATCTGGGATTTTGGGTATCGTAATATCGTTATATGACACCAATTTGGTCTTTTCTTGGTTTTAAAGGCTGCATTACAGTAAAGAGATGCCATCCATTTTCTGACTGTTCTAGGTGTTATAGTATTTCTCTCATTGTGTAAATATTTTGTGAGAGCATCAAGAGTCATCTCTAAAACTATTGCCAAAATATCGATATCGAGGTATTCGGTCAACAATATTGTGGTATTTGAGTTTGTCCATATCACCTATGGTGGATATTGATATGTGGGAATGCATCTACTCCTGATGTTGTTATCCTGATTTCATTTGCCATCTGTCAGGACGACTTCATTTCATGTCAACAGCACACCATCCGTTTCTATATTGTGACCAGTTTTCACACAAAAATGTGTGCACACTCTTTCAATTTTCCTGAAATTACACTGGATTTAAAATCCCAATATTTTAAAAACATATCGTTATTAACCCGGGAAAATTAATCGCCCCGGGGACCTGCCACAGCAATAGAGTGAAAACCTTTTTTTTGTTTTATTTTTTTTGGGCAGGCAAAGAAAACCTCCTCTCCCAAATTTTCTACCCAAAGGGACTAAATATATACAAAAGCTAGCATGTATATGGTGTCCCAGTAAATCTTATTTTATTAAAAATAACATGAATTTGCATGGCACCTTGAAGCCAATGGACGCAAAATCCCCACAACAGCAGTTCCATCTCAATAAACAGCCCCTGCATCGCAATTTACGGCCTGTGTCTATCACAAAATGCAAGCTAGCAAATAATTGTGTTTTGATGAGGACTGTGAATGTGTTCAATTCCAGGGACATATTTTCACATGTGCTGCATATCTCAGAGCTGTCGGGACAGTTCTCTCTTCACAATGGACTAGAAATATAACCCCTCAGATATAAATTGGATAAAAATAGCATCTTTAGGGCTATGTGTTATCAGCACATATGCATGAAATGAGAGAGAGAGAGAGAGAGAGAGAGAGAGAGAGAGAGAGAGAGAGAGAGAGAGAGAGAGAGAGAGAGAGAGAGAGAGAGAGAGAGAGAGAGAGAGAGAGAGTATATCAATAGTGCCATTAAAGTCTGCAGATGGGAAATGACTTGAATTCACAAGGACCTGAATCACAGATAACCCTTCTAAATTACCAACAATCAGGACCGGCGCTGCCGGGCCGGTGATCGAAAGTCAAAGGTTGTTCATCACGAAGAAACCTGAATGGATTTGAGCCCCTATAGCAACAACTTTAGCAAGAGAGCGCCGATGCTAAATATTAATGTGTGCAGGGCCGTAGCGGCCTCTCCAATGCGGGGGGGGGGGGGGCAGGGGGGCTGCAACCACGCGCTGCAGAAGCCTCATTTCAGCATCTGCCACAGCCATTGATTTAAGGACTTGCGTCAGCAGAAGCCTCATTTAAGAGAGTCATCGGTCTCGCCAGCCTGGATTCTCTCAAAGGTTATTAAGCTGCCCCGTGATCGGGGGACGGCAGAGCGCAATTTTGTTTGCGTTGGCCATTGATTGCCCTGTCTTGTTTGTGCGGAGCCATTCGAGGCGCCTGCCCGAGTGTCATGAAAGGGAGAGGGACATAATGTGTGACCTGGAGTGATGATTAGAGAGAGGGAGAGGGCGAGGTGGCAGAAACAAGAGATGAGAGCACAGATTGAGCGGGAACAGCCTCCTGATGAGGACCACTGCGAAAACACGGCATTGTCGTAGAAGCCCGAGTCGTTGCCGGCTGTAATCCGCCGCCCGGCTCTGTCATTACTTAAAATCCATGCGGCAAAGCAGCATCGGCTAATGAGAAATCTGTATTCATGTAATGAACGAGTATAACGGCAAAAGCCAAGTCTGAAAACAAAGCTATATTTCTTAACTGTGTATTGTTCAAGGGGTCCATTCTGCTCTTCTTTATCTAAGAAACATGTGCTGGCGCATGTTCGATACTAGCTGCAAAAGGAATAAGGGGGGGGGGGTTTAGAAAAAGTCAGTGTCCGTGAAAATCACCAGACAAAAGGCAACAAAAAAACAGCATACATCTATTTAATTGCCTCTGTAATTACTCCTACAAAGTGTGATGTTTTTATGCATGAGTTTAAAGTCGGAATGAATACACGGCTGAGTATAAAGCAGTTAGTGACACCATGTTAATGTGCTCCATAATGGACCCCACAGTCTTTGATTATTCGTTTTCAAATCTTTTGATGTTATGCAGCGGCACGGTGGCGCAGTGGCTAGCGCGGTCGCCCCACAGCAACAAGGTCCTGGGTTCGAGCCCCGGGGTAGTCCAACCTTGGGGGTCGTCCCGGGTCATCCTCTGTGTGGGGTTTGCATGTTCTCCCCGTGTCTGCGTGGGTTTCCTCCGGAGGCTCCGGTTTCCTCCCACAGTCCAAAGACATGTAGGTCAGGTGAATCGGCCGTATTAAATTGTCCCTAGGTGTGAATGTGTGTGTGTGGGCCCTGTGATGGTTTGGCGGCCTGTCCAGGGTGTCTCCTCGCCTGCCACCCAACGGCTGCTGGGATAGGCTCCAGCTTCCCTGTGACCCTGAGAGCAGGATAAGTGGTTGGGATAATGGAAGGATGGATGGATGTTGTGCAGCTGTGTGTAAGCCTCGGGATCCCTCACATCAGTACGTCAAGGACTTTCCCACGACTCGGTAACTTCTCAAGACCGTAAAACCGTGGTCTTATTTGAGTTTGTTTAAAGAGTGACCAGTTCTCAAATACTTACTCTATTGTATGTATGACTTGATAACAGAAAAATAACACAACGACGTCCCACAAGTACAAATGCAGAGCAAGCTAATTATCAACCTTGCCAAAACGAACATTTTTTTTACATCCCTATCAGGGATCATTGTGAGGCAACTCAGTTGACTACATTGGTTTGCATTCAAGATGAATACTACCTTTACTCACATCCATCAGCAGTCATAGAGGACCATCTGTTCGTATCACCGGGAGATTAAATTTGGCAGGTGGCAGACGTTTTTCTGATTATTGCCAATTCTTACAATTAAAACACAAGCCCACAACAGTTTCGTTTGGACAGCTGCCGAGGATGTGGTAGAAACGAGTCCACGTTACACCGAGGAGAGCATGTAAAACAAGCTAATTTACTTTAGATGAAATCCAGGGTGAGTTCGATGACTGGGCGACGCGATATTGAAACGCGAGCTCTTACACTGTGTATTATCACACCGAATTTGTTTGGAGTTGTACCCAACTGTACAGTATCATACCTCACTGCAGCCTCCTCATAGACTAACCTCTTATAACTGGGAGCAGCAGCCTGTTATTATTTTCTATCCTGATTTCAGATATTCCCTTACGACATAAACCCACTACAAATTACACCGAAACAAATTTACTGGCATCTTGAGATTTGCAATATAATGTAACTGCTACTTCCACTCACCGTGCCGTTTATCATATGTTTAGCTTTGCCAAAAGTGTGGACACGTTATTCAGCCGAGACAAACTGGGTGCCCAGAAATAGTTGTGCTTATGGCCCAAGTCTCTACAGCCACAAATAACCCTACTAGGTTATTTACTGTTTCAATATAGAATAAGGGGGGGGGGCCAAAATAGGGGAGGAGACTGCGTTCCTGCTCCGTTTTTGGGAGATAAATGAATGGATGTTTATATATCGGGGAGGCCCTTTAGGAAGTGAAAAGGTTTGGATCATGGCAGCTCGTAGAGAGGTAATGCTGTACATACTCTGATGCTAGCCACGGTGAGCGACAACAATAAAATAAATTACACTAAAGGACAATTAAGCAAAAGGCACTATTTTGATTCCGGTCGGTTAATTTTCCCTATCCATACATTTTACTGAGCATGATTGGCTTCTTACGCTCCAGAGATATAATGTCTGTTTGGGTTTTTTTTTAATTTTATTTTTATTTGAGGCACGTTGTTCGTGCTGAATATGGTTATTAACTCAGATATTCTCATAGTCTTCCCCAGTGATGTTTTTTTTTACATGCTTTAAGTGTTGTTAGTTGAGTTCTGTTTTAGATGCTTCGGATATTTCTATCTAAATCTTTCTTTTGTTGGTGGTATCCAATCATCTGCTGTTGCGACAATCAGATTTCCCCAAGAGGATCATAAAACATTCCTCTAATCTAATCTAGTCTAATCTAATCTAATCGAATCTGCTCTGATATGATCTAATCTGATCAATATCATATAATCTGATCTGATCTGATCTAATTGTGTCTAATCTGATCTGATTTGATCTGATCTAATCTAATGTCTCAAATTTCAAGTGTCAACTTTCAAGTTTATTTTTTGCATATGAAAAACAAGTTTACACTTATTTTGATAATGAAATGCTTGTTATGCTGGCTCAACACACACATGGGAGATAAAAGCGCTTATCTCTACAAATTATTTAGAGAAACCAAAGTGTAGGAACAGACTACATGTGCCGAAGCAGTGCAGACCTTGGATGTATTTTGTTGGACAGTGTGGTACGGTATGTCTGTACAACAGTAAGGCGACATATGGAGCGGTATCGTAAACAGTAAACTTGTGCAAATGGCAGATTTGAATAATGAATAATCAGATTCTGTTTGCATGATAATTTCTGTGTTTGTGAGTCGGTTTTATGATATCTCAGTAACTTCAGGTTCAGTTCAGGCTCAGTTCTGACCAAAGTTTGGGGAACGAGTTCTTCCACTTTGACAAAATTACACCGACTGGCCCGAGGGGGATGTTAAAATTGTTTGTTTGTCTGCTTTGTGTCATATCTTGGAGACATCAGCTCTGATGTAGACAAAACACTTTAGCGAGTGATGTCGGGGGGGGGGGGTTCACAGTTGCAGACAAAAATAAATGGAAATCCAATATGGGAACTCTGACTTTACATTTCCTGTTACCTTGTAACTCATCGGATATGCTGAAGCGTGCATGTGGATAGTAGGAAGACATTTTGCACAGCTCATGTGCAGCTGTTCTGGGGTATAGTTTAGGCAGCTAGTATAACTAGACCCCTTTCCCTTGGCCTAATCTGATATACAATCTAAAAACAAATCCTTCCCTCTCCATCTCCAACACATATCAGTTAATATTGCGTTAATATTTCACATGAAACGTTAGTTCACTGGTAATATCTTGAAAGCAGTACTGAACGCGTGTGTCCTTGCTTAACTCAGATAAGAGGTTCTGCATTATTATATCCACAAAATAGGAAAATAAAAGGTCTCCTCTCAGATTGAGGTCACCTATATTTGAGCACTAAATGTTCTGGCTAAAGTGTTCTCACAGTGTTCAGTTTTGCTGTACAGATGCATCACAGTTGCATGGAAACACGTTGACACAAAACTCACATCCATTAGTTACAGTATCCCCCTGCAGGCGGAAGATATTAGTAAATGTTTTGTCCATAACCGTCACTCAAAACATGGATTGAAATTCCACTGGAACAGGACCATCATGTGATTTCGTATGCCATGGGAAATATCCAGCACACGAACTTGCCCACAGCACCACCAAACACAGGCGAAATGAAAACTAATGGCTAAACCCAAATCTGAAGGCTATATTTCAACTTTAGGTTTTGTTTTTTTCCTCCCAGTTGTATCCGGCCAATTGCCCCGCTCTTCCGAGCCATCCCGGTCGCTGCTCCGCTGCTCCACCCCCTCTGCTGATCATGGGAGGGCTGCAGACTACCACATGCCTCCTCCGATACATGTGGAGTCGCCAGCCGCTTCTTTTCACCTGACAGTGAGGAGTTTCACCAGGGGGACGTAGCACATGGGAGGATCACGCTGTCCCTCCCACCGAACAGGCTCCCCGACCGACCGGAGGAGGCGCTAGTGCAGCGACCAGGACACATACCCACATCCGGCTTCTCACCCACAGACACGGACCAATTGTGTATATAGGGACGCCTGAACAAGCCGGTGGTAACAGGGATTTGAACTGGCGATCCCCCATCTTGGTAGGCAACGGAATAGACCGCTACACCACCCGGACACCCCCAAGTTTACGTTTGATACCATGGTATGCTGAGCTCAATACCACAGAGGGACTGATGGAGGCCATGGTCTGAAACAAGGACCTCCACTCATGACTCGTGGAATAAAAGGTTTATTATTTGGTACAACCACTGACCTAAATATCAAGTGGACACAGCCGACGCATCCGGCCGGCATTTTCCTGAAGCAAGCGGCTCCACCTGCACTCCTCCCAATTTGTCAATTTGTCACATGCGCTACCACATCGATAGGATCGTGGGGACTGAGTCGCAGAGCCAATCAGAGATACTTGCCTCCGAGAGCCGATCAGGTTCCAGTTCACTGTGAGGCAACCTGCTCGTCTTTGTCCCAAACGGATGCTTAAATTGGGCTTTATTTTGGGGAAGGCAAAGCTGGCCCCCCATTGTGAGTCTACCACTGCTTGGCTGGAGATGTGTGCCATGGTTTTAGCTGTGGAAATGGCAGAACTCATTCAGACTGAGCTAGACCTCAAGCTAGACGCTACCCGACAGTGAGCTGGTCCTTGGGCATATCTACTATGAAATGTAGTGTTTCTGTGTGTGTGTGTGCTCAGGGGAGTCCAGCACATTCATCACTCAACAAAGGCACGATAGTGGTCCTATATTACGTCCCGTGTGTTACGTTTTAGTCTAATTATAGTCTTGTAATGAAGTAGGAAGGGTGCATGCAGTTCCTATCTACAAACACAAATCTGAGACAGCCACTCCAATGATAATGAATTAAGTGAAATATACATTTTCTTCTAGAAATAGTTCAAAATGAGAAGAAGCGACAGGGAAAAAAAAAGAAATTGGGCGTGAAATTGTTCTGCGGCACATCAAGGGACTCACTTTTAACTTGGAGTGAAGCCTCGATTTTCTTTTTTCCTTTTTAGATATTCTTCCCCAAATGAAATGGCTGCGTTTTTGGCTGCCAGAGAAAAGAACCTGGGAGAGAGAGAGAGAGAGAGAGAGGAAGGACGAGGGCGGTATCAAGACACAGACAAAAGGCTGTGAGGGACTGTGAGCGAGCAGGCAAGCGTATGAGCGAGGGAGGGAGCAAGGGTGCGACAGATCAAGTTTACGGGTAAAAAGGCAGTACATGAATACCGTACAGAGAACGAGGAGGGTAGAGAGGCTTGAAAAGCGGAGGAGCGTTGTTAATTACACAGTAATGCACCTCCGTATCAGACGAGGTTTGGCTACTCCTGCTTTACCGGCTGCATTTCTTCCTGTTCTCTCTCTGATCAGGAGTTGTCTCCGCATTGGCCATCTGCTGCAACCCAGAGCGCCTTATCCTGCATACCAGGATGCGTGCATGTGTGTGTGTGTTTGTGTTGGTGCAGGTGTGTGAATTTGCATTTCAATATGAATGTATTTATGTGTGTTTGGCTTTTCTCTGACTTTTTGCACCCCTGTGTGTTTACATATGTCTATTTGCATGCATGGTGCATACACACATTGTCGTTTTTATGTGTGAATGTATTTGTGTGTTCATGCGTGGCTGTGCATACTCTTTTGGGTCAATGGATGTCTCTACGTGCTAAAAAAAACAAACATGGTGAGCTAGACCTTGTTCGGCGAGCTCCTGTTGGCACGCCGGCCACTTTTGCATTGCGGCAGCAGACCCGCTGTGAACGGAGGGTCCGTGGTGGCTTCAGATGTGTCCGTAAACACAGTTGTCATCATCGACTGTCACGCCGCTGACACCGCTCCACTTTAGAGTACTTAAGCGTTGTGGGCCGGGGAATAAATCTGAAGGCGTGCGGCCAAAATGACCACAAAGAACTCCCATCTGCTCAGGCCCCTCTTTTTTTCCAGCAGAGCGGCCGTCCATTCACTCATCCATCCGCCCTGCCATCAAATATTTACAAGACATTAGCTCTGTATATAATTAATCGGTGCCATTAATAGAAAAAGCATTAAATTAATGATTTTCCATTAGGGAGATGTTTTATTGTGTTGTGGATTAGGCCTACGGGGCCCATGTCTGCGGTGGTTAATGTAAGCTGTCAGGCCCTGCTTTGTCTCCATTAAATAAACTGCGACACGAGTTCAGGGTGCTATGAATACTGCGGCGCGAGGGCCGAGGGTCCCGTCTAATCCGGACGCAACAGTTTGTTTGTGTCGGTGTGTGGGTGTGTGTGTGTATTTTATGCATGAGAACAGCGAGATGAATAAGGAGAGGGAAGGGAGCGGAATAGAAAATGGGCGAAGGAGGGATGACTCATGCAAACCAAGAAACGGGAATTTAATTGAAATAGCAAAGTGCCGTCAAGTGAAACGGGTTTTTTTTTTTTTAGCAAATTAAGTAAAACAAACCAATATACCGACACACTCCGCTGTTCATCCGGATGTGCACAGCCGGGGGCGGGGGGCCCTGACCTTTAGCGTTACACAAGTAAGTACAGGTCTGCACATACAGACCCTGATGACCATTTTTCTGTTCCTCGCATCCCCTAGGGGTATTTATATATATATATATTTTTTTTTTCCATCGTCATTGATCAAAACCACCTGTCATATACTGCCGCATCCTCGGCCGATCCTCTTCCCTTTCAGGTCGCCAAGCTGCAGAGATGTGAAACGACACAGGGGAAACCTTAACACCCCCCCCCCACCCCGCCAACAATAACGTGTCAATTAGGCTTCTTTACATCAGATTAACGCGTTCCCTTCCAAGAGGCTGCTGAGCGAGGAGAGCAGCTCTGTCTATCCTCCTGGGGCTCGGCAGAGAGGCTGGATCATACAGCTTACCGTGGGCTTTTCATCTCGCTGTCCCTGCACACACACACACACACACACACACACACACACACACACACACACACACACACACACACACACACATACACACATATAGTAGCTCTGCACCTTCCCTTTTCCTCTATTGTGGCAACAGCAGCAGCAGCAGCAGCCTACATGAGGACGGCTGGTGCATTTAAATGAGGACAGGCAGGGTGCTTCCCGATGAGGCTCACACTCGTCCATCTCCTGCTGTCTGCTACGTGGAAGTCTGTCTGCACCGGAGGTCCAGACAGAACGTGGGTAAACCGACCTTTGGTGTGTGATGTTTTTTCTCTCTCTCTCTCTCTGCGAAGGGAATAAAGAGCAGTGTTTAAAATGATACTGTGCTGTCTGTAAGTGCTGAGGTAAGTAATGGGATCAGTTGTACTAAAGGCACCGTCTTGCTGCTGAGTGATGGTTCTGGCTGTGTGGCTGTGGTCAGGAACAGGCAGTCAGCAATTTCCCAGAAATGCACTGTGGTGTTGCCCTGTGGAAGTGGACGGCTCCGCACGGCACCACACCCAGATGTGTCTCCGTGTCTGCTCGCGGTGGGAAAGCGGAGGACGGAGCGCGGTGGGGGTCCGGCTTATGTTTCGACGTCACTCGGCGGCCGGTGTTAAATGTATTAACATCTCTTTATGTGGTACTTGCCCTCATATAAAGAATTCAGGAGGCCTCGTTCGCAGTTTCTATAACTGGTTCATGAGAGTGCCGGGATCATTTTCGCCGGTAGGTGCTGGGTTCTCTCGACACCGTTTGCACACTTGTGACTCTTGAATGATGTGCCCTATCTTGTCTGGAGTGGCTGCTCTGAAACAGGAGCAGCAGGAGCATCTTCATATCCACCACCCCCCCCCCCCACCCTCCACCCCAGCTCAGCAGTGACTCTTGTGTGGATCGAAGGGAGAGGTGCACGCCACATGTGAGCCGGTCCAGCCTGTGACTCAGACAAGTTGGCACGGTGACGGTGACTGTGTATGCCCATGTGGCGGCCGTGGTAGAAAACCTTTCCACTATTTTCATGTCTATGTGCGTCATTCAGAGAGCCCTGCATCATTTATGCCGTACCTCAAATGAGGGCCTTCTGCGTCTAAATAAAGGCTACCGGGCCTTACGTAACATCTCGAGGCAAAGCACGCGTTGACAGTACCCAGAGGAGAGACTCGACATGACCTGCCCTCGCAAGCGAGTCTCTCTCCCTTTTCTGACGAGCCTCGGCAGTTTTACCGGGGTTTGTCGAAGGATCTCCGAGGAAAGGCCCTTTGTTTGAAACGGCCCCGCTCGCATTACTTTATTCACCGGCGTCCACCTGAAAAATAAAGCCTGAGCGTTCGGCGGTGCCCTGAACCCAGCTGCGACCAGTCCGCATGGATTTTGTATTTCCTGACCATGTCGGACCAGCGCTCGACATTTCCCGAGGAGCCGTGAGTCACACGCGCATTTATGACATTTATAAAGTCGTTGAGGGAAGGATGTCGGCCACTGCTCTGCCAGTCTTCTCTTGTTACCGAGCACGCCAGCCCGTAATGGCTTCAGCAGACTAAGGCTGAAAGAGGTGGCCGATCAATTGCCGAACCCTAAATGTAGCAGGGAGGAAGCTGCTTTTAACGTGGTATTCCCGTGAATTGGCTCAACGGGGGGGGCGGCGTTCACAAGGAAACAGCCAACAGAAATCTACTGGGTTTTGCAGCCAGCTAGATTGCCAGCAGGCCAGGAAGAAGAAGCAGATGGGGCAAACAGACCTTGATTGGTTTTTTTCCTTCTCCATGTTAGAGCATCACGGGCAACGAGGCTACAAAACGGTCATCCGTGGCTAGCTACGCTGTCGCCAAGTTGCCCCTCAGGTGGCGCTCAGGTGCTTCTTAAGGTGGATAGTGTTAGCATTACAGTTAGTTTTCACCAAAAGTTTTATAGTACATAGACCCACTACTCCAACGACTGATGCCATCATCATCATCATCATCATCATCATCATCATCAGTTCTGTAACCTATGGAGGTCGGAGGAGCACAGCTGATGCCTCAACAAGTCTCTTCCACTGTTCCCTATCCATCACAGCTCTCCCCGCCTCCGCTACGCTCATCTGTAGCCATTCTCCGATGTTGTTTACCCAGGTTTTTCTCGGTCTCCCTCTCTTCTCTTCCTCTAGTAAGAAGCTTTTTTTCCGGACCCCCCCCCCCTTTTTTTCTTCCCAATTGTACCTGGACAATTACCCCACTCTTCCGAGCCGTCCCGGTCGCTGCCCCACCCCCTCTGCCGATCCGGGGAGGGCTGCAGACTACCACCTGCCTCCTCCGATACATGTGGAGTCGCCAGCTGCTTCTTTTCACCGGACAGTGAGGAGTTTCGCCAGGGGGATGTAGCGCGTGGGAGGATCACGCTATCCCCCCCCGGTTCCCCCTCCCCCCCGAACAAGCCCCCCGACCGACCAGAGGAGGCGCTAGTGCAGCGACCAGGACACATACCCACATCCGGCTTCCCACCCACAGACAGGGCCAGTTGTGTCTGTAGGGACGCCCGACCCAGCCGGAGGTAACACGGGGGATTCGAACCGGCGATCCCCGTGTTGGTAGGCAACGGAATAGACCGCTACGCTACCCGGACGCCCGTTAGAGGCGTTTTTTATTATTTACTTTGCGGTAAATGGAAAGTTGGGGATGAGGTTAACAGCCAGAATTAGTTTTCCCTCCATTTAGGTGGACCGTTGGGGAGGGAGGAGAAAGAGAGTGTAAATGGTGAAGGAACTATAAGTCATGACTGATGGATGCTTCCCCGCATCATTGGAGCACTAAAAAAGTTGAACTTTTTCGTTTAACTTAATTTCAACTTGGGTCTGTTGCCTGAGATGTGGCGCCGCAGCTCGGCCGTGCGTCTGTAGCTTCATGTCACTGACTTCTATCGGAAAAAGACTTGTTGCCTTTAGCTTTGTCGCTGGTAATCTGAATATCCGATTGGATTCACATCCCATTTTGCGCCACCCACCATTTAATAGGAGGATAGAAAACCGACTGGCTGTTCTGCAGCCTCGTTCTTACGGCGTCCAACAACAATGAGATTACGCCGTCTCTCCGGTTAACCCCACGCGCCCTTTAATCTCGGCAGTTACTCGCTCGAGTTTCCATAATAACAGTGGTTCAGACAGAAAATAGACACCCTCCCCTGCCTGTCTTTCAGCGACAATGCCAAAGATAGCTGTGGAGGTTTTTGCATCGGGGAAGCGGTTCCACCAGAGCCGGCACCCGACACATAGACTAAACTAACAACAAAACCCCGTCAACCCCAACTCACAGGAGGAGACCAGACAGAGAAATTTCGAGCAGGTCTGGGGAAACTCTGCGCCCCGCCAACAGCCGTGGCAGTGATGGGGCCTGATGACCTCTCAACGCTCGGGAACAGGCTGCTGTCACCTGGCTGGTAATTACCTGCCAGTCACAACACCGTAGATGGGAGTAGAGAGGGGCTGCGGGGGGGGGGGGGGAGGCAGTCAGACAGCAAGTCCTGTCGTAGGGAGAGAGAGAAGACAAGGGAAGTTGGATTAAGTCAAACAGCCCTCTGACGGGTGACGTAAATCTCATGCCTAGCCGAGGTACTCCAGATCCAACCCTGTTTCGGCCCAGTACGTAAATGCGTATGGGTGTGATATAATTACCTTTAACTATACGTCCAACGCCAACTCTGCACATGTATCCTGTTTCTGCACTTCGATTTCTGTAAGTACTTTTATAAGTACTTGTATTTCCCGGTTGTGTGTTGTCCCAGCACAATTAGCATTTCCTTATGAGAATAAGTAACGTGACACTTGAGTATTCACTCTTGGCTTCTGAGGATCGCTCTCTTGATTTCTACCCTGGTCGAGACGGCTTTTGATTGGTTCTGAAACAGCAGTAAAGTTATAGCTAGTATTTTACCCCTATATGTTATACTCGTCGCTCAAGTAGTACACGGGCAAGTTTAACTTCTACAGTCAAGTCAAGTTTATTTGCACAGCCCAACATCACACAGTATTCCCGAAGGGCTTTACGATCAGTGCGATACATGACGGCCTTTATCCTTGGACCCAGATGCAGTGAGGAGCCGGTGGGTGGGGGGGGGGACTCCTCCAGGCCACAAAGCCGGCTCTGCTGCTCAGCGGGGCCCTGCAGAGAGAATAGACTTCACACGCTCACAAGGGGCGAGGCGCACTTTGACACAGCGCTCACGCAGGGCGAGAGCGAAGACGAGAGAAGCGACGAGAGTGATGCAGAAGTTGTCACAGCTAAAACAAAACAGTATAAAAAGCAATTTCAAACTAGAACGGTGCAAACGATGGCATAAATCTCCCGGAGGCGGGGACCGTCTCCAAAGGGGAAGCGGCACGCATCACAAGGTGGTCGAAAGAGAGGGAGGGAGAGAGAGAGATGATTCATGGTCACTAGACAGTCCATAAAGGAACCATTTTTTTCTGGGAGGTGAGAAAGGGAGAGAGACGGAGAGAAAAAGAGAGGCGGGGGGAGGAGGAGCACATGGGCACACATGTGCTCAGAGATACAAACAGAAAGTTAGGGCGGTGCGGTGCAGAATGTTCAGGGACGGTCTCGTCAGCAGGACGAGACCAAGACATGACTGCTGAGACCTGCAGTTATGGATACACCAAGACCCTCCCCAAACAGGATAGTTGTGACAAAGCTCAGAAGGAGGCCAAACTACCAAAGAAATAAAACAACGGGCATCCGGGTTGGGTAGCGGTCTATTCCGTTGCCTACCACCACGGGCATCGCCGGTTTGAATCCCCGCGTTACCTCCGGTTGGTCGGGCGGCCCTACAGAGACAATTGGCCGTGTCTGTGGGTGGGAAGCCGGATGTGGGTATGTGTCCTGGTCGCTGCACTAGCGCCTCCTCTGGTTGGTTGGGGTGCCTGTTCGGGGGGGGGGGGACTGGGGGGAATAGCGTGATTCTCCCACGCGCTACGTCCCCCTGGCGAAACTCCTCACTGTCAGGTGAAAATTAGCGGCTGGCGACTCCACATGGATTAGTAGAGGCATGTGGTCTACAGCCCTCCCTGGATTGGCAGAGGGGGTGGAGCGGCGACCGGGACGGCTCGGAAGAGTGGGGTAATTGGCCAAGTAAAATTGGGGAGAAAAGGGGGGGAGGTAAAACAACTAGTTGAAAGTTAATGAGAACAGATGGGGTTTCAGTTTAGATCTGAAAGAGTCTACAGAGTCAGATCCTCTGATGGTGGCTGGGGGGTCTGCTCTAAAGAAAAGGGGGCATGATAAGAGAAGGCTGTGTAGCCTGCAGACGTCTTTTTAAGTCCGGGGACAGAGAGGAGGCCTGCACTTCCAGAACAGAGGGCGCGAGAAGGTACATAAGGCTGTATAAGATCTGACAGATAGGAAGGGCCAAGCCAATTAAGTATTTTATAGCTTAAAAGCAGCAATTTAAAGTCAGATGCAAGTATAGCCGGCGAAGGGAGGCCGGGATCAGTGTGATACGGTCAAACAGTTTTGTTTTAGTTAATATTCCAACAGCGGCATTTCCAACCAGCTGACGGTTTTTAGTGCTAGCGCGTGGCAGGCCAGGAAAAAAAGGACATTGCAGCAATTTAATCTGGATGAAACCCAAAGTATGGGTCATGATCTCAGCATCAGCCATGGACAGAAAAGACCGGATTTTAGTCATGTTTTGTAGGTGGGAAAAGGAGCTCTCGGTGATTTCGCTGAAGTGAATTTCAAAAGATAGGGGTTGATCAAGAATAACACCAAGATGGGCGTCCGGGTGGTGTAGCGGTCTATTCCGTTGCCTGCCAACACGGGGATCTCCGGTTCCGGATACCCGTGTTACCTCCGGCTTGGTCGGGCGTCCCTGCGGGGGGGGGGGGGGGCGGATGTGGGTATGTGTCCTGGTCGCCGCACTAGCGCCTCCTCTGGTTGATCAGGGTGCCTGTTCAGGGGAGAGGGTGAACTGGAGGGAATAGCATGATCGTCCCCCCCTGGCGAAACTCCTCACTGTCAGGTGAAAAGAAGCGGCTGGCGACTCCACATGTATCGGAGGAGGCATGTGGTAGTCTGCAGCCCTCCCCGGATTGGCAGAGGGGGTGAAGCAGCGACCAGGATAGCTCGGAAGTGTGAGGTGATTGACCAAGTACAATTGGGGAGAAAGGGGGGGGGGCACCAAGATTTTTGGCTGTGGAACTCTTTGGGAGATCACACAGTTGTCAAGAGATGCCATTTCTTTTTCTTTTTTTCCTTCCCCTCCTTTTTTTCTCCCCAACTGTACCTGGCTAATTCCCCCACACTTCCGAGCCGTCTCGGTTGCTGCTCCACCCTCTCTGCTGATCTGGGGAGGGCTGCAGACTACCACATGCCTCCACCGATACATGTGGAGTCGCCAGCCGCTTCTTTTCACCTGACAGTGAGAAATTTCGCCAGGGGGACGTAGCGCGTGGGAGGATTACATATTCCCCCCAGTTACCCCTCTCCCCCGAACAGGCGCCCCAACCATCCAGAGGAGGCGCTAGTGCAGCGACCAAGACACATAACCACATCTGGCTTCCCACTTTAGACACGGCCAATTGTGTCTATAGGGACGCCCGACCAAGCCAGAGGTAACACAGGGATTCGAACCAGCGAGTACTGTAGACAATGGGATAGACTGCTATGCTACTTGGACGCCCAGCATCTCGTTTTTTTTTTTTAAGAATTAAGTAGAAAGAAGTTAGATGACTTCCATATTTTCACTGCAGACAAGAATGCCTCTAGATTTCTGGTATGAGTGGTTGTCTCACTTGATGTGTACATACTGCCGAGTATCATCTGTGTAGCAGTGGAAATTTATTCCATAGCTCCGTATAATATGGCCAAAGGACCAAGAACTGAGCCCTGGGGTACACCATATTTCACTGCAGGAAAATCAGATGTAACATTACAATGGAAGACACTGTGTTCTATCAGACAAATCAGACTTGAGACAAGACAGAGCCAGACCTGAAATGCCTGGTTAATTCTCAAGGCGGTTAAAAAGTATACCATGATCCATCCTGTCGAAAGCTGTGCTAAGATCAAGCAACAGTAGTGCTGACTTGGAACTGGACTCCATAGCAAGCAAAAGGTCGTTCACCACTTTTGTGAGTGCAGTTTCAGTGGCATGACAGGCTCTAAGTGCAAATTAAAATGGTTCAAAGAGATTGTTGTGGGAAAGATGATCAGCTGTATTTTTTTAATATAAAATAGGAATAGACTTTAAGAAATTGAACTATTCCTTCAAACACAACACAAAATGAAAATTGACTTTTTTTAACATAGTTACCTCACCTCCCAAGTCATAATATGCACCTTTTCAACAACTTATGCCCCCCCCCAAAAAAAAATCACAAAATTCTGTTTTTAGCTCATTTTCCAACAAAATCTGATCACCTTAACGTCCTCTAAAACAGATGAGCTTTTGAATCAGAATCAGAATCACGTTTATTGCCAAGTAGTTCAAGAACGTACAAGGAAATGTGACTTGGTGTGCTGGTGCATGAGGGAACAATCAACAGCAACAGCAAGGTAAAAGTTAAAAGAATAATAGAATATAAAATAAAAACAAGTGAAATCAGGTGCAATAATAATAATAATAATAATAATAATTATAGGGTTGCATCACTACATCTGAGTGGGTGGGTGAGCAACATACCAACCAATGTCATAAAATGTTCTGCACCACCCAATCAAATCCTGAAATATCGACTCGCATCTCTCCCTGTGTTTCGTCATGCCCTATTGTCCTGTTTCCCTTGGAAATACGTAACATTACTGAGCCGAGATATGCTCTGAATGCTGCTTCATGTTGTCTTTAAGACATCACAAACAACTGTTAGCAGAGCATCAGCTTTTTGTCCCTGATGCACTACTGAGTGATCCCTCTCATAGCCCAGTTACACAACATCCGCACCAGGGCTTGTCGACAAAATAACTCTCATAAATTCCCATTAAACACATGAAAATATGTAATAACCTCATCATGTCTACTTATATATCTTAAAAGCGGAATGATTGGCACACAGGATCCAAAAACCCTGTTCAGTTAAGCCTTAGCTAAGAAATCTAAATGGATCCAGATGTGTTTCTAGGGGATCCCAAAATGACAATAACACTTCAGAGGTCTACAGCGAGAGGAAATGAGGCGGAGGGATAGGATGGAGATACAGAGCTTTGAAACGGAGACCAGAGACATGAGTGCGGCGCAGTGGAGGGAGGCAGCAGCAGACCCATGCTCCTCCTTTAATGACACCAATTTGAGGGGCTTTTAAGATGAGACACCGCTGTGCTGCAGCTCAGAGCTTTGATATTGACGCTCGCTGTTACACGGGACAAAGTGCAGACAACACAACGGTCCTGACCCATGTCGAGACAGATGGCTAGCGATGAGAGGGAGACCAGGATATAAAAGGGTTATTGGCCTAACCAGAGCCGGGTTAAGTCCTGAAATTCATCGATTTATTTCATGAGGCGGGAGACTACAAAGTCAAACATCTGGCCATCTTCTGATGAGGAGAACTTCAGAGCAACGTGCTGTAAATGGATGAACAGAGAAACCAAAAAACATGTTTTCATACCATCAGTGTCTCTCAATGGGAGTTTGTCCTGCGCTGTCCTGGCCTGTACTTGATATCTGATCATCCAGAGAAGAGTTAAGAGGTTATTGACTGTCACAGCTTGAGTGGTTTATTCCCTGTTGTCAGAAAACACAGCCTGCAGTGTCAGATTTGTTTAAAGCGTTGTTCACATGTGGTGGCGCTGCATTGTGTTGTCGGATTCATTATTTAGCTGCAGATATTAAAATTACATTGTTTTGTGCTTCCGGGCTGCTGCTCTTGACGGCTGCACGTCAACTCGACTTTAAAGCACGAGGCAGAAGTTCGTCTGATGCATATGTCAGAAGGGAAATCGTGTATTGGCTTGTTAGAAATCGCTACTGGCAGCGATTTCAGATATCAACATGCAATGGACATGAAATAATGAGAACTTCTCTTTTTGAAGACGGAAAAGAACAACAAAAAAAGGAACCGCAGTACACAGAAAACTTCCAAGTTTGAAGGATTCCTAGTCTCAGGGCTTTGTAGGAAATCATTTTCCAAGACCTTTGCTCGGATAAACATGAGAGCCGTTGCTCATGGAAGGTCACATTGTTCAGTATTAACTGTGAACTTCAAGCAGCGATGTACTCTCTCTGTGTCTAAAAATACTGATGAAAATATGTGATCTCGGCTAAAGATGACATGGTAAAAATAAACCAGCTCACTGGGTAAGAATTAGATTTTATAACTTAATAATTTCCCATGACCTCAATGATATTTGCAGGACGTGAATTCTGTCATTTGCAGGGGTTTCTACCACTGTGAAAACCAGTCTATAGATTTCCAGATTTTCCGGGTTTTGCAGGATGTGTGGGATACCTGTTACTTTACTATTCCTAAACAAGCCAAACTAGTATAAGGAGAAGCGAAAGCCTCGCCTGCCAACATGGGGAGATCACCGGTTTGAATCCCCGTGTTGCCTCCGGCTTGGTCGGTCGTCCGTGTCTGCGGGTGGCGAGCCGGATGTGGGTATGAGTCCTGGTTGCTGCACTAGCGCCTCCTTTGCTCGGTTGGGGGTGCCTGTTTGGGAAGAGGGGAGGGGGAACTGGGGGGAACAGCATGATCCTCCCACACGCAACGTCCCCCTGGTGAAACTCCTCACTGTCAGGTGAAAAGAAGCGGCTGGCGACTCCACATGTATCGGAGGAGGCCTGTGGTAGTCTGCAGCCCTCCCCGGATCGGCACGGGGGTAGAGCAGCAACCGGGACGGCTTGGAAGATTGGGGTAATTGGCCGGATACAAGTGGGGAGAAAAAAGGGGGGAAAATCCCCCGGCCCCCCAAAAAAAGAGAGAAGTGAAAGCAGTCCGTCTCCAGCTGACCTCAGCAGATTTTGGCCTTGTTGTGCCCCTGTCCCATCCTCAGTGACCTACTGCCCTCCCTCCATCATGTGGTGGGGAGCACGATGCCCCCCTCTGACCTCCTCTCTTGGGCAGATTTCCCATTTGTACCCTCATAAGGGGACCAGGTGGATGGAGAAAAAAAGGGTTCGGACTTGAGGAGGGCTTCAGATAAACCTGTGGACTTACGCCGAAGCTAGAGGGCAAAACAAATTGAAGACTTACAAATACCGTGTCAGCGATTGGAAATGTGTCTCAGAGACCAGCTAATAAAGGATCAGCGTAGATTTCCCAACCAAACAAAAGGGAAATGAGATGAGCAATATCTGACTAGCTGGTCACCATTGTGCTTTTAGTACAACAATAGGGAAATCTTATTCGAGGACCATGATGAAATGATTTCATGCCAATATCACGAGAGCAAGGAGCCATAATAGGGTTATTGAATTACTCTGGGGGGTGGGGGTGGGAGGAAGAGGGGGCTTTTTTTAGCAGAAATTAAAAAGTACATTTCACTGCAGTTCATCACCTGCCAGTTATTATAAAAAAAACCATCCATGGTTGTGGCACCTGTTTGAGCTTTTTGACAAATAAACCGGGTCGGAGAGATCAGGCTGGATTTCGTTTCAGCGGACTCACGACGAAGAGCCCCGCTCCGATTTATTGTTTTCCGTCAATTAACGCCCAGCAGAGAATTCAATATGGCTCTGAATGGACGGGTACATCTTCAGAGCCAGGCTACTCGGGATGATAAAAAACCCCAGTGATTTGTCCTGGGTGCAGTTCCCGCAGATAAGCTCACAATCCCTCCCTTAAAACCCACACTCGTGAAGAGCGATGGCCCTATATTTCAGGCCGTTCAAGCCGTTTAGACCTCCAGCGGGAGCCCACCCGCCCCACCATCCCGCTCGGTCGCCACCCCCACCGGCTTCCGTTCCTTTCTCTCCTCTCAGGCGGGATGCCAACAGGATATTGGGGATAGGTTGTGGTGGAAATCAGCAAATCCACAATAGATCAGGGATAACGGTAATTCACCGACCGAGATGTGGAATCAAAACATCATGAGCACGCTGGGCCGGAGCTCTGGCTCCGTTCCTGAGGCTTTCGCTCCTGTTAGAATAGTGATACCACACTCGCCTCCAGTTTAGTGTTTGTCCACTGGTTTTGTAATCGCTGGTTTAAGAAGTGAGTCACTTATAGCCCTGTTAAAAAAAAATGACTGATTCCTTCATATGGCCTTTTATATCCATCCATCCATTATCCAAGCTGCTTATCCCAAGTCGAGCCCCGGGGTAGTCCAACCGTGGGGGTCGTCCCGGGTCGTCCTCTGTGTGGAGTTTGCATGTTCTCCCCGTGTCTGCGTGGGTTTCCTCCGGGTGCTCTGGTTTCCTCCCACAGTCCAAAAACATGTAGGTCCGGTGAATCAGCCTTGCTAAATTATCTCTAGGTGTGACTGTGTCGGCCCTGTGATGGAGAGGCGGCCTGTTCAGGGTGTCTCCCTGCCTGCCGCCCAATGACTGCTGGGGTAGGCTCCAGCATACCGTGACCTTTTATATAATATGTATATATATATTAAGGGAAGGATGTTGTATCCCTGAGTCCTTTGTCCTTGCGGCCCTTGTGTTAAGGCAGAAAGAGAGCCGGAGTACAATAGTTTCATTGTATTCTGATACACATAACAAGCTGAACTTGATACTCGGACAAACTCCCTGTGTTATTAGTCTACGCCTTCTTTGTCTGAGAGAAATTGTTCTTGGACTCAACACCACACACACACACACACACACACACACACACACACACACACACACACACACACACACACACACACACACACACGCATTATGATCTCTCTCCACCTCAAACCCATTTCTTCCTCTCTGTCTTTTCCCACCTCTCCTCTCTACCCCCCCCCCCCCACCGTCCCTCCCCCGGCGCCCACAGATACTCATTTTTCAACAAGCTCTGGTTCACTCTGGTCAGATTGTGTGTCACACGCACGCACGCACGCACGCACACGCACGCGCTGGCATCGCCCTCACGCGGAGTGTTTGCATTACCGATGTGCGGAGGAGAGGCGGCGGCGGCGGGTACCCGGAGGTGCTCATAGGCCAATTAATTTGAGGCGATACAGGCGAGTGGCGATTGATTGTCTGCCTCGTGTCGGCGTGATGCCCACAGGAAGGCAGCCAGTTTGAATCCGGGGCGCCTCGACAGCAACAACACAGAGCCGCGTGCCGGAGCAGCCGCGAGCTGGAGCTGCAGGATGCCACACGTGACGCATACTAACGCCGCCCGCCACACCGGGGTGGGGCGCGAGGTGAGCCGCGCGCCCATCCGGCTTGACGTACTGCTCTCGTTGCACCGGGCGTAATGAACCCACGCTGTTGGCTCCTGTACGAGGGAGAAAGGGTCAGGCAAAACAAAGGTGCCATTTTTCTGACTCACCCCCACCCCCACCCTTCTCTCTCTCTCTCTCACGCACTAATGGGTGAGTGGACCCTTGCGTTGCATTCTGGGCCTGCGTGGCACGCCACACCGCCGAGACGGGGGTCGCCCGTTTCAGGTGATTCGCAGTTCAAAGATAAACACGGGAGGAGGAAAACGAGCCGTGTTTACTCCGCCGGCGGATCTTTGATTAATGCCGCTGCTCCTCCTCTGCCTTCTGCTGCCTGATGCAGCGTTAATGCGCCGCTCTTCTCCATTTCCGGCGCCACTCTGGATGGATGGCGAGTAATTACACGCGCGGCAACGTGGAGAAATAAATAAACACTCTGCTTTCTCGCGCGTCCAGTCTGCACCCAGGCCGGTTTCATATCGCTTCTTCACCCCCAGATCGATAAAAACAAGGGTGGGTTTTGTGTGTCGGGGGGGGGGTCGTTCGCGTGAGAATCTGAACGCGCGTCTCTTCTGTGTTTTCTACCAGATTATTCAAATGCCGAGCTCGAGCGCGGCTCTTGTGCGTCTGCAGGCGAGCATGCGGTTGATGGAAGCGCGTGCAGACCGAGCTCCCGGCCTCCTCGGTCACCCAGTCCGGTTTAACGGGAAGCAGCGCGTGGTGGGGGACGGGGGGGGGGCAGGGGTGACAGTGCCACGAGAGCGCTGACCATGAAATTCATCATCGCGACAAATGAGATAATCTGCGGGAGCGGAGAAAGACACTTCCGGTTTGTTTTGGGTTTTTTTTTTTTACTCTTCGCCTCACTTCCTGAAGCGCCTCCGGCAACACGTGTGCCGCGCGGCCCGTGTCGTCTCTACCAAAATGTTTTGACGAGTTTTTGACAGAATACACATGTTTTTGCACGTTTGTGTTTATGTGCTTGATGTAGCAGAACAGCAGCCGAATCTAGGACATGTTGTTTTGTTTTTGTGCACTCTGATAAAGACAAGATACGGTGTGTAATGCGATGTCAGCCCAGCACATCTTATGGAGGTCTCATCCCACTCCGCTGTCTGACTGACAGACACACTCGACGCTGCCTCCGTCTCTTTTTGCTGGCCATTTGGGAAAAAGGAGCAGCTTTGAGCAGCCCGGCTGTGTGTTGTTATGCGGGGGTGTTCTCTTCCTTTCTTCTTCACACACACACACAATTCTCTCCTCCATCTCTCAAAGAGCCCTCCGCCTCCTCCCCTCCAGTGCTATTGGTTTGGGAGCCCAGCTCAGAGAGCAGAAGCCTGTCGACGGTCTTCCTCAGATTCCTCCTATCCTTCTTCACACTCTTTATCCCAGGCTTCAGTGGCCCAGAGTGCCAGTAGCCATAAGCCGGCACCTGCGATCCATGACTAACCCCTGCCGTCTTTGAGCGGACCCTGAGCACCTTCGTTATACGTCAGCCAAACTGGTGTGGTATACACCGATCAGCCAAAACATTAAAACCACCGGCCTAATATGCTGTTGGTCCCCCTCGTGTCGCCAAAACAGCTCTGACCTGTCAAGGCATGGACTCCACAAGACCTCTGAAGGCGTCCTCTGGTATCTGGCACCAAGACGTTTGCAGCAGATCCTTTAAATCCTGTAAGTTGTGAGGTGGGGCCTCCATGATGGGACTTGTTTTTGCAGCGCATCCCACAGATGCTCGATCAGACTGAGATCTGGGGAATTCGGAGGCCAGGGCAACACCTTGAACTCTCTGTCGTGTTCCTCAAACTACTCCTGAAGGGGTGTACCTGCTCTGCAGCGATTTTTAGGGAGGTGGTACGTGTCAAATTAATATCCACATGAAGGGCAGAGCCGGGGTTCTGTTATGGCAATTATTTAATTCCACTCTTGACAATAAACGAGGAGCGAGACAAAAATATCTTACAGTATTGTCACATGTTAATAGGTTCATGAACAGACACACAAAGCATGGATAGTTACGTGTGTGCCCTGATCTGCGAGTGCACTCCCTTTATAACTTGCACCACAAACTGTCGGAGTCATGCTTATTGTAGAAAGTCCACATTATGGTCACAATGGTATGAACCCAGAGTTTCTCCCTAGTCCTGTTTGGAGGAGGAAGCTTATTTTATTGCTGGACTGTCATCCTAATGAATAACAGAGCTTGCATATTGTTCAGAGGCCATCGGTCAGGTCTCCTCGTCCTTATTTTTCAGCTCGCAATTCTCCGGTGCCGTTCCTTCAAACCTTGCTACACTTCAAATGAGCTTCCCATATGTTCCTCTGCTATCAGCAAACAGTCGACAACGGGCCTTTCTTAGTTCATGTTGAGAAGACACTTTATAACACTACGACTGCTCTGCTCCATATGAACTTTAAGCATGCTGATGATGCTGATGATTGCTTATGGCATGAAACATGCTTGTACTGTCTCATAAAGAGTTAACTTGACTCACTGGATTATATATGTGTGTGTGTGTGTGTGTGTGTGTGTGTGTGTGTGTGTGTGTGTGTGTGTGTGTGTGTGTGTGTGTGTACATACACACACACACACACAGACTGGAAGTCCCCAAGTCCAAATGGGAGACACCGCCAAAGGTGGTTGAGAATGGCAGAGCTAAGATCCTGTGGTACCTCAAGTTCCAGACTGACAAGCAGGTGCTGGCTAACCAACCAGACATTGTGGTGGTCGACAAGGATCAGAAGACAGCAGTAGTGAATGATGTAGCAATCCTGAGTGACGACAACATCAGGGAGAAAGAGCGTGAGAACCTAGAGAAATACCGAGGGCTGAAGGAAGAACTAGATCGGATGTGGAAGGTGAAATCCACAGTAGTCCTAGTGGTAATAGGATAATAGGCGCAATAGCGGCTGAGACCACCAAACCGGGAGAGTGGCTCCAGCAGATTCCAGGAACAACATCTGAGGTCTGTCCAGAAGAATGCAGTCCTAGGAACAGCTAAGATACTGCACAGAACCCTCAAACTCCCAGGCCTCTGGTAGAGGACCCGAGCTCAGCAAATAAGGAGCAAAATAATCCAGTGAGTCAAGTAAATTCTTTATGAGACAGTACAAGCCTGACTCACATGATTTTTATATATATATATATATATATATATATATATATATGTGTGTGTGTGTGTGTGTGTGTGTGTGTGTGTGTCTCATTCTTGGAGTCAGGTGCCAGTTGTTTTAGCCTGGATGCTCCCTCCTTCTCTCTCGTGCCCCCACCAGCGTTTAGACATTATTTGTCTTATTTCATGTTGAGGGCTTTTGATCAATTCTGTGGTGCACGGATTATCATGCAAGTCATTTTACACAGCCAGAGGCTACAGTCATTATTATCAATCATGTACAGTCCAGAGCCTGCTTGTTAGGCAGATGTGTAAAATATACATCACAAACACACACAAAGTCATGCAGCTTCAAAGCTACTAGCCAGCATTTACAAAAATGGCCTGAACCCATGATGTATATCTGGGTATTTTCGGTTGGACTTAAGCACACAGGTGTCTCATCTTAACCCTGCACAGCGTTGTCCTTGGACAATGGAACTGCCTGAGCACAACATCAACAACATCAGAATGTGACCTCCAGCCTGCACTGGGGCGGTTTGCAGCCGAGTGTGAACTGGCCGGGATGAGAGTCAGCACCTCCAAGTCTGAGGCCCTGGTTCTCTACTGGAAAATGGTGGATTGCTCCCTCCGGGTTGGGGATGAGTTGTTGCCTCAAGTGATGGAGTTCAAGTATCTCGGAGTCTTGTTCACAAGTGAGGGTAGGATGGCGGATTGGTGCAGCATCAGCAGTAATGTGGATGATGTACTGGACCGTTGTGGTGAAGAGGGAGCTGAGCCAGGAGGCAAAGCTCTCAGTTTACCAGTCAGTCTTCGTTCCAGCCCTCACATATGCTCATGAGCTTTGGGTAGTGACCGAAAGGGTGAGATCACGGATACAAGCGGCTAAGACGAGTTTCCTCTATGGGGTGTCTGGGCTCAGCCTTAGCGACAGAGTGAGGAGCTCGGACATCTGGAGGGAGCTCGGAGTAGAGCCGCTGCTCCTTCGCATCGAAAGGAGCCAGTTGAGGTGGTTCGGGCATCTGATTAGGATGCCTCCTGGGCGCCTTCCTTTGGAGGTTTTCTGGGCACGTCCAACTGGGGGGAGACCCTGGGGTAGACCCAGAACACGCTTGGATGGACTACATGTCCAGTCTGGCCTGGGAACGCCTTGGCATCCCCCAGGAGGAGCTGGAGTGCGTTGCTGGGGAGAGGGATGTCTCGCCCGGAGAAGCGGCTGATAATGAGATGAGATGAAAAAAGATTTATCAATAAAATGTCCGAAAATGAACCAAGAAATGATGTGGAATAACTTGTATCATGTACCATCAAGATGTGTGCAGTAGAGGGTTAACAACGTTCAAAGGCAACGATCATTGCTCTTTGATGATTGCTGTAAAGTCGTCAATGTAAAGGCTTACTGTGCTTCAGAGTGTACGGTAAGCCTTTACACTGCGCTCCATAATACTATTGCACTGGAGGCTATGTTGACACATTATGCCCGGCCATTGATGTCATTCTCCATCTCTGCCTTTTGAAGTCGGCCTTTTTCAAGTTTGAGTTCCTTCACTTATCATTAAAAGCAACCCCCATCCCATCCACCCCCCCCCACCACCGTACCCCCCTGTCTTATCTCGCCAAGGGATTTGGAGCGTTGCTCTGCAATTCGCTGATCAAATCCTCGGAGGCGTAAGTGAGATACTGATGTGATGTAAACCCCTAGCGACGCTGTGGTGGAATGAAAGCCACCACAGTCTTTTTCATAAATGCCTAATTACATCGTCTGGTAGAGATGAGACCGCTCCTTTTACATGGCACTAATTAATTGAAATTTCAGAAAAAGGGAAATTTGAGGAGAAATTTGAAAACTACCCAATTAGCTTTGAAGTGGGATTAACACAGCCTGTGCATTTGTGTTTGGTGCTCTGTGCATTTGTGTTTAACTACAGTTTCCAGTTGTGGAGTTCCTGGGCAATTACCAATCAATCTATTAATCAATGGCTTTATTATTTGTCCCCCAGTGGGGCAATTGGTTATTAAAGAAAACAAAGAACTGATGATGATAACCTAACATTTCAGGGTTAATTGCTTGCGCTGAGCGCCTTACAATCCTGTTGGAGAAAAACAATGTGAAAGTCAATACAAATAAAAGAGTTGCTTTCTCCTGGACGACAGGAAGCTGTTTTGTGAGAGGGATGACGTGGCATGGCTGTTGACTGTGACTCGGTGCGGCGGTGGGGTCATGAGAGGGTCATGGTTAATTTATCGTCCAGCTTGAACCTCTTCTCTCATTTATGATCAGCAATTTTAGTCCTTAACGAATCCGCACCAAGGTCCACCGAGGAAGCTACAAGTAGCCCCAATAAGTAGTCTAAATCTTTAATAACCCGTGCCACAGGACGCTATATTTATCCCCGCCAGCCTGGAGGGGATTGTCTTTAGTCGTGTGTGTGTGTGTGTGTGTGTGTGTCCCCGCGGCTAATCTCCCAAATCTACTGGACCTATAAACCCCCAAAACAAACCCTTGTGTACAGGTATGAGTCCACGGTGAAGAACCTCTGGTGGTGGTTGCGGTCATTTACCTTCGGAAAACGTTTGTTTTCGCTATCGCCGCTCCCTCTCCTCATTCACTCTCTAGCTCGCTTGACCAACGCTGCCTTCCGTCGCCGGCCGCTCTGAGTCAACGGTGCGCATGCGCAACACATCGACAGCGCGTCAGATCCGGCAGCAAGAGCGTCAAAACATGATGTCTTTGGGTATGAGTCTGTAGCGTCAACGAGAAGTCGGTCGTGTTTCGCAAGCCAACAAGTCATTCACTGCTGATCTCAGCACAGGAGAACCGGAGGACCCAAAGAGAATTTGCCTTATTCACCACGCGGAAGTGCCGTATGGTAAAACTCTAAACACGCTATAAAACCGTCGATTTGCGAGTCAGACCCTTCAGTCGAGCGGTCAGCGATGTCACCCGCGGTGCGGGAGAAACGGGTTTGCGTCCCGGCTGCGGCAGTTCCTGGGATTGCCCCCCATCGCCACAATACAATTTCAAGGGTAGGATTAATCACAGTCGCAGCTGGAAATCATCTCAGTGGCTATAATAAAACATTCCACGTGGCTGAGCTATGTTTTCTCACCGTTGTTTTATGAATGAAAGTCAATCAGCAAAGCGGCCATTCGCCGTCGTTCATTTTATGTCATGGAAAAAGCGACGGTTAAACACATTTGAAGCCTTCTCTTACCGCGCGAGGGTCCGCATCCACAGACTGACCTGAAAAAAAAGGTTTTTATTGGGTAGATTATTTTTTGTTAATTGCTTGAGCGCTGCATATCAGCAACTTTTTTTCCCCTGCTATATTTCCCGTTCAGTCGACCCACCCAGCAAACGAAAGAACGTCCCCAGCACGCCCCCTAAAGGTCCTCTCCGAACGTCCGGGAAATGCCATCGTGTAGGGGTCTCATTACGTCACGGGGACGTTATTGCGAGACGTTCCCAAAATAGCATCCCCGTGACGTCCCGGGAACGTATAGTAGACTTTCCCCCTAGCGTCCCTTGTAATGATCGCTGCCTGGGCGTCCGTTCTGTGACGCATTCCTTCCGTTGAGGGGCAAGCTCCGGTTTTATTGTGGTACTGGGTAGACGCTCGTGTGAACCGTCGTCACCAATTTTTATGATAATCCGCTTTTCGGTGCTGGAACCGTGACCCGTATCACAACAATGTCTGTCCTCAATAGAACTACAGCCGAGGTATGAAGATTCTTGTCTGGTGCTCTTCCATTCCACTCCGTGGAGCTCACCCCGAGCTCTACACCCTGCAATGGCCAATGTCCTCGGGACTTTACAGGGACGTCCCGCGATAACGTCCCCATGACGTAATGAAAACCCTACACAATGACATTAATCGGCCGTTCGGAGAGGACCTTTAGGGGACGTGCTTTGAACGTCCCACAGTAACGCCCCCATGACCTCCGGGGGACGTCTGGAGGACTTTCCCCTAACGCCCCTGTAGTGTCCTCGGGACGTTATAGGAGTACATCCCACAATAACCGGGGATGTCTCGAGGATTTTCCCCTAATGACCCTGTAATGTCATCGGGATAACGTCCCCGTGACGTAAGGAAAACCCTACACAATGACATTAATCAGACGTTCGGAGAGGACCTTTAGGGGACGTGCTTTAAACATCCCACAATATCGCCCCCGTGACGTCCGGGGGACGTCTGGAGGACTTTCCCCTAGCGTCCCTGGGGTATGTCCCGCAATAACTTTCCCCTAACGTCCCTGTAATGTACTCGGGACGTTCCCTGAACGTCACGCAATAACGTCCCCCCGACGTCACGGGGACGTCTAGAGGACTTTCCCCTATCGTCCCTGTAACGTCCAGCGATAGCGCCCCCGTGACGTAATGAAAACCCTACATAGTGACATTTATCGGACGTTCGGAGAGGACCTTTAGGGGACGTGCTGGGGACGTTCTTTTGTTTGCTGGGTAGGCGTTGCACAGAAGGCTTATGACGGGAGGAAAAACGCTGGTTTTTGTGTCCGTGTGCGTGCACGGAGAAGGGGGAGATACATCCGCCTGGCGGAGATCTGCACTCTAGTGCACTCCAGCTGACTCTCAAATTTCTGAAATTTGCATGTGAAGTATTCACACGTGTAATCACCCAAGGCTTTACTAGTGCTTCTCTTTGAAGTCTGCATTACTGCTTTTAATAATGCTACTACTGCTGCTACTGCTGCTGCTGCCACTGACGTTACAGCAGTTCGGCGGAGAACCGATTTAAGCAAACACATCGCGTGAGGGAAACGATGGCGTAACATCGGTGCAACACCCAAACTGTAGTAATGGTACCATGTGACAGGAGTCATGCAGATTTGAGGGAGACCCATGCTTAGTTTTGTTTTTTTTACATGGGAAGGATGTGAGGCCATTTTGCTAATATTTGCTCAGTTGCCTCCTTTCTTACTCAAATTAATGTCTGCCTGCGATACAATAAAGTATTTTTCAATCATGCGGTTTTACTCACAATGAGTTTGGATAATTTTCTATTGGGAAGGAACTGGTGACTATGCAGCAGCGCCTGTCTTACTTGGGTAACTGGTTAGCATTAGGTGCGCAAGCGTGTGAGTGCTGCTTTATTTGTGGAGAAGAGGGAGGCTGGAAATAGCTCCATATTTGCAGATTTACTCAAAGTCACTCACAGGGCTCAAAAGACATGTTGCCCTCACCAAGGGACAGCGTGTGCACCACAAGGGTCTAAAAGTAACTAAAATGGTCAAGATGTTGGGAGATATAGCATTTGTTGTTTGTGCATCATGGTGTGGTTCTGCTGAGCCACTAGTCTGCTCCAGAAATATTTGTCGTGGCATACTTCTGCCTGCAGCATCCTCCTCTAGGGGAACTGTCAGTAGCACAGTCTCCCTGCCAAACCACTGAGGGCAAAGGGAGGCACACGAAATCAATGGGCGCCCAAACACGCACGCACGCACGCACGCGCGTACACACACAACCACAAACCTCTATGCATATGCGCACACATGCAAAGAAGACGGCATCCTTTCCACAATCCAGGCGGATTGCTTGCACGAATAAAACCCGAGAAGGATGGCGATGGAGACAAATCCTTCTCCACCTAATCTCCACAAATAAAGCAGCACTCACACCTTTGCACACCTAACGCTAATCACTTACCCGAGTGAGACAGGTGGTGCTGCATAGTCACTATGTGCTCTCTCTCTCTCATAGCGGTACGTCCTGGCATCCTCCTCTGCCGCCTACGCACAGTAGTGTTGTGCAGATGGGCTCTGTGGCGGTGTGAATCTGACTGCTCATTTGCAGTCCTCCACATCAAGACCACACCCATCTACTTCATGCCCTCTCCCACTCTCAAGGTCACTAAAACATAGCGTGGAGGTGACTATAGAACAGCTCTGTACATTCAGCTACCTTAACCATTTAGTGCAGCATATTTAAAAGCGAACCTTTTAGAAATCTACTATGATCCCAACAACTAAAAAAAGGTGGACAACTTTGTTGCGTGTGTCCTCTCTGTCTGAAACCCTGAAGCAGTATGATGGCTTACTGACTTATGTCCCCTCGACAGAGACTACGCGGAATCCACACTGCATCTGCACATTCTCTCCTGCGCCAGCTGCCAAACTACATGAAACGGATTTAGATTAATTACTCTTTGCAGCAAGTGGTTGCCAGGTTGTTGTTTTTTTGATGCCCTCTGTGGCAATTAGGTATCGATCCCATCAGATCCCTCCATTATCTAAGCAGGAGATGGATGAGTGCGCTGTGATTTACGGGCAGAATGAGTAGGATTTTCCTAAAAAGCAGTGTATACAAAAACAATCCCTCGCGATCATCACTTATGGCCCACTAGCCGTGTGTGGTGGTGTCTGTATCTGCAGAGACCCCGTCCTCTGCCTGCATTTTATCTTTCCTATTTGCCGTGTACGGGACGTTTCTGGGCGTTAACCTTTGGGCTGTGGGTGTGTAGCCCCCCCCTCCCCCCAGGCAAGAACAGGGTGTGAGGGTGGGATTCTATACTGTAACGTGCATGGATAAGAAGACACGCTGGCCGCTGGCTGGCGGGTCTGACCCTTCAGTCGAGCGGTTAGCGATGTCTCCTGCGGTGCGGGCGATACAGGTTCGCTTCCCGGCCGCGACAGTTCCTGTGGTTGCGTTGTCCCCCGAATTCGCTACAATACAAACGTAGCAGTGACCAGGTCGAGATTGTAAGCGCGTATCTAAGAGGCCTTTTCCACGACATGGTGCCGGCTCGGCTCGGCTCGACTCGCTTCTGTGTCGTTTTCCATTACCGTAACAGTACCACCTCAGTGTAGCCGGTCTTTTTTCAATTTCAAAATGTATTTTTAAGATAACCCCGCTTCGACCGCTTCGGTGTTTAAAAATGCCGGGTGATATCCCTGGCGCGCATTGATGACGCAGTGACGCGTTTCTCTGACCAATCGGAGGTCTGCGCTGATGTTGGTACCCGCTCCAGTTTTTTTTAAAACCTCTACAAAGGTGCTACCAGAAAAGTGGTAACGGTTATCAAAATGCCGCGACTTTCCAGTAATGGGAAAACGAAAAAAGGGCGAGTCGAGTCGAGCCGGTACCATGTAGTGGAAAAGGGGCGTAAGAGGAAGCGACGACAACGGCGGACACAGCGCCGAAAAGACGCAAGTATAGCGAGGCGAAACGCCAAGCGGACAAAGCTCATTCCAAAACGAGAGGGAATCTGGGGTTGACGTTCACCCGCTGTCGGGCGCCGAGGCAGAGGATGGGGATGAAGAGCGATGCAGAGGCTACCGTACACTGGGATGTGTTCAGGCCACTGCGGTCAGGGGGCGGGTCCTTCCGGTGACGTTGCGCCGGAGAGGCGGGGCCAAGTTTGAGCGTTGCGTTTACAAACAGAAACCGACCAATCCTACACATTGTGCTTTTAACCGCCCATCATACAATTAGGTTTGACTAGTCACGCCTGATATGAAGTGTCGCGATGTGGTGATGTGCATGGTAATTGAGGAACGGGGGAGTAGTAATTACCATATACTTTGTGCTCAGCAAACGCCCCCACGTCTCATTGTCAAACAGGTTATGAGATGTGATAAGATGTTCAATTTGGGGTTTTTTTTGGACCCATTCAGGAGGACATTCAACCAGCTGATTACGTTCGTGACACCCTCGGCATTTCAATAGGTTTTCAAGTCATTCACGATGTGTATTGGTGGTGCAAAATAAGCGGCTAGGGCACTTGTCAAATTCAGACGTACCTCATCGTATTCAGTTGCGTGCACACGCTTCCACTGACAGGGGGAGGAGCTAGGTGACCCCGCTAACCTCTCAGAACTGGAGAGCGTGTGCCCTTTCCAGAGGGCAACCTTGGGGATTAACAGCCAACATCATCAGCTCCCAAGGGCAACAAAAGCCATTTAGACCTACCTACCAATGTGCACCCATGGATCACTGGTGAGCAACATTAACTTAACCTTTCCGGCATTATCCATCTCCATTAACCTGTGCCTGTGAGGGTATCCCTTACAAGGTTTTGGGCCATAGCAAAGGCCCAAAATAGGATTATGTGGAATGCCAGCCTCGCCTGGCGAGTGTTGGGCTGTTTACAGCCCTCTGAGAATCTCCCGGCAGTGGAAGAGCCACTCTGCTCCAGGCCAGGATTACTGAACAAAGAGATGTAGGGATATGGAGAGATGTGGGAGTCCCGCTTTTATCTGTCCATTCAACGCCTTTGACAACTTATCCATCTTCCCCTTCTGCCCCTCAAACACAGGTTACCACTCCCATCACAATCTATTTCCATCTACAGTGATATGGGAACACTGCCCCTTCTCTCCCAAGTTTATTTGCTCCTCCGTCTAGCTTATCTGTGGTGTGTTTGGTACTGGCCGAGCTCGTATTGAGGGCAACAGTACACTTGGTTGGTCTTGCGAGGCGGGGGGACATTTATCAAAGTAAACCACAGAGCAACTTGTAAGTGTAAGGTAGACTGGCTACTACATTTAAGGAATAGGATTACCTATCACATCCCAAAAGGAAATCTGTTAAAAAAACTGCCTATGGAGATATACTACTTGTCTTGTACACGCCATCTTTTCTTTTTAGCAAGATACTTTAGAATCCATCTACAACTTTTAGGGCCTTGTCACATGACCTCCTTGTAACATCAAGTTACCAAACAGCGTCAACACCGAGCGTTTCGTGCGGGTGACGGATACTCTTGTGTGTCCCTTTGCGCATTTGTGTATTTGTTGTTACAGCTCGGGCAGTGTGTGAAGTTAATCACCAACTTCCACTCTTCTGCAACCACTCTCGCCGAGCTGAACCGCTGCCTCCACAAAAACGGGAACGAGGCCCAAGAACAAAAGGGAGTAACCTTGCCAACCGAAGTAGGAGCTCTCCAATGCGTCCATTCATGTAAAGGGTGTAAAGAAGCCTTCGTTGCTTGCACACAATACCATTATGTTGCAAGTGCACATTCGCTCTGTGCCGGGGCGAGAACGAGCAGCCATCACTAGGCAACAGGCTGAGCAGCGTTCAGTACACAGGGGTGTCTGTACACGGCTGTGGTGGCCTCTGAGGTATGCTGCATGGGTACATGAGATAAAGGTCTGGATTTATCACTCTTTAAAAAGGAGGAGGGGGGGTTGTTTATAGTAAGTTTTTTTTCTTGGGACTGTTATGGATCTGAAGAATCAGGTCATGGGTTGCAGAATGTCATGTGTTTTTCTCTGACAGACATTTTGCTCAGTGCAAGGAAGCATCGTTCTTCCTCGGTGCCTTTGTTAATATACTGGGCGAGATGAAGCGGATCCGCTTGGGTAAAATGTGGAGTATGGCTACACTAAACGCTCCCATCGTGCAGACAGACCACTGGGCTAGATGTGCTGCGTTTGTCCGGAGGACTGGTAGTGGAAGATAAAGGTCCAAAGTATTGCCTTGTGGGTGTAACAAACCAAATCATTTGTTTTTATTGAACACATATGACGCTTTCACACAGGTAACAAAAACAGACAACCAAAATGTTTTAAAATGAAAAAAGAAAAACCCACATTTTATTGCACTTAAGTTATAAGAAAATAAAAATTCTAAGTGAATCAAACAAATACACAATCCCTTTAAGGTTTTTTTTTTCCGTCTGTACTCTTCTTCACCAGGCTTCTTTTTTTTTTTTGTCCCAGGTAGTTTACATGAACTGAAAGAAAATAAAACACCTGCAACACATCTGATTTCTCAAACCAGACCATAAATTAAACAGAGGGAGAAAACAACGAGAGGAGATAGAGCAAGATTGTTTTTTTTTCTTTCCTTTTTTTTGTTGGTTTTTTTTAATATACAGTGTTATACCACTTTCACAGTTCAGCTTGAGTTGTGACTCTTGGAGATTGAGACGATTCATTTTGGCTACAATGTTTTCGGTTCACTTTGTCGCCGTTCTGTCGAGACTTGTCCCCCCGTGCGTGTTGTGACCCCTGAGACCGCCACCGTGGACAGCGGCTGCCCCGGTCGGTCCAACCGTCACGCGCCTAATACTCACGAGGCTAAGGTTCCCGCCAGTCTACTTGTGCCGGGTTATGCTTCGTGATGGCGTCCCACTCTTGCTTCAGATGTCCCCCCCCTCCCCCAAACGATCGCAAATGGACATGGACAGATCGTTCATCTACCTGTTAAAATCGCTAGGTATTTTTTTATCGTTTCTTCTTTGTCAGCCCACACAGCACTTGGACATTTTTTTTTTCCCAAAGATCAGGCTGAAAGAGCTTTGTCCCAAGGAATGTGTTTACAATTTGCTCACTGACACGCAAACACACACGCACACAAACAACGCACATAACCCTCCCGTCCCTCTCTGCAGGCACACCCGTCAGTGTCTGTCGGACACACTCCCTCCTCTCAGCCTCGTAGAGGCACATTTGGCTCAAGTTTCAGTGGCAAAAACAAAACGACATCCAAAACGACCCCCCCACCCCATCCATCCATCCCCTCCCAAAAGAAGAACAAAAAAAAAGGATGTTATCTGTTATCATGTTTCTTTGCGTCTTTCAAAAAGTCCAAACATAGAGTTCAATTTGGAATTTTGTCTGGGACTAAAACGTCACAGCAAGTTAAAGTTCTGTCTCTCTCTCTCTCTCTCTCTCTTTTTTTTTGTTTCGTTTCATCTAGCAGCATAAATACAGTTTGGCCACTGGGGGAAAACAGTACTGGGGAGAAGGCGGAGGGGGCAGGGCCAAGACTCTGCGGTGCCTCGAGTGGAGAGCCTTCACCTCCTCTCGTTGCAGCACCGACACAGAGGAGTCACTCCAGACAGAATCGTTTTGAAAAATTCAGGACAGCATCTACGTGTATGAGGAGGAGGCAGCACTCCAGACACAGCTATGTGTGTGGTGTGGTGGTGGTGGTGGTGGGGGGGGCAAAACAAACAAACAAAAACCAACAACCCTGTGGTGAGATAGATGACAGAAAACTTAAAGCGGGTTCTAATACTGGGATATGTTGCTGCTGGCAACGAGGAGAGAAGAAAAGGAAACGGGAACCTCTTGCTTAGGATAAACTGAACGTTCCAAATGAGCTGGAAATTCACAGTTGTGTTTGTGTTTGACAATGTGGGGGGGGAGAAAAAAGAAAAATCAAACTGGAAAAACCCACAGTGAAGAACTGGAAACAAGGAACAGAAATGGAGTGAAAAGATACAGAGCCTGATTTTTTTTTTAGGCGGACGTCTCCCCTGTTAGGGAGCCCGACTCTCCTTCCTCACTTCCTCTCCTCTTACGTCAAGCAGCTCTAGGTAAAAACTGTGAGTGAAAATTCACCCGGAAAACCTCTCCACTGGACTGTGCTCGTGACAATGGTAACCCCCCCCCCATCTTTTCCTTATATACTATTTTCAGCTTTTTCCATCCGACGGTAAGCCATGTAAGGGCGAAGGGGGGATGGGTGAAAGGGGGAGGGGGATGGGTAAAAAATAATATATCTTAATACATCTCAACATCTGACTGTCAGGCTTGAGTGAACAAGTCTCTGTGCGAAGACTGCCCCTGGCTGTACAGGCGGAGAGTCATTTCAAAAGAGTTCAGCGACAGATGAAACGGTCCTTCAGCTCGTCTTCCTCCTCCATCACCGAGTGGCAGACCATTCAACCCCCCCCGCCTCCCATTTTCAGCCCAAAACCTTCAGACTCTTTCTCGTATTGGTGGGAGGGGTCAAAATCGGGTGCTGAACAGATGTGTGGGTCTGTGGCTTTGTCAGTAACGTTTGCCAAACAACGGGGTGGAGAAGATACCGATGGCAGAGGACAAGACAGCCCGTCGATAGCGGTGGTGGTCATAGGGTATTGGCGATGGAAACTCTTGCGAGTGGTTGCGTGAAGAGTCCTGGGCCTTGGCCCTCTTGCTTCGGAGGTGCCACACCACCCGTTACCCCTCTCTGCAGCCGCCCCTCTTTCCTCTCTTTGCCCTTTCACTCTCTTGTTTGCCCCTCCCCCCCATCTCACTTCATGTCGACGTCAAAGTCCAACACCAGCAGCTTGGTCTCCTCGGTGCCGTTGCGGCTCCCCACCGCGCACACTAGTTTGGTGTTGGAGGCCCGAATGCGCCACACCACACCGCCGCTACCACCGCTCTCTAGAGTCACCAGGTTTCGGATGAACTCGCCCGTTTTCAGGTCCCACAGCTTGACCGTGCCATCATCCGAGCTGGTGATGACAAAGTTCTTGTTGAACTGCAGACACGTCACGGCGCTCTGATGCTTGTGGGGACCTGCAAAGAAACAGGGAAGTCGGTGAGTTGTGAGGAAGGATAAGAGTTAAATAAGGTTGAGTACTGTGAATAGCAGACCTAGAAACATAGTGGGAAGGCTGGATGAGTGATTTTAAAATGGAGGGAAAGTTGTAAAAAGGAGAAAAAAAGCCTAGTGTGCTGCAGCATAGAGAAATCAAAAGCAAACAAAACCAGCAGTGCATTTAGGTGATGAGATGGCACAACACAGCTCTCTTCAACTCCGCAGCCCTTACAGCAGTACAACAAGGCAAGGTAGCCTTAGACACGGCACAAGACGGACAGCAGGGACAGTCCAAGGCTGAAGGCTGTCACTGGTTTCGGAGTGGCTATACATACAGCTAGCACTGCAGAGGGCTGTGTGTGTGTGTGTGTCTGTGTGTGTGCTGGCAGGAACCTACACTTGGAGTGAGGACTGCGGATGTTGTTGCTGGCCACACAGAAAAAGCCTCAATTCGGGACTCTGTGTGTGTACAGTGACAAAAGGTTTCCCTAAGGGCATGGAAATGATATCTAAATTGAACAATTAGAGCTTTGGAAACACAAACATGCCCTGTATGGAGTGCTGGCATCCGCACAGCTTTTGTAAGGGTTGTTGCTATAACGACTATTTTATTTAGACAATACGTTGCCTTCTTTCAAGAGCTATTTGCAGAGAAAACGTGTTTTGTTGCTGAAATCTTAATACCGCTGCATGAGGGAACCGTCTTACTGTCTTCTCTCCCTCTCGCGCTGTGAAGTTCAAAGGCTACAAATCTACATAAATATACGACGCTCCTCTCCGCACCAACCCCCAGCAGCTCCTCTCCCCTCCGCTCAACTCCACAACAAAGGAGCCCGCTTGATCATTACCTTGGCTTTGTGTGTCCCCGCTGACACAAGAGAGCCCTGTTCTTGCTCTACTGTCTTATCTAAACACACTAATGAACAGAAAAAATTGCCTACTGACCTCATTATATGACCTACAAAACTGCCCCATCCCTCATCCTTCCAGTAGCCATACCCCTGTTCACTAACCCCCACCCCCGCCCCTTCCCAAGACTGACATTCCCCCGCTACTAACCCCCCTTTTCTAACCCCCCTCCTTCTTCTCTTCAAGCTCACACTGGGGCATCCCTTTGTTTCTTGGGGCGTGTGCTGTGATTGTAGAAGCAGCGTACAGGGGTGTCGTGCGCTAAAAAGGCACTTTGGGGAGGGGGCTCTGGGGAATGCTGCTCCATTTCAGCGAGGAGTTTTATCTTTTTTGTGGAGCACCAGTTTACAACCAACAGGGAACTATTAAAATAGAATATTTAACAGGGCAAGGCCATGTTTTAGATGCTTCTGGAACTGCACCAAGACGATCGCTAGGACAGATGATCAATCCAAAATAAAGTAGTTGTTATCAATAGACTGTTTCGATTTCTGTTCTACCATTTCGGGGGGGGGGTGCACCTCCGAACTACTTTTGCAATAATGTTCAAATCTGATTTTTTTTACATTTTTTTTATTCCAGGAGGTTCTGGTTGGGTTGGGCTCACCTTGAAGTGTCTGTAGGCACTGGCCCGTCTTGATGTCCCATATCTTAACGGTGGAGTCGGCATTGCCAGAGACCAGAATGTTGTCCTTGAGCTCCATGCCACTGGTGAGGGACTGGTGGCCCGTTAGCGTGTGGATGCAGTTACCCGTCTCCACATCCCAAACTCTTATAGATGTGTCCAACGAGCCGCTCACCACGTGGATCCCATCAAACTGCGGAGCAGAGGTGACAAAGGGTTACAGCACGCCTCACGGCCTCACTTTCTATGCCAATGATGCCAAGTTCATTTCTAAATGAAATAAATGTTAACGCTGGGGTGGCAGTTTTCTGAAAAAGGCAAGCAAAAAAATTTTTAATTTGAAAATACAGCCCTCCCCCCTCTGTCCTAAGCCCTTCCCACCAGACAAGCATGGGCATATAATTCAAATGTGTACAACCAGGAAATGTCAAAGTGGGACTCGTGAAACTTGTATCGGAGTTGATAACCTATCCATGTAAAAATTATTTTTTTTCAGCGAATCTCTTAGTTACGCTGACACTGTTCATGTGAAGCAGCCATTTCGAGTTGGTCTTGTTGATTCTTTTGAAAATAAATAGAGAAGAAAGAAGCGAGAACTAGTCAACAACCACAAGAGACTGGTGGGGCAGGGTAGATGCGAACTGATCGCGTACATGCACACCTGCATTTGCAGAACAGCCAATAGGAACGCCCTCTCTCTGAAATGACCTGTGATTAGCTTGAGCCTCCCGTCACAGGAGAGCCAACAGGAGGAGCAGAAGTCTAGCTTTCTCTCAGACCACTTGAATTACAATATGCTGAAAGGGTATTATGGAATTTTTGCCCAATGAATGATGCAAAAAACTGCCTACCCCAGCTTTAATATGCATTTTTATTGATTGGCTGCAAATTCAGTTGTCACTGACTGATAAGAGAATCTTTGCTTAGCACAGAGTTCTACATCAGCTACCATGCATGCTGCCATTTCAATCTATACAACAATGTATATTACATAGCTTTTTATTCATAGACTTAAGATTAAACTCATTGAAAATAACGGCTTTATTGATTTTTAAAAACCGTTCCTCCTTCTCAAAATGCTGAAACACATATGTAATACAGCGCAGGAGCTATCTGTGCAATAAACAGCCCCCTCTGAGGCTGATAACACAAGCTAAGCAGTACTCTCATCACATGGCGAGCAAGAGGACACCCTAAAGGACACGTAAGAATCCATTAGCTTTACACATTGACTCTGCACATTTAGCAAACACACAGACATAAGTTTGTGTACAGTGTATGACGTCATTAAAGACTATACCAAACTGTAAAAACATAGGAGATAATCACCTTTGTGAGACCAATACAGGCTGACAAAGCAACAACTTTGGCACACAGAATAACCCCGCCATGTGCGTCTTCTCTAAGAACACCTCTCGAAACCCAAGAGGGTGGATTTTCCAAGACTCATGTACACATTAGTCAGTAAAGAAATGAGATCTCTGTTGTATACTAGCATGCTAGAAACAGCAGTGTTTCTATCTAACTGCTAGTATAAGAAAATTGATGTTCTGAACTGTGCGAAAAAGATCTGGCCTTGAATGCAACCCTGCGGGGCCTCGTCTACTGTTCACACAGAAACACAGTACTTACTGAAAAGGAATCACAAAAACCAATGTTCAAGACATGCAACATTCTTTTTTTGTATTTCCCCCAGTTGTATCCGGCTAATTACCCCAATCTTCTGAGCTGTCCCGGTTGCTGCTCCACCCCCTCTGCCGATCCGGGGAGGGCTGCAGGCTACCACATGTGGAGCCGCCAGCCTCTTCTTTTCACCTGACAGTGAGGAATTTCGCCAGGGGGACGTAGCGCATGGGAGGATCACGCCATTCCCCTCAGTTCTCCCTCCCTCCTGAACAGGCACCCCGACCGACCAGAGGAGGCGCTAGTGCAGCAACCAGGACACATACCCGCATCCGGCTTCCCGCCCGCAGACACGGCCAATTATGTCTGTAGGGACGCCGGAGGTAACACGGGGATTTCAACTGGCGAGCCCCGTGTTGGCATGCAATGGAAATAGACCGCTAGGCTACCCGGACGCCCACAAAATTCTTTTGACCTCATTTTTGGGTTCGTCTGACTGAGGTGAAGGTCTCTTAGATAATTCACTCATCTCGACAATGAACGTTTCCATGCGACGACTCACCTGTAATGAGTAGACTCTGTTGGTGTGGCCCTGCAGTGTGTGGAGGCATGTCTCCGTCTCGGGGTCCCAGACTTTGACCATGAAATCGTAGGCACCGCTGACCACCCGTCGTCCATCGTACTGGACACAACGCACTGCGGCCACGTGGCCCATGAGGACGTGTAAACACTGGCCTGTCTCAATGTCCCACACACGGAGTGTGGCATCACGAGAGCCGCTGACCACCCTGATATGGAGCCAAACAGAAACACAGAAAAAAAGACTGGGAGTTAGCTACTGCGAGTACAGTTCCATAATAGGGTTCAGGCTGGCTTAGCATTAGGATTTAATAGTCAAAATGTGACCCCTGGTTTCATTCTAAGGCTGGGTGTGATGTTTGACCCTTATATTTATGCTCACTGTGGCAGAGATTGTTCAAATTGTTGTGACAGAATTCAATTGCTCTTTATGCTAGGCTAAACTTTCCCGGGGAGAGTGTCTGCCTAAAGTCATTAATTTGTATGAGGAAGTTCCACAGCCTGCGGTAGCTATTATTCTCATTATCCTGCACCCCAGTGTAAATTATATAGGCGGTAGCAAACTCTGGCTACTTCTTCCCCTCTGACGAATTATCTACAATGTCAAAAACACACTTGTATGAATACAAATATTCTGGAAACACATGCCTCTTAAGTAACCTGGGGCCCCCCAGTTGTTTTTTTTAACAGACACGGAAAGTCCCATGAAAGAATTGGGCACATTCTTTATTTACAAACTGCTTCATGTCTCATCACAGACAGAAATCCCCAGCATGTTATGCACAGCTAGCCTGCAGCTCACAGCTCCTCCACCGAGTGAGTAATCAGATGCTACACATAAACCTTTGCGGGCCCCGAGGCGAAAAGAGCACTAGTCTTCAGAGAGTAGTCCTGACTGAATGAGTGAGCAGTAGTTCACTTAAGACTGGCTCACACGGTCTATTCGGTCACTATGAGACCTTCTGCACACTTCATGAGCAGTACTGTTCTCTAACAATGCTGGATGGTTGCTCTTTCCCTTGACTTGGTGTTAGAATTCCTATAAAAATAAATGGGAATTTTGAAGGAACATTTGGATTTTTTGGCTCATGAGCTCTTTGTTCACCATGTCGTCGTTCAGACAGATGATTTGCTGAATGGGTGTGCTTCCCATATACAGTATCTCCCCGCCCCCGCCATTTCTCCCCAGTTGTATCCGTCCAATTACCCCACTTTTCCAAGCTTTCCTGGTTGCTGCTCCACCCCCTCTGCCGATCCGGGGAGGGCTGCAGACTACCACACGTCTTCTCCGATACATGTGGAGTCGCCAGCCATTTCACCTGACAGTGAGGAGTTTCACCAGGGGGATTTAGCGCGTGGGAGGATCACGCTATTCCCCCTCCTCCCCCGAACAGGCGTCCCGACCGACCAGAGGAGGCGCTAGTGCAGCGACCAGGACACATACCCAAAATCCAGCTTCCCACCCGCAGACACGGCCAATTGTGTCTGCAGGGACGCCCGACCAAGCCGGAGGCAACACGGGGATTAGAACCGGCGATCCCCCGTGTTGGTAGGCAACAGAGTAGACCACCACGCCACCCGGGCACCCTCAGTATCTTTTATTTTAGTTCTCGGTTGCACATGCAATTTTCTAACACAATAGGCCAGTCTGGTGAATGCTGTGTGCTAGCGTTGCCTCGTGGGAAGTATCTTGGGGAGATTTTTATTTTTACCCAGCCCCTAATAAAATATAACTGGAGGACGTCGTCTCGTACCTTTTCTCGTGCAGGTGCATGCAGCGCACTGTTGAGGTATGCCCGTAGAGGGTGTGGATACATTCTCCTGTCTCTGCGTTCCAGACCTTGAGTGTGCGGTCAGTAGAGCCGCTGATGATGATGTTGTCTCGCATCTGGGAGGACCACACGCCCCCCGTGTGGCCCACTAGCGTTCGCAGACACTGCATAGTTGACAAGAAAACATGTCTTACTTGGGATGCGTCTCACAACCATGTTTCAGGCTTGACAGAGAAGAATAAAACTGAAACAAATGTGGGGAACTTTCATTCATATGACTCAAAACCTGTGCTCGAGAACCCAGAAAATCCTATGTGAGAATCCGGTCGCTTTCTCACATCAGCAAAATAAAGACCACTGGAAATTGAAATTACTGTGACCTTTGGAAGTTTAAAAAAAAAAATCAATCCATATGGTCTGCTGCTATACTGGGGACAAAATATCATGTTGACCTTTCCCCAGCCTTTATAATTGCTTTTACTTATCTGTAGAGAGAAAGGACTTTTCATTCTCTTTGCAGATGGTACAGACAGGCTGTCTTGCATAAAAGAAAGTACACAACCCAACTCATCTGGTGAAGTAGGTTTAGCTACTGATACAGTCATTATGGAATTCTTCATGATCAGCGGAATATGGGTATATACTGTTCATCCATTATCCAACCGGGGTCGCGGGATGCTGGAGCCTATCCCAGCACTCACTGGGTGATAGCTGAGGAGACACCCTGTACAGGCCGCCAGTCCATCACAGGGCCGACACACACATTCACACCTAGGGGCAATTTAGTACGGCTGATTCACCTGACCTACATGTCTTTGGACTGTGGGAGGAAACCGGAGCCCCCGGAGGAAACCCATGCAGACACGGGGAGAACATGCGAACTCCGCACAGAGGATGACCCCCAAGGTTGGACTACCCCAGGGGCTCGAACCCAGGACCTCCTTACTGTGAGGCGACCGTACTAACCACTGCACCATCCATATATTATTCATCTCTCATTTAAATGATCCCTAAACATATTCCGTTTAACATTGTTGGGGGTGGTGGAGAGGTGGCACACCAAACTGGGTTACGGCTACGGTGATGGTAGGTACAGGATAAAGCATATTGTCAAGGTGTACAACATGTGAGCTCCTGACTGAAGATGATAAACTGCTGGGCTGTGGCTGGCAGAGCAGGGCACGGGGTTTTATTGCAGTCACAGAAAGGGAGATGAAGCTGCAGTCACTCTTACCCCTCTCCCTCTCTCCTGTGATAAAGAGAATCGCTTCATTAACTTTGGGCCAATGTGACGTGACCTCACTGTCGACCTCACTGCAGCGTTCAAGCGTCCAGCTTTATCTGCCTGTCGTGCTGGTTATTATTCAGGGCTTCGTTATGGCATGGTTGTGAGCTGCGCTAAAGAGGCAGAGACCAGCGTAAAACCGGCGTTCTGCTCCGCTCAATACACACGGAGCAGGAAAACGAGTGCGAAACTTCTGATGTAACGTCAGCATTGCTCAGGAAGTTCTCCGACCCCGTTGAACAGGTACCTCCATTCACATTACATATGAGGTAAGTACTGACTGCTTCTGCATCACTAAGTTGCAGACTTGCAGTACGCTGTAATCTCATTACAAGGATGCAAGAGTTTTGCAGCAAAATGGAGCCAGTGGTTGAGGTTCCAAGAACGGGAATCACAGTATGTGATTAGAGCCTACTCACACACTGTGTGGGAGGAAAGACTATCCGAAATGAAGAGGCTTAAGAGTATGTTTATCTGTCTGTGAAACATATATAAAAATGATAGTCTTTGTCTCGATTTGTTTTCTTTTTCATGAGCCTGTTTTGGACTATTTTTTCTAAACACAAAGGTTTGACGCAATTCTTTATATTTTCATTATACTCTCTTTTCATTTAATGATCACACTTAAATTGATGAGAACATTCTTTTGTACTGTCAGCTGAGATCTACACCTCTAATTCTGCTCATTTCTAGTCATTACATCATTACAGAGTCACAACACAATGACAGGACAGACAATAGCAAAGCTACCTAAATAAACCAGACTCCAGCGTCGCAGAGCTTTGATTATCTAGGCAGAGGTCCAACCTGCTTCCAGCACACTTGAGAGACTATCCATGCAAAAGTGTCTTGGTCTTAGGGAGTTGGATATGACCCAAGGTTTCGCCACACCCAAACAGCAGAAAAAAAGGGCACAAAACGATGTGTATTTTTCACATTTGAACGCAAAGGAGATGTATAAGATCTGCAAGATCAATTTGTGGTTACTGGCTCATGACGGAGGAAAGGTGGGAAATTATTTTCACTTTTTCTCTACCCCATTTATGACCCATGCAATACTTGTAGGGTTCGAAACGATCAACTGATGATTGATTGTCATTAACAATTTGATCAATCAAGTGAGTCGAAAGTTGGACTGGGTATCTGGCAGGGGACAGACACTCTTCCTTGGACCCGATAGCAGGAGTCTGCTTGCCTGCCATCTTGGTCCCTGACAGCTGAGACGGCCGTTGACTGGCATCGCCAAGGACATGCGCCGCTCCGTTAAACAGCAGGCGGCCACCTTGGAAGCGATGCGGTTTGTGTGTGCATGTGTGCATCGATGGAAGCTTAACAGTTTTCACTGAAGCTGGAGGACAGGCAAAGACAAGGGTGCACACGGGTTAAGTCTGTCCAACAAAGCATTCAGAGCACTCAATGGAAATGCTCCAAACCACATATGGAAGATGTTGGAGCAAGGTACAATAAAACGAGCCGCCACCATGCCAGGTGCTTTACGCCACTCTCAATTCCATGCACAATGAGCCGCTCCAATCGCTAAGATAATTATTTTAACTGAATCCAGTCTCTGATATCGCAGTAAACCCCCTGCACCACAGTCCAGTTTTTTAAGAAATGAGCGCTACATTTGTGAGTAATGTTATCCTAAAATCATTTCCTGATTACTTCACGGCATGGGTTCAGCTGTCTTTATTCATGTGTAACAAGTTAGTGACTAGAGAGCAGAAAAACATGACAGACAAAGCAATGACTTTTTTGTTTTAGTGTTTCCTGAACTTCTGAGAAGAGGGTGAATCATAGTCTGATGGTCTTGCGGAGCGTGAATAAAAAGTAAAAAATGGCTCAGCCAAGCATATGCTATAAGAAAGAATAAGAAATATTGGATTCAATATTTGAGTCAAACAAAATCCATAATCTTTGTAAGCATTATCGTAAGGCAGTATAAAGAGGAACTGCCGTGAGTGGAAGGATTATATAAGGCAGGGTATCACTTAATTTCCAACGGATACACGCCGCCACATCACCGTGCATCGCTACGCCACCATTTTTCGTGGCTGTTAGCAGTGAAAGCTGAACACCATGACAACATTTGTGGCCTAGACCAAGTGTCTTCCCTCTTATCTTTTAGCACACATTGCCTCATCGCTGACCATTATCCCTTTTCATCCTGTCTGACATATCCCTCTACCTACAGCAGGAAGTCGTGACGGCGTTTCAATCTTTGCGCCGAAGAACAGCACAGAGTTAAGTACTGTCCTCGGAGAGGGTTGGAATAAAAGATGACTCTGAGCCAATTTTCCCAGGTAATCTGTAATCTTCTCCACACTCATCACTCAGCTGCAGTGCCTTGTCATTTGATTGTGTGAAAACTGTCCTAAATCCAGACAGAAAAGGGTTTCAGACCTTGAGGGTGCTGAAGGACAGAAGAAGGGGGGAAGAAAAGTGAGATTTGCATAATCTCTACATAATCTCATCATGATGAATAACCAGGAGAAAGTTTGGGACTGAAATGAGCATTCCTCCTTATTGAACACCGTCTTGCTGTGCCTTATTCATTCAAACGTGGGCGAGTTAGGTGAGGTGGCAAGAGCTGGAGGGACTCGGGTATTGTGAACTCCTCTTGAGGCAGGAGGTTTGGTGAAACACCAAGAGTTAACTAACAGCGATACACAGAGGTCACACACCCACACACACGCACGCACACAATTTACAAAAGGAGCACTTCGGTGCACATGCTCGGCAACCAACTCTATGATTCATAGTAGAAGTGGAGGACAGAAGGATGTGGTGTATGTGCCGGTCATCAGAAAACAAGCCTGGTGTGTTATGCGTAGGGATGACTGATGACCACCCTTTAAGGCTTGCATCCTGTATAGACAGACCCCCAGCAGGGGAAAACCGTCTTTGGTGATGACTATAAACAACGTTGACAGCAGAAAAGAAAAAAATAAATTCTCCGGCTTGTAATCCCTTTGTACTTTGCTTTATGGGTCTGTGGGCATCAACAGCTGCTTCAGAACAAAATGGCCTACGAGGCTTAACTGGCCATTCCTCTCTGCTGAGTAATTTTCTGCGGTGTGTTAAGGAAACTCTGCTAAATTAGAAGGGGAAGTGAGAGAGATGTGCCTTGAATACAGGTGCCACATTAAAACCCATTTAGGCTTATCTTTTTTTTTCTTTTTTACTCCTGATATAAGTTACAAATAATCATTATGACCGCAGCCCATTTCTAGCAAGGTTCTGCTTTGGTAGTCTTCAGGACAACACATTTGTTAAGGGATGGCTTTCCAATACAGTCCTAATAACCCAATTTAGTATTATAAAAAGCATGCACTGACCTCCATCATCCAACATGACACACACCGAAGCTTTAACCTGGGGCACGCCTTCCAGATAGTACCCTAACTGTGGAGGATATACCATCCATGCTCTGTAGCTACGTATCAGATGACCTTGGCCAGATCTATTCAGATCAGCAAATACTGTGACTGATATGGGTTTAATCACCTCTTGGCTCCATGCCAACTCTCCCATCCCTATGAAGGAAACTCTGCAGCAATGAACAACATGCTCGTACTGTCCCTCTTTGGTCCTTCACGGGCAGTGCAAAATGGAATCTAGTGCTGTGTGATGATGTAAAACATCGATTCCTCTCAAGGGTGTTTTTTTCTTTCTTGTCTGTGTAATTTAGCCAAATGAGGTAGAATTGTGCAAGAACTGTGCCCCGAGGAGGGGAATTTATAGAGAGCCCCGGTCAAAATGGAGTCCAGTCTAGTGGAAATGGAGGCATCCTGTGGACATCTCTTGAATGCTGCATTTCAACTAACACCACAACCAGGCTTTTTTAACAGACCCCCATAAAGCAGCAGCACATGGTTTGTGTCACTGCATCAGTCTCAGCTATGAATACTAACAACGTCGTGTAGCAAGCCATGGCTCTGCAAAATAATTAAATGTATGGGGAGGAAGTCATGCCACGGGCAAATTATGTGTTAAGTGCAAATATCAGCCCTTACTAGCTATCAGGTAAAGATTTCATATGAATGAACAGTCCAATAGGCAGCTAATCATTGTGGTGCATTATATTCTTGAATAAACAACATGCTACCACTGACAGCCATCGATATAGTCAAGCATAAAAAATAAAAAAAATCTAGGGGACTCATTCACCTTTAATTCAAGTCAGAAGAAGTTGCCACGGTTAACAAAGTTTTTAGATATTAAATAGTCCATTACAGTCTGTCAGCGCAGTAATAACAAAGATGCAGTGAAATGAGCCAGAAAGACTGGGGTGAAACAAAGACTGCTGAAGTTAAAATTGTGGCTTGCTTTTACCTTTCCTGTGACTGCTGACCAGACTTTGAGCGTGTTGTCATCAGAGCCACTGACAATGCGATTGCCACAGAACTGGAGGCAGGTGATCACATGGTCGTCATGACCTTTCAGCACCTTTGAGGGTAGAGAGAAGATGAGAATAAAATGGAAAAAGATGGTGGGGAGCAGAATGACAGAGCAAATGTCAAGAACGGAGGTGAACAATGACAAGGCTGCAGTGTTTAATAAATCAAAGGACAAAGAAGAGGAGAGGCAAATGTCATCAAGTGCTGTGGGTGTACACAGCACTTTCAGTGGAACAGTGTATGTCTGTGAAAGTGTGTACGTGTGTGTTTAGACACTGCTGGCTGATACTGGGTCAGAAAACTGCAAACTCAGCAAACACCAGTGCAAGCTGAATATGCAAAGGAGTGTGAAGAGCACAGTCACCCCACTTAAATCACTGGAAATTGAAAGGTGCTTTGGCCTTTTCTAATTGCGCAAAGGCACACATGGCACATTAAGAAGTTCACTCTTCCATGCTAGTCATGCTTTACTGCATCCTTGTGAACAGTCAGAGGACAGATGGATCCTCTATTTAATAGGGAGAAAGAATAAGTCATCCTGTTCTCAAGCTCATTTATAATTCCATGCCATACCATTGAGCATGGAACTGACCCATCACTAGCTTTTATTCAGCTCGACACTTCAGAGCCTTATCGAACTGCCAGGCTTCAAAGCAAGTTAATATCAAACCTATAAGGGTTCAGCATCAAGCAGGCAGCTGAGATGTAATGAGGCCAACTTGTTGGGAAGGGGCTGGATTTAGGTTTGAAGATAAATCTACCTTGGGTGATTTGAGGTCCCCTCTCCTCCAGTTGGTGTCGATCCTATGTTGCCTGATGTAGGCACTCTTCCAGGGGCTGTGGGTGAAGCCTGGCTTGACTATTTTCCTTTTCTTGAGAGGCAAGGGCTCATCAATGCCTGTTGACAGGTTGAGAGAGGACAAGCTAAATTAGCTAAATTGTTAACTGTAGGAAAAACACTTCCAAGAATTTACTGAAAACATTCTTACTTTAAAAGATGTATTTAAAAATAATTATCATACAGATTTTAACTGTAACATTAAGCAGAACAGGCCCTTTTGCCTGTTTAAGTTCTCCCAATGGCTGACAGCAAATGCCAGTTGAAAAGATTTGGTACTCACCCTCCTCCCTGCACTTCTCCCTCCACAGCAGGTTGTCTTCGGCTAAAATGCGCCAGTAGCGACATGTCTGGGCTGCTTGGAGTAGGTCTTTCGGTTCCAGGAATGACAGCACATGCAAAGCCAGCTGTTGAAGGATATAAAGAAGTGACGCAGGAGGTAAATCAAGAGAAGGAATGTATATTTGAAGGTTTTTAAAACTCAACATTTGGATTTTCTTATGGCCCACTGAAGAGCATCATAAACTGACACATTTAGTCGCCTAAAAGCACATTTTACCCAGAAGGCGGAGATATTCAAAACACTGGAGACCTATTAAAAGCCCAAAGTCAATGATTGTTCCTTGTGTCAGCGATATAACCGAGTCCCTAGTCCTCTTTTCAACCAAGTCTACAGAATGGCTCTGAGGATTGTCCTGTTGAAATTACTTTACCCTGGTAACCCAACATCTCTTCAGCAGCTAATTCAGACAGAGGGAGAGGATTAAAAAAAGGAAGAGTGAGTAAGATAATGAAGGGTGGGGGTGTGGGGGGGCAGCAGGGGAGGAGAGAATCACTGAAGAAAAAACAAAATGAAAGAAGAGAGCTTGGGCTTTTCTCATACTCTAACCTGAATACAGACTGGCTCAAAAGTTTGTGGGGTTTGCTCAGGGGAAGTAGTGCTACTGACACAATTAAATCTCACATGTCCCTACCTCCCACCAATCTACCTAATTATCCCACAACTGCCAGGCGTGGTTAAGGTGTTAAGGGCCACCGAATATGATGATTAAAGGTTGCTTTGGAAGAATTGTTTATTTAACCTTGTAGAGCCTCAAAACTAGATTATGTCCTGGGCAAAAACAAACACCTAAGCCATATTCACATGTAAACTTCGGACAATGTCCCAAGTTGCTCTTTCACATGTCTAATGCTAATTAACCCAAAAGGAGATAGTCCGTATCAGACACGTTTCTCACCTACTGGAAATACTCCATTTAGTTTAGATGAGGGGTGGCGCCTAGGTAGAGTGTGCAGGAGGCAGGACATGACGGAGATGATGGACAAGGCTACCGACTTAGCCATAACGATGATTGTTTTTGGGTTGATATCAATACTACATGTATTTGGACATATCCGCAATATTAATGAAAGCGTGGAGAGCAAAAAAAAAAAACAAAAAAACGACTGACCTGCTGTATTCTCACATCGGCTCAGTCTGAAATTACATGGACTTTGTACTAGGGAGCTGGGTGGGTAAAGTCCATATAATGGCCGGTCCGTTTAATTCGGACATTTGCGTTCTCACATACAGCTCCACTGTGTAATGTTTATTTGTATTTTTTCAGTATACTATATTAATCCCTGTGGGGAAATTCCTCTCTGCATTTACCCCATCCTAGCTGTGTAGCTAGAAGCAGTGGGCAGCCACCATGCAGCGCCCAGGGACCAACTCCAGTTTGTCTTGCCATGCCTCGGTCAGGGGCACAGACAGGAGTATTAACCCTAACATGCATGTCTTTTTGATGGTGGGGGAAACCGGAGCACCCGGAGAAAATCCACCGCAGACACGGGGTGAACATGCAAACTCCACACAGAGGACAATCTGGGATGACCCCCAAGGTTGGACAACCCAGGGGTTCGAACCCAGGACCTTCTTGCTGTGAGGCGACAGCGCTAACCACTGCGCCACCGTGCCGCAAGAGATAGATAAAAGAAAAGTTCAGGTTAGCAATGCATATGTGAATACAGCTCTACTAAACACGCTGTTTGTTTCCCTTGAGTACTGTAGGGTAAGAATGTGACGAGAGAGAGGCCCGTGAAGGATATCACCTGCCTTAGAGCAACACTCATTCAGAAGCCCAACTCAACTGAAAAGAACTCCGAAAAAAAAAAAGCACTGGGGGTTGGGGGGGGATTATAATTTTGAAACTCACCTCTTTGGGCAGCAGGGAGATGAAGTCTCGCTGAAACTGTGGCTCAATCACCTGCATCATGTGCTTGACTTGTGTGGGCTCGCAGCTGTCAATCAACTCATCCAGCGCCAGCAGCTTCTCTGGGCCACTCCAGCTCTGCAATACACGGGGCAGAGAGTATTATTACAAAAAGATAAAACTGTGCTTGTGTGAACTTTTATGCCTTACTATTAATGGGCATATTACATGGAGTACTTTAGAAAGCTTTTATCAGGAATCCTAATGTGTCGAGTGCTCATACTAGGTTTCTGTCATGCATGTTTTGCCCGAGGCACATGCCCTCCTCTTTTAGCAAAAACACTAGAGGGTTGTTTACACATCAAGTACCTGCTTCTATGAAATACAACACAGTTCTGTGGGGGAATTTATATGAGGTTAATATTCAGCTTTTTTTTCCAAGCTAGCTACGGCGCATTACTGTGTACTGGACCAAGCACCATGAATGCAGTTGTTTTTCTTATGGAGAGGCACGAAAATCAAACAATAATTACAGGGTGTGGGGTTGGATGGAAAATGTGGCATATGCAAACCACCTGTAATTTGGCAGTTCAAGGCTCTAGCTTGAGGTGCCGGGTCTGGAGGTAATCAGGGGTTTAAAGAGAGCTCTGTTGCCTACCATAAGTGAGATCAGCCAAGAGCTACTTCCCAATGCTCTGTCATTACTTATGCCACCGTGTAAATGCACTTTAAAACACTGTAAATGCACTTTCAACCCAGGGACAGGAGGAATAATTTGTTTACGCTACTGGCTAACTTTTTAGTCGACAATGAAATCACTTGTTTGTTAAAGAAGGATCCAGTTTGTGTTCAGTATTTCTGTTCAGTTTAAAACGCCTCCTTCGCCTTTCCAATTTGGTACCTGTTTAAAAGATTTTTTTTAAATAGTTCTTCTCTACGCTTTAGGGACGATGGGAAAATGTGTTGCTTAAATGTAAAGTTGCATCCAGAACAAACATGCTTTGAAACAGACCAGTAAATTGGCTGTTGTTTACCTTTAATACAGAGCAATTCACTCCCACAGCCACATTTAGAGTTGCTTTGCTGTGCAAATGTTTCATCATTAGGACAGGTTGTTAATTATAAGTGGTGTAATACTTGAATCTCGAATATTTGTAATGCATGAATCTTGAATACTTGAATATTATTATATTCAATCTCGAATCTAATACCATCATTATGACGTTCAAGGAGAAATAAGACCTATTTCAAGCAAACGCAAGGAGTCTGCTTATTTAAACCTCCCAAAGTCCATTTTTCATACCTTAAAAGCCAACAGCTATAAACAATATGAATGAAAAAAGTGACGTGTGCACAGTATAATAATTTTTTAAAAATGCAGTTAGAGCTTGTGCTGAATCATTCACTTGCAAGGACCTAAGGTTGTTTGGACTGCATAGGCAGCAAAGATGTATAGATTTAGCAGCATATTGGCCAACGGCACTGCTCCTTCTATCTCTGTGTTAAATATGGAGTCTGAGCTCCTTGCTATTAGTTACACAGTAGTGTAGTTCACATCAACCAATAGTCTCCCCTGGTTTTTATGCTCAGTCTTGATTTGTTAGAAAATTCCTGTACACAGTCTACCTACTTCATTAAGACAAGTAGAATCTGTTGAAATCTCTCATCCCTGAAATAAGAAGACAAAACTACAAGACAAGTTTTATTAGACAGCAAGTGAACCTTTCCAGACTACTACTTTGGATTAGACTCAAATGCAGCAGGTCCTACATGCGAGACCCTGGTTAGGGAATGTCTAGAAAAGGACACCTGAAGTTTGGTTTTGAGTAGCCTGGATTTTTAGGTCAAAGACATCTGTCTTGTTGGTAAGGAAGCAGACAACACACAAACACACATTCCATTAATCTGTCTGGCCTCCTTAAAGCATGAAAAAATATCGTACCACTGCACAAGACATGAAGGTGAGTCAGTAAAGATCAACACGTTTTCAGAGTGCATGCAGTGTCAGCTGCTGTACAGAGGGGTAGGACAGGGCAGCTTGTCATCAGGTGTTTGTTCTCAGTTTGGTGGAAGTGAAACATTGTCATGCATTGCTGGGGAGCTTTGTGTTATATCTACAGCCTAAAAACAAACAAATAAAAAGGATTAACTGTGTCTACAGAGTGCCAATCAAAACATGCACAACATAATTAAATTCAACAGACAAAATGTTTCATTGCAGCGGTATGAGGCTATGCTGAGCTTGTACTATGAAAGAGAGAGCTTGCCAAAATAATACATGAGCGTAGGGTCAAATTAATCATTCAACCCTAAAAAGTTGCTTAACGGTGTCAATTATGATTATGTATATCTGCCTGACTGTATCTACAAGACTTGAAAGCCAAAACACTGAAATTTTAAAAAAAACACATGATAATGGCAGTGAAACCACTGGTTCTGAAACCACTAGCATGGAATAACTTTTCTAACAGCCTCAGGGCTGCATTGCTTTTGTAAGAGCCTGTGCTGCATGACCACTGTGGTGCTCTAAATCCATTATAAAGTCAAATACCACAGAACTTGAAGATGGAAAGGGAAAACATAGTCATGAGCTCTCTGCTATAAACAAAATGATGGATCTCAGAGGATCGTGAAAGACTACGTCTCTATGACTGAGTCTGAACTGGAAGAATGCAATCTGCTTTTTACGCTGAACAGGTAAGGCTAATTCTAACTGCACGCTACAATGGCCATGGTAATGTGGTGGGCTGGGACAACAAGAGCAATTATCTGTGAGACTAAATGAACATTGATTAGGCACAACATCTGCTTTTTGATGAGCTTTTGCTCGAGGGCTTAGAGGCACTCATGGGAGACAAGAGATGGACAGAGTGAAGAAAAATACTGCTGTGCTGTTAAAAATTTACCTGAAATGTTCGGAGCCATTCTTGGAGACCCGTGGGTGGCTGGATGGAGGTGATACGCCGTCTTTGTTGCCCCTGGCCATTGGCTGTTCTGATGTGTCCAAAAGTGGTGGGGGTGGCTGGGCATGGGACAATTCCTGTTGGGCTGCAATTGATACAATGAAACAAAAAATGAGAGAGCTTGACAAACAATTATATATATATATGTGTGTGTGTGTGTGTTTGTGTGTTGACAGCTGTACCCTATTTAAACTCAAATTCTACTTCTCAGACAAGACACTGCGGTTTGCCCATTCCTACAATCTATAACCCCCTAATTGTTTCTTTAATCAGGTTGGACTGAATTTAGCCGGACATTTTTTTTGTTTTTGTATCTTAGTATCTTGATGTGCTTTAGTTAACAGTAATCTAGTTAAGGGCAATAAAGACATCTGGTTGGAAAACCCACCTCAGGAAGTCCACAAAATACATGTGGAAGCAAGGGTACAGAACTTAATGGGCAAGTGTGCCACTAAAAGGGGGGGTTCTAGCAGTGGCAAAAAATAAATACATAAATAAATAAATATATAAATAAAGATAATATATCAAATATACACATTTTGCTCCGTGTTTGTTGAGCACTTTCCCTACCGTTGAGTGTTTCCTTTAATGAACTTACACATATGTGTGTGTCGAATACCTGGGAGGCATTCTGTAATAATTTTCTTTCCATACTCGGTCAATGAATTTGCCAATCATTCATAGTTGTAAGCTAAATTACCAATGACGTTGACGTTAGCGTCTAAGTCTATGTCCAAGTCACATTTGCTAAGCTATCAAGGCATGTGTTTCAGGGCATTTTGTATCAGATTGCTGTATCATTATTAAATCATGAAAGCCAACACAGGTCTGTTTTATTTCACCTATACATTTTTTTCATGTCAATTTACTGACGTGTAATGTTCCTGAACTTTGGAATATGACGATCAGAGCAAATAAGAATGAACACAGGCGCTAACCTCAATATGTATAGGTTCTGAACAGTTGCAGAACATCAGCCATAAAAGGCTCTGAGCAGTTTTAATGGCTGCAGCAGCTTTATTTAGCTGAGGATAGCTAGCTGCTGTCAAAACTTCAATCTTTAAGCAGTTAACAAGAGAGAAGTCAATAAGAAATGCTGGATTTCCTCGGTTTTTCCTTTTATATCACAATACATATCTGAATATTAGATATTACTGTCATACTTAGTTTAACCTAATTTTCTCACTTATTTTGATATCTTTTCTTAAATAACTGCTACTAGCACAAGATACTGTCAAGTTTATTCATCCTCAGCATTTTGTCTTTGACGTGATGAAGTATATTAATTGTGTCTGTTGTTCTGAAATTGAATATTCAAAAGGATTTCACTTAAGTTTTTGGATAATACCCATTAATGTAACCAAGTGTTGAATTTGCAAAGCTTTGTCCCACTACATGGCGTTAATGTTGGTCAAAACCTCTTAATTCAGATAAGGAAATGTTTCATAAATGCATAACATCATGAGAAAGCAGGTGGCAAGTGATTTTTAGAGACTTTTCAAGGGACACTGCCATTTATAGACAAAATGAAATAAAGCGTCTAAACAAATAAAATCAAAAGTTCAGTTGGATTCATAGATGGTAGTAGCATTAGCAAGACAGGGAAATCTGTAAATGTCATTTGACTGAGTTTTATATTCCTGAAAAGAAAGAACATTCTTTTCACAGACTTCAAGCTTCATACAGTCTAAAGATGTGTGTTCATTTTAATCCTCCCCTTTGCTAGATACAGGAACCTTGAGGGCAGTGCAGGACTTCAAACGGCACCCTCCCAATTTAGGGGCAGCTGGGAGAAAACCATCCAGTTGACAACCTTAGCACTTTTGATTCTGCTTCGCTATAGGAGAATAGAGAGCTTTTGTCTACTTCATAACAGATTCAATTTTTAATGGGGTGGCAGATAGACGGAGCAACGCACACGTCAACGTTGCCTGTGAAGAGGCTGTGCTGAAGCAGACTGTAAAGCATATGAGATGATTTTCATACGTTTCCCCGAGAGCCCACGTCTTCATGTGGATACATACATTATTCAGTCTGAATAGCATCTAGGACTGCCAAATGGATGGCGCCAATATAACGGTTACTTCCAATGTCATTAATCATCATTCAATTTTCTTTCTATATCTGTAAAGATAGATAAGGTATCTATGTATTCATATCCCTAGCTCCTTCACTTTGATAGCCTTAACCATATTTCCGTCCTGTGGGGGGGTTCCTAAAGGAAGACTTAGATTTGTCATTATTTCCTTTGAGCATTTGGAGGAGTTGGTGCGTATTATGCGTTTTGTTTTACCTTGGATAATCGGGGCCTTTACAGGGCTTTTTTCCGGAAGGGAAAGATCGGACCTCGGGACCATGGTCCAACTTTCTCTTCATCTGGAATTCAAAGACAGGAAAAAGGCAAAAAAGAAAAAGAAACTTAGGAGAGGATCACATTAACACAAATCATAGAGTAATTCTTACTACGCTGTGCCAAAAAGTAAAGTGTGCTAAAATACACTATATAGGATTGGTTGAACATGCCAGTTTTTACAATAATCATACTGGTTCTGCCTTTCAAAAGTGCCAGAAATGAATCATCTCAATTCTGACAGCGACAAACCAGTTCTTGAAATTAACACAGCCTAACAAATTGTGATTACACAGAAAAGTAACTTTCTTAAAGAAACTGGCAGTCCAAACGCAAAAAAAATGTGCTTTTCCTTAGGTAAGAACTTCCATGTTGGTTCGGCTTTCACACAATACCGACCAAAATCTGGTCAAAATCTCAACGTGGAAAGGACACTGATCCTATGTGTGAAGGTGGTGAGCTGCTAATTTCTCAACAAGCTCCACTGTTAATCAAAAGGTCATACAGCTTCGGTCGTCATTATGGATAAAAGAACCGAAAGACAGTGTTTAATCGTGTACAAAAGAGATGCTGTGGCTTGCTCTACACCGGTTTCCCCAACTCTAACCACAGTCCCAACTTTTGGAGGCCCATGCCAGCTCAGAGTGGAAATGAATAAGCAACAGGAACGTGATAACGGAAAAAAGGTGAATAAACGTTAAGATATGGCTCAAAGCATGCACAGGCCCAAAACCTTCAACGTTTCACACACACAAAACAACTTTGTCGCAGCATGTCCTGTTTATCTTAATTAAAGGGATGCCTGTGGAGGAAAACTAAAGTAGCCTCATACTTAATGATTGCTGCTTTCTTCAACCAGACAAGAATGTGCACACACCCAATCTATGCCTACTGCGACGCAGAGCTTCAACGTCATCATCACAACACAGCTGTGAAAACAATGGACTCCGACTACAGGTTTGTGCAAGGCATATCCTTTAACTCCAACTGCTACCTTAGCGCCCTGTGATGGACTGGCGGCCAGGGTGTCTCCCCGCCTGGCGCCCAGTGACTGCTGGGATAGGCTCTGGCATCCCCGCAACCCCAATTGGGATAAGCGGCTTGGATAATGGATGGATACTACCTTTGCTTGTTCCCTCCCATTTATGTTCTGGCACCCCACCTATCACCGTTAATTAATTACTAAACAGGCTAGGCCAGTAAATAGGCTTTCCATTGGCTAAGCCCTAAACCAAATTTGAATGAAACTGTATTTGCAAACAACGACAGACCTGTCAATCTTTGAACTCTACGCTTTGTAAAGAAGGAACACATTTTTATTACGATTACCAGATGACAGTCGTGTCTCTCATTATGCCTACTTTTGTGTTTTTTGTCTGTGTGTGTGTGTGTGAGAGAGAGAGAGAGAGAGAGAGAGAGAGAGAGAGAGAGAGAGAGAGAGAGAGAGAGAATGTGCATGTGTGTGATAGTGTGGAGCCAAATCCTCCAAATTTCTCCCTCACCATTTTACCACCACGAGCATATGGTATTCTTAACAATAATACCGTGTGAAAAGGCAACGCTGAACCAAAAAATAGTTCAGAACAAATGAGTAAATTAAAATTAAATATGTTTGTTGCCGACTGAATTGCTGACCAATAAGAAAAAAAGGGAACCACTGCGACAATAAAGGCTTCTTACAACCACAGTCAATACACACTGGAAGAAAGAAACATCAAAAATCAAATGATTGGCAAACAGAGACAGACTGGTCTGAATATACCAAGCACATCAACCCGTAAAAGAGTTTATCATAGGCCTACGAATCTAAGACCGATTTTCTATGGTCATTAGACTGACGGGGGACTGGTGACATACCCCAGGGGAAATCAGTGAAACCATACCAGCTCCTGTCAAGAGCTGCCATGGGACTGACTGAGAATCAAATGCAGAGAGCGAGAGCGAGAGAGAGACAGTCGGCAGTGTGAGATCAAGGAGGTGGTGTCAGATCAAGGCAACCATCAATAAAAATTCTAGAAGATATGAGGGCAATATAAGCAAATACATACACAGATCTACCACTTGCACAGAGACCTTGAGAAAGAGGTTTCAAAATAAATCTCAGCTAAATGTTTGAAAGGTGGACAAAAATGCAACAACGCTGAATCACGTCTAAATCTAACCCGACTACCGTGTTATCCCAACAGCGGTCTCACTGCAGTGGAAGTTCAACAACCATGGAGTGCAAGGGTGTGTGTGTACATCAGTGGCTGTGTGTGTGTGTGTGTGTGTGTGTGTGTGTGTGTGTGCGCAAGTGGCAGAGATGAACCATCAGGATGAGGGTAGTCATTGAAAAACAGCGCTCAACCATCCTCTTGCCTTTCAGCCCAGGAAACAGTAATCGGATATGAGAGGAGAATATGTGTGTGTGTGTGTGTGTGTGACCCGCTACTAAATTAGTCACTTGTTGTCCAACTTTGTCTGGCTTGCCCAACTGCCCAGGAGGAAAGGACAGATGGACGCAGAGAGAAAGAGAGAGAGAGAGAGAGAGAGCGTGACATTTTAAAGATGGTAATTATTCCGATGTTAATGCCGTGACATGTTGAAACAGTTACTGCATCCTTTCATGCGAGTTATTTGAAAACCGTTTTGTATTGTTGCCCCTTTATTAATTTACTACCATGCAAACATGCAATCATTTTTTTTGAGTTGATCACGAGAAACATATCCAGATTTAAACTATAACCAACGTACAGGGTGGATCATAGTTTAGCTTTTAAAAAAACAAAACAAAAAGATGGGCAGTGTTGTTTTCATTTTCTGCATGCAGACGCCAATAAGAGCATTGAAAGGAGGATAGTCTCTGGGGGGGGGGTAGCTTTAAAACAAGGATATGCTATGATATGAGCAAATGATAAAAAGAAGAACACACGCAAACAACAAACAAACACCCTGTAGGCCGACAAGCCACATGGGATTTTTCTTAGAAGACAGTGACTAGATGAATTAAACATTGTGAAATTGGCTACCATACTGCAATGCACATAGCAAAACAAAGGAGCCAAATCTCATTCTCACTGAGCGAAATCCGAGCGATTTAATTTCCCCAAACCCCCCCCCCCACTCCCCTTCTTAGTTTTCGGGCAAATAAAAACAAAGTGGTTCACCAGTTAGTTTACATAATATGTTCCAGGCAGTCACAAATAGCTGCAGAATCCCTTCCAGGAACGAAGTGATAACAATGTACTGTGGACATGAGAAGGGCGGGGGATTCATGTCGACAACCGTGTTGAGAATTTCTACTGAGATCTTCATGCCGGGTGGTTCTCCTTTTCTAACGTACTTATCACAGTTTGCTTCATGCAGCACAATTCATTTAGTCAATACTTAGACAACGCCACCCACACACACACTCTCTCTTTTACAAAATGACAAAGTCTCCACTCCCCCCCCCCCCCAAAAAATGACCAAAGTGCTCAAATCTATTTGGTGTCACGGGCATTACAGCATTACTGGGCATGCCTCAAGACAGTACAGCATGGATTTCTTGCTGGGATCTGGCGTAGCTCATCGTTCATGCTTGAGGATATTCTACCTTATACAGCCTGACACAGTGACCTATTATCTGTGGGTGAAGCCTCAAGTGCACGATCTGGGGAATAAGCTGTGCCCGACTGGCAGCTCACCGGATCTCAACACCCAGTCGTAGCGTTTGGACTGAACAAATAGCCACTGCGTAACTGAGCATAATAGCACTGCAAACTGCGAATGTGCCCCTGCCATCATTCAACCTGCAGATTTAAACGTAGACGTACACGTTGCAGACTGTGTGTGTGTGTGTGTGCAAAGGCATAACTAACAACATTCATTTGTGGTCGTCTGTGGGGTTTTTTTTTTTTACTTCATTTTATGCTTTTACACGGGATATGCTGTAAACTATGTCAAAGGGAGGAGAACACTCCTGCCTGATGTGCAGGTGCAGGCAGAAGCCCCATGGACTTGGATGCAATGAGCTTTTCAAGGCAATTCTAAATGACAGTGTGTGGAAATACAGCATCCGAGCACACCTCGCTAGTGTTACGCCACAGTATCCCCTAAACTATAACAAACCTTCCATTTTTAGTCACACGCAGAAGAGAAAAAAAATAAGACTAATAACCTAAACCCTGGTCAACGGCGCTGGTTTAACACAGAATCCCGTCACCACATCTTAGCTAATAAAGTAACATATGGCAACGGCATTAAAACGCATTCATGGGGGGGGGGTGCTGCTGCTGCTGCTGCTGCGAGGCTGTTTATTCTCTGCAGCGGTCGCACAATCTGCTGTTGGGGAGGCGCGTCAAAAAACAATAACGCCTGGGAAGAACGAGCCAAAAAAAAAAAACCATAAAAATAAAAATAAAATAAAATAAAAAAATCTCAGGCGCCAAGTCAGAACGCCACAGACCGACCACAACGAGACAGACGCTACAAGACGACCGCGGCTTCAAACAGCCGACACATGCCACTTACTTTATAGAATATCATCTTTAAAGTGCCGTAGAACCCCATCCTTGCGGGCCGGTGTGTGCGCGTGCGGGCTGCTTCACCCCCCCCCGCCCCCGCCTCCTTCAGTGAAACGCGTTGAAGTCCTGATAGGTGCGCGCGGCGGGACGGCTGTGGCGACGGCGCGAGGGCAGCGTACTCTCAGGTGAACCCGGCGACGCCGTCTGTGATGTGAACATTGCTTGGGCACGTCACCCGGGGGCCGGCCGTGAGCGCGTCCGGGACGTCAAACCCCGGCTGAGCGAAAGCCCCGCCGCGTCGCGCGGAGCACAGCGGGCCGACGGAACGGAACAGCGACCCGGAGGAAGAGAGGGAGAGAGAGGGAGGAAGAGGGAGAAAACAGAAAGCCCCGACGAAGACGAGGACGACGCGACGCAAGAGCCCCGCAACGCTTGTAGCACCGACTGCCTCCTCGCAGGACTGTGAGAGAGAGCGAGAGCGCGAGAGAGAGGGAGCGAGAGAGAGAAAGAGAGAGAGCGCGAGCGAGAGAGAGAGAGCGCGAGAGAGACGCGGAGAGAGAGCATAATGAGCAGGGGAGAAGAGATGAGGAGAAAAAAAAGGTGGTGGGGGTGGGGGTGGGGGGGGCGGTTAGAGCGCGGAGCCATGCCCTCTTCAGGGGCCGCACAGCGCTCTGCTACGCCCGAGATCCGATTACATCCTCCCCGATGGAGAGGAGGAGAATGGTGCAGTCCAACATCCAACAGCATGCGCAGCGCATCAATTATATCAACAGGACATCGGGGAAGAAATGCATAATAGACGAGCGGTGGGGGGGGGGACGCGGGCTGGGGACCCACTTGTTTTTTCTTTTGCACTGCTCACATGGTCGTTAAAGCGTCCTCAAACTTGTTGCGGAACCTAAACATTACCCTTTAACGCATGTGCCCCGCCCAAAAACTCCCCCTCCTCAACAGTCCCTTGGAAATGCCCCCCCCCTTATTACTAAGGGCAATTATTAAAACTGCATAGCTGTTGGAGTTTAGCTGACGAACAAAATTTGTCAGAGCAATTTCAAAGCACAGGAGGGGGGAAAAGCCCTTTCCATGGGGTTTTTGGAGTGCAAAATATCAAATATTATACACTTCAGCTCTACACTGGGATACACCTAGGTGACAAGATATAGCCGGCCTTATGGTCCACTTGGCATGGTACCATGCAGTGCAAGTGATGTACGCCCCGTGCACCTGTTTATCAACTCAAAAATTGGATAGCCAACTATGTGACAAATCCCAACCTTGAAACTGCAGATCTAGGCAATAAATAATCACAAAAGGACACATTTTTGGACAGTGCACATGGATTCACTGTGCAAAAAAGTATTACTTGAACTAGAACTCAAGAAACCACATTTTCAAAGGGCCTCCTTGTTATCAAGTAAGAAAACCAGTAGAGGAAAATAAACATGACAAATTTATTCCACCTATATGACATAAAATCACTAACTTTTTTTTGAAGTCACCAAATTTACTTTCATTGTAGTTTTGCAATATTTGCCTTGCACCTTAATATTTTCTGGCTGTGTGCACAAGTATGCATTTATACATACATATACAGCATGTATATTGGGGTCATATTGCTTGTAGCATACTTACAATTACATACTAATTTGTGTGTCCATTTGAAAGTGTTAGCATTTAGTGTAGTGGACACAAATCAGTGGCATAAAATAGCGTTTTCCTGGTAGTTATGTTGAGACTCCCGTAGTGTAACACACTGGCCTCAAAGACAAAAACAAAAATGTTTTGACTGCCTTGAACTTCCTGGATGGCGAGTAAAGTCACAGTAACTACACTTTTTCCCCCTCTGTTGCTACTACATGCAGGCATATTTACCTTAGCTATGTTGGCCTATATCAGTAAAGTCTCTGCTCCCCCAATTCAAAAATTCTCACTGAATCTACACCGATCATAGGACTGATCATTTTCATGTCTCCACAATGGAAATCTGCTGCAGCGACAGGAACCTTTAACCCATGAGGAAATACAGATTAGCTCATCTTCTCACATTCAGAAGCAAGCCATCAACCCCACCTCACAAGTGCAAATGATCAGCAATCAATTCTCATGAGCACATATACTGTGTACTGCAAGGTTACCAGCAAATTGTGTAGTTGAAAATGGAGCAAGAGCAAGCAGTTGTCGTACAAGGGCAGAAAACTTGGTCTTGTGAGATGAAGGGGTGTTTGAAAGCGTGGTGGTATGCAGGGTGCGGCATACAAGAAAATCTTTTCCCTCTATGCATTACAAGGAACAAAATCCACTGTGATGTGGATAAGTGTTGCGGCCAGAGACGGGAGACTGAATGACCCGTGAGATGTTAGTCACATTTACAGTGTCCTTACAGTATTTTCCTTTACATCACAACAGTTTGGACCACAGCCTAACTAAAGTAAGTAACTATGGTATGCCAGATAACAGAAGGTGCATTCAGGGTTGACCACATCAAATTGATGCTACTTAGCATATTGCCCGTCTTTATCTAAGCAGTGATACACGTATTTCCATTTGATGACACTGTTGCATCATGGGAAAATGTATTTAATTTTGAAATGTGTAACATTTGAATGTTTACGGGACTTTTTCAGGTATAGTGTTGCACTAAATACTTGCACTTAGTTTTGAGAAAGTAGAAAATGTTGCAGGAATTGCTCAAAAGCAATTGAGAAAAACTGTAATAACCTGCTGCCACTGTCAAGCAGTTGTTGGGACTTCCCTAAATGTAGATGTGTATATAATTCAACAATACGTAATGGGGTTTAGCAACTAGGGCAAACTAGTGCACAAACTGGTTTCTCAAACCTTCAATATAAGGCTTAAGACATGTGATATTAAGCTATTTGTTATCATGTTACAAAACATGTAACACCACCTTATCTTGGGCTGTATAGGAGTTAGCTCTTAATTTGCCCGTACTGTAATGTGATGCAGTTATTTCAGAATAAAGTACTTTGTGTCCTAGGACTAGAAAACCGCTTCAGAATACAGTCATTCATTTTTTTTATGTTGACACCATTTACAGCGTAGATTACCCAAACCAAAAAAACAAAAAAAAAAAAGAAAGCCAAAGACAATAAAGGCTCATGGGAAGGGCTCTATTCATTTGTTGGCGTGTAGCAGGTTCTCACATCTTAACAGACACTCAAGGCCTATCCCTTTAATTATTTCATCATCCAGACTTAAGTGGGAACTTGAGGGCTTTAGAAATGAAAGGTAACACTTGGCAAGATTCCTGAAACCATTGTCTATAACTGGACCAAACAATGAACCTTTGTGAGATCATGATCACACAACGTCCGTATTTACATTTTAGTTTTAATTACGTAAATAAACAATTGCCACGATGAAGGGGATGCTGCAGCATCTTGTGCTTCAGAAAAAGAAAAAAGTGTAAAACAAAATGAAAAAAAAATGTAAAAGATAAGATACAATATCTATTAAGTATGGAACCAAATGCGGTTGGTTTTACTTTTTAGTAGTCGAGTCTGAGAATACCGGACAGGTGTAGGGTCACAGATAATGCAGCCCTTTCTCACAGCGGCTTTCTTTCATCTCTATTGCCCCCGCAGTACAAAACAACATTCAAAGTTAGGGAGACTGGGGTGGAGCAGACAGGACGGTTTTGGTTTTGTTTGAGGTGACCCTCATGAGAAAACCCTCTTTGCTCCTCTCTGCTGGCCCAACCTTTACACAGCACATTGGAATGCTCGGCATGCAAAAGGGGTTGCGTTGCGGCCTTTGAATAGGCCGTGGCCTCCTTTGTCGATCCCCTTCTGCCACTCTGTAAAGCATTAACAGGCCTTTCCCTGGCGCTGACCTTCTGTTTATCAAATCCAGAGCCCTGCTAACCCGACACAAAGCTTCACAAATCATCCCCTTCGGAGCAACTTCATCCCGCATCCCATTTTTGTCCTTCATAAAAATAATATTTTGGGTGCGTGGCATCAGATGTGAGCTACTTGGGTAACAGTATTAGGAATGGAAATAAATGTGCGGATACACCCTCTTCTTGCATTGCTGTGCAGTGAATAGTTGGTGGGCATATGTAAAGGCTGTCTAATGTGATCTCTCGCACACATAGACAACATGGACGTTTGTAACCGAGCTGTAAACGAACGAGGGAGTGAATAAATAATGATGTAGTTAGTAATGAACCATAGCTCACTTATACCCTTTTTTTGGTCAAATTACATATTTGAATATGGCTTTTAAAAAAAAATCAAAACAACAGATGTGGTTAGAAGAAAAACAATAACACTCCGAAAGAATAAAGGCTGTTTTAAGCAAACGTTCACAATGGGGCGCTGAACTTGTAGGAGGCAAATACTTCTTGGGCAGTGATGCATCACTAAACAGGGCCATGTCATTGTGCGATTGTTCCCCGTGACAAACGGGGTACCAGGGGAGTCTTCCTCAATAGATTTTTAGCCATGGCAGAGTGTGAGTCACATTTCAAATTGGACAGATGACATGTATGTGGGGGTGCAGGGGAGGGGGGGGGCATGTATATGGAAAGCATGGATCATGGTATTCACAAAGCACAATAATAGCATCATCTGCATGAGGTTGAATTAACATTCTACAGCCACCCACGCGACTAAAATGAAGTGCATGTTTGATGGGGTCAGGTCAACAGGAATATTAAAGTAATGGGCTCTGGTATCTTCTCTGTGACATCGGGTCAACGGGAAATAAATTGAAAAAGAATTTGCAGTATTTGTTTAGCGATGCACTGATTCCACTTTTTTTTTTTTCAGACCAAGTACAAGTACTTACATTTGGGTACTTGCCGATACCGAGTACCGATACGAGTACTTAATAATACCGTTACAGTTCTGACGATGGCTTTGAAAACATGTTTCACTTTCGTCAGATGTTCCTCACTTTCTGACTGTAACAAACCAAATATACAACATGTTGCCGACATTCAACCTGTAACGCATTTTAGCAGATTCAGTACAACATACAAGTCTAGCAGAACAACTGAAGTGATATGTTATCATATGTGCCTGGCACGGACGCGGCACATCACGTAGGCAGGGCGGAGTGGACTTTGTTTTTTTACCTGCTATACCAACTGTGTCTGTGTTGTGTGTGGTTGCTTGCCAGCTGTTTCTGCTTCACTGCGTGCATATTGAGTTTTGCCAAGTTGATAATGCAGTTGGCTTGGCAGGGTCTGGAAGCGTAGGCTATATTAACTGGTATCCAGGATCATGGATACACATTGATTTGATTGATTCGCCATCTCTGCCAGGCAGTAGCCTGGAGAGGATTATGCGTTTGGTTATGTACGTGTGTGTGTGTGTGTGTGTGTGTGTGTGTGTGTGTGTGTGTGTGTGTGTGTGTGTGTGTGTGTGTGTGTGTGTGTCTGTCCGCAGTTAATCTCACAAACTACTGGACTTATCTGCCTAAAAATTTTTATGCATAGTTATGACTATGATGAAGAACATCTCGTGGTTGCAGTGATTCGAAACCTTCAAAAAAATGTTTGTTCTCGCCATCGCCGCACCCTCTCTTCATTCACTCTCTAGCTCGCGTGACCAATGCTGCTTTCGGTCCCTGCCTGATCCGAGTCAACCGTGCGCATGCACGACTCACATCTACGGTTGAGTCAGATCAGACAGCGACAGCGTCAAAACCAAAACATTATATTTGGATATGAGTCTTGTTTTTTTTTTTTTGTCTGTGTGCGCGTGTATTTCCCTTCCCCCGGTAGGCAAAAAATAGGGGTGGTTTGTTGCCAAGTTTGAGCACCGGAGAATGGGAGACAGGTATGCCTGGCGGAGATCTGCACTCTGCTGACTGCACTCCTCTAGTTTTAACGTGTCATGAATAAAAAACAAAAAAACAAAAAACAAAAAAACCACAAGGTTGCATTGCTGCATCGCATTGCCTCTGGTTTAATGAGGCATTTATTTTAATCATTTTTAAACATAAAGTCTTTGTTTTTTACTCGGTCCTACGTAGTTTTTCCCATGTTGAAGCAGAAGTGAAGCAGAAAACACGGCTGGCACACAATCGCACACGACACTGTCACAGTGTGGAAGGTAAAAAAAAAGTTAGACACGCTTGTAACTTTGTCATTTCTTGCTCCATTTGGACAAATAACACACTGACGTGTTCATCTGCTCCTCGGTCATCGCTCGGCATTGTCTATCTGGCTCCATATCCTCTCCTTTTCCCATAATAATGGCAACCAAAAAAAAAAACGGGCACCACTCACTTTTCACAATTTCTGCTGGAATTGTCTAGCCGGGTATTGGGTGCGGTTGTATTGCAGTTTTACGAGTACGATTATGAGTACACGAGGACAATATCGGACCGATACAAGATACTGGTATCTTGAAGCTTAGCAGAGCCTTTGGTAAAGGTCATTTCATCGAACTTAACAGCGCAATGAAAGGGAATTCTGATACAAGGAAGAGTTTGCTAAGGAACTAATTGTTATATTTACACCAATATGTGAATAATAGATATTCCTCTTAACTACAATAAAACATGTTTATATAATATAGAAAGAGAGGTGACCAAAACCTAATCATAGGACCATCTGTAAAATCAAATTAAAATCAACTTAAAAATCAAGATAATTCACATGGACAAGTCAGCTTACGGCAAGCTGAAAAGAATGCAGGGGAAAATATGAGCTGCCAGATAAAAACACGGATCTCATTTTATTCCGCTATTCTTGACTGGTTGGCTGATGAAAGTGGTGGCCATTACTGTTACAAAAGACCACATGATAAGACTGAGAAGTGTGACCTTCAAATCACAACATGAAGTCCAAACACAGTCTCTTTGAAAGCTGAAGCCCTTTTCTACGTCTTTTAGGGATAATTACCATTTCCGCTATACAGAGCCATCAATGGGAGTGAATGGGCAACCTTTTCAGTGCCAAATATAACTGCAAAGAAATGCTATGGCTGGCAATACAGGGTAGGAGTTATGTCTAAATAAAAACTAACCAATTCATGTGAATGACTGAAAAAGAGTTCACACAACCAGGGTATCGGTCTCAGCAAGAGTTTTTAAGCACATTTCTTTCATCAGCGCCAATTTCATAATTGCCGCCACTGAAACTATTTTGAATAATCGGAGAAATCCCCCAGACTGCTTGCATAAATGCGCTGACATCACATGGGCTCACATATGAAAGCTACAAGGGGAATTAACTGAAGCACTGGGATTGTAGAGACCATTCATTTTGTTTTTATTTTTACTATTTTTCTGCACTAATGGACACCATCAGTCTACATCGCACTTGCTGCGTTACAAGTCACTGTCACCTTGTCTGAAAAGTTGCTGTCAGCTTATGCTTAAGCATTTTGCCCCTTCTGTACTAAAAGATCAACACCTGTGGGGTTTCTTAGCATTGACCCTCTGTGACAGTACACGTCGCTCTTGTCAGCAGACATGGCAGCCTCCTAGTGGCATTAATTATAATACAAAAATCCCTCACAATTTTATCATTAATGGTCAAACGTGGCTGAAACTTTTCTTATGGGCTCTCAATGTTACAAGCTACCAACCTATGCATGCATTTGCATTACATTTTCTTTTCCTTTAAGAATGATCAAAGAAAGCATGAAAAAAAACTGTCTTTATTTTGGCTAGTTTGATGGTGAAAATGACTGATGCAATTCAACAGCAATGGAACTTGTCATGGAGAAAAATTGAGTGCAAGTCTTTTGAAATTTTCTCAACCATCCAAGGATGTTAAAATTAACTGGGAATAAATACAAATTTGTTTTGATATGAAAGAGAAAATGCAGGTGTTGCTTAATTTAATGAATGAAAAAGTGAACCCATGTATACACAGATGAGCCAAAACATTAAAACCACATGCCTAATATTGTGTAGGTCCCCCTCGTGCCATCAAAACAGCTTTGACCCGTTGAGGCATGGACTCCACGAGACCTCTGAAGGTGTCTTCTGGTATCTGGCACCAAGACGTTAGAAGGAGACCATTTAAGTCCTGTAATTGCAAGGTGGAGCCTCCATGTACCGGACCCAATTTTACAGCACATCCTACAGATGCTCGATCAGACTGAGTTGAAGCTATTGCCTCGGCCTCCAAGTTCCAAGGCAACAGCTTCAACTGTTTGTCATGTTCCTCAAACTAATCCCAAACAAGTTTTGCAGTGTGGCAGGGTGCATTATCCTGCTGAAAGAGGCCAATGCCCTCAGGGAATACCATTGCCATGAAGGGGTGTACTTGGTCTGCAACAACGTTTAGATAGGTGGTACGTGTCAAAGTAACATCCACATGAATGCCAGGACCCAACATTTCTCAGCAGTATATTGCCCAGAGCATTACACTGCTTCCACCGGCTGGCCTTCTTCCCCTAGTGCATGCTGATGCCATCTCTTCCCCGGGTCAGTGACACACATGCACCTGGCCATCCACATGATGTAAAAGAAAACGTGATTTATCACACCAGGCCACCTTCTTCCATTGCTCCATGGTCCAGTTCTGAAGCTCACATGCCCACTGTAGGTGCTTTTGACGGTGGACAGGGGTCATCGTGGGCATTTTGAACAGTCTGTGGCTATGCAGCCCCATATGCAGCAAGCTGTGATGCACTGTGTGTCCTGACACCTGTCTATTATAGCCAGCATTAACTTTTTTAGCAATTTGAACTAAAGTAGCTCTTCTGTGGGATTGGACCAGACAGGCTAGCCTTTGCTTCCCATGTGTGTTAATGAGCCTTGGGTGCCCATGATCCTGTCGTCGGTTCACCAGTTGTCCTTCCTTGGACCACTTTTGGTAGGTACTGACCCCTGCATACCAGGAACACCACACAAGACCTGCTGTTTTGGAGATGATCTGACCCAGTCATCTAGCCATCACAATTTGGCTCTTGTCACAAGTCACTCAGATCCTTACACTTGCCAATTTTTCCTGCTTCCAACACATCAACTTCAAGAACGGACTGTTCACTTGCTGCCTAATATATTACACCCCTTGACAGGTGACATTGTAACGAGAGAATCAATGTTATACACTACCTGTCAGTGGTTTTACTGTTTTGGCTGATTGGTGTATATACTTGTGCAAGGTGAGTGAGTGAGTGAGTGAGTGAGTGAGTGAGTGAGTGAGTGAGTGAGTGAGTGAGTGAGTGAGTGAGTGAGTGAGTGAGTGAGTGAGTGAGTGAGAGAGAGAGAGAGAGAGAGAGAGAGAGAGAGAGAGAGAGAGAGAGAGAGAGAGAGAGAGAGAGAGAGAGAGAGAGAGAGAGAGAGACCGTGAAGATGGGAGGAAGCTGTAACATGTCAAGAGAACATGTGTATGACTGTTTTGTGGTTTGAAACACATGTTCTATGATAGAGAACTCATGTCTTTCTGCTTGACTGGATGAGGATCTGTGGCACAGAAACATGATGCATAGACGGGGTAGCGCTCCCATCTGGGAATTACTTACGCAATTGCTTTGAGCGCTGTAGAAATGGGAAAAGGCTCAAATGCATTAAATGTCCATTCCAGTGCAAAAAATAATTTTCAAGCTAGCAGGGTGATAGGGGATAATTTAAGATCGATATTAGCATGACTTAGGAATAACAGGAACTTCCATTCCTATTTTGAAATGTAGCCATTGCTTTAGCAGCACTGTTCTAAACCTTTTAAATAAAAATAGTTATGCCTAAAATAGTAATGCCTGACACTACAGGAAGTTTAGTAATGCTATGCCACATGTACAGCGTGCTCTTGAATACAAAGGTCCACATTATCTGAAAGTATAGCTGGCTGGGTTAGACGTATGCTTAAGAGAGCGGTGTCTCCAGAGAGCTGGAGTGCTGAGCGTGCTGTCAAGGGTCAAGAGTCACAACAGTTTCATTTCAGGAAGGGCAGAGGAGCAGTGACCCCCACAGGAATATGAAAGTCTATTTGGTTGTTTGTTTCTCCCTTGCAAAAACACACACAAACACCTGAGACTACTGCAAGCTGTCTTCAAGTTGGAGGCAGAAAGCAGAGAGAAAGAACAGAGAATCAGCTGAGAGGGGACGCTGACTAAAAGGGCAGTTGGAATGTGGGGGATGAAGAAAATGCAGCTGACATATTACGGAGCAGCACATTCAGCTCTGAGTAGTTAAGGATGCAATCACCTCAGTAGAGATAGACAAAGGGTCAACATTGATCCGGGCTACATGAAGATGCAGACAGAGCCAGAACACTCCGGTAAAAAAAACAACAAAAAAAAACAAGTTTTATGTTCTAACAATAAACACACAAGGAAGTCCTGTGTGTTTTTAAAGCTACGAAGGCATAATGGCAGCTGTTTCTGCTAAAAAAGAAAAAAGGTTAGCGGTACTAGTTGAGTGGGGCTAATGTTTGAGGCCTCAGTCATGTGTGCACATGATCAACAGTTTCTCGAGGTGGAAGCTTGTCCGGCTGAATTGGTCCCAGCATGAGTTTTCTGATGAGGTATATCCCACGCTGGGAAACTGAGACAGGGCAAGCAGAAAGAAGGATCCAAATCTTTCTCAAAGGGAACCTCAAATGCTAGTGTGTGGTCCGGGTTTAGGATATTCAGTTTATGATTAAGGAGGAAGTGAGAAGCCATGCCTTGCCTGTCTTATGCTCTTCAATCATAGCTTTACAAACAGCATGAATCCAACAACCACCTCGAGTTTCCTCGACACCCCTACAGCAAGCTAACTGCACATAATGCAGCTCAGCCAGCAAGTCGAGTTCATCCAACAAAAGAAAAATGTATTGTAAAAAGTTCCCTAACTTCACAATTGGGTTTAGTCAGCAGGTCAAAGCTGGTAGCAAGCAGGTGCTTTTGTGTGCGTAGCGGGAAGCAGCTTCGATGTAGACATGTCCTGCATTATTTAGGACAGCAATCTGCCCGTCATTACTAAAACATTAAGGTAAGTGGCTGTAAGAAGTTAAGTGCTTGTGTTTACTTAAAGAGCACAGTAAATTGTCAAGTGACCTCGACCCCCTCTAAATGGGTGTTCATTGAGAGTAGCAGTTTTAAATCACTGTTAGCATGCATGGCTTCATACACCGTCACTGCCTTTTCCTGTTCCCCTCCTCCAGCTCCCTTGTGTATGCCCAACAACTCTTTAGAGGCTTGTAGGAAAGAACACTCCTACACACACGCTACAGCTACACAGCGTGTATTACTTCCTTTCTTACTGTGAATGGAAAAGTGAATGCAAAGTTATTTACAAGTTCACCAGATCCATTGTTATCCTTTATTCAAATAGGTTTTACCTTGCCCATTTTTCCACAGCTACAAGTTCGTATCTTGGCTTTAACAGAGTCGTGCCGGAGACTTTTTATGAATGTCCTCATAGTGTGGGAGTTTGGTCATTTTTCTGACAACACTTCAGCAGTGAAAGTGAAAAAATATATAAACATATAAAATTTAACAAACACACTTTTTAGCCTATAGATTTTTTTTTTAGCAAAGAAAAATGTGCAAAGCCTTAAAAATTACACAACTAATTCAATTTCCTTCTTGAAATGAGAGGGGATACACTGCTGCTCCTTAAAAACCTAACTAACCTGTTCAAGCTGAGGCCAGCCCAAAAATCAAATATTCTATGTTTAAAGTCATTGGTTCTGCACCAATTTAAAACATAGTTTAACTGTAGCTAGCTCTAATTACAGTTAAGATGATAGTTTTTAAGTAACATTTAAAGATAGTCTCTTGAAAATGTTCATGGTTTTTTGGAAAATTTTTAGACTACCCCTATAATGAAGAGATTTTACTTTCAATACAGAAAAAAACGTCTGGTCATTACAGAAAAATATATTAATTTGCAAGTAGTGTCACACTAATTCATCATCTAAAACACTGTTGAGTTAAACAATGAATTCCTGATGATTATTCCTGTAAACCACTGAGACTCCTCCATTGCTCAGTCTTCTCATTCTCAATAATTTAAACTCCATACTTTGCAATGAAAGTCAATGGGCCCAGCTAACAAGAATCTCCTAAAAATAGAATATTTAAGCCCTCTAATGACACTGTGTATTTGCTTCATGGTAGGGAGGCTAAGCCTCTGCTGGGCGGCCGTCTGTGTAGCAGTCTTTTTGTGTAAATTGAATGTCCTTCTCCTGGTAGAGAGTGTACTCTATGTTAGTGTTTTGGTCATAGTTTTAAGCCTCCCATTTTTAAAGGTCTAGTTTAGTACCTTGTTGTGACCTTGGGCTATCTATAACTCTGACCTCTGAGTATACAGCCAGCTGATGCCAACTGATCATAACAGCCATGCTCTGTGCAGACAGCCTTTATGTTACCATGTAGGGAACGGAATATATAATAGGTGCAAATAAGACCACAAGGTTTAGGGTGCTGGTAATCATTGTCCAGAACTCAGAAACAAAACACAACTTAGTAGCTGCAGTTACATGGACAATATTTCCTCAACCCAATTGAAATCATTCTGATTAGAGATTCCAACTTAACCATTTACATGGACGCTAAATAAAGTGATCCGATAAGATGTGCGTTTACATGTCCCAAAGCATTTAATGAGAATATAACTTTTGACATACGCAAAGTGGCTCCGCATACTGTGAAGCATCTAATCTGCTGAAAATATAACAGAAGAAGACGTGGTTCCGCCTGTTAATACAATTGCCAACATGGACCCACATTGTATCCTGGGAACAATATTTGCGTTTCTGCTATTCTTTCTAATAAAGTCTGATGTATATGGGATTTTTGAGACCGACACAGATACTGATTTTAGAAGAGAAACATTCACAGATTACCAATATGGCAGCCGATATAGTGAATTTTGGAACTGGAATGAAAACAGACCTTTTTAATGTGTATTGTGCACCGATTTTGCACCGATATGACCATGCAATGGGCCTCAGAAGGCTGCTTTTAAAAAAAAAAACTTTATTAAAGAATATTTAACATTATTATACATTGTCAACCAATTCTAGAAATGAGCACTGAAAAAATATATAAAAATAAAATAAATAGCTAAATAAACATCAGTATGTTCAGTATCAGTCAATTGCTGACCATTTAAATAAAGAATAAATAAATATAAAATAAATAAAATAAACATCAATACTGTTCAGTATCAGCCGGTTGCTGACTATTTGTTATGTGTAGCCAGATAACATTGTTTGGCTACCAAGCCATGTTAGACACTTGTTAAGCTCACATTTATTTACGTGTCCACAATGCTCTGGCTGTAACTACACACCTACAAGTCGCATATATATAGACCATTTCTTCATTTCGGCAGAATAAGTTAAACACTATAGTTTAAATGCTCATTAACCTTAGTGGTCTTGCACTGATAAACATGGCATTAGCTGGCTTTGTGGGTAACCTAATTTAGTAATGGACAGCATTATACACTGCTGTAACCGATGCTGCGGGAGAATTTTTAGAAGTGACGAGGGAGAAAAGAAAGGACTGTTGTTTGTTTACTCGCTAGAACTGCCACAATGTCTCACAACTACACCTACAATCAAGTTTGTCAACATCTTAGCCTACACCACTCAACTACCGTAACGTTAAAATTTAATTTTGATGTTTGACTGACGGACCAGCTTTCACATTACTGCAGCAAAACCAGGCGTAGCTGACATGAAAGTTGTCAGGCTTATTTAAGCTGAGAGGAGAAGTGATGGCGGATATTTATCATTATTCAAGCAATCAAAGAAAGTCGAATCAGTTCATCTGGACACAACGTTTATGGACAGAAACGTTTCATCACTCATCTAAGTGACCTCTTCAGTCTAAACTGACTGCAGGTATCCCCACCCTTATAAACAATACAGTTGCACAACGACAGGAACCAACGATCAGTTTCATATGCAAACAGACGTGACCATTAACTAGAGTTACAATGGCCATGTGTACTATTCAGAGGATTGGGGAATAATTGTGATCACAGCCTTGTAAGATGGTGACAGATTTACTCTTAGCCCTCCCCAGTTCAGGGATGGCTGTTCCCTCTTCACATAGATGGCCTCTTTGACAACCCGTTCAAACCAGTGTTCCTCCCTATCAAGGATGTGCACATCCTCATCCTTGAAAGAGTGGCCACTGACCTGTAGATGGGTGTAGACTGCGGCATCTAGTCTGAAGAGGTCACTTAAATGAGTGATTAAATGTTTCTGTCAATAAACAGTGTCCAGATGAACTGACTCAACTTTCTTTGATTTTCTTACCTGGATTATTGAGCATGCATTAAGAGTTTGTCATTATTAGGTGCTAACATTTTCCTATTTAATGGATTATCAAAGGTTTACACCACCCCTCTCAGCCCGGTTGAAAATTCCTTCCGATCGGGCCAGTCTCTTCCGATTGAGGTGATTACAGGAGGCATTTTTATTCTGATTGGGCTATTTTGGTTATTAATGGAATATTAGGGTCCATGTAAATGCAGCTAGTTTAATGTAGTGAGTCATTGGACTTGGCGGGCATTAATCAGTTTCTTTATGCCAAGAGTTTCACTTTATGAAAAACCGTGATATGGTTTTAGCATTAATCCATTCAAGCATGTGGGCTGTAATAAATCATAAGGTTCAATTTAGTGCCCATTAAAAAAGTACCTGAGAAAATACCTAACTTTGTAGACAGATATCACATAAAACTAGGCTTAAAATAATAAGAACAGAGGGCGTCAAGCAGCATTTTCATCTGCTTTTTCTGAGGTACGTTTGGAGGGATGTCACTTTACAGGTTCAATTTCAAAGGTTCATTGAAAATATCCTCTAAAGTAGAACATCCCTCTGCACCCCATGAGCCAACAAGCAACTCTATGAAGTAAGCACAAGTACACCTAAAACATGAATGTCAGGAAAAACTTCCCAAAAATAGTCATTCCCCAGCAGACAGATATTCTGGCTCTGGTACCATGAAAACATTCTCCATGGCAAAAAATTGTCGTTTTCAGCCAAGAAGCTGTCTAAGCTACATTTAAAGACAATTTAAACACATTTTGGTGGTCATACCTTCTCGGGTAGAGAGAAGTAGAGTAAATTAAAACAGGACAGCTACCAGGGTCATCTAACCATCTTTGTAAATCCTCTTCCTTTCTTTTATATTTACCTCTTGACAGGTTTTGAACACTGCTAAGGAAAAAGTACTGAGTGCATACTGACAAGGCAGGCTTATTTCCTCACAGCTAGTGTCAAAATCCACCCTCTGCAACAGGATTGGAGCAATTCTTACTTTTTCCTAAACCAGTCATACAAAATATAATCCTATCAATTTGTATGGATGATTGGGTCAAAATTATGATATCTGTTTATTCCAATTTAAGTAGCTGTCAAGCTGCCTTCACTTAATAATAATAATAATTACATTTTATTTATAGAGCACTTTTCAAGGTACACAAAGACACTTTACATTAGATAGAATAAACATAAAAGCAACACACCAAAAACATGTAACACACAACAGTAATCATACATTAAAAGCAATTCTGAAAAGGTGAGTTTTGATTAATGATTTGAACGTGGACAGATCGGCGCAGTTTCTGATGTGTTTGGGGAGGGAGTTCCAGAGGGAGGGGGCAGGTATGGAGAAGGCTGTCTCCCCAGGTCCAATGCTTGGTCCTGTGTTGTGGAGACAGGAGGTTGGCATTGGAGGAGTGAAGGCTGCAGGAAGGAGTATAGTAGTGGACCAGGTTGGTGAAGCAGGAGGGGGTTATGGAGGGCATTTATGAGTTAAGAGAAGGACTTGGAATTGGATCTGTTGTGGGACAGGGAGCCAGTGGAGGTTCTGCAGGACAGGGGTGATGTTGTCGCGGGAGGGGTTGAGCAGGCGAGCAGTAGAGTTCTGGACGTACTGGAGGTTGTTTAGGACTTTGGATGATGAGCCTTAGAGAATGCTGTTGGTGTCGTCAATTCTGGATGTTATGAAGGCATGGATCAAAGTATTGGCAGTAGATAAGGAGAGCGATGGGCGGAGACGAGTTATGTTTTTTAGGTGGAAATAGGAAGTACTGGCGATTTGACTGATGTGGTGTTCAAAGGAGAGGTTGAGGTCGAAAATCATCCCGAGTTTACAGATGTGTGGGGAAGGAGATGGAGTGGCGTTATCGATGGTGAGGCAGAAGTAGTGAGTGGTTTTGGTATGGAATTCGGGACCAATGATGATCATGTCAGATTTATCACAATTTGATTTGAGGAAGTTGGTTTGCATGTATAATTTAATTTCAGTGAGGCAGCTGGTCAAACTGGAGTAAGTTGTAGTGGTGATAGTTTTAGTGGAGATGTAGAGCTGGATGTCACTGGCGTAGCAGTGGAAGTGAAGACCTTGACGACATATGATGTTACCAAGGGGGAGCATGTAAAGTTTAAAAAGGAGAGGACCAAGCACTGAACCCTGGGGTATGCCATGGGACCGGGGAGCAGTGAAGGAGGTGCAGTTGTTGATGCTGATTAACTGTTGTCTGCGAATATGGCTTTAGCCAGGAAAAGGCAGTACTGGTGATGTTGAGTGAGGATTCAACGTAGGAGAGAAGAATGGTGTGGTTGATGGTGTTGAAAGCTGCAGTGAGTTTGAGGAGGATGACAATGCTGAGGTGGCCAGTCAGAGGAGAGGAGGAGATTGTTGGAGACTTTAAGGAGGGCTGCTTCTGTGCTGTGAGCAGAAACAAAACTGAAATGGTTCGATAAAGTCGTTGGAGATTAGGTGAGCTTTGAGTTGGGAGGTGACAACATGTTCCAGTATTTTTGACAGAAAGAGGAAATTTGAGATTGGCCAGAAGTTGCTTATGATATCAGGATTTAGTCCAGGTTTTTTGAGAATGGGATGACAGCAGCCAGTTTAAGTATATGGGGCACTGAACCAGAGCTGAAGGAGGAGTTAATGATTTCTGTAATGTGTGAGGAGATAGCTGGGAGACAGTCCTTAACAAGATTGGATGGGAAGGAATCCAGAAGACAAGCGGAGCTTCACATTCCTACCATAAGTTTGGACAGCTCCATTGGGGACATAGGGGCGAACTCTGACAAGAACTGAGTGCTAAAAAAAAAGAAGGGGGGCAGGTGGGGAAGTGGAGAAGGCAGGGAAGGTGGTCAGGTTGCTGTAGATAGTGTCAATTTTAGTTTAGAAAAATGAAAGGAAAGAGTTGCACTTGTGAAAGAACTGAAGGTATTTTCACTGGGTTTGAGAAGTTTGTTTATTCTGGAAAAGAGAGCTTTAGGGCTGGTGGAGCCAGAGTGTATGAAGTGTGAGTAGTAGGTGGACTGGGCTGGGATGACAGCATCTTTGTATTGTTGAAGGTAGTCTGAGTAGTCTTGGAGATGCACTGTTAAAACCAGGTTTTCTTGGAGTCTTTCAAGCTGGCGCTTACGGGATTTCATTTGATGGGAGTTCAGGAATATACAAGGGAGCTGAGTGAGTGAATGAGATCAGCTGATTAAGCCAGCAGGAGAGTATGTCATTATAACACTTAACAAGATCGGAGGGATTATCAGATAGAGGGGGCAGACATTTTGCTGGCAAGAGAGGCAGAAAGAGCTGAGGGGAGATAGATTTGAGATTTCTGAAGGATATTACGCACTTGACTTTTGGGATAGGATAGGGATGTTAATGTCCATGGTAATTGCCAGGTGGTATGGAGATATGGAGGGTGAGGTTGGAGAGCTGATGTATTGTAAGACCATTGGCACACACCAAATCCAGCATGTGACCAAAACTGTGAGTGGGGAAGTAGATGTCAAGTTGAAATATTGTAGCAGTTCCAGCAATTCTATGGCAGATTTACAGTCAGTGTCATCAACGTGGATATTAAAATCGCCGAGGAGAAGAATGGAAGGTGAGATGGCATATAGCTGGGTCAGAAAATCAGAGAAGTCGGAGAGAAAGGGGTTTGGCTTGGGGGGGGGGGATAATGGCAGTGACCAAGGGAGGTGGGACCAGAGAGTTTGAAGGCAAGGTATTAGAAGGAATGAGTGGCAGGAATGGAAATGGTGGTTGTTTTGAAGTCCTTCCTGTAAACAGCAGCAACATCACCTCCCTGTCCCTCAAGACAAGGTTTATCAATGTATGTGAATCCTGTGGGTGTGGTCTGGTTTAGTGAAAAATAGTCCAGGGGTTTATCCCAGGTTTCAGTGAGGCACAGGAAATCAAGGTTTCTGTCAGTTATAAATTCATTCAGAATGAGGCTTTTGTTATTGAGTGAACAAGTGTTGAACAAAACCAGTTTCAGAAGACATTGCTTTGTGAGGTTGTGAGGACTGAAGAAGGGGATGAAGATTGGACTGATTCATGCGTAGTTCGTTGTGGTGACGGTGAGGGTAATGACGTTTGTTGGTAATACGGTCAGGCATGGGAAGAGGTCAAAAAGCGGTGTGATCATACCACAAGGGGTAGCTGGTGTGAGTGAAGGATGTGACAATCATAGCTGTGGGTAAAGGGTAAGAAGAGGGTTCAGGAAGGCCACTCCGATCTCTGCTCCACCCTTCTGCCGATCCAGGGAGGGCTGCAGACTACCACATGCCTCCTCAAATACATGTGGAGTCACCAGCTGCTTCTTTTCACCTGACAGTGAGGAGTTTCGCCAGGGGGACGTAGTGTGTGGGAGAATCACGGCACCCTGACCGACCGGAGGAGGCTCTAGTGCAGCGACCAGGACACATACCCATATCCGGCTTCCCACCCACAGACACGGCCAATTGTGTCTGTAGGAACGTCCCACCAAGCTGGAGGTAACAGGGATTCGAACTGGCGATCCCAGTGTTGGTAGGCGACGGAATAGACTGCTACGCTACCTGGACACCCAATTCAGGGTCTTTCTGTCTTGCCATGTCTGACTAGCACCCCCGACCAGATAGCCCGTGAGCTGGGAGTGGCGCAGGAGGAGTGACGCTACCCGGACGCCCAACTCAGGGTCTTTCTGTCTTGCCGTGTCTGACTACCGCCTCCGACCAGATAGCCTGTGAGCTGGGACTGGCGCAGGAGTGGCGGCATTGAGATGATGGTTTCCAGAGGATGGTATGGGAGAAGGCTGAGTTCATAACTGAGACCTTTTTGACTGTGAGGCTGCGGTGTCAAGAAAACGGGATAAAAGAGTCCTTTTTTTCACAGTTCATCTGAGAGCCGTTGAATATCATCCTTGAGGTTAGTAATGTCATTTGTTGCTTTTAGGCAGTCCTCGAAAGGCATAGTAATAGTTAGATGTTCACAGAAAAGAAAGTTAGCTCCGTTAGCCGAGGATTGAGTCCTCACGGTTCTCACCAGGAGTGTAGGGAGTCAGTGCAGCACTCAATTGGTTAAAAACCCATAAAATAGACAAACCATAAAATCAGTTAAAATAATCCAAAGTTCTCAAGGAGTTGTTAAAAATTAAAAAATATGCAGAGCCACAAACAATGCAGCTGGCAACTGGTAATTCAGTAATTCAGCTAAAAACTACCAAATGTAACATGACACAACACCTGACTGTTACACACAAAGTAAAACAATGAAATATATCAATAACTAAAGCATTATCTGGTGGAAATGTTAAGGATAAGATGAACGATAAACATTTAAAGCCTATTAGTATGTTGGACACTTGACCTAGCAATTCTGAAAAATTCTTCTAACCTTGTTATAAAGCGATATCAAACTATTTGTAAATTAGTGTACAGAAAGGCTGAAAATGGTATTCCGTGAGTAAGAATTGCACATCTATGCATTTATTCCATGAAGAGCTATTATCTATAGTAACATTATATTATTGTTTACACTTTAAATGAATAAAATGTATATACACAAGAAGTTATTTTAGTACTCCATTTATCTATTGAATTTCACTTCGTATACATTCCAATCATTTAGTATTTGAGAACTGTGTTTTGTTTTAGTTTACTTTATCTTATTGAGCTGTTAGAAAAAACATTTCATCAGCCTCAAGCCCTCTACTACTGCTACTGTGATGTATTGTTTCTAGAAAATGGGCAGTTAAATTAGATTTGATTTTGATTTTATTTAATGCTTGACTATTTAAGCATGTATTGGGCTTTTAGAGATCCTTATCTCAATTCCAAATGAGCATACAAAGACAGGGAATAGAATCAGAATCCCTATCAAATCAAATCGTCTTTATTTCGAACATGTAAACTAAGTTTATGATTATGATTAAATTTGGGATTATGTTGAGCCTTCTAGTATAAAATGCAGCAGTTAAAAATGGTAAAATCAGAGCCAAGACAAAGCTTGTTATTTCATTATGACAATTATGTCACTTAAAACCTGGCATGTAATTCACTGGGGGTGAGGTTTTTTTTAAATAATGATATCGTCATTGGATAAATGGGTGAAGATGTCACCATGGTATGGCCAAGGCCAAACCTGAATCACTTCCATCAAAAAGTCTCAATTCTGCCACCACTTTTCAATAGCTATGAATTATCCAATGATCCATAATCTTGACAAGCCGAACAGCTACCATTTAATACAGCTCAGGCATATGAGGCAGGATTCGGGTCTCCAAGTGAGCCATGGTCCTGTTCCTCCTGGAGATGATCTTTTAAGAATCACAATAGGCAGCTTCACAATAGTCGCCATGTGCCTAATGGTTTTAACCCCACAGTCCATCTGCCGAGACTGTAGGCTGTGAGGTGATTCCAGGCAAAGAGAGGGAGTACCCAGCCTCTTTCTGAAGCCCCTAGGTCTCTATCTCACTACATCCTCTAGGACAGCTGTATGTTAATGAGGCACTAGAGGCTGGGTAAGGGAGTAGTCACAAGGACAGCTAGGCAGCTATGGAACAAGGACCCTCTTCTCAGCAGCTCGCCAAAGGCATGAACTTGGCAGATTAGCCATTCAGGAAACAAACAAGGGCCCAGTGCAGACGGGCAGCCCCAGATCAACAAAAACAATCAAGCACCCAGTACTGGAAAAACCCCAAGCCATTGCAAAAAATAGCTTTTTTCAGAAACTGATTATTTGAAGGGAATAAAGAACTGTCTACCACCTTCGTGTGTCTGTTTCCAACCAAAAGGTTTTTATTTCCATTTGATCAATGTTTACAAAGGTAAAAAAAGAAAACAGTAAGATGAACACGATAGCTTCGGTAGGATCAATTCGAGGTAACATGTTGATGCTCAACACCAACAAATCCCTACAGCTGTAAAGGATTCAAGTCCAGTGGAGAGGCAGGTCTTATCCTGATGTGACCATGACGAAGGACAGGCAGCAGCGGGGGTGGTAGTGAAGGACCCTGCTGCTAGCCCTCCCTCCTTTGGTAAATCGTTACCTGGCAACAAGAATTGCTCTCGCTGGCCTCCTGGCTGCAGTGCGCTGCCTCTGGCCTCATCCGGGGATGAGGCGCTTGTTTGCTATTAGAGTCGACCAATCCTGGCAATGGCTGCAGGGGCCTGCCATTTAGTAATGAATTCTGCAGAGGTCGCTAATGAAGGTTTCCATGTCAGAAACATTAGGCCCTTTTCATCTACCATAAAATAACTGCTGGTTACTTTGGCATCTGAGCAGAAAAATACAAAAATATAGGCGTGGCTTCATATTAGCAGTTTGAAGGAATAATCTGCATTAATAGTCTGGCATTATAGTCTACCACTCACTTTGCCACACTAACAATGTTACAGACATCTGGCCATAGCCAAAAGCTCGAAAAGCTTTCAAGTTTCTCTTTTCCTCCCCTGTAATAAGCCAGCTATCCATCTCTGATTCAGCCAGAAATGATTTGACTTAATTCATTTTATCCTGTTCTGTGAAGCCCTTTGTAGCCTTGTTTAGAAAAGTGCTATATAAATAAAGTTTATTATCATCATCATCATCATCATCATTATTATTATTATTATTATGAAGGGGAGATGTTCATACAACAAGCATTAACATAGCAATTATATAACGTGTGAAGACGACAAAACAGATCACCAAAATGTAAAAAAAAGAAAAGAAAAAAAAAAGAAGAAGAAAAAGGATAATTGACAGGGTAGATTTGACAATGGTGACTGACTGACCAGTATTTTAAAGAAAGGGATGGGGGGGGTAAAGGGGGAGAGGAACTTCACTTCAGGACATGAGGTCAGCAGGCTGGCCTATAAAGAAAAAAAAATCTTAAATTCGACGACACAAAAGTAATGGCATGTGGGGGCTACTCTGTGGGGAATCACATCAAAAACCCAAAAGCAAGAGACAGTTAAAATGAGAATGTGACCTATTCATGCTTACTACTGACAATGACAAGGCCTTGTTGGAATCATGGCTAATCATTTGGGTCCTCACCTATTCTTCACATTTTGAAGTATGTTGGGTATGAATCATGACTGTGACCACGTACATTAACTTCCCTCAACTTAAGAAACTTACGCAAGTAGGAAAGTGCTTTTTGTGGCAAAAACATCTTAAGGCTTACATTCGCCTTGACTGGTTTCTAATGAGTATTTGTGGGGAGAAGGGATGCGTCTTCCCTTTTCATAAGGGAAACTAAGAATTTCCCCTGGAGTCTGAACAAACCCAAAGCATCTTTAAAGATGAACTGAAATCTCCCTGGAGGACATGAATGGAAACCGCACTTTTAATCAAAGAGCCACCCTGTATCTCCAGCAATCTGACCTAACACTTTCATAGAACCTCCTCTCTGAAGTTCCACAAATTAATTAGTCTATATTAAACACTTCAAGCGGCCACTTTTTTTTCTGGTCCCCCTAATCACCCATTTGATCTGCACACCTACATTTCTACCCCTCTCCCATGACACATTTGAGCCACACCGATTTAAAATTTGCAAATAATTTTATAGAAGACAGGGATTACAGTCAGCATGTGAACCAGCAGCAACACTAGTGAAGCTTCATGTGGTTACATGCCCCACAACATTCCTTTATAATCCTTACATTCTATAGGCCAAGTTTCAGCCATGCTAGATTTTTTCCCCCTGAAGAGCAATGTGTGCTCCCATTGGTCCAACGGCACATCTTTGAGGCGGTCACACTTCGAAGACGAAAGGCAAAAAAAAATTCCGACACGTAAAACGTTTTGTCAAAGCAAAATGCCATGTCGCAGACTCCTCATTGGTTGCCTTTAACCATATCACACAACAAGACCGGCTGACATTTCTGATATTCATAACCTCCCTGCAGTTTGAGTAGCAAAAGGTAAACCAATATGCTAGAAGGTGCAGATTTTTGATCTGTGCTGAAAATGTGCCATAAAGGGCATATCAAGCCAAGGGTGATCGGGAGACCACATGAAGTAATGGCCAGGGGTAATGATGGGTTAAAAGAAAATAAATACACAACTTGTTCTGCCAGAGGTAAACTTTGAGCTTACAATGGTACCCCCCTCTAGTTGTGACTAGAGGGGGGTACAGGCTGACTTGGCAGATGCACTCTACAGCTGGCTAGGGCCACAGAACAGCAGTGCAACGTGGCACAAGGTTCTCTGCTGGTCCCCTGGGGTCCCACTCTCCCACACTCATCACAAATTAAAGAGGCCAGTCGGACCACATCAGCATTTTCTCTCTTCCACAGCAGCAGGCTGATGCTGTAGAGAGGTGCAGGGGGGGGCGGAGAAAATCTGGTTACATGAAGCATAAAGTGCACATATGCCCATAGTGTGAGCTTTAAGCAACTCTGCTCATCAGGGGCTACCTCATCTCCTCCAACTCTACTCTTAGTTGAGAATGAAAAGCTACCCACAAGTCTGAGGACGCTATCAAAAACCTAACAGTTCTCCGCTGAGTCGCAATCCTGTCACTTTTTAGTCTAGATTACAACCTTTTTAGTAATCCTCAAGAAGCATAGAAAGCCAAATTAAGGATAGCGAGCCAAATTAAATCTGGAAAATTCCCCTAAAGGCAAAAGTGTCTTTCTTTATCGGTCTCATTAACTGCTAGTTGGTCACAGTCCATGTCCAAAGTATGGAAGATTATCAGAAAGATTTTTTTTTTAATTAATCTTTTTATAAATCAAGTCCAGTGCAAATAACACTCCCTCTTAAGGATTCTGGCTCTAAGGGGCATTGATAAACTCCTAAGTAGCAGTCAAATTGTTAAGGTCTCCACATGCTTCAAACGAACTAGTTTGTAAGACGCACCGTCTGACCACGTTGGACAGCAAAGGCAGTCATGCTTTTTTTCAGAACGTCTAAAGTTGCATGGTGAGAGGGGTAGGATTATAAATTGTAAGTACTCATAGCTACAGGAGATAAGCTGGACGAGGCAATGTGCCATTTCTTTTTATGCCAAAAGAAGAACAAGAGATGTTCTGTTTACTTTCATGCAAACACAGCTGTAGCTGGCTATATGTAAACCACCCTCATGTCTGTCTAACACTGACATGTCGGGCATCATATTGTATCATATTGTTACAGTCGTTGCAATTTGAACTTAAACAAGAAATGCGTTGCAAAGGACGGTGATATCAAAACGGGCAAGTTTCATAAAACAGTAAAGATGAGAAGTGGCAAATGATAATTCAGATTTTTGCGACCCTCACTGATCAGAGTCGGCAGTGACAGGCTTCATTACATTACCGCTGCTTGTTTACCCGAGCCTTCAGTTATGCCTTGCTTATGGATATTCAATAAAATAATGAACGCAAATGAGAGAGTTAAGTAGACTATTTTCTTCATCTATCTTAACAGGATCTTAATATGGATAAAGGTCAAACTCTCAAATTGTTTTTCTTTAAAGGTGCTCATGGTGAATGGTAAGCAGTGAGCATGGCGGTGGACGTAGCTGTGTGAAGAATGAACAGAACAGAATCTGCAGACAATTTGAACCCTGACCTAAGTACACCTGGCCAATACCTGCACAAAGTGTGTGTATACTGTCAGTTTCAGAAAAGCTACAAAATGGTCTGGTCATGATAACAAGCATCCAACAAATTAAAGAACTGTTTTTTCTTCTTTCCATGAAACCTGTGCGAATTCCGGTCAAGGAATGTTTAAAACCCTAACTTCCATCCATCCATTATCCAAACCGCTTATCCTGCTCTCAGGGTGGCGGGGATGCTGGAGCCTATCCCAGCAGTCATTGGGCGGCAGGCGGGGAGACACCCTGGACAGGCTGCCAGACCATCACAGGGCTGACAACACACACACACACACACACACACACACACACACACACACCTAGGGACAATTTAGTACGGCCGATTCACCTGACCTACATGTCTTTGGACTGAGGGAGGAAACTGGAGCACCCGGAGGAAACCCACGCAGACACGGGGAGAGCATGCAAACTCCACACAGATGATGACTCGGGATGACCTCCAAGGCTGGACTACCCCAGGGCTCGAACCCAGGACCTTCTTGCTCTGAGGCGACTGCACTAACCACTGTGCCACCAAACTCTAATTTACTGGTCAAATTTGCACCGTCATAAAAGGTAGAACCTCGCATTTACAGGAATGTATGTATGACTTCACATCAGAGATAGCATTTTTTTGTCATTCACCTTTTGCAAGGAGCAAGTGGTGAATTTGAGTTCTGGAGGCATATTTTCTTAAAAAAGCCTTCCTGCGTAATGAGACATCTGTTATTAATTCTCCTCTTTCAAATCTCCTCTCTTGCTCGAGTGACAATGAATGCAAAGTATATCAACATTGCTGGGGGACTTGGGTAAGTGTGCTCTGCATTAATAATAACAGCGTAGGTGAAAAATTATGATGCACTGTTTTCAATAAAATGTGTTTATCTTAAGAGTTACAACTCTAAAAACTCTCACTACCGCTGATCATGGGTATCCCGACTAATTTGAGCAGTGTCCAAAAAAAGTAGGTGGTCTCTGGTCTTTCCATTGAAAAAATAAAAAATAAATAACATTTGAATTTTGTGGGGTTTTTTTTTTTTTTTTTTTTTTTGCCTGTATTATTGAGCATGCATCAAGACAACATTTCTGGTTTATTTCCTATGAATACAGGCTAGTTCAGAGCCTCCCACTACACGTACCGTGAACATGCAAACTCCACTCTCATTCAGGAAAGAAGTCTGCAAAGATTAACCCGAGAAAAGGATTGTTTCTGTTTCAAGCGTGTATCACCCACCGAAGAACCGATATGAAAACTCAGAGCGTATCTTGCCGTCGGAGGAATAACTTCACCTGGAATAAAAGGGATGTCTTCCGTTAAAACTATATTTCACTGATCTAATGGTAAACAAGTTAGCGGGCTAATGAGGGGCGTAATGAGGCCTAGCTAATCACATCAAAGGTTTGTCTAACTGGGAGGCCTGCTGATGTTGCTCAATCCCTAGGACACTCGGCATGGAAATCTAATGTAGCCACTGGATCCCTCTCATTGTCATCCATCACACTAACACAATACAACATGCTACAGACCCACTGTGCAGTCTGATTCTCCCATATTTAGAACGATGCTGCCGTCCAAAGCTGCCTGAAAATACGGGGGCTTCCGAGATCCAGCCCTGCTGTTTTCATCCATGCGCGGATGTTGTTTTGTTTGCATGCAACTCATGCATATAAAGGTTATCAGTGATTTTCCATTTTATATCAGTAAATTAATCCCTACATAGTGCTCCCTTTATCCACATCGGTGTAGAAGATATTGATCGCTTTGTTATATTGCCTTAAGGAGGCCTTACAATACTAATCAGAATCTTGGCTCTGCGGGGAATTGCATCAAGGTAAATATTCCGTTCTAGGCCATGCAAAACAAACAGGGCTTAACTGCTCAGGGACTAAGGGAGAATGTGGAAGAGTCAAAACCTGTGACCTTGCATTTTGCTTGGGTTAATTGCAACATATCCAGGAATAACGGTGTTTTTCAGAGGTATAATGGAGAAGGCTAACACACTTGCCAAAGTATACTATATTCTTTAAAGTTTATTGATCTACGGTATTTTCTAAGGTGCAGGTATGAAACACGAACCCCCTGTCAGTTTGGTGATAAATGACTTCTCCTCAAACGCTCAAACAGTACCCTTTCCAGGGAGACAATTTGTCACCCATCACTTGTTTCTACTGTTTCAATTATCAGTGATAATTTGAAAAAAAAATCAAGTGTTGCCTGGAAACAATCTTTTTCATGTGGTTCACAAGTGGGAAAGCAAACACCATAAAACTTGCCCTGAAAAGCAAAACCTGACAGTCAATTTAAGGAATAGCATGAGAAGAATATTGAATTGCTGTTGACTTGGACCTTGATCTGGGTTATGCCTGCAGATGGAAGGCACAGGACACGTGACAGAAGAGACTTAGCTGGGGGTGGGCAATACACCGTCAAAACAGTTTTTCTTTGATTTATGGGAAAACAATGATGTTTTTGTGGATTTACACCCCCCCCCCCCCGGGCACTTCCATGTTTTGTAAAGTAATAAGTCACTGTGTGGCTGTTAAAAGAATTTATTTCACCCATATTTGTTTGACTTGATTAGAATTTTAAAAACATGCTTTTGCTTGAATCCATAATGGTAAAACATTAAAATACAGAATACTTTGAACTCACAAACGTTACTGAAAAAGCCACAACCACTTCCCTAACAAGTAGCTGTGAAATAGATGGAACATGCAAATACAAATAATTAGAGCAATTTTTTAAGCTTTCACCAGTGTTTCCTAAAAGACTTCATATCATCATAAGCACATATCATTTTCAACAGAGCTAATTCGCCACTGATTTATTTCTGAGTAAAATAATCTTCAAAGAGATTCTAATCAATGGATTTAATTGTTCAATTCAAGCTCAAATCTGAAATTGAGGAATGTATGAATAGAAAAAAAATGTGAAGAATTTAATTTGTCATTTCCCTTGTTTCTAAAAATGATTTTAAACAATTAACAGTGGCACAATGTCAGAATCAAATGTGTAATTACTGGTGACAAGACTCCGGGGAAAAACTGGACTGTTTTAAGTGTTGCCTTTGCACACACCTGTTTACCATTCGCATTCCTACATTTCTCTCTAGCTGCAAAATATTTCGCCTTTTGCATTTAGATCCAGTGTGCCTATTTTGGTATAAGTATGCCCTGACTTCTGGCTAAAGAGAGGACTTGATAAAGAGCCAGTCAAGTGAAACTGTTAACCTTTTGAGTAACAAAAACCCTGTGTGCACAGAGGCTCTGCTGATTCGAAATCCAGAGCATTGCGAAGCAATGACGTTAAACGTTAAGGAAAATAATCTCAAAGTAGGGAGGAAGCAATGAGAATTTTCCAGAGGGTCGTTTCGCACACTAGGAGGTAGTATAACAGAGAACAACAGGGTGTCAGTCAGCATTTGGAGGCTAAATGCATAGCGAGTTTGGAGACAAGCCATGGGGAGGTCCCCTTGACAGAGCATAAGGGCTGGTAGCTGCAGCAACCTTAAAAGTATCTGGCTATTGAATCCTTTTTTTGGTAGTAAACCCAAGGCCTTTGCAACACAAAGCATGATGTTTACTATATTTTTGGCAGACTACGTTTGGCAAGAGGGCGATGCAGACAAGATGTTTTGCAAGATTCATGTTGGTTGGTTTTAGACACTATCTTTACTGAAAAATAAAACTTGGCCCATAGCCACAGAGAGGACTATAGATATAACCTGTTAGTAAACAGAATAACAGCGGTAACATGATCACTCGAGCGAAAAGGACGAGTGCTCTCAAAGTTGGAACAGAGCTGTTGTACCCAGCAACCTTCAAATATATTTATTTAGTGACGATGCCCTTCACTGAACCAACAGTGAGCAACAGAATGCAAAAAAATTACACTTTTTGGCAATGTTCACCAGTACACCCACCAACTTTCGGCCTTGCTAGTGCCTCCAAAGTGCTGCTTAAGTTCAATAAGAAATATATCCATATGTATATTATTTAATTTCTGCAGCCACAAGAGAAATTAACCAGTGTTCACTTGTCTATTTATTGCAGTGTACAGTACTTCACTGTGGAGTACAACTGAAGTCACATAGCCATGACTAAAATTTCTTCAAAAATCGGCTGAGTTTTTGACACCTCAGGTCTTAGTACCGGTGGTGCCGCACTTGGCTTTGCTACAGAATTACTCCTGTAAAAGAAGCCGAGTAGTAATGTAAAAGCCCTGAAGCTCGAAAAAGTATAATTTTTCAATTGGTTTGAAATGATTTTAATCTGTTTAGTGGGCATTCTAAAAGATGAGCTCGCATCTTGTACCAGTCTCCTTAGAAAGAGGAATGAATGCTAGAGTACCGTTGCTTCTATGTAATACAGAGGACCAGTGATTCACCAGTGGCCTGTTCTGAGACGTGGAGAGCCTGCAGTGAGTCAGAAGCACAGGAAAAAAAGAGACACGTCTTTTGACCCCATGTTCATTCTCATGGTGGATTGATGCATTGCCAGGTATTCCCTGGCAGTCAATGTTGCATCCGATGCCTGGTTCCCTAACAAACAAGCTCTTTGCACATCCAGGGCTGAGAACACTGGATCACCTTTATTTCTACTACAATAAGCAATAATAGTGGCAGAGCAGCTCAATTATATGCCTACTCCTCCACACCCAGCTAAGTGACAGAGGGCTACAGGTTAAGGCAACATGTCACCCATTATGGAATATCATGCCACACTATGGAAACAATATGATTTGCAAAGCAGTTTGTTTCTTATGTGAGATAGTCCTGACCATCCCTAGCATCAGTGTGTGCTTGTATGCCCTGTGTTTTTGAAAATGTATTTTATGTTTAAGTCATGAGTGAGCTTGATCAAATGCAGACATTCATGAATTTAAAATGTTGGAAAAGGTCAGTCCAAAATGGTAGACATTTGGTAATGGTAATGGTCAGTCCAAAATGCTGACATCTTCCAAGTTTTTGAGTTCAAATCATCAAATGTGGCCTCCTACCAAACAAAAACTGTGTAAAACGCTATTAATCTTTAGATTTGACCTTCACAGGAAACTGCATTCAAGGGACTGCCACACAGCTATAACTGCATCATATCTCTGCAGACGTACACGAGAGAGGAAGCTTCTTATACTCTTAATGTAGTAGTTAGTGCTGCACTCACAGTTGTCATAACAACCTAAACATTCATTACAACTCTTAGCAGAGAGTGTCTGAGTGTGTGTGTGTGTGTGGGGGGGGGGACAAGAGTGAGTTGGTGATTGAAAAACAGCAAGTGTGTGTCTTGAGATGTACAAGGACTGTGTTTTCACACATGAATTGTCCAGTCAAACAGAGAGTTCAACGAATGGAAAACAACAAGACCAGCAAAGTCTTGAGGAACATGAGTGGAGATTGGAAAAGGATCTATGGCTTGACAAAACCGAGCCACGAAAACAGGACATGTGGGCGCTGGACTCGTCAACAGCAACCAATTAATCAACTTGCAGGATACCTACAAGAAGCTGATTAAAAATAGTGGATAAAGCAGCTCTGCTGGTGAATGGCAGTGAATAGAACTTGAAAACCCATTAGCGAGAGGACTGATTTAGACTTAGCCGAAATGCAAAGGGCCCGGGTATGTTGACATAAGAGTTGGGCTGAGGTGACACAAGCCCCACAAACCAACAGATTCTAAACAGACATGTAACCAAGTTTGTGTTGCCCCCTAGAGGCGACAAAATGCCAATTCATTTTAACTCTGCAGATTCTGTAACAGTACCACCTCACAATGTTTGCTGAAGAATACTGTGGGAATGTGCATAAACAATCACAGAATACTTTTCAAATAACTTAAAATGAGTGGTAGTATGGAAATTCGCTTACCTGTGTTTTTCAAGACCCCAACAGCAGTGCCGGACATAGGGAGGAAAGAAAACAAATTGCAGTTAGTAAAACACAAACGACAGGAAAAACAAAATGAAAAGATGTAAGGACCATTCTTAATTTTTTTTTGAGCCTTGATTCACACAAAGGGTTCAGTTTCTGGGATCCGTGAGCTAAACTTAATACACCAGTATGAGGGAAAAGCATGGAAACACAAAACAAACATCGGGACAAAAGTGACAAAATAGAAATAGGCCAATATAATTGTCTCTCTCTATAAATACACACACACACACACACACACATACAGTATGAGGAATATACACACAGACGCATACGCATGCACACATTACATATGTGTGTGTTCTTGCACGTGAAATTGTACAGCCATGTTTTGTGAAGGTATTCTGTTAACCTCTTCTGGAGTCTGCATCTAAATGACAAAGAATGCGGGATGGCTGAAAAATCAACAAGGGTAGATCCAGATAAACAAGAGGAGGTGCTCCTTATCATACTAATGACTGAATCTGAATGCAAGAAAGGAGACGCAGGAGTGCCTGTATCTAACAAACATTAAAAGAGAACAGTGGCTCTTGAGCGTGAGCACTGGATGATTTACTGAAGCGCCGTGATTAACAAACAGCGATCCAAACACAAGCTTTGTGATAAACTAACTTAGAAGAAAAAAAACAAGAGAAAATCCGGATCGCTCGAGCTCAATTTCTCTTAATCCCATAACAGCAAAAATGTTTTTATTTCATACAATTTAACTTTATTAATTCAGACAAGTACGCTGTCAAAGTAGTTCTCGATATCAAGCGCCTTCGACACTTTTTGCCTTTCATCCACTGTTGTACTTCAGTCACGAGAGCAACCGGGGGATGCTAGTAGTCTCTGCACTGCAAGGTTTACACCATTATGGCTGTCATAATGCCAAAACTTTGGCATAATAATGTCACAATGCTAAAATTTTACCAACACATTAAATAGCACATCATCAGATGTTAAGAACTAAGCACAATACTCCACCAAATAGCCCAAAAAAGGTTTACCATGCTTACCAGCTCAAGGTTCAAGGGCAACAAACCTTATTTTTTTATTGCTTAGTCTGTACCTCTAAAGACAAGGCAATCAACTGTATTAAAATGATGTTGTTCAGCTGCTTTGTCTTACCTATTTTTAACCTTTGTTTGATTTTATGCAGTTCATTTTTTTTCTGTTTGACTATGTTATAATTCTTTTATTGTTCTAATTTTGTTTACTAGATATGTGTAAATGTGTTTTGGCAAATTGTGAGGAAATTAGTTTCCCACCTCCTTTTTTTCCCCCTTTCTCTCTCTCTGCAATTGTACCTGGCCAATTACCCACTCTTCCGAGCCGTCCCGGTCGCTGCTCCACCCCCTCTGCCGATCCGGGGAGGGCTGCAGACTACCACATGCCTCCTCCGATACATGTGGAGTCGCCAGCCGCTTCTTTTCACCTGACAGTTAGGAGTTTCGCCAGGGAGACATAGCACGTGGGAGGATCACGCTATTCCCCCCAGTTCCCCCTTGCCCCGACTGACCAGAAAAGGCGCTAGTGCAGCGACCAGGACACATACCCACATCCAGCTTCCCACCCACAGACACGCCCCATTGTGTCTGTAGGGATGCCCCACCAAGTCGGAGGTAACACTGGGATTCGAATCTGCGATCCTCGTGTTGGTAGGCAACCGAATATACCACCGCGCTACCCAGACGCCCCAAATTATCTTCATTATTATTTGTGGGGACAAGCACAAAATATTCCTATGTGTGAAACTACTGTATACACATACCCATCAACAAAAGTAGTCTGCATTTGACCAGTGTTGATGACAATGTTATCCATCATGCCACCAACTGTAGGCTTGTTGGACTTCTTGAGGGAATGTAAAAAGGCTGAATCAGGCAGAACTGAAGAGCAGGTATTAAACACCAACTGGCTCCCTCAAAGACTCTGTACAGTTGATGAGTGGATATTGATCTGCTTGACTCGAGCTATTGAGACCCGAATCACCTTTTAAACTGCTTTCTCAAACTAGCCAAAGTGAAATAAATCAAATCAGTGGAAGAAATACAGAGACGTAAATATGGGCTAAACGGTGTAGCAATACAGTGAGATGTAGCTTAAATAATTATCCGACATGGAGTCTAACAAAAATTCTGCAATGCGCTTTCGTACCAAGCGAACATGACAATTATTCAAAGACAGACAATGTGATGGATTGTGGGTGTTTGATATAATGGCTGAGTAGTGAAGCAATTGTCCTTTAGGTCAGAGAACTCAATTTTCACTTCTCTGCTCCCTCTCTCTGTTCTACACACCAGATTCATCTGAAATTACATCAAGACAGAACCTCGACAGAGTCTTAATGGTGTCCAGAATGAATGCTCATCAGAAAAATAAGACCAATCTCCCCTTGGTGGTGGATTTCAAAATCGACCAAAATAAAAAAAATTGAAGAAAAAAAAACAAAGCTACACTAGTCAAGACAGTGTGATTGTGGGAGTAATTAGTATGATAACACGATTAATCCAAGGTCCTAGGAAGGGAATGTGGTAGCTTCTATGAACAAAAAGGGCAGAAGATTACTTGCGTTATGGAGACCGGGACTGTATATCTAGTCTTCATGATTAAACTGGACTAGTGTGAGAAACGTTCTTCATTTAAATATAAAAACTCTGTGCACTAGAAACGAGCTCAGATCCACGTGTCCTGACACATGCTAAGAATAATTAATGCTGGCCGGTCGTTCGAAATATTTCCCCAAGGCAGTTTTTATGCCATACTCCTTTTTCATGCTCTCCGTCTGAGGTACTAGGATAGACAGCTGGAGAGGGCTGCGATGATCATCTTTTTAACAGTCAAGTGGCGTCATAAAGATTTGCTTTTCATCCGTCAGAGTCCAAGTGCAGTTAAACTGCACTGCTCTCCACTCCCTTTGAAACCAAAAGCAACAACAAACTGTTTGGATGACTACTTAATCATACAGAGCCACCTCCACGAAAAAAGTCTGTCAAATTTCCATAGCTCCACAAAAGATATTGTTCCAAATAAGTCAGCTGTGTAATGGGGTAAAACAAACATTGAAAATCTCTTTTCAAAACTGGTCATTCAAAACGGGAAAATTAAAGCCTCAAAACTATACTCTATTGCAGAAGTTTCTTCAAGACCCTTAATGGTGTTTACCTCAAACAATTACCACTGCTTAAGTAGCGAGACTTCCTTGTACTGAGTTTTATGAGCCTCCATTCAATGTTTAAACTCTTTTTTGCAGTGAAAATGCTAATTAATCAATTTAATTTTTAATAAAGCTCTCCTGGACAATAAAGTGGTTGTGTTATTCATTCCACTTCAGTTGAGGTACTCAAACTGTTGACTGAAACTTCTGATGAAGAAGTGGCCTGAGAAGAAAAAGTGTGATCTATAGAGGACAGAGTCCCAGGTGATCGCAGGCCAGTGTTAAGTGTACTATGGACAGGGGCGTAGCCAGGACTTTTTTTACTGGGGGGGCCAGCTTGGGCCGGCCATTTAATTAGGGTGGCACTTGTCAAAACTACCATTTTAAAACTACTTTCGAAGATTACGACAGCCCTTTTAACAATGCCATGGATTGTGTATAGCCAAAGGGTATGGAATGGTGTCATTCATCTAATCTACATGTCCCATGCACGGGTGTTAATGCAATGGGTATGGTTTAAGTGTTGTAAAGTGTAAAGACCAAAGACAGAAATGTCATTTAGTATTTCAATTGCATGAAGGGAAAATGTACACAATGAAGCCAACATTTCCATATCCTGAACACACACAACTAAATAAACTACATCGCTTGGACTTGCCATGCTGCACTTACACACTCTTGCTTTTACACTTGGATTTACACACACTGCACTTTTTATTTCTCATTAAATTCTTTCTTGATCTTAAAAATCCCTTAAAAATAGCCCATTGGGCTCATAACTTCAGTGGCAAAGGACAAGACTTAATAATAATAGGCTAATAATAATGCATGTAGTTCAGCTTCCATTTGACTGTTTCTGTGCAGGCGTTTTTTTTGTTTTTACCCACTCGGGACAGGGGAAGGGGGGCGGGGGGCCGTGCTCTGACCAATGGGGGCCGCGGCCCCCCCCCTGGCCCCCATGTGGCCACGCCCCTGACTATGGAGCTGAAAAATACACATTATTTTGACGAACGCACATTTTTTTCAGCTTTTGTATAGTTTTGTTAAAGTCTTATTTATGATCCGCATATTTCATTTGGCAAAGATTTTACGCCGGATGCCCTTCCTGACGCAACCCTCCCCATTTGTCCGGGCTTGGGACCCGAGCAAGAGAGGCAAGATTGAGATGGCTTGGACATGTGTGGAGGAGAGATGCTGAGTATATTGGGAGAAGGATGCTGAATATGGAGCTGCCAGGGAAGAGGAGAAGAGGAAGGCCAAAGAGGAGGTTTATGGATGTGGTGAGGGAAGACATGCAGGTGGCTGGTGTGACAGAGGAAGACTTAGAAGACAGGAAGAAATGGAAACGGATGATCCGCTGTGGCGACCCCTAACGGGAGCAGCCGAAAGTAGTAGTAGTATAGTTTTGTTAAAATGCATGAAATAGCAGCTCCGTGTTTTTATTTAGGTTTTAGTTATTCTAACAGTGTACGACCACGGATGTGAAGACTCGCTAGGGCCTTGGCTAACATGTCTGTCTGTTCAACTCCTTTGGATAACCATAACCCGGATGAATGCAGTGGCGCCCCCAGAAATTTTTCATAGGGGTGGCCAAATGGGGCCACTGAAAATCTTGGGGTGGCACACCAAAACCAAAAGCCATGACTGAATTTCGGGAATTCTATGATGCTGTTGTAGTATACTGTATAGCCTAGTGGAAAACTGTCAATATGAGAGTTAAGAAAAATATACATTATTGATTTAAATGAACAGCACCTAATGCAAAATATCAGATAAAAGCATATTATGCATAATCATAAGCATATTCTGCATATGCGACTCGTGGTTGGGGGGGCCAGGGATAGTATCAGGGTGGCCATGGGCCACCCCTTGGGGGCGCCACTGGATGAATGAGAACATTCACAGACATGTCTGTCATGGCACTCATATCAGAAGAGTCCTTTCAGCTGGGCTGATAAAAGGAGCGTCTCGTCTGCAGGAATGAGAAGAGGGTAGATGTTGATGCCGCTAGTCAGAATAAAGACCCGAGTAAAAGCCTTTACACACCGGAGACGTGACGAATGAACGACCCGAAAATGCCAAGTAGTCACCTGCGAATATTTCTCATCAAAACTATCGCGGACAACGGTCACACGTCCGCGAACGCCGAGGTGAACTTCGTAGTCTGTCGTGCTGAACGTGGGCAGCACAGGATGTGACGCACCCGGAAATCCGTTTGCTGATTCGTGGTCCGTTTGAATAGTTGTGGTTGTCGGTTTGCGACGGGAAAATCTACCCAATGACTGCTGGGATAGGCTCCGGCATCCCGCGACCCGGATTCGGATAAGGGGCTTGGATAATGGATGGACAATGTACACCGAAGTCCAGAGAAAGATAAATGTTTTCACTTGTACACGTTTGTTGTATTGCTAAGGGACCACTCGAAGACACACGTCTGTTAGCATACGCTTCTTTTCTTCAACCACCCACGTCACACTCCTTCTCCCCTCTTACAGTCACTTACATCCTATCTTGTCCTCTAGCTCCCCCTACTGTTCTCCAACTGCATCAACTCAAGACGTCACAACGTTATCATAGTTTTATGGGCAAATACGGACGAAGGACATTTGTTTACAAGTTACATTTGTATACTGCGAAATATTAATTTACGTTATCAATACATTTTTATTTTATTTAAGTTCAACGCCCGTCTCCGGACTCACTGCCAGGCAGATAGCATCTCTCTGGTGGGGCAATTTGAAGTTTTCACGGGCGATGCCGTACAATACTGGCTTGTTAGACACAGAAACGATCAAAATCTCCTCTATCCTGGCTCACTAAGAAAACTACAGCCAAGTGAGGTCAACCACACACACACACACACACACACACACACACACGCACACACCTTTTCTACTGGTTGAAGCTGCGGATTCGTTAACAAAAGTTGAACTCTCCGCGAAGCGATGACGCAAATTTCTTTCGCCACCGGAAGCTGAAGTCTTATTCTCACCGGCAGCGATACGAATTTGCCTGAGGCGACGTCCGTTCCCACGACGTGACTGGTTGAGGCCTTGGTCCGCAGCTCAGAGGAATCAACCTCGTTCCGGAAAAAAAAACTGCCCTGCTTTTTCGCCACGTAATATTCGCCTTCTATGTTAAAGTACTCAGGACTAGACAACAGTTCGAAAAATATATTGAAGCGAATTCGGGGGACAACGCAACCACAGGAAACTGATGCGGCCGGGAAGCGAACCCGTATCGCCCGCACCGCAGGAGACCTCGCTAACCGCTCGACTAAAGGCTCAGACCCGCGGGCCGGCGGCCAGCGTGTCTTCTTATCCATGCACGTTACAATATATTGATATGCAAATTGATTGCACGAGGAAAAAAAAAAGACGCCCCCGGTGTGTAAAAGCCTTAAACTAATCACGCTGTGTGGAAGGGACGTCACGCCTCCTAATGACAATGCTGATTGTGTTTCACATCACCCTGAGTTGTACGACAAAGAACACAAAAATTATAAAGACAAAGAACTCAAGGACCACGTGTCGGAGGAGCATCGCCGAACAAGGAGGCTATCAGGGTAGTGAGTAGCTTAAGTAGTTTACTTTGGATGGGATGTAGTTTAGTTGGCAGCAAGGCAACCCATCCTTGCCGTGCGCCCGGCGGGGGGCCGGACTGGCAACAATACTACAGTATGGTTAGTGTAATGTAACATTTCCATCATACTGTTCTACCTAGTGGTGGTGGTGGTTGGTGGGTGTGTGGGGGGGGGGGGCAATTCAGTGCAAAATCATAACCGCAAGCGCTGAAACGCAGCTCACAATCAGAATTAGAAGCAGAATACTTTATTCGTCCCTGAGGGGGAATTGGGTAAAATAAATAAATAAATAAATAAAAATGCTGTAAAGGGGTTTGACATCCTCAAGTGTCTGAATTTGATTTTTTTCAATGTCTACTCGGGGAGGCATGCTTATGTCTTAATACTGACTCCCAATACTCATAACATTTTTATATTAGAAAAATCACAATATGTACCGAATTGGCGCTGGAGTGTGATGGAACCAGATTTGTTTCATATTGCATTTGCCACCCCCTGGTGGTTGTTCTGAGTAGTTCCTCTTGTTAAGCCCGGAAACAAAGTGCTTCACTTCCCCTCGGGATCTTGCCAGAGACTGCCGCATGGTACTGCTGGCTACAATCCAATGCTATCCTCTCTGTAGTTTATACATGGCATCATCTGTAAGTTGCCTTGTTTATTAGCATAAAAGTAACACAGGTGCATCATTATTTGTTTGAAAATGTATGGTGTTTAGCTAGCCATGCCTTGTCTAAGTCAGCAATGGTTGACATTGTTCTTTGCTCTTTAGTACAGTAAAATCAGATAGTTTGTTATACTGGCATGTAAGCAAATGGTCTTGCTTTGCATTTACACACATACCTTATACTTAGCTTATAACATATGTGGTGGTACAAGATGTCATACAGCCCTTAAGCTAAGCTTTGTGTGATATTGCACAGTAGTGTAACATTTTCATTTGTATATCCGTTCTTTGTCCACAGTTTCACACTTAATGCTGATTAAACTGCCGTTTTTAACAAATTTGTCTGTTCCTTGGAGCTTGATCAGGAGAGTGTTTAGCTGTCTGTACAGCTGAGTATACGTTCATGGGGACAACACTTAGGGAGGTACCTGCCAAATCCCAGCCCTAGTACCACCTATTTGACAGCGATTACTATTCTGGCAATGAATGTAAATGTGGATGTCATCAGGGAAGGGTGCCAAGGGTTTTCTTAGCAATTTATTCAGGCTGCTGCTCTGGGATTTTCTAACTATGTCAACAAAATACCAACAGTATTCAGAACACTTGCTTCCTCCTCAGCACTCCACTGCTGCTTGCGAGGTTATATACTCTAGGGTGATGGCTGCATAACACTAAAAACTTTGAGGCGTCAAAGGACAGCCATTTCGAATTTTAGAACTGACCACTGACCACAGCTTTCAAATACATTTAATTAAGTCCCAGCATGGCTTTCTCAGACTTGCTCCTGCTACTAGAGCAAGTCTCAAGCAAGTAATTCCCACAAGACAGCGGTAAACAGTATATTGGATATGATGCCGATGTGTTGAGAATTTGCAGTATTTTAAGAACTGTGGCAGAAGCCAAAATGTCATTTTGCCATGCCTATTCTGGTGTGGTGCTGTCTTCAATTGCTTGAATGACAAGCACCATGTCCCATCTCACCAGGACCTAAGGGGGCTAAGGATTTGTCAAGACACTATAAATAACCATCTGAGTCACTGCTGCCGCATTGGTGTTTGCACTTTTACATAGAAAAAACACTTCCATCCCCTCATTGCTTCAACGTCCAGATGTTGTAGGTAATTAATAGCAATACTTCGGGAGGATACAATAGGTAGCTGCCTTAATTTGGAGGTAAACTTAAGTTGGGGGCTTGGAGTTGGTCTGGTTGAGTGGGCTTGCTATAGTGCACAATGTTCAGGTTATTAAGAGATGTAGGAGGTTGGAAATGATGCAGTTCACCGAGGATGTCTTATTAAAGATGATGGGGAGGGAGGGGGGGGGCTTTGCGTTCCCTTTCAGATCCAGTGGTAGACAGCAGACCCAGGTCATTTACAGAGTTTATAAATAGGGGAAAGTTGAGGCCTAGAGATGCAGTTCCAGCTCCCACATGATGCTTCCAATCAATGTGAGAATGAGACTCGGGTTTCCAGAGTCTGTTAAATGCGATCAGTTTGCCACTTGTAGCTACTACTACAGTTTAAAGTAAGTAGAATGTTAATGTAAAAGTCACCATTTTGCAGTTCTTTGTTAGTTACACGTTTCTCTGGTTTTTTTTTTTTTTTTTTTAGAACATGGGAGGAAAATTTGATAACAGGTTATGCATTCTGAAAAATTCAATACTATACCCAATTTGAGAAATGGCACCAATGCCGTATTTTCTTAAACTAAAATGCACAAAATATTCATTCTCCAGATTAAACACGTTTATTTACAGATTACAGGGAACAGTTTGACATAAATTCCAACAGGAATTAATGTTACTGATGAAGTTAGATAATCATATTCAGCACACTAAATAACCATCATGAATTAAAGAGTTCCTCCTCTTTAAAGCCATTATATACATGTCAATGCACAATGTACACACACAGACACACACACACACACACACACACACACACACACACACACACACACACACACACACACACACACACACACACACACACACGATACATCCTGTTAAAATGGGACAAGCTCAATGATTCTTATTCCTTCCTCAGTCCGAGTACTTGGAGTTGTAGGTTATGCGGTAAACATCAGCGTATCAAGATCCACCGGCAGCAGTTGCACAATGAGCGTCTTTCCTGCCAGCATGATTTGAAAGGCAAGACCACCATTTAAGAGTCTCAAGGGCAGGCAAGACCGGATTCATTAGAAGTTGCACTGCACAAGCTGGGAGATGAACACATTTCCCCTTATCATAATGACGCACGTCTTTAAATGTTATGTTTGATCTACCTAAATTAAAATAGACTTAGAGCGGGTGTCTGGGTAGTGTAGCGGTCTATTCCGTTTCCTATCAACACAGGGATCGCCGGTTCGAATCCCTGTGTTACCACCAGCTTGGTCGGGTGTCCCTACAGACACAGTTGGCCGTGTCTGCAGGTAGGAAGCCGGGAGGGGGTATGTGTCCTGGTTGCTGCACTAGTGCCACCTCTGGTTGGTCGGGGCGCCTGTTCAGGGGGGAGGGGGAACTGGGGAGAATAGTGTGATCCTCCCACGCACTACATCCCCCTGGCGAAACTCCTCACTGCCAGGTGAAAAGAAGCGGCTGGTGACTCCACATGTATTGGAGGAGGCATGTGGTAGTCTGCAGCCCTCCCTGGATCGGCAGAGGGGGTGGAGCAGCGACCGGGACGGCTCGGAAGAATGGGGTAATTGGCCCCATACAATTGGTGACAAAAAGGGGGGAAATTCCAAAGAAAAAAATATTGCGTGATATCACTGGCTAACCTAACCATTCTTCATCCATCCTCTACATGAAAGCTACACAAATGCAGCATAACTTTAACAATGAACAACGGTAACGAAAGTAAGCTAATTATAAGTGTAGGGATGGCCTGCTGTTTCTAGTTTGGTATTGATAGTCTTTCGGTTATTCTTAAGTTAAACAAAAGATGATATCTAGCAGCGACATGTGATATGTGATGCATCACATACTGTACAAGTCAGAACTACTCCAAAGAGATACATAGACTGCTTCAGTTCACCTCATCTGTGAAATCATCCCTTTAAACAGAACAAGGAGACTGGGATCAAAGGTTAATGAACGTTCCTTTTCAAAGCGCAGCAGCGACACGGGATGAAAGCAGATGTCCGTGGGAAGTCATTTCGACTTTAAACGCTCATTTTAAACAAGGATTCTCAGATATGAATTCAATGCGACTGCAAAAGAAAAACATCTGTAAAACTAGCCGAGTGCACTTGGTAGAGTGCCGATCTCCGCCAGGCGTATCTCCCTGTCTCCGGTGATCAGACTTGGCGACAAACCGCCTACGGAGAGAAGGGGCCCTTATGAAAAGACTTCAGTTGTGTTTAACCGTCGCGGATCTCATGATATAAAATGAATGTAGACGAATTACTTTCATTCATTCTAAATCAATAAGCTGGTACGAAAACATAGCTCAGCCATGGGAAATGTTTTATTGTAGCTACTGATTTCCAGCTGTGACGGATCAATCCTACTCTTGAAATTGTGTTTTAACAGGGTAAACATTGGAGACTACGGCACTTCCGCGTGATGCCGAGGTGAATTAATTTTGGTTCCTCCAGTGTTCCTCCAGTCCCCCTGTGCTGAGATCAGCGGTGAATGATTTGTTGGCTTGCGGAATCCGACCGACTTCTCGTTTTACTTTCAACACTCACACCTGAATACATAATGTTGGGGTTTTGACACCATCGCTGCCCGAGTCAACCATGTGCATGCGTGCAGCGATGGAGAGCGGTGTTGGTTGATTGAACTACAGAGTGAATGAGGAGAGGGAGTGGCGATAATGAGAACAAAAAGACCCCCCCCCATAAATATAGTAAAACTAGGAAAATCATTGCTATTTACCATTATTTAACTAATAAAAATAGCTGTTAATCCGTTTGACTCATTAAGACTACAACAGGAAGTTCACAAAAGGATCTTTTTCATTATCATTAACAATGTCTGTGGAAGTATTTCGGGGAGGGGGGGGACCCCATTGCGATAACTGATTCAACTCAATGTGTCCCACTCAAAGGCATGTGGATAAACTCGCAAATTTTACAGCACAATTCAACCATCACTTTTAGAGGCCTGAATTACGACTCGACACAGTTCGAACAATGCCTACAGTAGCCTGTATTTTCACTTTATGATGTCTGGGTCCCTTTATACTGTACAGCACCCTTCTCCTGTGTATGCCCCAACAGGAAAGAGCTGTAATAACATATTAGATCCTAGTGTCCTGTAAACATTTTGAATCTAAAGCGCTTACTTGGTGAATGTGTCATATCCCTTGACTTCAGTGCAAGGAGGACAGCGCACATCAGGTACAGGGAAAAACCGCTCAAGTCAGGCAAGGACCACGGAACGGGGGTGTCAGGTGTGGGCACATGAGTATGACAATGTGAGAAAATCCTTTGATATTTATGATTGATTAGGAATCTAAATATTACTTAAGGTAGACTAAAATCATTTCATGCCAATGACTTATTTAACATGATCCCTAGAGTTTAATTGCTTTTGAGAAAGCCAACCGTTGTTTTAACCTTCCGGGGGCTGACTGAAATTCACCTATAAATGCACACATGAGGAAGGCCATGCACTGAACTGTCAAAAAAAAAAAACCCCTGCCAAATATGAAAAGCATTGATGCAATAAATGACAAATGAAGAGGAAGAGGTCGATATTGCAGTGCCCTAAGCAAAAACAGACCACAGATAATACATTTGTTTTGGACTCAAATTCTGATTTACTTTTCCCACCTGCTGACTTCGCTCCTGCTCCCACACCAACCGCAAGCCAAGCTAATACCGCTACCGTGGTCTACACCACTCTCACCTCTTCTTCTACGACTAACACTGCTGAGATCCATTGTTCAAGTGACTGCAATGAGAGTCTTACAAAGGCACATCAGCCAGAGCCCCTGCTGTGCTGAAGGAAACAAGAAAAGTACAAGGAACTGGGTCATCACAACGAGTGTGATGCGCCTAGTCACAACTCTTAAAAGATCTTAGCTGGCTTACCTTGTGTGAAGCATAGGAAAGCTTTTCTATATGTAATGCTGGCTCCGTGAAGTCAAAGATCTGGGGCTGAATGAGAAAAAAATTGGAACCTGCATTTGATCTAGATGGTTTTCACAACTGGAAACATGCTCTAATAACATTCAGGGGGCAAACAAAAACACAATATCCCAGTCTGTGGCTCATTTTTTTAAATGGACTTGTCTCGGCAATTGAGTGAGGTAACAGCAGGACACGCCGTTACAGGCGAACCAGAAGTTTAGCCGAGCCGAGACACGCTAATGAAACAGCTCACTTCTCTTAGCTTTGTGATCGGCCAAGGCCTTGCTGTAGATGGTCACAATCTCTCAAAACTGCAACCTTCGCAAGCTGCTACTGCTTCGGTCATTGGACTGTCCTGACATTGAATGCCTACTCAGTGAGAAGTCCTATGACATGTCACAGGACTTAATTCTTCTCACTGAAATCAGGTGGATCAACTCAGTAATTATTTCACTGGATGTTTTAAGGGGGAATCCGTCATCCCATTTGTGGTGGGTTTTCTGCCGTACTTGTGCATGACACCAAGGACATTTCAAACAAACAACAATTTGTTTCGGTGGGTGGATGACGCATTCACTATTCATGAAGATTTTGTTGGAGTTTTTGACCTGCCTAGAACTGATGCCCACACAATTTTCACAGTACTAAGTGACATCCTGATATGCAGGAACATAGCGCCTGAATTATGCAGAGGTCAGGCATACAACACAGCTGCCAGCATGTCAGGTGACTTGACGGGAATCGCTGCCTGCATTAAAGTGAAAAATTCAACAGGCATTTGTGTGCATTCAAGTGCACGGTTTAAATTCATACCTACACGGCTGGGCAAAGAAATGAGTCATAAAGGATGCATTAGACACTGTAACAGAGGTGACACACTTGATCAAAAAGCTCCCAAAGCAAAATAAAGCAATTCAGGCACCCTGCCACCCCCTCTGCCCAATGCAATAGATTTCACCGCATCGGTGCAGGGTGTCCATTATTGACAACTACTCTGTTCTCATCTCTCTTATGACACAAATCACTGAAGAACTACATGTTGAATATGGCAAGAAAGCTTATGGCATTCCGGCTTTGGCCACCTCACTTTCCAGATTTTTTTTTTCTCCATCCGAACAGTTATTCGGGATTTTACAAACAAATTCAACACCACATGGTAAACAAGCAGTTCCAGAAACAAAGCTTGATTCGGTGGCACAGGCCTGATCATGCATTTGGCATTTTCTTCCTGTTAGTGACAGAGGCATCCAAGGATTTGACAGGAGCTCCCAAGTTGTCCCAGCAACAAAGATGCGAGTGAACACTTGACAGTGGTGCAGCAGATCACACTTTTAAAAGTCCATCAGAACACTACAAAAGAATTCTGAGGTTTCATATTTAATGGACTTTGAATTAAGTTGGCTTTTTTATGATTTTTGGGGGGGGGGCATTTTCTGCCTTTATTTGATAGCGACAGCAGAGAGAGGGGGAGAGACAGGAGGAAAGGCAGGGGGGGAGAGAGGGCATGACATGCAGCAAAGGGCCCGGGCCAGATTCGAACCCAGGCCGTTGCAGTAAGGACTCAGCCTTATGTGGTATGTAGCACTCTACCAGGTGAGCCACCGGGGCACCCCTTAAGTTGATGTCTTGACCGGGAAGACTTCAGAGTGGCAAAAGACACCGAAAGGCTCAAAGTTACAGCAGCCACCAGGGACAAGGTGGCTTTCCAGTCTATCAAGTCTTTGTATCGTAAGAATTTTGCTTTTGACAGTTCACGTGCATAGTGGAGCATATTGCCAGACATCAAAACATCTGGAGTGAGCATACAGTAAGGCCCACAAATGAAGCAATGAATATCATCTCCATGGCAAAATGACTAGCCAGAGGTGCACAAACTACCAGAACCTCTTCTCACAAGTCTGGTCACAGAAGCAGCAGCAGCAGAAAGATTGTTCTCAATACCCACATATCTGCATGCAATAATGACTCAGAGAGAGCTTAATGCTCTCTCAGTCTGTCTCTCTCTCTCTCACTCTCCCTCCTGCAGTAACAGTAGAGCCCTGTAAAAAGTAGTCTGGGGTTATATTACGCAGTGTGAGATGACTAATACAAGCAGATACTTGCACATTAGTTTTTGCTATGGGTAAGTATCAATACTCCTGCTGGTACTAGATGACCAATACTAGTTTTGTTATAGCTTGATACATGACAGCAAACTTTACAATGCTGTGATGTGAACACAGTGTTAGAAATTGTCTTGATGCATGCTCAATAATCAGGTAATGAAATTGCAGAAAGTTGAATCAGTTCATCTGGACACAAAGTTTAGTGGGAGAAACTTTTCATGGCATGGCATGGCAATTTGCAATGAAACCGATCGCCAGTTTTGGTAGTTATGCAACTGTGCTCTTTATAAGGTTGGGGATACCTGCAGTCAGCTGAGACTGAAGAAGTCACTTAGACGTGGGACGAAACGTTTCCCCCACTAAACTTTGAGTCCAGATGAACTGATTCAACTTTCTGGGAGAGCGTTAGATATCGTTAGCTTATGCCCATAGATATATACGTGTATATCTATAAGCTAATTCTGGTCACTCACCAAGACACCTACCCAGTTTTCCACTTGTTCTCCTCGCACCTCAACTCAATTTCTCTCCTCTGACTGTTAGTCCTTCTAACCCTGGTCTGTTCCTGGTCTCTTGGACACCTAGCAGGCTCATAATTATAAGGCTGTGATCCGTCATATGCATCTGGATAAACATTTACAACCTCTTCCATGTCAACACCAGCATTAAGATCCATTAATTTCTTATTGTTCAACTTGACTGCTCTCCCTTATGTTACGTCATGTCTGGTTTGCCTTTTTTAGATGCAGAAGTAAAATTCTCTCACAAAAACGACTCCAGAAGTCACTGTAGTGTGTATATATAGAGTATATCATTATGAAACTCTAGTTCCTACATCATTTTCCTACACATTGATCCACCGGGGTCGCCAACCTGTAAATTGCTATTTAATGTGCAGCCACATGCACACAGAGGTTCTTGCTCAAGTGGATATGACAACTGTGGTCTCCAAATGAACAATGAATGCGGGTTCACAGAAAGTTTGAGGAGCACTAAAGCATGCAAGTACTTATCTTATTATCTTTATTAATATTTTAACACTATTGCATTGTGAAGGTTAGGATACCTGTGTGTGTATGAATGATTGGGTATACATTTTTATGGGGGTGTTCGGGTAGCGTAGTGATCTATTCCATTGCCTACCAACATGGGGATCGCTGCTTCGAATCCCTGTGATATCTCTCGCTTGGTTGGGTGTCCCTACAGACACAATTGGCCATGTCTGCGTGTGGGAAGCTGGATGTGGGTATGTGTCCTGGTCGCTGCACCAGCGCCTCCTCTGGTCGGTCGGAGGTGCCTGTTCAGGAGGGAGTGGGGAACTGGGGGGAATAGCATGATCCTCCCACACGCTACATCCCCCTGGCAAAACTCCTCACTGTCAGGTGAAAAGAAGCGACTGGCGACCCCACATGTATCGGAGGGGGCATGTAGTAGTCTGCAGCCCTCCCTGGATCAGCAGAAGGGGTGGAGCAACAACCAGGACGGCTCGGAAGAGTGGGGAAATTGGCCGGGTACAATTGGGGAGAAGGGGGGGGGGATCCACACACATAAAAAAAACTTTTATGTGGGATAAGTTACCAGTGGTTGGGTAGATAGGAATTCCCCACCCCCTTTTTTTCATATATGTTTCACAGTCCATGGGGTAAATGAGTTCTTTGTATAGCCCTACATTGATGTAAAAGTGTCAGCAGGCCATACAGTGTAAAATATAGATACAGCAAATGGCAAGAGACAACACCCTAGACCCTCAGACCCTCAACTAGGATACAAACTCAAGAAAAAAAGGTGGAGAGAAGCATAAGCCTGTGGGTTTCTGAACAGATTAGACAAACTATGCAGACAGCTCCATCAGAGGCCACTGATGACAACGTTACCTCAAGGTGTGCAGCACGCCGTTGCGAGGCAGAGTGGGGCTGAGTGAAAATGGAATTGCAAAGAAAAAAATAACATACAGTTAAAAAGGTTCTGTGGTGGAAAAAGGGTAGACAAAGTCAATGCAGCTCGTTTTTCTGCTGAGAAATCACCGCTAGGTATGGTGGGACAGACAATTATACCATTGAGAAAATGAGGGACTTTTTTTTTTGGCCATCAGCCTCGAATCAAGAGAATCGATCATCATGCAATGTGTGATGTGTATTTCTTTTACAGACAAGTACGACAGTCATGCTTTTAACAAAGGGCATTAGGTGGGCAAAAAGCAGTGTTGAGCTTAAGTAAGGAAAAATGGATTGGTTGCCTAGGAAACAGTGATTTACAAACCAACTGTGCTTTCTGGGAAAATGAAATAACAGCCATCGTAGGTTATCGAGCTTGCAGCTCGGAGACCCCTGCTCAACCTTTCCCCTCTAAATATCCCAAATCTGTCACAGCATCTCAGATAGTCTAGCCAGTGACAGGTTTATTTAGCATTTTCAAAATGAGATGCTTGAAAACGAAGAGCCTTCGCAGACAAGTACAGGAGAACAAACGATGCCTTTTCAGATAACAAAAGCATGACAAAATAATCAAAAACCATCAACACAACTAAAAGCTTGTCAGAGGTGTCTGATGGTAATAGTCTGGGGTCAAAGAAGACTGGGGGTCTGCCCTGGAGTTCAACTGAATGGAAAAATCAAACTGCACGAGTGCCGAAGGTGTTATCTGTACACGAGAGGGTACAAAGGGGTTTACACCGGAGCCCATCTTCATTTACATGGCGATGTTTCGGAGCTGTGACACATTTGCGTGAAGGAGGACACAGTCTCTCAACTCGGCTCCCATCCAGCAGTGTAGGAAATGTCATTGCCTTCGGGGGGCCCTGCAGCAGGTGGAACAGTCATGAACCCAGCGATACTGGGCATGCTCTGTCCGCAATGCATAAACAGTATAACAGTATACTTTACGTGCCAGCTCAGAATTGAGCAATATTTAGACCGGGCTCTCGGATTCACCTCTCACATGCTGCGGCGTGGTGTGCACAGACTGTTGGTTCATCAGCGATTCCGTGACATTTTTTACAATAGGACTACATTATTGTGTTGTATGTCTAACTGCATTTGTTATTTGTTGTTTATCATCACCTCTGAAGCACTTTGTGACGCTTGCTCTGGAAAAGTGCTATGCTGCTATATTTTGCGTACTATCTACTCAATAAAGAGGGAAAGGAGAAGACCAAATAAGCTGTATGGGTGGGGGGGGGAGTTAATGCATCCTCTAAATATCTACAGGGTTGGTTTGAGAAGCTTTAACTCACAGGCCTAAGTAGGAACATTAGGGAGCTTTTTTTTAATTCACCACAACGCAGTCCCATGAACCTCGGCTGCTGTAGGTTTGCATCTTTGTGTTGAGAAGTATGTTCGGGTCTGGGTGATGGCTAGGTGGCTGGCTGGATCTGAATGCCTTGCCCAGGAATGAATCTGCTGCTCAGAATAGCCCTGGTGGCAGCTGCCTTCCTCCCCTCTGTGTTATTTGGAGCCCAAGGGCAATGTTATCCCACCTCACTCAGTGGAGTGGTGCGGTCCTTGCTTCAGGACGAGAGGGGGATGGAAGATGGAAGTATGCATCAGCTGTCCCTTAATCACCAACTCACAGCTGTGGTGTGCCATGAGTCCCTATATGCAGGACAGATATAGTCGAATGCATCAAGGTGACAGCGTGGGATGATGCCAAGCGAAGGAGGAGTGGCGAAAAAAAGACCAACAATAGTACTGAATTTGAGTCGATCAGCAGATTCCCTTTACTAAAACCATTCACGGGGCTGAAGGGGAGTCAGGTGTCATCTACTGAATTGTACAAGGGACGGGGTAAGAAAACACTGAATTCGGTCTGTCAAATCACCACGCTCAACCATCATCTCTCAAAGCACAGCAAAAGGTCTAGTAAAAACAAGCGCTCTGGACCGGTTCTTTGAAACGGACAACTGGACAAGAGGCAAAAGATTAACTGCATTGCATTCTGGTCTGCCGGGTGCCAAAGGAAAACAACACTTGCAAATATTTAAAGAAGCCTATATGAGGTGGACGTCTGGAAAAAAACCCAACACTTTAATTGACCGGACACCCGGAATAACCAGTTTTCAGCCTGGGAACCAAACTTCGGTAACACAAAGCTCGGTGGACAACAAAATGTTTTTTACCTCGATTCTTTTGTGCTCAGTTGAATGAAAATGTAATATAATCCAACGCTTAACAATTTCTTTGATCAAAAAACATTACATAACATACAAAATCTGGGTAATCACATACTGCACCTGGGCAACCAGACAGGAAGTTGCTCACCCAGAGGACAACCCCATGTATTTTTTTTTTAATTTGCACATTGCTGACATGGAACATAATAATGAAACCATCTGATCAGTAAATGTTCATAAACCTTCATGTTTCATGTTCATTAACCCGTGTGTGAACTTTTCAGTTTCATTCCAACACTGTTACAGTGTATCTATCGCAACAGTGGGAGGGAGAAGGAAAAAACTCAGGTAGGCACTAGACAGCTTGTCATTTTTAAGTCACCTAACTATAATAACAATAATAATAATAATAATAATTTATTTAAAAGCACCTTTCATGACACCTCCACGGAGGCACATTTCTAAGTTGTGATACTGGGCTATACAACTAAAATTGACTTGACCTTACATCAAATACAATTAAACTAAGTAGCAAAAGAAAAAAGAAGAAAACATTTACTGTCAAACACAATATCATCTATTTGCCAAAAAGCAGCGGCACCCCAGAGATGATAATGATTAAGTGACCCGAAGCCAGCGCTGGTTAAGCGATATAATGCACAGTAGGCTAAATCTTTGTTCCTTCACCACATGTATGTGCAGAGCACCACATTTTAGTGGCAAATGTTGCTGCTCCAATCCAAATCAGCTTATCTGATTCGATATGCCTTGGCCAAGTAACACATGGCTCGCGGTAGGCTGGAGCAGCTACAACACATTTAACACGAGGGGTCTGAGAAGTCAGCAATACTTCGAGGAAAAAACCCCCCCACAAAAGTAGAACTCTTATAGACTTACGTGAAAAATGCCAACTTTTTAATGCAGCTTAATCACCACCGAAAGATACCGAATGCCGACAATTTGGCACTGTAGCGCTGTTGAACACCTAATGTTGGTTATAAGCTCCATATCTGGGCTGCTTTTTTCAAAACAGCATAACTCGAAACTGAAAAACGAGCTAGAAAAGAAAAAAAGCAGAGCACTTAAACTGATGATCTGTATTTATTCCTTTCAACGGTGTAAACATCTAACTTTATATGAGGGTTAACATGACTACGCCTAAAATGAAATATGCCAAACCAAATAGTTTTTTTCCATGGTTGTGCTGAGGCTGTAATGATGCCACTGTGCACCACGCCATGCCAGATTAGAGTCCTGTGCATTGTCATCGTTCTGTTTCCATTAGCATTGGAGCTGAGATCAGGAACAGGAAGCTGAACAGAAAAACTACAATTACAACAAATAATGCCATGCAATGGTGTCTGTCATAGAGAACAAAATTATTGTTTATTTGGAGAACTTCGAATTCATTTTTATTTTAACACTGTGAAGTAAGACATAGTGTTGAAGCTGAGCAGTTTTTTGTTTTTTTTGACTGGAGGCGATATTAGAGAGCAGGGCAGTAAAATAAATCCCTCCACCTGGCTTCTACCAGCATCAAGATCTATATCGCCATGCAACCCTGTTTGCTACACACACCCACAGGCTTACACAGTGCTTCACAAATTGCCAAATATCCATCGGCCACCATCACCATCAACTAATAAATGACCATTAATGCCAACAGTGCAAAATGGTAAAGCTGTAAAATGGAGTCTAATAAACCAATTTCTTGCCAGCAGCAAGAATAAAAACTCCATGTGAGAATGTTTTTATATGGCCATCTGCTTGGTATTACATCGCTGTACCGCAACAAAGATGTGCAGCAGCTACATATGTGGATCAAACTAGCCTTTTCAGAAAGGTTTTGTGCGTTTTCTAGTCTTTCTCTGCATAAGTCAGGTATGACTTTTCGCAGTGTGGCCAGTGACACATAATACACAACAGCCCAGGGCTCTAAGTTTGGAATGGGTCCGTATCATCAAGGAAAGTTGCAACATACCTAGACCTAATGCTCAAGCAACAAATGGCTCTTGCTGATAGTTGTTGATACAGACATAGCTGCACTGGGCAGGTCCAGATCACCTTACGAAACTGGCATGGCAGCAAGGGGTGCAGTGGGTGAGAAAAGCAATACCAACACTGAAATACTCCGCTGTTCAGGTTCTATATCTTGATAGGTATCCATTGCAACAGTTTGACACTCTTTCCGGCTCTGGGAAATCGGGTGGTTTCTCCCGATGATCGTTTAACAAGAATTACTATTTTTATCCACAAAGTACAGGTCAACAGCGATGCCGTAAATATTACTCAAAACCGTATGGAGATACACACTGATAAAAGGAGACTTCGTCACGCAAGGACCTCATGTCCGTACACTCCAGGCAAAGTTTGACTTCACAGCAATGGGAAAGAACAGCAAATTCTATAGTTATGATGAAATACTATTCATTCACAGCAGTTGGCGTAAAAGTTTTTAAATAAAAAATTAATACCTCGGTGAAAAGGATTTGAAATTGCTTCACAGCTTCAGACATGGTAAAATGCACATATAAATCTTCTTTTGAAGCGACAGTACCGTCTACTTACGACGTGTGAATCCGCGGAGACTCAGAGGAATTTCAGATATGTCATTCATAAAAGCCAACTGCTGCAGCCATGGCGAAGCCCACGCGGCGCACCAGAAGGACCGAAACCTCAGAAACCAGCCATACCTTCGTCAACGCCAACGGCAAGGTTTCTTTTCATTTTGGAACCTCCTGCCCCTCACCCCCCTTTTTTTTATAGAAAAAAAAAAAGAAAACCAAAAATGTCCATCCACCCAAACAGGGCAACTTCACCTATGTTGTGTGGGATGTGAAGAATTTGGCGATCAAAGCCTTGTTTAACTATGTTTCAACTTGGGTGCAAGATGTGGGAGGCAGATCCTGCTATGTGTAATGGTTGCTGATATGCCGAAGGACAATCTTTTAATACTCCCTCCTCCAAAGAGCCGGGGATAAAAGCCCGTCTGTCCACCCCGAAGCATTATTCTACATGTTTGCTTTTCTAAATACAGTGAAACCAATCAACATCCAAGGTCTGAAGAAGACTCATTCATCTACTACCCTATTTCCTGTCCCCAGTGCAGACTGCATCCCATTTCAATACACCTTTGGGACCCAGGTCTGAAACCTCTTGTGAGTACAAATTCAGTTTATGTTTCAAACAATTAATTAGGGCCCCGCAATAATTCAACTTTAAAAACATAACCATTAAGTATAATTAAGTCCTTGAATTCACCGTGAATGTTTCTGACTCAGAATGGAGAAAGTATTACAGCTAAAAGGAGAAAGGAGGTTTTTATGGAGGATGTAAAATAGAAAAGCTAAATCTATCTCAGGAGCCCCCCCAGATGGAGACAATATTCAACCATTGTGCACAGATACAGTCAACAACAGGGATATAACACACCGTATCTGTTTAGACTGGCTGGTGATAAAGCAAATCAGATTATACCATGAGAAACGAAACTCAATGAAATTGAGGTTTTACCTCATTCTCTCTCTCTCTTTTTTTTTGTTGACCCCCCCCTCCCCTTTTTTTCTCCCCAATTGTATCCGGCCAATTACCCGCTCTTCCGAGCCATCACGGTCGCTGCTCCATCCCCTCTGCCGATCCGGGGAGGGCTGCAGACTGCCACGTCTCCTCCAATACACGTGGAGGCGCCAGCTGCTTCTTTTCACCTGACAGTGAGGAGTTTCACCAGGGGGACGTAACACGTGGGAGGGTCACGCTATTCCCCCCAGTCCCCCGCCCCCCCGAACAGGCGCCCCAACCGATGCTAGTGCAGCGACCAGGGCACATACCCACATCCGGCTTCCCTCCCGCAGACACAGCCAATTGTGTCTGTAGAGACGCCCTACCAAGCCGGAGATAACATGAGGATTCGAATCGGAATAGAGCACTACGCCACCTGCACGCCCACCTCATCTCATTCTGAGTATTCCAGAGACTGTCCTCTATAATATGACACCATTCAAAACGTTCTGCTGTCAGGGGTTCAGAAACACTTGACTCCATCCGGACAGCTTTAGAAGCCTACGGTTGAAGTCTTTTGCCTACCCTCATGTTCTGCACCCCCCCCCCAGCTCATCCTTTGAACCTGTAACTAGTGCATAAACAGCACTAATGAGGACATAATTACAACCCTGATTCCTTTGTTTCAAAGCTGCTCTACACAGTAGCCAGCGATGTAGCCATGTCTCAGCTTTGATCTGAGACCGCCTGAGCATGGGGAAAGACAGCAGGCCCTCCTGGACATTACATCCACCCTCAGTTCTGTTTCAATCCCTGCCCGACACCTTGTCCCCAACCACCCTGCTAATTTCCATCCCTTTCCAAATTGTTTTTACATATAACATTTGGAGGTACCGGCCTCTCCTCTCTTTACTGAATTTACACGAAAACTGTCCGTGACTGTTCGGTGAGAAATGTTAATACGGTTTGGAGTCACCTTGGAAGGATTGAAACTCGTTTCAACTACCCATTAAGAAGTATACTTCCCACAGCGAACTGCTGCATTAGACTGGGTGGTTAAAGTTTAATGTTGCATTACATTTAGCTCACTACAATTCGGTTGTCCTGGATGTGACACTTGAAACTATTGCTAATCTTTTCAACTGCTGCTTGTAGGCCATGATATCTAATATATTGTCAAATCGAATAAGGATGCTAGAGTATGATATGACTGCCTCAATAAATACGCCGTCCAACTTTCAGCTGTCACCAAAAATCGGGGTTAAATGTAGAATATGTGGGGGGGGGGGGATTTTTTTTTTTTAAATTTGGAGCTACTGTGACAGCAATGGATGTAAGCTTAACATTTCTTAAATTCGTATATTTTATCCCTCTGTCTGAAAAACATACTAAAAATAGGCTCATCACCGACGGCCTTTTTAAGGTAAGGGCTAGGGGTCCTCTGGTCCGCTAGGGGCGTGGCGGGTGCAAGCAGTTAAGCGTCTATGAACATAACGACAAAAATTGTAAAAACTGCAGGATATCTGATAAGAGGAAGTGAACAAACTATTAATGACTGACAAATCCCATCGACAAATTTTGTTTACAAAATCTATGTGCTGTGACAATTTGATCATTATACAACGTTTTGATTTCATGTATATTTCAGTACCACTTTTGAACTTCAATAGGAATTACTAATATGAGAAAAATTGACGGTAACCTTCAAAAGCAGGGATCACGGTAACAAAGCAATTGTTTCCTGAACAAAAAAATGAAATGTGGAAACAAGAGGACAAAATCTGGAGAGAAATAAACAGACTGGGTATTGTTATTTCGACCTCCACCGTCCCTGACTTTGACTTGATGCAAGACGAAGGAAAACAAATCATGGGTAGATTTGTAAACATCCTGAGGACGGTAACTCAGCGGAGCAGAAAGAGCAGAAATATCCCAGACCAGGTAGGTATTCTTAACAAGAGGAGCGCTTGTAAAAAGCATTTTTCATTAAACTCACTTTGCAGCAAAGGTCAGAGAAAACGGATAATATATGACGCTGCTTTAAGTGTCGTGTTGTTTACATGGCAACTGAACAGTAATTAAGAGTCTTCTAATTGCATTCACTGCCAAGTTGTGCACAGGTTTTACCTCCAGTAACCTGTGTGAGCCAGGACTGGAGAATATGGAATGATCTTTTACATTTCCAGATTGTTTGGCTCAGTCACACCAAAGCGTTCATGTATGTCCTATACTCACCCGTCTTCGACAGAAAGGCAAACCCTGAGCAATGATGTTGATGCTAAATATCTTGAGCACTTTCTGAGGGGGCAAGGAGCCCTTGGTGACATCCTTTGGGTCTGCCAGGTTCAGGGCCTGAGGGTCCAGTGGGACCTGGGAAGTAGTCTCCTTCCCGGTGGCCTCCTTTGGCATCTTTCTCCTGGTGCCAGCAGACGAGAAACGAGGGATAGGGCAATGCCGCAGCATTGCAAGAACAATCTTCTAAAAGGTCATATCCCCAAAGGAGATTAAGACGTTGGTTGGCTATCACAAGAGGACGATTGTATTTATTTCAAGGAATGTATTTTTTTTTTTTCCTTAGACCTTCCTAATCTACTACACAGACCTATCAAGAAACTACTACTTAGCATTCAGCCCCCTCAGAACTGACTCTTCTGCTGACCGGAACCCTTTAAAATATCTCTGGGGTGTGATGTCACTGCGGCGCTCCTGCCAGGCAGAGCAGCTGCTATCAGGGACTCGAAAGAGGGTGGACCCGCCCAGTCGGCTGCACTCACCCGCTCGTTCGCAGCGAGTCACTGTGGAATCTGCTCTCGTGACCCCATAGGGGGGGAATGCGTACCACCAGTCGTCCAGCGAAGCACGTGTCCATGTAGCGTTCTCACTGCACTCTCTCCAACCCGTTTCTGATACTCCCGGTTTATCACAGAAATCAGCTGTTACCAACAGTGGCCTAGAATATCTATAAAAGGGCCTGCTGAGTAAAGCGCTAAAAACAAAAACTTCTTGTACTAAAGGAGCATCAAAATGTTGTATTCTTCTTCCAGCTATTACGCCATTCAGACTTTTGAAGAGCTTTAAAGATGTGACCATCTTCTCTAGCTCTTCCATACACCGAAGTGTTTCCAGTAACAACATCCATGTCAGCAAAGTGGCAGGGGATATTTCAGGGGCCCAATCACATAGTTGGCAAGCATTAGTACGAGTGACACATTTCACGTCAGCAAAGCTTCATTTGACCTAGTATCAGGATGGAGGGACGTTTATATCTCTTAATAGGATCGATCAAGTTCGACCTCTTCCAATCTTGCGAGCCATCCGTGTTTGAGGGGGCACAGACAATCCTTACATTTTTCACAATAACATGCCTCTGTCCTCTGGGGAATAGGTGACAAAGTCTTCAAGTCAGTATCCTAACTGCAAGTCTTAGGACTAAAGTAATAGCAACACAGTATGAGTGTATTTTGATTGAGTTCTGCTGCTGACACACAGGTTGTGTTGACTTCCTCTGTGTGCTGCCCTTTCCTGTTCATTAAGCAGTTAATGAAAAACAAGGCCAGGGACTGAAAATTAGCTTCTTTTTTTGTTTGCCCATGATGAAGTTAGCATTACATCTGAATAATTTAGCAGTTTCCTCTGAATAATTCAGCAGAACATATTAATCGATAACCTAAATGAAGGGCAGGGATTACAGTCTCATTTTCCCTTGCAGTGTGTAACCTGGGGAAAAAAAATGAAGTGATGGGCCACGGCTGTCTCCACGAAGTAACCAGACAGACAGCTCCAAACAAAGAGTTGTTTTCGTTTTTGGACATGTACTAGGCCTGCAAAAAGCTCTTGTTACTATATAGAGGTTACATGAGGTTTCTAGCTTAGCTCAGGCTACAAAGCAACGTGACTGAGACCGCTGCGCTTTCAGTCTGCTACGACACGATCATTTCAAGGTAACTGGGAGGAATTTGAGCTATGCCGGCAGATTTGACCTTGCCTTCTATATATTGTTATACAAGGGTCCAGGTTTGGGGGGTGGGGGTCTTTTCATCAACTTGTGACAGTGTGACTGGCCTCTTGTACTCTCGGCTGTTGCAGCGAGCTTATGAACCTAAACAAAAAGGTATCTATTCACTCATACAAAACCATTAGCTATAAGTCACTCAATTAAACGAACCCTTTTCCTTCGTTTCCATCCTCGTAAGTGTGAAACAACCTGAAGTGAACCCAAATAGCCTTCAAAACAGCCACTGCAGAGGCTAAACTTTTTTTGTTTACTTGCTTCCTGCTAATACAATTTTCCAAATATCCCCAACAGATCACCAAGGCTGCACTACTTGAGGAAAATTCAACAAGTCTTGGGCGCCGGTGGTCAAAAGCACGTTTGGCCTATAATTACTCAGCACACGTACAAGCCACTCCCAACCTCTCAGAGCAATTAAGACTGAAATAACAACTGCAGATCTGGCTCATATTTCCACATTGTTGTTCTAGCAACCGCTGTAGAAACCATACAGATTCACAAAACAGCCAGGACATCTCCAAACAGCTGTGGAAATTACCTTCGGGTACATATGTGGATACACAGGCAAACCCGTCCTGTGCTCTTAGTTATCAAAGTAACATTTCTCTTAAACTGAGCTCCTGTAATGAATGATTTAAAAGGATGGGGGAGGGAGGCTTGTGTCGCTTTTCACAACACATAAAAGGCCTCTTTTCGGTGTTTTTGTTGTTGGTTTTTTTGGGGGGGTGGGTCCATGTTCCATTTCTCTCTCAACACTAATTAGCCGTGTTTTAGTAGCAACAGTAGCAGATCAAATGCTAAAAGATCATGCGAAACATGATAAAGGAATAATCCAAATCCACCTCAACTGAAAGCTGAAAACATCATATGTTCATCTTGTGCAACACACTACGCCTTACATCTTCCATAAGTGTAACCAGGAATCAATGTTTCCATGTATACCCACATATCAAGGGCACAGCTTTTATTGGGGACTGGAACTTATCACTAAGTAACAGGCTGTGCAATATAGTTCATATCCCATTAGGCTTGAACCCCTTTGCCGTCCTCTGATAAGAGCATCTCTTTCATCTATACCCCAAACATAAAACTAATTCCTCCTGCCCAAACTGATATTACACTCCATCGTGGCTTTTTTTATTCAAACTGAATGCCTCAGCTTGTCCCAAAACCTCTTATAGAGACACATACACAATAAAACACACACATACAGGCCTAGACATTTATAATCTACAAACTGTCAGCAAAAATGCAGGCAACTATCAATGCGTCATGCCGGCTGCTATAGAAGGGTGGTCATGTGCCCACCTGCAGACAATCTGTAACTGGAAAGGATATAAACACCAAGCCTCAAAGAGATGACATGGACAATCTCCTTAAAATAATGGTGCTATGCATTTAAGGCCTTCTATCTGCCTTAATCCACATTTCTGACGCAAAAAAAAGTAAATACAGTCGACACGGCAGACATTGAGATGTTCCACTTTAGGCTAATCCCTGTGATTACGCCACAAAGCCAGGAAGTTGGGCCAGGGTGAGAGGGGAATACAGGCTCTGTCACATTGCAATGCAAAAACTGTTCAGCCAAAAAAACAGACCATGACAAAGGGGAACAAAAAGAGAAATCACATAAGCTTTGACCATGAAAATTTCAATTATCTACAGCATTGCATTTATGATTATGAATTCAACTTTATTTGCATGGCATGCCACTTAAAAAACGCTAACCATTCATTCATCTTCAGCCGCTTCTCCAGGGTCGCGTCGTGGCGGCAGCAAGCTAAGTAGGGCACTCCAGACGTCCCTCTCCCCAGCAACACCCTCCCAGCTCTTCCTGGGGGATCCCAAGGCGTTCCCAGGCCAGATTAGACACGTAGTCCCTCCAGCAAGTTCTGGGTCTACCCTGGGGTCTCCTCCCACTTGGCCGTGCCCAGAAAACCTCCAAAGGAAGGCGCCTAGGAGGCATCCTAATCAGATGCCTGAACCACCTCAACTGGCTCCTTTCGACGTGACGGAGCAGCAGCTCTACTCCGAGCTCCCTGCGGATGTCTGAGCGCCTCACCCTATCTCTAAGGCTGAGCCCAGACACCCTACGGAGGAAACTCATTTCAGCCGCTTGTATCCGCGATCTCACCCTTTCGGTCACTACCCAAAGCTCATGACCAGAGGTGAGGGTTGGAACGAAGATCGACTGGTAAATTGAGAGCTTTTCCTTCCGGCTCAGCTCCCTCTTCACCACAACGGTCCGATACAACGTCTGCATGACTGCTGATGCTGCACCAATTCGCCTGTCAATCTCCCGCTCCATCCTACCCTCACTCGTGAACAAAACCCCGAGATACTTGAACTCTAATCAATCAACTGAAGCGCTAACCAATCAGAAAAAAAGACATCTGAAATAGACAGAATATTTAGGAAAATCAAAGTCTCAGTCATGGGGAAAGAGGAAACATAAAATTAAAGATAAGGTAACAATAGATAAATAAAAACAAGATTTATAGGAAGGTCCTGCAATAAAAGTCCAATTTAAGATGTAAATTAAAAGACGACACCAACTTTGCCTGTTTGAGTTCCTCAGACAAGTAAATCAAAAGTCTTCGCGGGCCTAACAGCAAAAGCATGGTTATATTTCTTCTTGAACCAGAATACCAGGACACCAAAAAAGACCAATGTGAGGATCTCAAGCTGCACACTGTCTCATAAGGGTTTCAGAGGACAGACAGATTGGAAGGAGCCAAGGCCTTAAATGGTATCGAGAAAATTTTGAAATAAATCCTTAAATAGGAGAGATAAGGGCTCATCTCTTTGCTATGGTGAAGAGCCTTGCTGCTCAATTCTGGTATACTGGAGTCAGTCTACATGTCTGAACGGGGACGGCACAGGGATTTTTGGAAATCGCCTTTTGTCATTCTTATTCTGTTCTTCCCCGCCTGTCTTAACATTATCCAGGTTACAATTTCTGTCGAACACCAGAAGCTTTATAGGCGAAACACAGCCCTGGTGAAACATATAGCCGGGGCAAGTGGCCCCAACCTGTATGTGCAATGGCTTATGAACATTACTGTCATACCACTGGCTCCCTCTGGTGCTTATGACTGGGACAACAGCCTAAATGCAAGCGTCCATCAAACATATAGGTTGGTATAGACAAATTTCAGGAGTCCAGCTGCTTTATAATAATGTGCCACATTCCTTGTGTTTCTGAGGAAGATTTAAGGTGTAGTCTTTTACATATATCATATGAGTGTCATGGTGTTGAGGGCCACATAAAAGAGCAAGTGTTTTTGTCTTAATGTCAAATTGCCATGAACAAAAGGAAATGGTGAGGAGATGGGAATAGGATGTTGCCACCTGTCATAGACAGAACAACTATTATCACCAACACCTGCTATGTCCACCAATCATTATCTATAATGATGCAAGGGGAAGTCCACCAGTCTGTACTGGTAAACAGCCAATTTTAATTAAAAATGCAGTGCAAATTCGGGGCTTGCTGTTTATTAGAACATGGAGGCATTACCCACAACATCTTTAAGTCCAGTTGAGGTTTCCATGAGAACAAGTTGGTTTTAATCTGTGTTGGCAGCGGTTCTGTCTGTTCGCCTCCACGTGGGTGGATAGTAACACTGGCCTTGTCACACAGCAGATCCGGTAGAAATGAGACAGTTTCAGTGTGTGGGAGACACCACCTACGACAGGCAGGCTACATCTGCTTTGGAGGAAGAGTTAATCAATGGAAATGTCCATGTACAAAGAAGGGAATGAAAGACAGCACTACGGGTGTATTCCTCAAACTCTGGAATTGTGCTAGAGTAAAATACAAACAAACAAAAAAACCCCAAAAAAACCCATTTGACAAGGTAGTGTTCCCTCATATCTTACTAAACAAATGATTTTATAGTACACAGGATAATATCCAGTGCAAGGAACACTAATGCATAGTTGCATTAATTAGAGCACTGTGGACCTAAAGCCATAATATATCCAGCTACGGTTAGTGATGGAGGCAAGTGGCCATTTAAAGTCACCAAGGCTAGCTTTACTCTCTGGCTTTGGCAAAAAGTAATAAGTAAGTAATAAGTAGGGTAATAAGTAATAAGAAAATAAGTAATAAGTAATAAGAGTAATAAGAAGGGAGGCAGCACAGGAACAACTAGAAGAGTGAACTCAGAGTGCAGATCCCCGCCAGGTGTATTTCTTCTCCTTCGGTGTTCGGACTTGGTGACAAACCACCCCCTTTTTCGCCTACTGGGAAGAGGGAAAATATGGAGGCACTGCCTGCGTAGCTCCCCTTCTCCAGTGCTCAGACTTGGCGAAAAACCAGCTGAGGAGTGAGCACACAATGGCGGTATAAAACAGGTTTTTCAAAGGTTTTGAATTGACACAACCATGAGAGGTCTTTGATCATTAAATGCACAAAAATTATTAGGCTGACAAACCCAGTAGTATGCGGGATTAGCAGCAAACAGATACACACGGACAGAAAAACCAGTGTTTTCCCTGCCATTATAAGACTTTTGCACAACACCCAAGTCAACTGAATGGGAAATATGGTGGGGGGGGGAAAGTTTTTGGTATGTAGCGCTCAAGCTAAAAAATCTACCTAATAAAAACGTTTTGCCCGTCAGTCTTTGGATGCACAGCCTCCCAGGCGGACCCTCCCATGAATGCAACCAATAGAACTTGCCCTTTCCAAAAACAAAAGGTTTGCTATGCAACCACTTTGCTCTTATCCTAACCCTGACTTTATTTTCATAACGTAATAAAGCTGGGTAAACCGGTTATGGTCACACATGAGCAACTCACATCTATGGTTGACTCAGATCGGGCAGCCACAAGAATATGCAACACTTCCTGTCTTTGACTGCAACCTAGGGGAAGTTGTTGCTTTATAACTTTCACATTTTATGGAATATCAAAATTCTTTTTAATAACTTTTGATCATGCCGCTGCCCCATCCGAATCAATTGTAGATGTGATTTGCGCATGCGCGCCATTGAAATAAATCGGGCAGCGGCAGAGAGCAGCGTTGGCCGAGCGAGCCAGACAGTGAATGAAGAGGGAATGGCGATAGCGAGAACAAACGTTTTTCAAGGTTTTTATCACCGCAACCAAGAAAGGTTCGTCATACTAAGCACAAAAATGTTTACGCTAACAGGTCTAGTAGTTTGCGAGATTTGCTGAGGACACACACACGCACGGCCAAACGTGTAACACATAATCCCCTCCAGGCTACCTGCCTGGCAGGGATTATGAGTTGTGTGTTGCAAAACTGACAGTAATGGCTGCCCCAAGGCCAGCAACCCACAAGACCCAAAATGAAAGGGTGTCCTGCTGTCCCTTAGCTGTCCTGTACATTTCACGATGGGAAGGCCATTTTTACACGGGTGTCTCGTAATGAGATGGCCGGCTCTGACATCTTAAGACATAAAATGTGGAGGGAGGAGAGAGAACAGAGGGAGTGAAGATGGAGGAAAGAAAGAAACAAAAGCAGAAAAGAAAAAAAATTGGCTGTGGGTTGAATGTTACTCAGAGTGACAAACAAATCTATGCAGGTACTGCATGTGAAATTAGCCTGCCACAAGGCTTACGTCTACAGGCTGTATTATTTGCGAGCAAATGATTGTATTTTAATTTACTCTTGTGATAAATCATCAATTTGGGTGATTTGGACCATAGATTTATCCCCATTACCTGGAAATTTGTTGTAGAGACAGAACATTTAATAGATAAGAGGGAGTGAGGAGGGAAGGAAGGAAGTAGAAGAGAGTTAAGACGATAAGATTGTGGGTCCTTCCTGCCTTCAATGAGACATGCCTTAGTACTGATTTGTACACTGCATTTGAAGTCAAAACAGTGTTGTGCTATCAAACAGTAACTTCTTGCCAAAACTATTTGTCCGGCCATATTTTCAAGAGCAGGGGGGCTCATCCTTCAGTCCTATTTTCTTTTATGTACACACATTTTCTTATGTAGCATCTGCATACATGACATAGCTTACATCTCCTTAACTTCCACTCTGTAGAGATGACCAAGCTCAGCCTTTGCCGTTACTTTGGAATGGATAATGTTCCTACATTTCTCGATTATGGTCTTCTCCACATGACTGCCTGTTCACATCCCACACTTCCCTCCCAGAACCTCCACGTCCGCCTATGGTGGTACCCCACAGTACTGTTCCGCCCACTAGCTCTCCCCACTGGCCTTATCTGTCATTAACCCTCTCACCGGGAGTTTTCCCCATACAGACTATTGTTAGGCACCATGCCTCCTAGCCACACAACATTTCTAATAGTAGAAACAACAACAACCGAATATCTGGAGCAAATATCTGCAATTTATATCCTATCTGCTGTACTCCCGTTGCTTTTCACTCTGCTTTGACACCAACCAATTTTGGCCTCCTGAATGTGAGCTCTCTTGGTAATAAGCCCTTTATCATTGATGATTTTATTGATTCTAATAAACTGGACTTTTTTTGTTTTGTTACCAAGACATGGCTGTCCCCAGGGGACACTGTTCCCCTGATTGAGGCTAGGCCCCCTGATTTTGCATGTTTTCATATTCCCAGGCCCTCTGGAAGAGGGGTTGGCCGAGCTGGGGTTTTTTTTTTTATAAGTTGGGTCTTAAGTGCCATCCTGTAACTTTTGGAAATTGTATCTCCTTTGAGGTTTTAAATTTCTTAATCACTGGCCATCCCCCTTTACTCTGCATCTTAATTTACAGCCCCCCTAATTCAGTTATTTTTATTTCGGAGTTTTCTAAGCTTTTATCTATTGTCATGCTAAAATATGACAGTGTGGCGGACACTAGGGGCTATGCCTCTCACCAGCAGGGCTGTGAGCTGGGGGCAGAGTGCTTATTCTTGGTGATTTTAATATTTATGTGTGTTGTCCGTCCCATTCCCTGACTTCACATTTTTTGGATCTTATAACTCTTTTAACCTCATTCAATCTGTTAAAGGGGCCACATCTTAGACCTTGCATCCTCGCCTGGTCTCTCTCACGAGTGTCTTAATCTGGTGGATATGCTTGTAACTGACCATAAAGCTGTTGGTTTCAAAGTTCCACTACAGCTCTCTATTTCTAGTCTTTATCCTAAAATGCTCTTGCATTCTCAACACTGATTCTGCAGTTAAATTCTGTGATGCATTTAATTCGTCATCCTTTAATCCCTCTATATCTGCTTTCAATCCAGACGCACTGTTAAATTCATTCAATGATCAGTACCTATCCATCCTTGACCAAATTGCACCATTTAAAACTAAGAAACAAAACTCAAATAACATCCCTTGGCTGAATGATCACACTCGTGCCCTTAAAAGACTGTAGAAAATCAGAATGACAATGGAAGGTCAACAAGTCCGAATTAGCACATAACACCCTTAAAAACCAAATATTAATTTACCAGAAGGCAGTTAAGGATGCGAGATCAGCTCACTTCTCTGAATTGATATCTAGAAATAACCACAATCCAAAAGTTCTCTTTAGGGTAATTGATTCTAATGGTCCCTCTGTTTCTTTTTTTTTTTTTTTAACCTGATGTTGAGCTGTCTGAAAATGTTCTCACTCATTTTGTACATAAGGTGGAGAATATCAGGTCCCAAATCCAGCCTGGCCCTTGCATTCTTTCCTTTCCCCATGTTAATTCCGCATTTTTTTACCCAGTTTCAACTGATTACAATTTCGGTGTTGGAGAGGACAGTCTCCCATATGAACTCCTCCCCCTGTATCTTAAGACATCATCCCCACTAAGCTGCTCAAGGAGGTATTTTCAACTGTTTGCCCCGTTATTCTGCAAATTCTTAATAATTCTTTGGCCTCTGGTTCTTTTCCAGACCAATCTCCAAATTCTCTTTTTTATCTTACGTTCTGGAGAGAGTAATTTCATCCCAATTAATTTTTTTATGAACACCAATAGTGGTTTTAACAGTTTCCAGTCTGGTTTTAGAGTGATTCATAGTACCGAGACAGGTTACTTATGACCTACTGCTGACTGCAGACAGAGTTGACAGCTCGATTTTAGTTCTTTTAGATTTAAGTGCTGTCTTTGACGCAGTCGATCACAGTATCCTCTTACATCACTTAGAGACTTGGGTAGACATCAAGGGCTCGGCTCTTAGCTTATTGCGCTCTTATCTCTCCAACAGAACTTTTTCTGTTGTTCTAGGTAACTACTTCCTTGATGGCTCAGTTGATTTGTGGTGTCCCTAAAGGATCAATTCTTGGCCCCCCTTCTCTTTTCTATATACATGCTGCCCCTTTGCCAGTTCATTCAAAATCACAATGTGCTCTACCATTTTTATGCTGATGACACTCAGTTATACACATGCCACTCAAACCGACAGATCCTAGCGCCCTAGCAAATCTCACAACTTGCCTCTCTGACATTAAATCCTGGATGTCTGAAAATGTTCTCAAATTTAATGACAAGTCTGAGGTCATTCTGTTCAATCCCAAAAATTCCATCAGCCCTTTTGTTACTAATCTTGGTGGTCTGTCAGGTAGTCTTAAGCGGGCTGCTATGAATCTTGGGGTAATATTCAATGCTAACTTCGGTTTTGATAAATCAAACATGTTTTTCAGTCATGCTTTCTCCAGCTCAACTAATCTCCAAAATTAGGCCATTTTTATCAATTGCCGATCTGCAAAAAGTTGTAATGCTTTTATCTATTCTCGGCTTGACTATTGTAATGGACTTTATTCTGGTATCAGCAAGAGCTCCCTCCACCGTCTGCAATTGGTACAAAACAGCGCTGCTCAGCTCATTACCAGGACAAAGAGGCATAACCATATCACTCCTGTGCTTGCCTTCCTACACTGGCTGCCTGTTATATTTCATATTGATTATAAAATGTTATTGCTCACTTTTAAGGCTTTAAATTGTCTTGCTCCTACATACATTTCTGATTTATTGACTTGGTATATGCTCCGTCAACTATTAAGATCTGCAGATGGAGCCCTGCTGGTTATTCCAGGTCTCGGTTTGTTACAAAGGCTGATTGGGCTTTTGATGTCAGAGCCCCCACACTATGGACCTCTCTTCCTGTTGAACTAAGACAAACCAAGTCTCTAGATTCTTTTAAATATTGTCTTAAAACTTTTTTATGAAAGCTTTTACATATGTTTGATGTTTGTTTTTATTTATTTATACTGTTTTTATTTTTACTCTTACTTATTTGGTATTACTCTTATTTTTGCCTTGTCTGGTTTTATTTCTTTGTAAAGCACTCTGTAATGTTGTTTTAGAAAAGTGCTATATAAATAAAAGTTATTATCATTATTACTGATGACAGTGATGCTTTGGTTATTTACAAGCACCAGTCGTATTGTCATCAGGCATTCAATGATGCTCAGAGGAAGTTCAGCAAGGTGGAAAGTGAAGCTGTTTTTGATGGTAAAGCTCACACCGTGGATCCTCAGCTCATTAGTTGCTTTTCCTTTCCAGAAAAAATTGTAGCCACCCTTCTTCTCTTTCAGCTGCCCTTGGTTGGCCAATCAGGTTTCAGAGAGTGTGGCAATATAAATCCGGAATCTTCTCAACTCGCGGATGCTGATGGCAGTACACTGTTCAGGTCGATTGCTGGATTGATTGTCTATGAGGGTTCGTATATTCCAGGCTCCAAAAAATATGAGTTTCTATTTCTGACTGCATGGTGGTGATCCCTCTGGATGCTGTGGTCCAGACAGGAGGTATGAGGCAGACTATGTGTATGGCACCTTTTCTAGCCCCCTCCCCAACTGGGCTGAGCAGAATGGCTGCTCAGTCATGGCTGCAGCAGCCATAAGCCCCTCTGCCTCAGTCCCAAGGCTTAGTGACTGATCATACACCCACTGCCTGTGCCAGGTTGTGGCTAGGGGCTGACAGACTTCACTGTCCTGCCCCCATCACCTCTTCCTGATCACCACAGGGCTTTGACCCTGAATGTGTATGGGTTGATCCTTGCGGGAAGATGCCTGTGCATGACAGCTTTTTACATGGAGAGGCTGATGGGCCTGCAGCCACCACATGGTCCTTAGCAGGGGGTGGGGCAAGAGTCCAATGGCATGGAAAACCAAGAAGATTGGGGACAACCCTCTGTTGAAGCCTTCATCCATCTTCACTGGCATTGTGACCTGAAGACATCTTCTGCCAGTTCCGTCATTGAGGTCTTTGTTGGATCGCACTTTGTCTGGAACCTCCCCCCTTGACCTTATCCATTTCGGGTGACCCTACCAGGAGCCAAGCTCCGGGTGGCATAGCTCTTGGGATCATTAGTACGCGCAAGCTTCTCCACCTCAACAAGGTGGCGATCCAGGAGAAGAGATCCTATCTTAGCAAATTCGTATCTATACAACGAGTCTCTGATAGTTCTTGTTATTATAGCTTTCGAGACTTATTACAGCTTTTGAGATGATCTCGCTTGACACTTTGACTAAGCTCATGTCAGTTTCTTTTTTTTTATAAATTTATTTCTGATTTTTCCCTTTTTTCTCCCAATTTAGTGGCCAATTGATCCCTATTTTAATTCAAACACCCACCCTCGTATTGCATGCGTTCGCCAACTGCATCTCTCCGGCCGGCAGTCTCGAAGGAAAGCGCCTCCCCACTTTCGTGACAAGGCGAATCCAAGCCGAACCACTGTTTTTCCGACACACACAGAGACGCATTCACATGACGAACACAAGCCGACTCCGCCCCCCTCCCGAAGACAGCGTTGCCAATGATTGCTGCTTCACCGAGTCCGGCCATAGTCGGATCTGAGCTCATGTCAGTTTCTAAACCAACTACTTGCCTACATGACCTTTTACCAGCAAAACTTTTTAAAGACCTCTGGCCTTTCCTGGGACCTAAAATGCTAGACATTTTTAATTTATCACTTACTACTGGCATTGTTCCCAGCAGTTTTAAGACAGCTATGGTCAAACCTCTACTTAAGAAACAGCACCTCAATCCAGGGTCTCTTAATAACTATCAAACAATCTATCATCTTCCATTCTTTTCTAAAATACTAGAGAGAGTTGTGTATCAACAACTTTTGACCCATATAGAAAAAAACTATTTATATGAGCCTTTTAGATCGGCTTTCAGGGCCTGTCACCTCACTGAAACTGCTCTCTGTTGCTCTCCCTGAGGTTTCTTCCAATTTTTCCTCCCTGTTAAAGGACTTTTTTTTAGGGAGTTGTTCCATGCGAGGGTCTAAGGACAGGATGTCGTATTGCTATAAAGCACACTGAGGCAAATATGTAATTTGTGATAGTGGGGTACACAAATAAAACTGACTTGACAGTGGCAAGTAAAAAGAGACACATAAGGGTCTAATTCTGGTGACCTGATCTGTCAGCACCTGGACCTTTCGGAAAGCAAGTCATCATCTGTCCTAGTGAAGACGCATATCAGAGAACTGATTAAAATCACTTTCTGGGACTTCAGAAAGACAGCCTTTCCGACATTCTCCATTTAACCGTCAGTCCTAATACATGGATCTCTGACATTTTGTAGCTTTGCCCTATACATACATTGACACACAATAGTGTCGAGCACATGTTGCGTTTAACATATAGTGTAAGAGACTACACAAGTAGCCAAAATATCACCTAACCTCATATGCACTGGTATATTGTTACACTAAAAATGGCCACTGATCTTTTGCTCTGAACCAGTTGCTCTCTGTGACACGAACACTCCAGATTTGAAAAGGAAGCACAGGCCTCTCTTCAAAGGTTGTATGTTCTACAGAAGGCAGGAAGATACCCATGTGACTTATCAATAGATTGTCAACTACTGATGACTGTGAAACCAGTGATAATTTTGAAAGTCATTTATCCATCTCTTAAAATTAAAATCAAACTCGGTCTCAGGACACTTTTTTCAGGAGTTCCCCATTTGCCAACAAGAACGCGAAACAAAATGAATGAATTTCAGGTCAACGGTCCCACTGGGATTCGACGGGCAAAAGGAGAGAAACAGTGAGTGGAGCAGAGGGGAGAGTGGACAGCAGGGAGGGCAGGTATCAGGAGAGGCCCTGACAATGAGAGAGGGTTCATGTTTTTATGATGTGGCCTTGTATGTCTTCCTGTCTTTTTTTAAAGGTCACAGATCCTGAATAAAATATTACCACTTCATAAAAGCCAAATAATTTGCACTTTTAATATAAATTTGATAGCTATGATTGAAATTCGGAAGAGCACTCAGTATTAATAATGAATTCCCTAGTTAAAAGAAATCTCATCTCCTGGTGGTGATTCAAAGTCAAACTTAAGCACTTGAGCTTGAACAGGGAGAAAAAGCACGCTAAAATGAAATTTGAGATGCAAAGGTGATGCCAACAGGAAAAACATTATGAAACTGGTGTGCTCATTTTGAATTTAGTCGACTAAAATATTTATCCCTTCACACTTTCTTCACCCCATCGCACTGCTGCCAAAAACAAAGAATAAAGAGATTGGGGACCTTTGAGGGGAGAAGAGGGAGAACCAGATTGATCATAAATCTTTGTCAGTCCATTACAATTCAACAGAAAACCAAACAAAAACAATACATGCACATCTCAGGCATTTGGCACACCAAATGACTTGTGGCGTCATTACTTGTATGTATAGTTGGCCTGAAAGCTATTGAAACGATATTTACTGAATATCTTGCATCAGGTAGCAATGACACAACACATCAGTATTAGCAATGCACAAATAGAAATTAGTCTCCTTCTGAGTTGATTCTATATGCCTTTTGAATGTCAAAATCTATTAAGTGTGTAGCAGCGTCCAGCTAGTAGTCATTCTTCATGTTAGTAATCCATCTGTAAAACATCGACTTTCAAGCTGTCATAGATGCTATAACATGCTCCCGTACATCGTACACATACATCTGCTATCTATTAGAGAGTTGTTAAGCTAATTTTACTCATGCTAATATTTCCACTATGGTATTACTGTAGTCACATATTACATAGCAAATTGCTATGGATACGGTAGAGGTATGGCAGGAGATAGACTGGTGAAATATAGCTTAGAGCAACACAACTCCCATTTCTAAGGGATCTTACATCAACAATCCAGTCATTGAAACCAAACTCAGCAACTCCATTGACAATTGTGGTAAATAATGTAATAGCCAGCATGTCCAGAATAACCCACATATATTTACTTAGCCAAGGTGTAGTTATGGAACAGCCATTGAATAACTTTCTATCACAACCACGTCGATTATCATGTTGTGGATGGGACACTGTCCTCTTAGAGCACAGTGACATAAAGTTAGAAACACTGGACTATAATTGAAAGACAGTGCTGCTTATCAAGAACGGCTTGGTAATTCTTGGCCTTTAACTAGACAAAGAATTTGAGTAAACTCAACCCATGATAATAAATAAGGCCCTATATCTTAACAGAGCCTTGCTCTTTCAGTGTTTTATTTGCATTTTACACTTCAGTACAGTGTTGCTTTTTAAATGACATACACCCAAGCATAGTTATCTAGCTTCAGTTATAATATCCTGCTGAAGGTCACTTCATGACAACAGTGCAGTAGCTTCTTCTTATCACAAGAGGGAACTATTGGCCTAATGTGGAAAGCTTTCAACACAAACGGCCCCACACACAGGTGCAAACTGCTTTTCTTAGAGGCTTTAACCATAGCAGAACTTTCATAGCTGTGCCTTTGTTTCCTAATTCAAATTTCGCTGATCCTGCTGCATCTTCTGGGGGGAAATATGAGGATCTATTTCTTCTACTCAAGACCATTTAGGATAAAAGAACATCAAATACAAAAAAATCCCATGCAATGGACTACAGTTGTGGACTTACCTTCTTTTTGTTGGGTGACCTTTGGTGTGTACAACCCGAGTCCAGGTTGTTATTGGGGGCAGACACATTGTTCTTGAGGGAGGGAGACCGTGGCCCATCCTCTCCTTCCCCTTCCTCCTCTTCCTCCTTCCCACTCTCCTCTGACTGTTCAAAGTCATCGCTGTCCTGGTCCATTTCCTCCTCCTCCTCCTCTTCCTCCTCAACCTCTCCCCTCTCCTCTACCTCCTCCCTTCCTCGCTCCTCCCCTCCCTCTGTCCTCTCCTCCTCCTCCTCCTCTTCCTCATGCTGGCTGCTACTGTTGTTGTTTTCCTCTTCCTCTTCCTCATCTTCCTCTTCCTCACCCTGCTGCTGTGCCCGTGCACGCCGTTGTTCTGCCCCCCACATCCAGCCAGCTCCTTTTCTAACTCCATTTACTTCATTCGGTGGGCCATCCTCATCTTCCTCCTCCTCTCCCTGAGGGCCGTTGCTGGCTCCCGACTCACTGGGTGCCCATGTTGGTTCTCTCTCTCCATCCACCTCTGCAAGCTCAGGCTGTTGGGGGGGAGATAAAAATAAATTAAAGGAATTTGACTCCAGGGAATATACACGTTGATGAAAACTCAAGTATGGCGTTTGCATCGACCCAAAGGTTTGTTTGGTTATGGCTGGGGTTGGGTGGTATGTGGTATAACGGAAATACAGTAACCTGGGGTATTTAAAAATGACAACAAAATCCATTTCAGCACTAACATGAAAATTCCGCGCCACTTCTATCTCGTAAATTATAGGCTAGCTGTTGTGCGTTCGTGATTTATAAAAGCGTATACCTGCCTATTTGGTTGGAAAATTACTAACTGTCTCACTCTCTGTATAAATTTCAGGGTGTGACACACAGGTACACACACATGACCTGTTCATCTTAAATGAAGGGGAATTAAACAAGATGGAGAGAGTGGGGTCACCGCCTGGCCACTTATCACCCAAAAAAAAAGCCACCATTGGCAGCATTTTGGTTTTTGACTGAATGAAGGGAGAGCCAGCAAACTTCTATGATATGATCTGCAGGATTCTTAAAGACAGTCACCACCAGAGATGGAAACACTTCACATTTACACTCCCAACTAAATACTAACCACCCGTATACCATTGCACAGATGAACCCGTTGTCCACCTGACAGCAACCCGCCTGTTGCGACTGGAGCCCCACAACTTTTTTTTTTTTTAAAGCCGGTAACACTATATATACCCTGGTAATATAAGAGGACTGTTGACAGAATGAAAAAATGGATACCGCCAAAAAGTGAGACCAGGACAAGGTTTTGTTAGGGTTTTTTTCCCAAACATTATTTCATGTGCAACAGTACATCCCATCAAAGCAGAATGGTTGGCATTACCCTTTGCTGCTGCTGCTGCCCTTCCTCCTCTACCACCCGGTTCATGTGTTCATCTTCATCACCCTCTTCTGCCGCCTGCTGGGGTGTCCGGGCCGCAGAGGAGGCGTTACCTCGCGCTGCTGGGCCCCCTGGCCCCCGCCGTCGCCTGCTGCTGCCCCCCGACAGCAGATCCTGGTTCATTTCCAAAAGCCAGCTTGCTACCTCCTGGACCTTCGCTAGGCTGTCTGAGGAGGAGAAGGGCTTGACATGCTGGAAGGAAACACAAAAGTGGGAAAGCGGGAAGGGAGAGAAGAGACCAGTAGTGTTAAGGGATTTTATGAAACCTTTAATAGACCCGGCATTCTGAGTGTCACAAAAAAATGAGGGAAAACGACTGTATACTCATTTGCCAACACACAAACTCATAGACATATAGGATATACACTCAACTAACTGCAGACTTGCTTCAAAAGAAGTTGGGATAACCCGATTTAAATGTAAAAAAAAAAAGAAGAAAAAAAAGTCCTGATATGAGCATTTGTACTTTAAGTCACACAACTGCTTGTGATGGCTGAAAAAGAGGTGAGGCATGGGGGGGGGGTGTTTTTGGATTTGGATCACACAGCCTTGAATGCTCTAGCCCCCCTTCACACACACACCCACGCAGACAGACATAGAGACAGGCTAGCCTTTGGAGCTACTGGTGTTCCAACTTCCAGTGCGGCCAACTGACAAGCCCAATCCTTCAAAAAAAAAAAAGAAGAATGCAGACATCTGGCTGAAATATGTCTTGTTCTAGTCCAACAATCCTTCTAATGTCTCAAGCCTTTGGAGGATGAGAATTCATCAGAGTACTATCACTGGATGGACACATCGTAGGGCCGCTGCTTGTCCATGAAATATCTCATTGAACAATATGATAAATTGGAGTACTGGCCCAGAAGCATCATCGATAAGACAGCTTTGACTTCTGAAACTCAGTCAGAGACACTGGTGCAGACACAGACTCAACCTGAGTAGCAGTGCTCATCTGGCCTGTACTATCCAAAAAGTATCCGCAAAAATAAAAACATGACCATGGTGGCTTCAAAAACAATGGGGGACATCCAACTGCAAAGAGATGCAAGCAGTTTGCTCAGTCAAAGGGGTTGTGAACTGAATAAGTGTGCAGGGTTTTGTTGCCCTTGGGCGCTTTTGTTTCAGTAAACCACTTCAGTAACTGTCCAACTATGAGGGCTTATGTCTTTTCTAAAGTAACAGAATGTAGTGTTTTTGAAAAAAAAGACAAGCTCAGTGAAAAATATCTACCAAACCTAGTGATTAGAAAGACAAATCTTGTACCAGTCAAAGAGGGTTCAAAATCTACAGTGGCAAGCCTTCGCCATACTATAGCATTCTGGACATATTTTAATCCCCCTCCCTGAGGAGGTGCAAGCAAAAAAGGAATTTCCCCACAGAATTAATGTTTTATACCATTTCCCACATTACAAACTGTGGCATTTGCTTCAGTGTCTGGTTTTCTTCCTGTCTCTACTTATATCCTCGTCTTTTTCCCCCCCTCTTGAACATTTACCAAAACTTGTCTACTACTCTTCGCAGGTCCCGTCTAGATGGTAACCCTGGATTTGTGAAACTCTCGTAGATGTGCATTTGTCTTGACAATGGCAGATAATGGAGGGTTAGAATAAAGTAAGTGTGGGGTTGAGATTAGGGTTAGCTTGAGATTAGGTTAGTTTGAGAGTTTCACAAATTCGCAAATCTAAGGTTACCATCTAGACACCAACCCTCTTCACAGGCAAAATCAAAATTCGACCCGGTTTGACTTCTTTAACACAACGCAACGTCCTCTGAGCCCGGAAAAACATGCCTTAACCGCTTTTAACCAGAATTCAAAATGACGATTGTATCAATATGTACTTTTTTTGTTTGCTTGACAGGCAGAGTTTTCCAGTGAGTCAATCTGCTTAAACAAGAGATGGTGAGGAAGGCGCCTCAGCGGGTTTTTAAAATATGTGTGAAGCAACGAATTCATTGAATATGTATAAGGAAATTCAATTCTAAATTTCATATTTGTCAACCATTTCCTTGTTCCACTTCCCTGGTTTCTTTGATGGGGAATGACAGTACCTTGCCATATCCATGACATTAACAGCATCAGAGCATCATTCAGCACCTATCCTTACCCACACAAAACTGCAACTTTCTCCCACATTACACTGTTGTCGCCTCTGCTGTACTGTAGGGTAGTTCCCATGGTCATGACCGTAACATCACCCCTCTTGAGTATTGTGTTCAGAAAACGGGTGCTAAAACAGTTATAGCAAATTAAATGACACTTCTGAAGTTGAAAAACACCTAACACTAATCCATCCATTATCCGAACCGCTGATCCTGCTCTCAGGGTCGTGGGGATGCTGGAGCCTATGCCAGCAGTCATTGAGCGGCAGGCAACGAGACACCCTGGACAGGCTGCCAGGCCGAAACTTGACTGACTGAACTAAAATAATTGGACCGGATTTGTAAGATGCTATCCTCACTGCACCACAAACACCAAAACAGATCACAACATAACTATAGTATATGACCTTTATTCAAGAGCTGTTCATTTAAAGCAATATTTCCCCCACCAGGACCCCCTGTCCGGCACATTTTCATTAGAACGCTGCACAGGTAGGCCTGCTTGTACTTATTCAACCAGTCAGCACTTAATTATGCAGTATTTGCCACATGTGAGATAATTAAGTGATAAAATATGATTGGTTGAGTAAGTACAAGCAAGCCCACAAAAGGAGGGTTACAATGAAAATCTACAGGGCAGGGGGGTCCTTGAATATTGGGTTGGGAAACACAGATTTGAAGTATGCAAACTTTAAGGTAAATGATTATGTTTATGAAGTTGAAAGGGACTTAAAGAACTTGATGATGTTTATGAAGTAGGATAGTTCTACATCCCGTTCCTTACATACTGTATTTCCCGGACTATATAAGTCACTGTTTTGTTTTTTGTTTTTTTCACTCATCTGGCTGGTCCTGCAACTTATATTCCAAAGCGACTTATCATGTAATTTTGTTGGACAAATACACTGCATTTCAATTAAGGCCACTAGATAGCACTGTTTAATCTTGTGACTCAATTGAAAATACTGTACCACCAGAAACACCGATCAGCCATAACATTAAAACCACTGACAGGCAAGTAAGCGCTAAGAGCTACTGTAGCTCAAATTGCTGAAAAAGTTAATGCTGGCTACGATAGACAGGTGTCAGGACACACTGCATCGCAGCTTGCTGCGTATGGGGCTGCATAGCCGCAGACCATTCAGAGTGCCCATGATGACCCCTGTCCACCACTGAAAGTGCCTACAATGGGGCACATGAGCATCAGAACTGAACCATGGAAGAAGGTGGCCTGGTCTGATAAATCACATTTTCTTTTACATCATGTGGATGGCTGGGTGCTTGTGCGTCATTTACCTGGGGAAGTGATGGCACCAGCATGCACTATGGGAAGCCCATGACTTGATAGGTTAGAGCTGTTTCGGCAGCACGAGGGGGACCTTCACAATATTATGCAGGTGGTTTTAATGTTTTGGCTGATCGGTGTAAATGCGACTTATACACTGAAGCAACATCTGTGTTGTTTTGTGCAACAACTAATTTTTTGCTGAGTGCGATCTGTAGTCTGGGAAATATGGTGTAATTGTTTTTTTTAACTGTAAAGCAGGGATAGGCAACATGGTCCAGAAAGGTCTGCTGTGGGTGTAGGTCTTTGTTCCAACCAAGCAGTTACACACCTGATTCTATTAGTCAACCAATTGTCTTTGCTAAGGACCTTGATTTGTAGACTCAGGTGTGTAACTCCTTGGTTGGAACAAAGACCTGCACCCACACCGGACCTTTCCAGACCATGTTGCCTATCCCTGCTGTAAAGTAACCATCTGCAAATAGCACTACTTGCCTGTGTAGATTCAAGCCAAATTCAATTGTATAATACTTGTATACATGCGATGTCAACCACTTCGATTTAATGATCTTTAAATTTTAGTCTTCAGTGCAACAAACAGTGATGTGGGTTGGCTTATGTGTGTTTGGGAGCTTGGACATCTCACATTAAGTAATCAGCGGGGGGGGATATCACAAAATATTGAGTTTGCAGTCCTATACCTGTGGTCCAACTGCAACAGAGGCACTAAATTTTGCCAGTGAAGACATGATATTTAATCCACATTACTACTACTACAACAGAGTGAATGTGAAATAAGTGAAGCAAAAATGTATCTGAGTTAAGGTCACGTTAAGGAAATACTCTTCCAGGATCTGTATGATCAACCCAGGGTGTATAAGCATTTAAACATTTGCGCGGGGATTTTTTTTTTTTTTTTTTTTTAATGGTGCCCATATTCAATTGAGATTGAACAATTAGGACAATACCCTGTTTCGCAGTACCATCTAATAGCAATAAAGACATTGATTAATGTTACAAAAACTGTTCAAAATATTCAAAATTATGGAGGCAGGACACGAGAGGGAGGGGGAGAGAGGGAGACGGAGACAGAGACAGAGACAGAGAGAGAGAGAGAGAGAGAGAGAGAGAGAGAGAGAGAGAGAGAGAGAGAGAGAGAGAGAGAGAGAGAGAGAGAGAGAGAGAGAGTATTTGCAGCTTCCAAAAGGAGGGACCCAAATCAAATTCCTCGAAGCATAAACGTACATAGTATGGATGACTGAGATCTGGTTTCAAAATCAGGTGCAAATGTTTGCAGGCCAGTGTTGGAAGACAGTAGAGTGTCTTGACTCTCAGAGTGGATCTGTACAGACAGAGAGCTGAAGAATCAGAGCGTTTCATCACTTCAGTTATCACAGTGGCCGACAGCTCAGTAGCAGGTTATTTGTCTGGATCTATGGACGCAGCAGATTGCAGAGCTACTAGTCTCCTCTGCACTTGTTCTCAAATGAAGAGTGATGGCAGAGAACAACAAACAGCCCGTGGCCTCAGCAGCATTTGAAAATATGTCTTAAAATAATCGTCTTCTGAGCTCAGCTTTATTCAACACGCCATTGATTGGATGACTGAGGTAGATGGAGAAACAGACATGCATCCATCCATTATCCGAACCGCTTATCCTGCTCTCAGGTTTGCGGGGATGCTGGAGCCCATCCCAGCAGTCATTGGGCGGCAGGTGGGGAGACACCCTGGACAGGCTGCCAGGCCATCACACAGTACATACACACACCCACACACACTCATACCTAGGGACAATTTAGCATGGCAGATTCACCTGACCTACATGTCTTTGGACTGTGGGAGGAAACCAGAGCCCCCGGAGGAAACCCACGCAGACACGGGGAGAATATGCAAACTCCACACAGAGGACGACCCCCAAGGTTGGACTACCCCGGGGCTCGAACCCAGGACCTTCTTGCTGTGAGGTGACCACGCTAAAAAGAAACAGATAAATACTATAAAATGTGTTGAGAATGTCCCACTTCAGTGCACATAGAAGGTCTACTTCTAAACATTTGTCATTTTGAAATAACTTTGAAAAGAATACCCTATTTCATGATTTGGGCCCTTGGTACAATCTAAATGACCAAAAAAAAATACCATTAATATGTCACTTAAACTCACTGGATCTCAAAACGGTCAAACAAGACTCCCATTAGTCTCTGAGATGAACTGAAACAACCTTGAATTATCTTAAAAGCTTTTTTCCAAAGTAAATAACTTGGGTCTTAAAAACATCTCCATGTTTGAAGTGATTATTATGGTGTAAATATTAAGTTTCTAACATAACAGGGTAGGCCATGCCGTTTACATTTACATGTTGTTTTTAAGCCTCATTCTCAATTTTTCAGCTACATGGGGCAGCGTTCCTTCTTGATTGTCGTGTCAAGATCTTCAAGTCTTGTCTATGAGCCACTGGTTGGTAAGGTGCTGTAATCTTGAGGGTAATGAGTATTAATTAAAGTGAATATCAGAAAAATATTTTATCAAGCGCATAGGCTGATATTACAGCTGCATGTATATCACAAGCTGTTGTAATGAGGCTACAGATGTGAAATCAGACTCAGACCTGAATGTCATCAAGCTCAAATTTAAGGAGGACTGGTCAGCATAGGGTGACTTGTTGGTGCAGTGGTTAGCGTGGTCACCTCACAGCAAGAAGGTCCTGGGTTCGAGCCCCGGGGTAGTCCAACCTTGGGGGTTGTCCTCTGGGTGGAGTTTGCATATTCTCCCCGTGTATGCGTGGGTTTCCTCCGGGTGCTCCGGTTTCATCCCATAGTCCAAAGACATGTAGGTCGGGTGAATCAGCCATGTAGGTCAGGTTAAGCTAATTTTACTGTAGGTCAGGTGAATCGGCCATGAAAGTCAGGCGAAGCGGCTTGAATAATGGATGGTTAGCATAGATGAGTGTGAAGGAGGAGCGAGCGAAATACAGGAGCCCAAAAGAACAAACGGCATGAAGAGCTCACCAAGCAACCTCATCAAGCAGACTATGAAAGGAATATTACCTGGATTTAATTTTCTTAGACTTGTTTGACTTCATTATTATGCTTTTTTTTATTGAACAGTTCAAATACATAGAAATTATGACTTGGATGTTTGTATTTGAATACTTTTTGCTTGAAATGATTTTCTTGTAATTAATAATAACAATGATCATAATAATCATAATCATTACATTTATACAGCATTTTTCTAGACACCCAAAGCACTTAATAATTAATTAGGCTTAATAATTAATTGTTAGTCAACCAACTGTGCATAGTGTACATAGTGTGAGAGCTGAATATACAATAAAAGTGTGAAGCTGTGACATTCCCAGTTTAAACTACAGCTAATATGCTTGCTTATCTAACCTCACCTATGACTGAAAACGATACCCACACTGAGTTGTGTATTCAAATGTTGACTCATTCCAACAGTACTCTCTTCAAAAATGGTTGAAATATAATGATCCCAAGATCAAATTGTTTTTGATCTAAAAGAGACTATCCTGGGGTGTCCGGGAAGCGTGGCGATATATTCCTTTGCCTACCAACACGGGGATCCTGGTTTGAATCCTCGTGTTACCCTCAGCTTGGTTTGGAGTCCCTACAGACACAACTGGCCGTGTCTGTGGGTGAGAAGCTGGATGTGGGTGTGTGTCCTGGTCACTGCGCTAGCACCTCCTCTGGTTGGTTGGGGTACCTGTTCAAGGAGGGAGGGGGAACTGGGGGAATAGCGTGATCCTCCCACGTGCTACGCCCCCCTGGTGAAACTCCTCACTGTCAGGTGAAAAGGAGCGGCTGGTGACTCCACATGTATCGGAGGAGGCATGTGGTAGTCTGCAGCCCTGCCCGGATCAGCAGAGGAGGTGGAGCAGCGACCGGGATGGCTCAGAAGAATGGGGTAATTAGCTGTATACAATTTGGGGGGGGGGGTTCAATGAAGTTTGTGCTATTCTAGATTTTGACACCGATATTTTCATTTTTACTCCAAATGTATATTGGTTCTAAATATCGGTTATCGGTATCCCGTCTTGAAAAAACCCATATCGGTCGACCCCTAATTTGAAGAGCCCAGCATAGTGATTCTCCAACCACACACTGAAAATTATAAAATCCCTTAAAGTTGTGCTACCGTGACCACAAGGGTGTGTGGCCTGTGGCATGTTCCCAGAGACAGTCTAGCTCAGTGTTGAAGGTAGGCAGCACTATTATCCATCTGATTAATGTGAGGCAAGTGTTTTTCTACAAGCGAGTTATTTCCCCCATCCTCTCCTGTTGCTTATCAGAGTAACTGGTTCAGGCAAGCAGAAAGCTGAGGACCGAGTAGCTTTACTCAGCAAGTGGCTATCATCTAGACTAGAGCACCCCAAATTCTAATGATGTGAAGCAAGAACCAGGCGCTACATAGGTGAGAGTTAGAAACAAACACTTGAGGATAGTTACAGCGTGAAGAAGTTTTACTTCATTCAGAATTTGCTTGATTAAACTGAGAGGAGACTTAAGCCTGAGCTGCTTTACTCTAACCAGTTCACATCCTGCCGCATTAGGCGATCCATCTTTCTAACTGTACCTTGCAATCTTGAGGCACTATTGTCCTGGGAAGACCGAGCATGCCGTTCACAGACTAGCCTGACTGTTTTGTGCCCGGCCCTCTGGCAGCCAGCAACCACGCAGCACCCACTGCAGCTACTGATACGGAGGGCTTGGGTCTCGCCCCGAGTCCTGTGCCAAGTCACCGTTCCGAAGACAAAGCCAATAGCGCTCTCTCTCACAAACACACACACATTTATAGGCATTTATGTGGCTTTAGGTCTGCCAGGTGGACAGTGATGATTGGCTAGAGGAAAACTTACAACCAACAAGGTCTGAGCATAAGGTGGATAGTGAAGTAAGTAGGTGTTTGCTGTATAAGTCACTTTGCATATATGATTATGTTGGAATTTTGACATATTCCCTTAACATCCATCCATCCATTATCCGAACCGCTTATCCTGCTCTCAGGGTTGCGGGGATGCTGGAGCCTATCCCAGCAGTCATCGGGCGGTAGGCAGGGAGACACCCTGGACAGGCTGCCAGGCCATCACACAGGGCCAACACACACACACACACACACACACACACACACTCATAACTAGGGACAATTTAGTATGGCCGATTCACTTGACCTACATGTCTTTGGACTGTGGGAGGAAACCGGAGCACCCGGACGAAACCCACACAGACACGGGGAGAACATGCAAACCCCACACAGAGGACGACCCAGGACGACCCCCAAGGCTGGACTACCCCGGGGCTCGAACCCAGGATCTTCTTGCTGTGAGGCGACCGCACTAACCACCGTGCTGCCAATATTCCCTAAAGAGTAAAAACTATAAAGAGCTGGAAGAGAAGAGCATCACTGACAAGCCTTAAGGAAATGTTACACTAGACAGCTAAAGTAGGATTGGTAAAACCATTTCAAAATTTCAATACTGCTGTCAAAATAGCTGCTTTTTCACATCATATTTAACAATTATGATTCATTAATTGCTTGGAATTTGCAATTCTCTAACTGAATGCAAAAATTCCCCCATATGAACCATGTATGATCTTAAACAAAGGTTGAGTATTGAGAACCAGTTCTAAACTGGAAACCATTTCAAATTTCCCTGAAGTGATAACCACTAGGATCTGCTGCCCTCCAGTCTCGTGGGGCCAGACATGACTTTCTCACTTTGAGACAAGAGTACATGTCTGAAGACAACTTGCTGAAATATTGGTAGTGGATGGCAGCGAAATCTGCTGTGACAAGGCTATGCCCACAGTCTCTGTTTCCCTCAACCTCCTCCAGTCCGTGCAATACAATTGACAACACAAGCAAAACAACATCTGGCATACCCATCCATCCATCCATTTTCCAAACCGCTTATCCTGCTCTCAGGGTCGCAGGGATGCTGGAGCCTATCCCAGCAGTCTGGGCAGCAGGCGGGGAGAAGCCCTGGACAGGCCGCCAGTCCATCACATGACTGACACACACACAATTTAGTACGGCCGATTCACCTGACCTGCATGTCTTTGGCATATCATTAAGCTCAAACGCAAATCCAAGAGTTCGTCTTTTCACGTTCACTTTGGCTGTATTGTCACAACTGTGAATGGCAGAGGCCCCATACAGCTGTTGGTAACCCACTGTTCACCAGTCCACTGATGTCCTCTGAGGGTAAAGTGTAGTCCGGTTCATTCTTTGCCTTGCATAAGGTCATGTTTATTTTTAACACATGCAATGTGTTCTCTCCACATATGACACATCACATCTGCATGTTCAACTCAAATCTTTTTTGGTGACTTCTGAGCCATTCTAGCCTCCATCCCTCTTAACTGTGGGCTTGCTGTCTGTTGGACAATGTTGACAAGAGCACATTTGCATTTTTCTGTTTGAGTCACTACTCTTACTTTTAGCTACACCTTTACGAGGTGTTGGAGTGGTTAAGAAATTTCCAACTCATTCAACAGTCCAAACGTTCCCATCTGTATTTCAGCCAAATTCCCTCACGATTGTCTCCAGGCATGGAATATACACCGGGCCATGTGAGACTAGCTGCCCTTAGATCCATGTCACAGATTCCTTATTGTGTCATCGCACCATGTGGACTGCACCGTGTTGATCATACAGTCCATCTTGAGCTCCCTGCTCTCAAAATACAGGGCTCCTGTGTGTACCCACAGTTAAAAAGAAGCCAGCTGGTGGCGGGCCCTTTTCCTATCGGGCCGCGTTCTTGTGGAATATCCTGCCTGCTGCTATTAGACAGTCAGAGTCTGTTCAGTCCTGTAAATCCAAACTTAAAACTCATCTTTTTGTCTTAACCTACAATTAGTTGCCTTTAAATTGAGTGCTTCACAACCTGTACTGCATGGCGGGTCGGTTTCTGTCTCAATGAATTTACCAACCACTGTTCTGCCGACAAGATTACAGAGGATAGATTATTGACAACTGCAAACTGTTCTCTTCTCTCACATGCCTTTTCCCTCTCTGAATGACGTCTTCTCCTTTCTCTTCTTCTGTGAGTGAATGCGAGTCTCCCTTGTGTGCACGTGCAGTCTGTCGTCTTCCCAGGTCTCCATGGTGACGGGTGGTCACCACCTGGACAATGCTTGCCCTCCCCCTCATCACATTTTCTTTTTATACATCTTATAAATCCATCTAATTTTGTTATCCTGTTTCAATGTTATATCCTTTTCTCGCTAAGATGTGTGACTAATTTATTCATTTATTTATTTGCTTGTTACATGGTGATGGTGGTCATGTGGCTTGGGTCCTGGGCTGTTCCAGTGGCATCTGGACACTGCTTGGCATCCTCCTCATCATACTCTTCATATATTTTACAATTCCACTATAATTCTGTTATCCTCTTTCAATGCTGTATTGTGTAAATTGTGTAAACATAACATCCATTGCACGTTGTGCATGTTGGGAGAGAGATCCCCCCCCCCTGTTGCTCTCCCTGAGGTTTCTTCCTTATTTTTTCTCCCTCTTAAACGTTTTTTTTTCTTTTTAGGGAGTTGTTCCTTAGCCGATGCGAGCGTCTAAGAACAGGATGCTGTGTTGCTGTAAAGCTCCCAGAGGCAAATGTCTAATCTGTGATATTGGGCTATCCAAATAAAATTGACTCGACTGTTTTCGACACGCGGGGCACGAATGGCTCGGCACTAAAGAAAACAGCACGAAGGCAAAATTCAATCATTACACTAAGATAATTTCAGGAAAGGGAGGGAAGGAGCCCCTCTAATGTGGCGAAGTGAATTCAACCTGAACGAATGCAACATCTTCCTCGTCTCAGCACCAGTCAGGGCGCCCCGGGTAATTTGAAACCCTACGCAATGGCAATCAACAACACATTTTTATCTGTGTGTATGAAAAAAATAGACCTGCAGTGTAAAAAAGATGTTTGAGTAAGGCGTTCCTTGTCTGGAAGGACTGTGTAGAAAGAAACATTAATCAAGTGTGTGTCTGTTACAGACGGGGGGGGGGGCTGCCAGAGGTAAGAAACGTCTCATAAACAAGAGTTAAAAATTTGTCCAAAAACATCAGTTGTAAAATGAAATCAAACATGGGAGGTTTGACCATTTAAATTCAACACACACAGCAGATAAATTAAAATGGCTGCAATACATCATAATGACGAGGCCTTTACATAGCAGCGGGGGGAAACGTACGGGGAGAACGGGATCTTCAGTATTAACCTGTTTTGAATCGAGGACACACGCCTCGTAAAGCCGTGTATAGGCTGTGAAACAGCTGTCAGACAGCTATTCCTAAAATACCGGGCTACGCCAGCATGACATTTAAGCACATCTTCTCTGAGGACTTTGGAGATCAAATTCGGTGATCGAAAGATTAAGAGGCACGTTATAGCTCTGCCTCGTGAGTCTTCTGCTGTGTTGCATGACACTATAGAATAATGAGCACTTACAGGGAGGATGTAAATGGAAATTACAATTTCTGCCAGGAGCCTAAAATGTCAGGGGCTTGCTTTTAGACCAGTATTCCTATAAATAAAGTGCTTAATGCTGGCAAGTACCTCTGTGTCTTCGTGTCTTTGCGGAGGCGATTAATCGATGGCTCTATTTTGAGCCAGTGCCCTGATGGTGTCTCAGAGGGAGAAAGCGATACCTTAACTCCTAAACTGCTTGACCAGGGGAAATAATTTAAACCCAAGAATTACGCACCGTACTGCTTTTTCTTTGCCACACAATCTGTGTTAAATTGGAGTGACGAGCCGAACAAATACTTTTAGGCTTCATTTTATATCAAATTACCAATATCAAAAAAGTTCTGCACTCCACCTCCTCCGAGCTGTCACTCAGTCTCCCTCTTTCACTTAAATAGTTGCCATGCAACAGCTTAATAATACCACACAATTTCATTCTGTGGCATCTATTGCTTTTCTTTGGAGCATCAATCTCTCTAGAGATTTTCGGCAGAGCAAACATGGCTTTCTACCAGAACCACTTCACAGATATAGCAGGATCTCAGCCAAGAGCTCTCAACAACACAGTTGTGCATGTATGAAGCAATGTTACACTGAGGTGAATGAACTGAAGTCGCCATGGCCAGTGTAAACTAATTTTGAACTTGGGTTAGTCACTCATTGATTCCTGCAGACACATGTGCATGTAGGCACTCGGAGACACAAAATGATCACGATAAAAATTGGTTCCATTAGAAAAGGCTTTTTCTCTCATCACTTTAAACCCCAGCCACTCTGACAGCATCCATTTAAACAGCCTCGGCTGAAAGCAAACTCACAGTTGTCAAGGCAGCAAGGCGGCCATTAAATGAACTGGTTCCATTAAAGAATCAATTACTGCAGTGCTCTACAACACCAACAAAGTCACTATAGCTGAGGAATAATTTCAGAAAACTAAAAAGACAATGGTAATTCATAAAAGATATTCATGGCATTCTACTGCACTTTGCAACCTTTAGCAATATGCTGTAAGGCCCTACATTAACCACTAAATAGCATTTTACTATCTGGTCAAGAGGGGTGAGGATAAAGTGATATATAAATGAGTGGATGGGCACTGGTTCAAGGTTACCTTTACCTTTTGTGGAGGTGGACAGCCAGTGGCCAGTCGCTGCAGCTGCTCTGAAGTATGGCTGCAGGAGAGGAGGTCTGAGCAGCAAACTGTGCGGCCCAGCCTCTTCATCAAAGAGGAGATGATGCTGCAACCACAGCCACACATTGACTTGCTCATTAGTGGCCTTGCTGTTCTGCCCCTGGCAGGGGAGAGGAAGTGCTGAGGGAAACAAACAGGGAAACCGCCTGCCACAACAACTTCCTGGACTTTGCAGACTCCCCGCCCTTTTTCCACAGAGCTGTTGTTGCTTGTATAATGTATTCCACCTGATGTTGATCCACAGGTACTCTACGTTAAGAGATGGTATCGTTTTCTCCAGTCAGCGAAATGAAGACCCGCGCGTTTATCTCACTCTACTCTGAAGGCACGTGAGTTGGCTGGTACGGCTTCTCTGTCCATTTCCCTGGCGACTGCTTCCCACTCTGTTCAGTTGCTATGCTATACTCTCCTCTTTGTGCAGCATCCAGACACACTGCTCCTCCTGCAGCTCCTCCCTCTGCCAAAGTCAGTCTGATCTACAGGACACTTGCTTCTGATACTGCAAATGATACCCGGGATGCAGCATCTGCCCCACATCCCAGCAGTTTCTCACAAAATGTTTCTATCCACCCGTTACTCTATCTCGCTGAGACTTCGATACAATGAAGAACCCCTCCCAGCCAATGCCGTTGGCACAAGTGTGCAAACACCCCCTGCCCCATACACACACATGCTCCAGCAATAAGCCACTCAAACGGAGGTCATCCAACTTGCTAATTATCTGCCCTGGTGTGACACTCGAGTTCCCAGAAGTCCATTAATTGGAGAACATTGGAATAATCTGCAAAGAAACCCAGGCCCCTCAGCCCACTGCAGGTGGAGAGGGGAAGAGAGAAGACCAGGGTAAATATCAATGTAATTAAGAAGCTGCTGAGCAGTCTGTCTACTGATGAGACATAGAAGTGTATGTATGTATATCTATATATACACACACACACACACACACACACACACACACACACACACACACACACACACACACAGCGTTTTTTTCCGAAACCGTCAATGGTGTTTTTTCCTGTATCCATGTTGGGGTGTGTGTATATATATATATATATATATATATATATAGTGGCTTGCAGAAGTATTCATACCCTTTGAACTTTTCTACATTTTGTCACGTTTCGACCACAAACATAAATATATTTTATTGGAATTTTATGTGAAAGACCAACACAAAGTGGCACACAATTGTGAAGTACAAAGAAAATTATACATGATTTTAAAAACATTTTACAAATAAAAAACTGAACAGTGCGGTGTGCAAAAGTATTCAGCCCCCCTGAGTCAATACTTTGTGGAACCGCCTTTTGCTGCAACTACAGCTGCAAGTCTTTTGGGGTATGTCTCTACCAGCTTTGCACATCTAGAGACTGAAATTTTTGCCCATTCTTCTTTTCAAAATAGCTCAAGCTCAGTCAGATTAGATGGAGAGCGTTTGTGAACGGCAGTTTTCAGATGTTGCCACAGATTCTCAATTGGATTTAGGTCTGGACTTTGACTGGGCCATTCTAACACATGAATATGTTTTGTTTTAAACCATGCCATTGTAGCCCTGGCTTTATGTTTAGGGTCGTTGTCCTGCTGGAAGGTGAACCTCTGCCCCAGTCTCAAGTCTTTTGCAGACTCCAACAGGTTTTCTTCCAAGATTGCCCTGTATTTGGCTCCATCCATCTTCCCATCAACTCTGACCATCTTCCCTGTCCCTGCTGAAGAGAAGCACCCCCAGAGCATGATGCTGCCACCAACATGTTTGACAGTGGGGATGGTGTGTTCAGAATGATGTGCAGTGTTAGTTTTCCACCACACATAGCGTTTTGCATTTAGGCCAAGAAGTTCAATTTTGGTCTCATCTGACCAGAGCACCTTCTTCCACATGTTTGCTGTGTCCCCCACATGGCTTCTGGCAAACTGCAAACGGGACTTGTTATGATTTTCTTTTAACAATGGCTTTCTTCTTGCCACTCTTCCATAAAGGCCAGATTTGTGCAGTGCACGACCAATAGTTGTCCTGTGGACCGATTCCCCCACCTGAGCTGTGGATCTCTGCAGTTCGTCCAGAGTCACCATGGGCCTCTTGGCTGCATCTCTGATCAGTGCTCTCCTTGTTCGGCCTGTAAGTTTAGGTGGACGGCCGTGTCTTGGTAGGTTTGCAGTTGTGCCATACTCTTTCCATTTCCGGATGATGGATTGAACAGTGCTCCGTGAGATGTTCAAAGCTTGGGTAATCTTTTTATAGCCTAACCCTGCTTTAAACTTCTCCACAACTTTATCCCTGACCTGTCCGGTGTGTTCCTTGGACTTCATGATGCTGTTTGCTCCCCAATATTCTCTTAACAAACCTCTGAGGCCGTCACAGAACAGCTGTATTTGTACTGAGATTAGATTACACACAGGTTGACTCTATTTAGTCATTAGGTCAACATTCGATCATTCAGCAATCATCAGGCAACTTCTGAAGGCAATTGGTTGTACTCAGAGAAAAGGGGGCTGAATACTTTTGCACACCGCACTTTTCATTTTTTTATTTGAAAAAAAAATTAAAATCATGTGTAATTTTCTTTGTACTTCACAGTTGTGTGCCACTTTGCGTTGGTCTTTCACATAAAATTCCAATAAAATATATTTATGTTTGTGGTCGTAACGTGACAAAATGTGGAAAAGTTCAAGGGGTATGAATACTTTTGCAAGCCACTGTATGTATGTATGTATATATATATATATACACACACCCCAATATGGATACAGACCCACTAGGTAATATATATATGTATATAGTGCACACACACATATATATATAAAAACATTTAATTAAACTTACTGCAGAACATGATAAGTTCTTGTCTAATGTAAGACACGTAAAAAGGACAGAAAACTACATTTTCATTATACCATTTCCAATAAATTAACCATGAAACAACATCCAGATAAAGCACATGGATCGAGCCCAATATCACACCACAAGCACAGTCTGTCTGACTCAGACCGATGCCATTCGAAGCTTTTGCAATTGCAGTGCAACCTTTTCTATTCCCTTGCCTTCCTCCATTTGCTTCTTGACATCTGTCACTGGATCTGTGAAAGACTGCACACTCACTGCCCATCTTATCACAGATGTTTAACCCGATTAGCCATGCAATAACAATCTCCCATTATGACTTGGCAGCCACAGTGACCCGACGATGAGCGTATCGTTCAGTCCGGAAGCGAATGGAAATCAGTGTCACTGGGACAAAAAGGCCACGAGAGGTAGAGATAAGAGGAAGAAGAGGCAGCAATGATGGAAAAGCGAGGACAGAACTGGAAGAGTGGGTCTGATATTCAAAAGGAACCTAAGCAGCTTGCTATAAAATATTCAAGGTAATAACCATTCACAGTCCTCAACTCCCTATAGTCACCTCTATTTTTGTTTTGGGGGGCGGATGTATGGTCAAGGAGTATAAAAATGTGAAACGCCAAAGGTGACTAAGTGATGGGTTGCCAAGCGACACCGGAAGAATCACTACAAGACAAGGACCGCATGATGAAGAGCAGCAGAGTTGTGAAATTGGTAAAAAAAACAAAAACAACAAAGCTTATATTTAAGCACTATACTGATACATTAAAAATGTACTTCTCTAAGAGGACAGAAAGAAAGATGTGAGCATTCAGACAAGGACCATTTCTATTCACCAAGGACTTATCCTGCCTGATCAGTATTCAACCGACTGACTGTGCTCAGTTAAGCAGAGATGCACTCTGAAAATCGACCATCACCCTCTCTTCGGAGGAAGAAAAAACAACAACAAAACAATGTGGAAACAGAAAGGTTGCCACTCCCCATCTTTATCATGATGGAGTGATGAACTTGATGGCTGCTTGCAGTCGTGAACAATTGGCAATTCCACTCAGGAAGATGGTGCTAAAGGGGGTAATGGTGATGTGCCCAGAGCTGTCCTCTATACTCCATGTAACGGGTTCCTAACTACACAGGTAAAAGGTCTGCTACTAAACAAAAGCAATACCTCACTAGTGTAACTTATTGCATAGAAAAGACTTTTAACACCCAAGTACCGTGTCAGAGGAACACACAGGGCAGATCCAAATATAAGAATTGCAACAAAGCACACAATTTCATATCTGTCTAATTGTAGATGGTTCAAAAGTTTTCACTGCAATGTGGGCAACACATTTAATCAAAAATAATGTCCGTTTTAGTGGTCTATTCCGTTGCCTACCCACATGGGGATCGCCGGTTCGAATCCCCGTGTTACTTCCGGCTTGGTCGGGCGTCCCTACCCATACAATTGGCCGTGTCTGTGGGTGGGAAGCCGGATATGTATATGTGTCCTGGTCGCTGCACTAGCGCCTCCTCTGGTCGGTCGGGGCGCCTGTTCGGAAAGGAGGGGAATAGGGTGATCCTCCCTATTCCCCCCCAGGACGGGACGCCTCGGAAGAGTGGGGTAATTGGACAGGTACAATTGGGGGGGTTGTAAAATAAATAAATAAATAAATAAATGTCCGTTCTGAGACATGGCTGACCATTCACCACTGATCAGTCACCAAATTGCGATTCGGGAATGACGACGTACTGTGCAAGAAACAACACAGAACAGATCAAAAAGCAATACTGAGGCTTCTAAGTGATCATTTCACCCTCGCTTTATCCTCAGTCAGAGACTTCCCAGTACACGACATCATCAGAGCTTCGATTCCATCGTTTTTCTCTTTTCTTAGCATGGAGCGGGAGATAAGGCAGGGTGAAAGGGTGCCACATTCATTATTCATGAATATTGCCTTTCACTGTGTCAGCTCCCTGCTTCGGTATCGATCCGCTGAGTGAGTGCTCACTGCACCGCAGCCGTGGGTTTCAGGGGAACAGGTATTATGGACCCAAAGTTGTTCTGATTCATATTTCGGGAAACGGCGGGGCAGAGGTATGATGGAATGTGACACCTCCTCATGCAAAAACGAATTCTGTGAAAACCGTGAAGCGTTCAATGACAACAAAGTCAAACACTAAATCCTTAAAGGAGAGCCTGGCCTTAAAGAGACGAAATCACACAAAAACAGAGGTATACGGCCGTCCATTATGATGAAATTCATCCGCCATGACCCAATTTACATTTGGCATTGAAACGCAACAGTGAACTGTGTTGAAATGCAGTGACTGGACAGCTATCCCATCATGCCCACCCACATGACTGTCCAAGGGTAAATGCTCCCATAATGCATTGTGAACGGTTTGCTATCTGATTGCTTGGCACCCGGTTCACGATCCAATCGGAGCAGTTTCTCCGAGTCACATACGTCAGCTCCCTAGTCCTCCCAAAGCATTACAGCCCGTTTCTGATTCACAGATGTTTGGGCTCGACTGACCATGATGTCAGAAGGACATAAAACAAAGCAAGCTGCCCCGTGCGGATGCAGATGATATACTTGTGCAACACCATCACCTCTTGAACGGACACTAAAGATTTATTGACCTGTTTACCCTAACACTGTTATGTGGTTTTACTACGCCATGGTTTATGATGGCAGTTGCAGGACAACGGTCGGGATTTTGGGGAACGAAAGTTGGAAAGATTTATGGAACGTGCGGTTTGTTGAATCCGGATGCATCATCAACTCGCCACTGATTCCAAAACAGAACCGGCTATCGAACCCCAGCCCAAATCCTCTACCACGGCTCTGCTCTTGCACCCAAGTTGCTCTCTGGATACCTAGTTGCTGCAGAGGCACTGCAGAGGCAACAAGACAACAGTGACCAGGATGTCCCCCCTGACTGATGCAGGTCCTCCTGGGTACACTCATTTATGCATGTTTTTTTTTTAGGCTTTTCTCATATTTCCTTTTTACCAGATTTGAACATGTTTGGGGCACACAATATAAAGGTTGGCAGAGACAATTTTAAGGAGTTTCTGTCATGTTCTGTTGTGTACAAGGACGGTGTTTGAACGACCTTTATTTTCTGTTCAAACGATTCATAATTGGGGAAAAGCTGATGTGTTGCAATTTTTTCATGGGCTCAATGTTGAGATTTGAAGGAACAGGGGGTGGCGGTTATGTGTGTGCACATTCTATGTGTCTGACTACTGTCAAATGTGGACTTGAAAACACAGGAACGTTATTCCCAAAAAAAAAAATTATTTATTTATTTATTTTAACTAAACTGTGTTTTTGTTATTTGACTTGGTGAAAGTTTGTCATTGCCTCAGTAGCAAATATGTCAACAATTTCTTGATTTCTCAGAAGTTAAACATAGCATCTCCATCCCCACCCACCCACCCACCCATCCCCCTTATCCAAACCGCTTATCCTTACTCAGGGTCGCGGGGGTGCTGGAGCCTATCCCAGCAGTCATCAGGTGGGGAGACACCCTGGACAGGCCACCAGTCCATCACAGGGCCCACACACCCACACACACACACACTCACACCTAGGGACAATTCAGTACGGCCGATTCACCTGACCTACATGTCTTTGGACTGTGGGAGGAAACCGGAGCACCCAGAGGAAACCCACGCAGACATGGGGAGAACATGCAAACTCCACACAGAGGACAACCCGGGACGACCCTCAAGGTTGGACTACCCAAGGGCTCGAACCCAGGACCTTCTTGCTGTGAGGCGACCGCGCTAACCACTGTGCCACCATGCCGCCCATTGTATCTCATGGGTGATAAATTACTTATTGACCATAGTGTTTGGATTACAGTTGTCAAAATGGGCTATGCAAATGATTTTGCTACAAAATTTAAAAAAAAAGACAATAGTGACACTGATGTCTGCCATGCTGGATGTAGATTCCCCTTGATGAAATCAGTTACAGTCATGTAGAAGCATCAATTATAAGCAACCTGTCATTTTGACCACTTTCCCAGCAACAGAGACCAAAACCCAGGTCGGGATTCAATCAGTTTGGTGTGACGTCAAGTGAAATAGATTCATGTTAAATTGCTTCATTCAAAAATTAAAGCATATTTCTCTCACTATTGGGCATTTCCCTCATGTAATACCGGCTCATAAATCCTTCTATGGGGTGACAAGTCATATACAGCCCTGGATTATAGTGAACACAAAAAGAAATGCAACACATTGAAAACTGGCAAATTTAGATCAGCGCTCACTTGTAAAATTTTACTTTGTAATGAAATTAATATGAAATGGAAGCACAGACTGTAATTTTTCATCTGAGGGCACTTTTTATGCTCGTCGAATCTTCTGTTCAAGATTTATTGCGCTCTGTACATAGCCCCCCCCCCCCATTTTCAATGTAAACTGACGATTGCCAGGTGTTGCATTTGTTTTTGTGCTCAGTATATATAGGCTAAGCAATGCGAGATAAAGTGCCGCTTTTCTTACCGGTCTTCATACCTTGGTTTCACTTTGGGCTTTATCACATGTGAATTAAGCAACAGTTATGATTTGTCTGCACACACACCCAATTTTCATGGCCGGCTTTACATGGGGGAAAAAATGCCCATTAAGAAGGGAAATATGCTGCAGTTTGTGAAAAAGCATGTAAACGTGAATCCATTTAATATGACGTCATGCCAAACTGATTAAATCCCAACCTTAGTGTTGCCTACTAAATCTTTTATTTACAATTCAGAAATCCGAAAAAAAAGGCTATAAATTACTATGATCAACATATATGAATATATCAGTAACTGCATTACTTTCCGGCACGCCCAGTTGAAGGTTTCAGCTGTGACCAGATAGTTTCTACGGAGACCTGGCATCTGCAGGGATATATGAGGCTGTCCACCAGATGGCAATAGTGAGCACCAAACGGCGCAAAATGAATGGGGGTGAATGGACTTTTATCATATAACAAAATACAACAGATAATAACTGCCTAATCAGCCTGGTTTTGGGTAAATACCAGATCTCAGCGTAAAGATGCACAATGTCAGAGAAATCACCTGTGATGGGTGGACCTACGGATGAACGAGCAAACTGGCCAATCCAAAGTCCCTCCCCAACAGCTATACAGAACAATTGTCTCCCGATATCGTGACAACTGCCAGACCCTGGTTCTTTCTCCAACTTGCAGAAGATGCAAGAATGGGAAGTCAATTTTCATAGCGCCTATCATCTCTACACATGATATAGGTCGAGTCATCCATCCATCCATTATCCAAACCGCTTATCCTGCGCTCGGCCACGGGGATGCTGGAGCCTATCCCAGCAGTCATTGGGCGGCAGGCGGGGGGACACCCTGGACAGGCTGCCAGGCCATCACAGGCCAACACACATTCACACTTTGGGACAATTTAGAGCGTGTAATTTAAGTCGAGTCAACCCTTTTTTATTGTCATACGCTCAGAATGACAGGGGTCAAACAGAACAGTGCCATGCTCATGTTGATGCTACGGCAAATACTTACACAAACACACTAACTACCTAACGATAATAAACAATGGCAGAAATAATAATAAATATAACCAAGGCGATAACTAAGGAGATGCCTGCACTCACATGGTATATTAAAATATCAGCTTCCATTGATAATTTTAATTGTCAGTCATGTGCCTGTTCTCATCTTAATTATGACAGCATTTCATATATTAATGGCAAATGACAATTATTTACTGCTTGAAAAATAGAATATAGAAAAAAATAGTTCAGCCTTAAAGCTGAACTTCTACACATACTTCACTAGAGCTGAGCCAAGTAGAGGTGAGCAATACATCAATTACATATCAATATCATGACATGAGACTAAACATTGTCTGGGATTTTGGTTATCATAATATCGTGACACAACTTGAATTTTTTAGATTTAATGAAGCCTTTATAGTATTCCAAGAGGGCAGCTAAGAAAAGACTGATGTACATATGACAGCGTGAAACAAATGAAAAAAGCTTGAATGTTTTCTGACTAAAGCAAGAAGTTGTTAATTGTAAAGTTTTTTTTTAAAGCCAACTAGGTTACACAGCTGTTGTTACTCTATGACTTCATTAAGGGTTTAGGAGTTTGAGCCTATAACAGACAGCAACTGTGCTGCGACTACAGCCGTGGTCTAGGTGCTGATGATGCGTGGACAAAAGGCGAAGAAAGTAATCAGAAAGAGGTTCAGTAGGCTGTTCTGCATCACTGTCACACCCTCCTCTAAAGGTTAGGCCATGGGAACAAAGCCAGATCATTACCAGCACCACGACTGTATCGGTAAATAATTAGTATACTCACATTTCTAAAGTTTGGGTAAAAAAAACACTGAAACATCAATTTTATGCTGTTGAAAATTATTCTATTTGCGTTAACCATTATTAGTTAACAAGCAGATAGGATTTCTTTCAGTGGGCTGTCATTCAAATGAACGCTTAACACTGTCAAATAAACCCAACCATCTTGCATATACTGTACCGTACATTGCACGTATACTGGTACGCTCTGTCATGTCATCTACCGCAGGCATGTATGTAAGTAACCTGCTAACATCTATTTCGGCATCTTTGATATATTCTCTGCACCATATCTTGTCTTATTTCACCTGTACAAGTCAATCCTTGTGCATATATCTGACGATTGTTGTGTTGCAGTGTTGTTATTATATGTTAAGTACACTGAGAGAGCCATGAAACCGTAGTCAAATTCCACATATGTGCAAACCTACATGGCCAATAAACATGATTCTGGTTCTGAGATAGGGCTAGGAATTAAAATAGCTGCTATTTGGCTGACAATTGGCAATTCAAAAAAAGAAGAAGCATATTCATCCTTCTGTTTCCTATACTTTTAAAGTTGACAAAAGGAAGTGCTGGTGAAGCCACACAAATTATACCGGCACTGAACACGAACACTGTGGTATAGAAGCCATCTACCTCCCATGCTGATTCAAATGTTATATTTACATTAAAAGCAATCAGGCTTATTGGAATATCACCAGAAAAATTCATCTGGGATATGCAGGCCTCAACTGACTAGAGTTGCAGTCTCCTTTACCTGAGAAGACTGACCTCTAGTGGGCAATGACTGAACCTCAAGTATCACTACAACCCAGATAAATAACTGGAGGAGACGCCTCCACTTTTCAACCAGACTATTAGAATTTATTTTTGTTTGTTTAGTAAAAACAAAACAGGGCAGAACTGATGCAGAGAGACAGAAGCTATCAGTGTCTAAGTACTGGAAGAAATGGACGGTAATTTTACAATCATCTTTAACAATATTGTGTTGACAGGATGGGAGAGTGAGGGGGGGGGGTGAAGTCACCGTTTCCTGCCACCAGTACAGTGACAAGGCGTGTACGGAGCCAGTGTGTTTGGGATTTCCTGTTTTCAACAGGGCTTCCGAAGCATGAATGAACTTGAGAAAAGTGTTTAATCGCTTTCGTCAACGAATGACGCGGCTCCTCCCACTAACACCCTTAATTCCCTCAATTACCTCAGGCCAGTGCTACGAAGTGCCCCCTAGGAAAACCAATTGCTATTCTAGGTCCTGCATTCCTTCTGCTATCAGGCTGTTAAATGCTGAGATTAGTCACTCTAAATAAATGCTTTATATTGTTTTAAACCACATTAGTTGGTATATACCTCGTTTGTTTTCCACATGGCTTGTGGGCCTGTACGTTCACTGACTGTAGTGGGGGAACGTAACGCGCAAAGCATCTTATAATGCTTCATTTATCTATTTATTATTCTATTCTTTTAACTTATATGAGTTTTTGCCCTTCGCTTGGTCCTCGTGTGAGTCTGCATGCAGGGCCACATGAGGGTGACGGTGTGCATCTCTTGCCCATGTACTGATCTGTCTGTTGTCTCTGACATGGTGATGATTGCCACTTGTCTGTGAGTTTGTGTACGGTCTGGGTAGATTGTAAAAACTGAATTGCCCTGCTGGGATAAATAAAGTTGTCTGAATCTGAATAATGCTTGTCCCGCAACTAATATCAGATTAACTACTGTAATGGACAGTAGAGACCCAACGTAAGTACCTTTTACTCACTCATAAATCTTGATACGGCATATGTTCCTCTAAGCCGGCACTTATGGATAGAAGTGCTGCTAACATAGCTGATCTATTGAATCCATTACCTTGCAGGTGGCAAGCTGAATGCAGATGCTCTAAAAAGTAATTCACTCATTCATTCATTCATTCATTCATTCATTATCCAAACCGCTTTATCCTGCTGTCAGAGTGCGGGGATGCTGGAGCCTGCTGGGATAGGCTCGAAAAAGTCACAGATCAAAATAAAGCACAGAAATTAGCATGTCGTCACAGGATTAGCACACTGCATCTCAATAACTCAGCCAGAGGGGGACGCTTTTAACCAACGCTACAATGAATAACGAACCCCCAAACTTCTCGTTTAACTCTTTGATGTTTCGGTCCCTGATTCAACTTTGATCATAGTTTCAACATCATGCAAAAGACACGGATTCAATCAAGAGCTGATCACTAATTCCGAAAACATCAAAGTATAAATTGTTGCACAGGTAACCACAGAGAAAACAATTGGTTTAAAATGTTTAAAAACTGAAACTTGAAAGAACAACCTGGGGTCACAAGGGAACACTGCACGACTGCTCCTGCAGGGAAATACATTTAGCATCCCATTCCCTAACTCTCAAGTCTCTCTCAAAACTTGTTTCTGCCAAGTTAATTGTGTACTCTCGGCAACTAGATTGTTGAATAAAGATCAAAATTTTTTTAAAAAAATTCCCCCCCCCCCCCCAAATCAAAGTCGAAAGTATGACCAGCTCATAATGCTCGCAGATTTGGGGTTTAAATGTGCACTGGCAGCTGTTTCCACTGTGGTATTTATTGCGTTCCCCCACACTCCTGAGCAGGCAAAAACGCTGCCTTGAATTATTTACAGAGTGTGAGTGGCTGAGAGAGGAGAAGCTGATTAGAGAGACAAAAAAGACAAAGGCTAAAATCTCAGTACTTCACACCAGCCCACTTCACAGGCCGCTAAAAAAACCCTTTAAACTCTAAAACAGGATATGCAGTTAACTTACACTACTTGAATACTGCAATAGCCTATTTGCTGATCTTTTCTTTTCCCCACAAAAACATTTATCCTATCTGAGGAAGTTCAAATGCCTGCATAGCTTGGGCCATTAACACGCCAGGAACGGCTTGATTTTCCGAGGGAAAGATAATCCTCATTGTTCGTGAAAAGGAAATAATTGTCTTATCTCAAAGGAAGGCAGTCTAACCATCTCCCTTTGAGACAAAAAAGGTTAAAGATGATACCACAGTTTTTTTTTTGTTTTTTTTAACAAGGACACAAGCTAAAAACTCTCCCTGAAATTGGAGGAACTAATTGGGACATTAAGTCAAAAGTATTTCCACTGAACGTATCAACGAAAACATTTCCTTCGAACAAGAACTGCGTCGGTGGCAGGCGTCCCCTGGTTCACTGGTTCAGCTTAAGACATGTGTACTCTGAAGCAGGCAACCAAGCACAACGGACGTCAAGTTAAATAATCTCTTCGCTTATTGCCCGAATTTAAAGGTATGGTTAAGTCTGTGGAATCTGAGTCTATTGTAAACTGTAACTATTTCAGTTGATAACAGGTTTGTATCTTTTCCCCTCATTTTTATGCTATTTTGCACTTTCAGCTATTCTGTTGTCTTCATGCGAGTGTGTGCTGAAACTGATGTACTGCTGCCATTCTTGGCCAGGTCTCTCTTGTAAAAGAGATTTTAATCTCAATGGGACTAACCTGGTTAAATAAAGGTAAATGAAATTAAATTGTGTTTATTCTTTAGCTATTTCCTTTGAAACATTGATACTATCAACACTATGAAGTCTATATGTATACTAATACAAGTACACTTAAACTAAAAGGCAGGGTATGGGTAACTGTAACCCCACCAACCTGCTTCTCTCTTTGAAGCTCTTTTTTTCCAGTATCAGTATTATATTGGTTTTCTATTTGTCATGATAACACACTAGCTGAGTAGAATATGTAACAACATGTAATAGAAATACAAAGTAGCCAACTCGATAGGTATTTTTCTTACATCAGAAATGGGGAAAAAAATCAGAATACACAAATGTTTAAGGAACTCTGTATTTGGAATTAGCAACTACACAGTGCAACAACAAAACAAAAAAAAAGCAGAACTAGACCGAACATATGAAAGCCTCAAGGGAACCATCCAGTGAGCGTGCTGAATAAGCACCCCCACTGCCTCACCTACTAGCACACCATTATTGACAGCAATGAATAGGTGATAACAGACATCTTTCACACAAGCCCAGGCAGGGCTCTGGACTATATTTTACATTGGTTGCACAAGTACGACTGCATTTATTCAGTTAGTGGAACCATCAAATAAATTTGTTGCAACAAAAATTATGTGTGACACCTAAAGCACTGGGCAATTGTACTTGAGTTTGCCTCTCTCTTCTCCCCAACCTTTTCACTCCATTTGTATCAGCCAATTACCCCACTCTGAGCCATCCCGGTTGTTGCTCCACCCCCTCTGCTGATCCGGGGAGGGCTGCAGACTACCACATACCTCCTACGGTACATGTGGAGTTGCCAGCCGCTTCTTCTCACCTGACAGTCAGGAGTTTCACCAGGAGGACATAGCGCGTGGGAGGATCACACTATTCCCCCCAGTTCCCTCTCCCCCCCGAACAGGTGCCCCGACCGACCAGAGGAGGTGCTAGTGCAGCGACTAGGACACATACCCACATCTGGCTTCCCACCCGCAGACACGGCCAATTGTGTCTGTAGGGACACCCGACCAAGCTGGAGGCAACATGGGGATTTGAACCAGCAATCCCCGTGTTGGTAGGCAACGAAATAGACCGCTACGCTACCCGGATGCCCCTCTGACGTTTTTTGACCACTATAAATTGTGTACGCCATATCATTGCTGTATTCTGTCTTGACAGTCGACAGTTTTTTGGCAGTAGCCTATTTGTGTGTAAAATTTCAGGGGTGGCATTTCTTCTTTGGTGATACTGTATGCTGCATTCAACTTAATTATCACCCCTGCCTCATCATGAAAACTGCTGGCCACTTTTTGGTGTTAAAATGGTGCTGGGAAGGGGGCCACTTCCTGCTACACGAGAGACAAAGGTGGCATGGGCATCGTAGGCATACTTGAGCATTTTTCTTACTGAAAAACGAGTCGATTGTAGGCTTATTGTTAGTGGACATGTCTCCTTTTGCAGAGAACGACAAATCTACAAACTCTCGTTAGCTTCCTGTTACACAGATAACGATGACTTTACATTTCCGACACATCCGGTGAAAAGATGCTGATATCCAACACCATCATTATAACATCCTGCACTGACTCTGCGGTGCATACTGAAATCACAACAAGCAGTTATTTGTCTTTTTCATTCGCAAAACAAAACAAAAATGCCTGACTCTGTGTTGTGATCTGTGGAGACGATGCATTGCATGTAGTAGATGAATGTCACTGCGTGGCATAATTTACTTTAGTCATTGTGTTTTTTCTGTGGGACTTCCTCATCCTGATTCCAGCTCCAACACTAATGGAAATACAGTGATAACTGCACATGACTCTGCTGGCACAGTGCAGTGCACTGGCCTCACTACAGTCTCAACATGATAACAGAAGAAAGGTAATTTTGCGTGAGTTATTTGTCATATACGGCCTTTCACCAGGTTCCCCCTCCTCCTTGGTAGATGAGGAGTTAAGGCTGACTCGTGTCTGAAGCAAATACAACACAGAGCAGAAGAAAATCAATGGTGAAACTTAAAGTAGGAATTATTCACACTCCACATTAAATTTTCCAGTCTCGGAGACATCGGTACCAGCTTTAGGGTAAGAAAAAAGTGAACATGCGGACTTCTGAGTCCTGAATGTGACTTTAAATGCAGTGGTGAGCAAAGCAAAGGGTTGCAATATGCTATCGTGTTACTTGTAATTGATCAAGGGCATGCCCGGGGTGAATTATTCAACACTTGCACACACACACTAAATGCACACTCAGCCCCAGCAGGGGTGTAAGGGTACACATACTCGTACCGAAAATTTTCAGTATGGGTCTTTCGGTTTGGCACGCGTATGTACCAGACGACTGCAGTGTTGTTTTAACCTCGAGTTTCCTCCCTAGCACCTTTCACACATAGCTGAATGTTGTACGTTCAGCCACCCCGCTAAGCATGTGCACACACCACAGAGAGAAATCCGGTATCCCCCTGCTTTATCTTCCCAGTTGTATCTGGCCAATTATCCCACTCTTCTGAGCCGTCCCGGTCGCTGCTCCACCCCCTCTGCTGATCCAGGGAGGGCTGCAGACTACCACATGCCTCCTCCGATACATGTGGAGTCACCAGCTGATTCTTTTCCCCCTGACAGTGAGGAGTTTCGCCAGGGGGACGTAGCGCGTGGGAGGATCATGCTATTCCCCCCAGTTCCCCCTCCCCCCTGAACAGGCGCCCCGACCGAACAGATGAGGCGCTAGTGTGGCGACCAGGACACATACCCACATCCAGCTTCCCACCCCCAGACACGGCCAATTGTGTCTGTAGGGACGCCCGACCAAGCCGGAGGTAACACGGGGATCCCAGTTTGAAACCCCGTGTTGGTAGGCTACGAAATAGGCCGCTACGCTACCTTGATGTCCAAAATCTGGTATTTTAGCACAGCACAGCCTAGTAGTTATGGCAAACGCAGATAAACCAGAGATTGAAGAACCAGTACAGTTCAAGTACAGTTAATTTTCTAAATGCTGCACCTTAATGAATATGTATTTTATTATATTTTTCGTGGAACTGGCGCCGTGGGCTATGAGTTGCAAATTGTGGTCACTCACTCACGGATGACCTGAGAAGGCTCTTTAGTAGGGACATTTAGTAGGATACACTCGCAACTCGCATCAGGTGCGGCATGGGTTTTCGTACTTGTTTATTTATATGAGTGAATATTTATGTTGTACAGTCCTAATATGAAGCTGCAAGCTGCTAATGTAAATAAAGTATAGTACGCTTCAAGTACAATTAATTTTCTAAACGCTGCACCCTTAACGGGTTTTTATTTGATTATTATTTATTTGCAAGAATATCTATTTTGATTTATTTTTAAGTTAATTTTACTTTTTTATTAGCAGATTGCAGCTGGTTGCAGCAGTCTTGACAGTCTTTATTTATTTAACAAAGACAGAACCACCATACCCTAGTTTGTTCTGTTTGCACAGTTCAATAACAAAAAAAAAAGAAGAAGAAAAGACACCCCCCCCCCCCCGGCTGTACCAAACCAAGACTTCAAAACTGAGGTACATCTGAAACTGTGAACTTTGTGTGCCGTTACACCCCTGAACCCCAAAAACAACGGGCCTAACTCATCAATCGTTTCTACGTACAAATTTATTCTTACACACCCGTGAGTCTTCCCGGGTTCTTACACTGGTCTCTGAGACAAACTTCAGGCCCAAGAAATCCCATGGGTGTGTAAGAACAAATTTGTACGTCCAAACGATTGATGAATGACGCCCATTGTGTGTGAACCCCATAGCGGGTTTATGAAAAAATAAAATACTCATGACCGTCTATATAGTTCTCAATGGTTGTGTGCTCTTTACTTCCCAACAACTCACTCTCCCTCAAATAAATAACAGACAATGTCTATCCGTGAGTTAATAACCCCCCCCTTTTTTTCCAAACAACTCCCACTGTTCCTGGAAAGAAGCATGGAAGTGTGAAAGTGTACATCCTGCCTGAGATGGTGACAATGAGAGGATGGCCCCGTTGAGGCATCCTCTAAGATATAATGTACTCGGGTCCTCTTGCACACTGTGAAGCTCATCTTAATTCCAGCGTATGTATTGCATGCACTGCTTGGGAGAGCGGAGCCTGGATGCAGTAAATGCTAGGTTGAATATAAGACCATAGACCCAACTAAGGTTTTTGTTCTGGTTCAAATTCAAAAACATTCAAAAGCGCTACATAAAAAATGCAGTCCAATTCACCATCTGATTGTAACAATGGCTGGGTTATTGTGTCAATCGTTTTGCAGAGGAGAATTTTAGCACGGGCTCTGAGCTCATATTTTGGTCCTCCAAAGACATTACCTTTTACAAGCCAACAAATTGCGGCCCTTAAGTTTGACCATAAACCATTTTTAAAAAGATGATTTTTTTTTTCACTATGGCAATAGAACATCAAACCATTTTGGGGCCAATTTGCAGTAAATCCAAAGGAGTTGAATCAAGTGCAACTGGACTTGGTATATATCCGTGAAGACGTTTCGCCTCTCATCCAAGAGGCTTCCTCAGTTTATGCCTTTCTGACTAGACCGAGCTAGTCTGACTGGCTGCTGATGAGACTCAGAATTTATCCTCTAGGAGTCGTTGTCAGAGCTATTGATATGCGTGACTCTTTGTGATCCGATGTTTATCAACGGCCGTCGCTAACAGAGCCATAGATATGAGTGGCTCTTTTGTGTACCGATGTTATGGCCGCGCCCGTCGTTATCGGAGCTATTAATTTGCATTTGTTTAGCAGCGACGGTCGTTGGGGGTGTTAGTTTCGACTTCATTGTTCAGTGGTCATGAGAGTCGTTGGAGCCGTTAGTGACCGACTGTTGTTCTTGGAGGCTAGGCTTCTTGAGTCTCCTGGGTAGAGATGAAAGGACGGCATTGTAAGTGGGAGATAGGTGGTGTCGCAGACCTCCTCCTCTGTTCAGGGATGGTTTTTCCAGTTTCGCATAGATGGCTTCCTTCACCCCTCTTTCAAACCATCTATCTTCTCTGTCCAAAATGTGTACGTTGCTGTCCTCGAAGGAGTGTGTCTTCTCCTTTAGGTGTAGATAGACTGCTGAGTCTTGTCCTGAGGAGTTTGGCCTTCTGTGTTGGGCCATCCGTTTGTAGTGGTTGTTTGGTTTCTCCTATGTATAGGTCAGTGTAATCCTCATTGCATTGTATGGCATACACCAGATTGATTTTCCGGGTGTGTGGTACACGGTCTTTGGGATGAACCAGTCTTTGTCGGAGTGTGTTGCTGGGTTTGAAGTATACCGGGATGCGGTGTTTGTTAAAAATTCTCCTGAGTTTCTCGGAGACCCCAGAAACATACGGGATGACTGTGCTATTCCTTCTGCTCCTTTTCTCCTCGTCGCTCACCTGGTTGGTCTTTTTGGAACGTGTTGCAGTTTTCACAAAGGTCCAACTAGGGTAGCCGCAGGTTTTTAAAGCTCCCCTCAGGTGTTTGTGTTCTTCTCGTTGGGCCTGAGTGCTGCTGGGCACATTGTCAGCTCTGTGTTGCAAAGTTCTGATGACGCTCAGTTTGTGTTCCAGCGGGTGGTGTGAGTCGAAAAGTAGACATTGGTCTGTGTGTGTAGGTTTCCAGTAAACCCAAATGTGGAAGCTCCTGTCTTCCCCAATGTGGACGTCACAGTCCAAGAAGGACAAACTGTTGTTCTTTACGTCTTCCCTCGTGAAATTAATGTTCTTGTCCACTGAGTTGATGTGTTTGGTAAACACTTGCACCTCTTGTGTTTGGATTTTGACCCATGTGTCGTCCACATATCTGAACCAGTAGCTCGGAGGTGTTCCTCTGAAGGAGTTCAGGGCCCTGTGTTCTACTGCTTCCATATATAAGTTGGCCACAATGGGCGATACTGGTGAGCCCATTGCACAGCTGTGTTTCTGTCTGTAGAACTGGCCCCTGAATTGGAAATATGTAGTGTTCAGGCAAAGGTCCAGTAGTTGGCAAATCTGGTCTGGGCTGAGGTTGGTCCTATTGTGGAGAGTGTCGTCCTGTAGCAAACGTTGCCTCACAGTTTCCAAAGCCTCCATGGTTGGGATGCAGATGAATAAATGAGGTCACGTCGTAGGATACCATGGTTTCATCCGGTTCCAGTTTTACGCCTTGGACTTTGTCCATGAAGTCAATAGAGTTTTGGATATGGTGAGGTGTTTCGTCCACTAAAGGGGTCAAGATGTTGGCTTTATGTTTGGCAATGTTGTACGTGACCGAGTTTATGCTGCTAACGATGGGCCTGAGGGAGGTTCCATCTTTATGGATCTTAGGGAGTCCATATATGCATGGAATGTTATCTTGTGGGTAGAGACGGTGGTATTGTATCCGATCAATGGTTCCTCCTTTCTGTAGTTTCTGTAGGTACTCTATTATTCTCCTCTTGTAACCACTAGTAGGATCGCGTCTCAGAGGTTCATAGGTGTCAGTGTCGCTGAGTAATGATGTGATCTTGGCGTGGTAGTCTGTTGTGTTGAGGATAACCGTGCATCTCCCCTTATCTGCTGGAAGGATAGTGATGTTTTCGTCCTTGCTCAGGGCTGTCATGGCTTTCCTTTCCTCCATGGTTAGGTTGGAAGGAGGGAGTTTCGCATTGGACAGAGCTGCTGATACCTTTAACCTAAGCTGTTCTGCCTCGGTTTCCGTTCGCTTGTTTTTCCTTATGGCTGATTCTGTGGCTGTGACGAGGTCAACTATAGGTAGTTGTTTGGGTGTCATGGCGAAATTCAGTCCTTTGGCTAAGACCTCCTTCTCTGATTGTGAAAGTACCTTGTCCGACAGATTCTTGATCCATCTGTTCTGCGTTCCGTTTTGTGTGGGATGTTCTGTCTTTTGTCTCCAGGTAAGTATATCTGCTTGGCTAGTGTTGTTGGTTCATTGCTGTAAGTTTTGAAACTTCCTTGTCTGCCTTTCTTTGGTTTTGTGGTGTTGAGATAATTGGGCTTTCTTGGTGAAATCAGTGATCCTCTCCAAGACTGCACAAAGTAAGTGGGATGTTATTTGCTGGAGTAGTTGGTCAGATTTCTCCTTCAGCCCTTCAATGGTGAAATGGACCTGTTTCACTTTTTCATTCAGGAGTTGATTCTGTGCCTTCTCTATGATTCTGTCAGCTCTATGTCCTTTCATTGTGGTACACAGGCGCAGGCTACTGGGTATGAGCCTGTGTTGTCTGCATCTCAGATTGAACCGCAAGTGGTTTCTGTAGTCTGCAATCTTCCGAGCCATCCTTTCATACTCCCTCACCATTTTAAGGGTGTCAGACCCAAATTGTTCCGCAACATGTCTGTGAATGTTCTCATTCATCCAGGTCATGATTTTGCAGTAAATCAAACCATTTCTGAGAAAGTTTTAGCTGATAAAAGATTTCGATTTTTTTTTGTAATCTTGACCCAATTACTTCTGAAATCAACAGGTCATCAGAGGCTATTGCTCGCCTTTCCTGAAAGCTTGAGTTCAGTGCAGCGTTTTTTCTAAAAAATTTGACACACAACTAACATAATAGGCGGCACGGTGGCGCTGTGGTTAGTGTGGTCGCCTCACAGCAAGAAGGTCCTGGGTTTGAGCCCCGGGGTAGTCCAACCTTGGGGGTCGTCCCGGGTCGTCCTCTGTGTGGCATTTTCATGTTCTCCTCGTGTCTGCGTGAGTTTCCTCCACAGGCTCCGGTTTCCTCCCACAGTCCAAAGACATGTAGGTCAGGTGAATCGGCCATACTAAATTGCCCCTAGGTATGAATGTGTGTGTGGAGAACATGCAAACTTCACACAGAGGATGACCCCCAAGGTTGGACTTCCCCAGGGCTCGAACCCAGGACCTTCTTGCTGTGAGGCGACCGTGCTAGTGTGTGTGTGTGTGTGTGTGTGTTGGCTCTGTGTGATGGCCTAGCGGCCTGTCCAGGGTGTCTCCCCGCCTGCTGCCCAATGACTACTGGGAAAAGCTCCAGCATCCCCGCGAACCTGAGAGCAGGCTAAGCGGTTCGGATCATGGATGGACATCACAATAACCTACTTAGTTCTGAAGATAACAGGTAGAGTTAAACACACCGAGTCTGTGATGCTCTTACTCTGTTCTTTACCCCTCCTTACAGTAAAATCTTCACATGGACGCCTGCTGGACAAACAGCCGACTACTCCTTTAAGTCCAGCTGGCTATTTTAATATATTAATTTTTGATTGTAATAAAATAGTTTTGAATAACGAGTTGCGACTCGCTATGCATGTACATTTACAACCACTAGCCTCCTTCAAAACAACGTGAGCATGATGACAGAGAAAGGTGCCTATCTGTCTGTACCAGTCCTGCCCCCATGTGCTCAAAATGAATGTGTGCGCTCCGCTGAGAGGTTGTGTCGTGCCGAGTGGAGAGCGGAGAGTCGTCTTCAGTGTTTGACAAATATTAGCAGAATAATTGGTGACAAAACACATTAAGAACTGCATTGACTGGAGAGATAGGGGACATCCTCATTAGACAGGCTACTTTGGAAAACACCGAAAAACACCAGTGTCAGCAACTTGACGATTGCGCAGCAAGTATTAAAAACTCCACCGGAAGTGCTGCATTTTCCATATATGCCACAGACACTTACAGGCTTAATGAATGAATTAACTTTATTTACAGCACAGCCATCTCTTCTTTTTTCGCTCTCTCTTTCTCTCGCTTTTTCTCCCCAATTGTATCCGGCCAATTACCCCACTCCTCTGAGCCGTCCCGGTCGCTGCTCCACCCCCTCTGCCCATCCAGGGAGGGCTGCAGACTACCACATGCCTCCTCTGATACATGTGGAGTCACCAGCTGATTCTTTTCACCTGACAGTGAGACATGTTGTCAGTAGCGCATGAGAGGATCACGCTATACCCCCCAAACAGGTGCCCTGACTGACCAGAGGAGGCGCTAGTGCAGCGACCAGAACACATACCCACATCCGGCTTATCACCCACAGACACGGCCAATTGTGTCAGTAGGGACACCCGACCAAGCTGGAGGTAACACGGGGATTCGATCCGGCGATCCCCATGTGGTAGGCAACGGAATAGACCGCTACGCTACCCGGACACCCCAGCAGAGCCATCTCTAAGACGTATTGCAAACACAAACTAAAACAGACAATGTTGTAAAAATAACAGGCCTGTGTCATATGAGGAAAATATAGGTTATGCCTCAGCCTCACACTGGACTCTTATAGTTTAAAATGTCCTAGAACACTTTTGTATTTTTTGTCACGGACCAATTATGCAAACTAATGTAATAAATAATGTTTTATCAACAACAACACCAATAATAATAATAATATAAAAACAATAATTATAAATGTTATAATTAATTTAATTCAAAACCAATACATAGGCTACATAAGACATGGGATAAAAAAAATGTCCCCCTTAAAATAACCTTGTTTATTTTCATTGAATAAGAGTGCATTTATGTTTCTAGTAAAACAATACATTAACCATCACTGTAGCATGTCTTGATAAACCTTACAGTCTACTACTACTACTACTTTCGGCTGCTCCCGTTAGGGGTCGCCACAGCGGATTGATAAACCTTACAGTGAGGTGTCAATAAATAAATAAACAATAATAAATAAGGTCTAATGATTTGTCATTACAAAAGTTCTGATCGGTCGGGAATTAGGTGTGGTTTTAAGTATTAATAGCGATTTACAGACTGTGTACTCTAGAAGGGACTAGAGGCCTAATTCTCCTTTACAATAATTCACCACATGTTTACAATCAGGTAGGCAAACTCATTAAAATATGCAGTAATTAAGATTAGTGTATATCAATGGCATTAGAATGCGAGGTCACCAACTTTGGGCTTTTAGGGCCACATTTTGTTTTGATGAGGGGGGCAGGCCCCTGGACCCCCCTAGCCAGCTACTTTTTCCCACTGGCTGGCTACTCCATATGCTTGTGGAAAGCCCTGTATTATAAGTCATTTGTCAAAGAAGGCCAGCATGAAAAATACTATTGAAATCCACCTTATAAGAGTTATCTGGTTTGGAGGACTTTCTTCTTTACATAAATATTTGTGGTGGAAAATATGGTTGGGCAGTATCCCCTAAAGCAATGGTTACTAACCATTAAGGTCCAATCATATGCAGGTTTCCCTTCCAGCCAAACTGTCGACCAAATAATTTCACCAATGAACAGGCCCTAAGCCAGAGGGAACAAATGATAAGCCAGTGTAGCAATTGGTTAGAATGAAAATGTGTATATTCTCAAGAGTAAAAAGGCCACAGGGGCAGCACATTGTAATGACCTACTGCCCTCAAATGTGAAGCGCTTTCTCTGCCATGTTCCATTCAGAAACTGCTGCTTCTTGCACTATTAACATTCAACGAACAGGCTCCTATGTCTCCGATACCTCAATAGTCCAGGTAAGTGCAGCATTTACTTACGATTCTCACTGTGGTTTTACTCTTCAGCCCAAACTGTGCTCTTTTCCACGTTAAGCCCTACTGCAAGGACCGACTCTCCCTGTAAATAGAGAGGGACAGAAAATGAGAAAGTGTTAAGCAATCTCAGAGGTCAACAGGCAGTAAACGGGCTATATTGGGCAGGCTAGAATAGAAGACGGAGCAAAAAAAAAAGAAAGCCCGGAGAAACAAAAAAAAGAAGGGCCCAGAATGCAGAGATCTCTGTGATTTCCAGTGCTTAAGGTGACAATTTTCATCTGTCTTTGGAAACCTTTCAGGCAAAATGTATTGTGCTAGACCACTGTGGCTCTTTTCAGAAGCCAGCTCAGATTCTAGACAAAAAGTTAGACAATTCAATACCCTGGCAGCAAGCGCCACACCTGTGTCATCATGTAACAACGTGCCAACAACTCAGCTCTGCAATACCTTCTCGTCTCATTAAACAAGGAGTGAGAAAGAGGCAGAGTGGACAATGCCACAAAAGAATGTATTACCAAAGTTACAACATTTTCATAATTCATATGATAGTCACTGCCAGGTAAAAGAATAGTTTGTAAACATGGCTGAAGTAAAAAGCAGTGCCGGTAAAGTAAGAATAAGCCCTGGAGAGCGTGATGACAAGGACATGGAACAGACCAAATCCATGGTTTCAAGTGTTGGCATTTTCAAGCTTACAACTGTTCATGTAAGCTTGAGAATGTCAACACTTAAAGGGTTTGGGTATGGTTCATATGATTCTGAAAAAGTTAGCTTGTTATTTAACCTGTGTGTTTTATTTGCCTAACAACAGGTTGAAAATACTTGGAAAAGACCGTTTATGACTAAATCTAACACCTACACATGGGATTTGGTCGAGTAGTTTGCTGCAAGGAAGTCATTATGAACCCGTTGGGTTTTGTTGTGAGCAGCTGCATAGAACAATAATTAGGACCACTTGATATCCCTTCAGTGCAAAGAAGCTAGCTTTGTGGTAAGAGAATGGGGTTTTCTAAGCTGAAGTAAACAACAGAGCTGGATGGGGATGAAGAGGCCTGGGAAATGAATAGATGCCGCAACAGGCCATCCAGCTGTTGGGACAGAGGATAACCGTGAGACGGAGGAACTATTGAGAGAGAGAGAGGAAAACCCAAATGATAATTTATGATTCCAAGACATAAGGATATTAGTTGTAATAAAGTGAAACACAGAAGTTGCAGAGAGCTTTGCCATTCATTATGTAATACAGAGTAGTGCAAAGCAGCTGGGGGTTGTTATAAAATCTAGATAATGGGAAGAACTTTCTGTAAAACCCAGATGGTCAGGGAGACAACAGCTTTCCCACTCTATTGCAAAATTCCTAGACTATCTCGCATTTCTTTAAAGAAGGGTCTGTGGTCAAATAAGCTTAGATGACGCTAAAGACATCTGACAATTCCACCCAATTCAGAGACTGCCTTGCTTCTGGCCTTCGCTGGTATCTGTGCTGCTTTCACTTCCACCATCTCCTGTAGCTGAACAGTCCAACTAATATTAGGCAATTCTGCTTTGAGGTACCCACTGAAACAGTCAATATAAACACTGCATCACTACTAGTACTTCCAGCTGCTCCCATTAGGGGTCGCCACAGCGGATCATCCGTTTCCTTTTCTTCCTGTTCTCTGCATAAACATTGCATCTCAGACTTTAATAATTTGGTTACACACGTGTAAACTATATTGCAGCTTAAATAATGAAAGACCAAAAATATAACCAGGCATGCCAACTGTTTTTTTTCTTTTTCTAACAGCGCCACTGCCACAGTTCTGTAACCCTACCTGTGCCTTTTGTGTTCAACGACATCAAGACTGTCATGACTTTTATTATTTGTTTCTCTGTTGATTAAGTATACTGAAGCAGACATGTCTATATAGAAAACTGGTTAATTGTGAAAACAAATTACAGTACGCAAAATACAACAAGACTAGGTTAAAACCTAGTATAAGGCTGGACTGCGACTTATTAAACAGCTGTTTTTACATGACTACGTTTAAAAAGCGGCTGTTTTGACATCGGTTCAGTGAACAGCTGATGACGTAGTAGAAAACTGTTCGCGCCGATTCATTTTGAAAGAGCAATGGCAATGGGGAGACTCCAACTCGGCCGTCCGCCCAATGGTGAAACTCTATCACTCACACTGGCACTCACTCACTCACTCATGGACAACCGTATGTGTAGGGCTGGCCATGGTGAGTTGGCACACCGCTCTGTTACCAAAGACCAAGTCGAGAACACTGAAATGGGTATTCCTCCGTGGCCGACTTGCCGCTTCGCCCGAAGTCTTTTTTTTTTCCTGTAGTCCTTTTTCAATTTCTTTAGTTTGTTATTTGTTCAACATTTCTATCGAACCCCGCAGAGGCCATCTTGCGCTGGAGTTGTTCAAATACTGGTTTTGTTCTTGAAGCCCCCTCCAATATATTTTGGATTTCCATCGAGGACCACAGTGCAAGGAGACAGTTTGTCTCCTCCACGGTACACTGTTGTTTAGATTTTACATCCATGGTGAAGTTGGTGCCGCTCTGGAACCAGTTTTCCTGGCCGAGAGCCGGTTCTTTTTCCATTGAAACATGAAGAACTGTTTCGAGATTTTGTACTGGCGGTTCAATGGAGGAGTGCAACATCACTGAGCTGACGGAGGACGCACTGTCCTCTTCCAGGCACTCCTAGCTAGATGCAGGTCACTGGGCTCATCCTCCAGATTGAGAAAAGGCTCCCACTGCTGCTCGCCGACAGGTGGACAGCCGGAAGAGGGTCCACTACGCCTACGCTCCGAGGTTGGCAAAAGCTCAGCAGTCTTGAGCAAGCATAGAGTGTGCTGCCGCCCCAGTCACCTCACACACCTGGAGGAGCCATCGGCCCAGGGGTAAGGTGCACAAGGTGCAGCAGGGCCCTGAAAAGGGCAGTTAAATAAGAAAATCATTCAAAAACATTTCGAGAAGGAATAGCTCTTTTGAATAGGAATGGTTCTTTTTAGTGTGAACAAAAAGAATAGCAGCAATTTCACCGTCCTTATATAGGCCATATGGTGGACCTATATATACCACAGAAGATGAACGTCTTCCACCTAAGTCTGAGTAAGATGTGTCCAAATGTCAAGCAATCTTATTGCAGGAATGCAGCTGCGCTGTGGCTTGACCATAGCTCATTTTTAAGAAGCTGTGTTAAAACTTGTCAGGAGAATCATTAGAATTATTCACAATGATGCAACAGTCTTTAATACACTTTATAGTTGTTCTTCTTCAGAACGCTATGTGAATGTGCAAGACAAGTATGAATAACAACTTAAGTACACTTAAAACAGGGTTTTTTTCACCACTCTAAAGACATCGACATTACTTTAGAGGAGAAGAACTGAGCAAATTCAACTTAGATGGTTGTTTTCCCAAATACTAGACTGGCAGGGAAGTGTCACCTGTTGCCAATAGTAGCACAATGAGAGAAGGCCCTAATCACCATGTTTAACAGTCTTCCCATGTTGGCTAAGAGACAATCCCCGCCAGGCTTCATTTGAACCAAATCGTAATGATTGCTGTCTCCAATCCAAGCCAAGAGCCGTTTCCCAACACATTGGCTTTCCTCCACTCTGACATGCCTCAAATTAGCCCATGACACCTGGCCAAGACACAAGCAATGAAGCACAGGAGGGAAAATGGGCCAAGGCCAAGGCAGCCCCAGATTATGTTGTGTCACCATGAGTGCCCTTAAACACACAGGAAAGCCTTGTATCAAGATATGTGAAGAATATATTAGTCAGTAGAAAGCTTTACAATTTCATTTAGCAGACGCTTTAAAATGAGTTCACATGAGTTCACGTTGCTATTAGCAATCATTTATTTAAAAACAGGATGCAGAAATGATGACTGGCTACTAGTGGAAAACATATGGGAACCCCCTACAGTCTTGTAAACTCCAAAATAGCATGGGAGATGTAAGATAGCTTTAGACGGACTCCCGGGTGGAACACCTTCAAGATAGCAGCATAGCGAAAGCTCTATTGTCTCAAGATTGGACTCTTCTAGTGGAAATTCAGATTCCAAAAGATATCAGTAAGAAGATAAACGCTTTAATGAGGGAAATGGGCATCTTAAGATGTTTAGAGAGAAATGTATCCGTCCAGTCAGGATTACACTCACTACTCCCTGCCTCATGTAATCTATTCCAGGAAAGATTGTTTCATTTTCAAGAGACCTTCATAGAATTGGACAGTGTGATGTTGCCCGATCGTTCTTTCAGACCACAGACCTAACACACACACACACACACACACACACACACACACAAACACGTGTGTGTGTATATATATATATATATATATATATATATAATCCAGTGAGTCAATTAAATTCTTTATGAGACAGTACAAACATGTTTCATGCCATAAACAATCATCAGCTGTCACTGTATCTCAATAATAAATCAAGATCTACGCATTGGAGACTGAACTCAAATATTTCAAATAATCCAGACCAAAGAAAAGTTAAAAAACTAAATTAAAACGTATTTAGATCTGAATGATAATGGCAAGGTGACGCCACCTGTGCTTTGGGATGCACTTAAAAGCAGTAATTAGGGGGGAAAATAACAGCTATCATTGCTTATGCAGGGCTCCAGACTGCAACCGATTGATCGGCTTTGGCGACCTTTTTTTTTTTCAAGGTGTGAGGTTTTTTTTGTTTGTTTTTTTCAAAGGCAACACCGCTGTGACTGCACAATTAATGGACGTTCAGAAAAAAACATGTATTTTTTCACTGTCTGATTGAAACGTTCCTGGTCTGTGCCTTATGAACATCTACAGTTAATCTTGTCACTCATAGGTGGCGAGTGAGGCTGAGGATGGGGAGGCTAATATTTCACCAACTATCGTTCTTGTTTTAACAACCACGGGGGACATTATTATGTTCATAACAGCAATTCTATGCAATTATTGCAAACAATAACAAACAGCTAAATAATGCAAACACAGTAAAAGTAGGCCGACTACTAAAGTTACATACATATGCATATCAGAAAATGGGCTGGCATTAAGTGGCTGTGGCGGGCGGTTAAAAATTGAGTTTTGACAATCCCACACATTTAAAGGTAAGCCTTGGTTACATTAGCCAATGGCAATACTGTTTTTGATAATGTTTCTATTGCATTTGTAGCCAAGCCATTATAGATCATCCTTATAGGCCTCCAGACTGCGACCAAAATGGTTGCATATATTGAATGTGCAAGTTAAAATTTCATGTGGTCGCATTCGTGCGAGTGGCACGAATGCGCGAGTGCCAGATTGGGCAGCATTTAGATGGTGGTGCAGCTCACAACGCCCCGCCCCGCTGTTCCACTGGAAATTACACACCAGGGGCACTGGGCTCGGCTGGCGCTTTTAATGAAATCATATCAAATAAGTCAAAAAACCAACGGCCAACGGCATACAGGGTAGCAATCCCCCCACTACGCAAATTACGACAACTATTCATCAGCGCGAAAGGTTATCTATTAATACCATGCTGTACAACAAAGAAAAGAGGGGTGCAACTAAATCATGTGCTAGCGCGACCCACTGAGTAAGTTTGTAGCACTGGTGCTACCAGTGGAAAAGTTGGTCTGGAGCCCTGTTATGATAAGAAACTTGGAAAGCAAAGGCTTCAGAATTTAGAGGATAAATTAAAGCAGTTACAGAGACCATGTAGACACTTTGACAAGGCTAAATCAACCATTATGAAAATAAGGTATGAAATAGATAATAGAACCACAATAAATATAAAAAAAGTTGTTATTTACAAAACAATATTATGAAGTTGGTGGGAAATCTTTGAAACTTCTATCTTGCAGATTACGAATACAACAAGCAGACAATACTACAACATATGAAATCCTGACTCAGGACCGACTGAGACTACGAACAATATAAATCACTGTACTACCAAACAAAAAATTAATGACAATCTTTAGATTGAGTCATTTTTAGCCTCATTAAATCTACCTTCAATTGCCGGTGAACAAAATGAAAAATTGACAGCTGACAAAAAAAAGAGGACGTATGCTCAGCAATTGGGAGAGTAAAAGCAAAGACCATCTGAGAACATCATCTGTGGAAATCACCGACATGTTTATCTGACCACCAATGCATTGTTTTTAACTGAATTATTACAGGTTTCTAATGTCTTATCCCACTCTAAGCACACTCACATCTTTAATGAGAACAATGCTTGTTTAGATGCACTTATGACCTCTGATGACTAGTAGTTCTCCTGATTTCCTACGTTAAATGCACTTATTGTAAGTCGCTTTGGATAAAAGAGTCGGCTAAATGACTGTGATGTAATGTAACAAATTCTGTGCACTGTTTAATTCCCATGGCAATGGGTTTCCTGGCTTCTCCTATACCAATGATTTGGTTGATTCTTTTAATTCTGTGTTCCTCAAGCTTAGATTTCATAGCGCCTTAGAAGACTGGCTCTAACTCTAACTTGAAAACGGGCCTGGTTAAATGATAGTATTTGAAGCTGTAAAAGAACATGCAGAAAAGGAGAACAAGGTGGAAGAAATCAAGTCTCCAGGTCCACTTTGTGGCTATGAAAGACTTATTACTCCTTTATAATAGGATGGTGAAAGATGGAAAAACTTGCTATTTTTATCAACTTATTTCAGTCCATCAGCACAACCCCAGATTTCTATTGCTTCTATTGTTCTCCTGCTGATTGTGAAAAGTTTTTAATCACACTTTGTTGGAAAGGTGTTGTAAATAAGGCTTAGTATTACCCCCAATCCTACCTTTTTAGATGTTGACCACCTGCACCTGGATACTATTTTCCCCCTATTATGCTGCCTCAACTTCTAGAAAGCATGTCTCATATGAGAATATCCTCCAGCCCTCTTGACATAATTCCAACTAAGCTTCTATTTGAAGTAATGGAATGTATTGGGCCCCATTTGCTTTCTATACTGAACAGCTCGCTGTCTACTGGTTGTGACCCAGATTACTTTAAAATTGCTTGTGTCCAACCACTCCTAAAAAAAAAAAAAACTGGGCTTGATCCTACCAACCATCCATCCATTATCCGAACCGCTTATCCTGCTCTCAGGGTCGCGGGGATGCTGGAGCCTATCCCAGCAGTCATTGGTCGGCAGGCAGGGAGACACCGTGGACAGGCCACCAGGACATCACTCACTCACTCACTCACACACACACACATACGGGCAATTTAGTATGGCCGATTCACCTGACCTACATGTCTTTGGACTGTGGGCGGAAACCGGAGCACCCGGAGGAAACGAACGCAGACACGGGGAGAACATGTAAACTCCACACAGAGAATGACCCGGGACGACTCCCAAGGTTGGACTACCCTGGGGCTCGAACCCAGGACCTTCTTGCTGTAAGGCAACCGTGCTAACCACTGTGACACCGTGCCGCCAGCTTAATCCTACCCTCCTAGATAATCATCATCCAATTTCTAAACTACCTTTTATTCTATGATTCTTGAAAAAATTGTTTCTAAGCAGCTTCTTGCTGCTGTGGAAAACAACAGTATCTTTGAAAAGTTTCAGTCAGGTTTCCATCAGTATCACAGCACTGAGATAGCCCTTCTCAAAGTCACTAATGACCTTTCAATGAATGCTCATGAAGGCATTGGCTCAATTCTTGTGTTGCTTGACTTAAGTGCAGCCTTTGACACAATTGATCATGGCATTCTTTTAGATAAACTGAGGCACTGGGTGGGCATATCTGGTACTGCATTAGACTGGTTCTCATCATATTTGTCAAAGAGGACGTTTTGTGTCTCTTAACAACTCATGTAGTCATTTTCTTATATCAAGAATGGTGTAACTCATGGGTCAATTCTAGGACTAATTTTGTTCTCCCTGTATGTATGCTTCCCTTAGATGATGTCATCCATAGGCATAGTATTTCTTTTTATTGTTATCCGGATGACACAGTTGTACCTCCCTGTCAAGCCCACTGACCTCAGTATGCTCTACAGGATTGTCCAATTGGTATAAAAAACTGGATGTCGAAAAATTTTCTTCAGCTGAATTCTAATAAAACAGAAATTCTTGTTATTGGGTCCCAGCATATCACAAAACAAATACTGCCATACACTGGTTACCTGTTGCAACATATCAAGCCTGTTGCAAGAAATCTTGATGTCTTGTGTTTGATAGCAATTCATGTTTTGAGCAACACATCACACAGCTTATCCAATTATGTTTTTATCACCAAAGGAATATTGCAAAAATAAGATCTATTTTAAATTTTACAGATGCAGAAACTGCTGTACGTGCTTTTATCTCCTCACACCTTGATTATTGCAACAGCATTTTTTCTTGACTTAATCAAACAACTTTGAAACTGCAGACAGTACAGAACTCACCTGCCAGGCTTTTAATCAGAACTAAGAGGCCCGACCACATCACAGCTATTTTAGCTCTTTGCATTGGCACTGTTTGTTTTAGGACTGACTTCAAGGTCTTACTGATTACCTTTAAGGCTCTTCATGACTTGACTCAAGATTATATTTGATATCTTTTATTCCGTTATGATCCTTTGCAGAGTTTGAGATCCTCGGACAGGTCTTCTGTCTCTTCTGAAAGCTAAAGGGGACAAAACCTTTTCCGTCAGGGCCCCGAAGCTCTTGAACGACCTGCCATAGGATATAAGGCTGTCTAAGGCAGTGGCATCTTTTAAGTCTCTTCTTCAAGCCTACTTTTATAGAAAAGCTTATCCTGATTTTACCCAAGCTGCCTGCTTATTTTACACGATTTGTTTTAATTTCGGGTTTTATTTTCATTTTTCATTTTGTGTTTTGCTCCCTTTTTGTTTTATAATGTGTTTATTTTTATGGCTTTTAGTTCTTTTTAATCTCTTGTATTTTAAATTTGTTGTTTTTATTGTAAATCACTTTGTAACTGTGTTTTGAAAGGTGCTTTATAAATAAAGTTTATTATTATCATTATTATTAAAAGCAAATAAATTCCTGGGCACAGAAGGTTTCACTTCCAAGTGGTTTAAATCAATGCAGGGACAATTGGGTCTAACATCACTGAAAGCTTTTAACTGAGTGCCACATAAAGAGGAAATTCCATCCTCATGGAGGGATGCAATCATTTCTGTCATAACAAAGGACGGGAAAGACAAACTTGACTTCAGTAATTATCATCCCATTAGTGTATTAAATGTGGACTATTAATTATTCACATCCATACTGTCCGGTTTCCTCCCACAGTCCAAAGACATGTAGGTCAGATGAATCAGCCATACTAAATTGTCCCTAGGTATGAGAGTGAGAGTGAGAGTGCGAGTGTGTGTGTGTGTGTGTGTGTGTGTGGGCCCTGTGTGATGGCCTGTCCAGGGTGTCTCCCTGCCTGCCGCTCAATGACTGCTGGGATAGGCTCCAGCATCCCCGCAACCCTGAGAGCAGGATAAGCGGTTTGGATAATGGATGGATGGATCCATACTGTCCAGAAGGATAGAAAATATTCTACCAGAACTCACCCATTTAAACCAGACAGGTTCCATCCGACAAAGACAAAGCACAAGATAATATCAAGAGAACACGGCACAGTATTAGACATGTCACACAACAGGAAATAGAGACAGCCATTACAAATGTAGATGCTGAGCAGCGATTGACTCAGTCAGATGGTCTTTCTTATACAAAATGTTATCAAAATTTGGCCTTCACAAGACTAACACTGAAACATTTAAAGCACTATATGACAAACCATCCGCAAGGATAAAAAGAAATGGTGATTTATCAAATTCGTTCATCCTAGAATGAGGAACAAGGCAAGGCCGCAATGCCTCATCACTCTTCTCCTTGTTTATAGAACCTTTAAGCCAATGGATTAGTCAAAATTCTGATATTAAGGGGATAGATATGCTATCGGGGGAACATAAATTGGCTCTATTTGCTGATGGAAGTATTGATATTCCTAGCACAGCCTACAAAGCCACTGATGAATCTACTAGGAAACTATGGGACATTCTCAGGTTATAAGATTAATATACAGAAAACTCAGGTAATTAAACCGCCATCACGTTTTTGAATTTGTGAATGTCGCACCTCTCCCTTCCCCATTGGACGTTGTGCACATGATGTGTATGACAAGGAAATAAATGGTATGTTCTTTCCCGAGTAGCTTTATTGACAGCTGATGATTGGGCATGAAACAGGCTTGTAATGTCTCGTGAAGAATTTACTTGACTCACTGGATTATTTTGCTCCTTAACTGTTGAGCACTTTCCCTACAATTGATTGCTTCTTTTCACAAAATTATATATATATAGCGTTTTTTTCCTAAACCTTATAAGCGTTCAACTAATGAGGAGCGCAATATCAACACAGATACAGGAAAAAATGTATTAAAACTGCTGCAATGTATTAAAACTTTTTTTCCTGTGTCTGTGTTGAGATATATATATATATATATATATATATATATATATATATATATATATATATATATATATATATATATATATATATATACGTATTACACACACACACACACACACACACACACACACACACACACACACACCGATCAGCAAAAACATTAAAACCATTGACGGGTAATTGAATAACACTGGTTATCTTGTTATAACGGCGCCTGTCAAGCATTCATGTGGATGATACTTCGACACATACTACCTACCTAAATCGTGGTTTTAATGTTTTGGCTGATGTGTGTGTGTGTGTGTGTGTGTGTGTGTGTGTGTGTGTATAATCCAGTAATTCAACTAAATTCTTTAATGGACAGTACAAGCCTGCTTCATGCCATAAGCAATCATCAGTTGTCAATCACATTGACAGCTGATGATGGACAGCTGATGATTGCTTATGTCATGAAACAGGCTTGTACTGTCCATTAAAGAATTTACTTGAATCACTGGATTATTTTGCTTCTTATTTGTTGAGCATTTTCCCTACTGTCGAGTGTTTCATTTAACGAAGTTATATATATATATAAACAACTTTATTCAAACCAACACATGTTGTGTTATTTGATTTTCAAATAAATATTTAGCATATCGCAAATCATACTTTGACAAGAAAAAAGTCCAGATCAGTCCCAACACACTTAAAGGTAAACGTGTCCATTGTTAACTGCACTGAAGTTTAGCAGCATTATTACACAAAAGCTTGCGTATCACATGGTCAGAGCTCGTCCGTTGCCTCGTCCACTTCAGCACGCCCTCTGTACTGATCATTGGGGGAAGGATATTTGGCTCTGACGCAACGTACGACACAGGCAGGCAAGATGATGTGGATTTCTTTGCCAAGTTTCTCCCCTTGCAGCACCCACTCCAAAAAAATAAAATAAAATACTATAAGCAGCCAGACGATATTGTCTGCAGAGATCAAAAGACAGGAAAGAAGGTGGTTATTCATCAGGATGCTATGCAAGTACTACTCATATACCGTAATGTCAGCAGCTATTCCCAGAACGTTGAATCAGCTCATCTGGACACAAAGTCCAGTTAGTGGGAAAACGTTTCATCACTCATCTAAGTGACTTCATCAGACTCGGCTGACTGCAGGTATCCCTAACCTTGTAAGCAGCACAGTTGCGTAACTACCGAAACCAGCGACCTCACACAGGTTTCATATGCAAATTGCCATGCAAATTAAACTGATTGCCCGTTTCAGCTGTTAAGCAACTGTGCTGGTTTCAGTCGTTAACACGATGGTCATTGTAATTGCAAGTTACCCAAGTAAAGACAACAAATAACATCAGGGTGATGATACACTGAGGAAGTTTTTGGCCAGTATGATAGGGCAATGTGCTTGCAATAGGAAATTTAGTGAGACATGGGAAAATATACTATAGAATTTATCTGGGAAACAAGAGGTTGCCATGCAATCAGCACAAACATGTTGAGAAAACCCCTTGTCTTCCATTGCTGTGTATCACCGCATTAGCCTATAGTTATTACTTTGTTGGCCAAAACACAGCGTACTCACTCAATGGTCATCTGCTGACCCTGCTGGTCTTGTTTGTCTTTTCCAGTTTGTCTTCAGAATCCTGAAGAAAGTATCCAACCCACCACTATCCATGTGAGGAGTAATATTTTCATGCATAGTAACGCACACACGGGCTGTCTCAGACTGCCCACACTGAAATTTATTGCAGCAGAATGATACAGTTTCTGCTGGCATCAGACGGCAATTTGAGCAATGGCACCACCAGTCGCTGTTTGCTCTCGGCAGTTGAGGTTCTGGATGGTCACCGCCAGCAAGATCCTCTTGCTCAGCTAATGCAGCAGCAGCCTCGGCCTCTCTCCTCTACATTTCTTTGGTCATATACTCCAGCTTGAATAAGTATGGTTGAATATCCAAATCAGCCAAAACACAGTAAAATGTATCCTTGTCCATAAGATCCTCTGTACTCATATTTTGCGACGCCATTTTCGCTGTTGGAAACGTAGCTCATTTGCAATACAAGTGAAGAGAACAAGCAAGTTTTGTTTTTGAGTGACATCAAGAGCACACCCCCTAGAGGCGGAGACTAGAAATCCAAGCTGAACATGCTGATAGTTCTTCCTTGTCACCAACTATGTCACTGACATGTCAAATGACAACACTGCTGCCAGAATAATAACAGATTTTGCAACAACGTCCCAGAGACACAGAGAACATTGGCAACAACTGCAGATGTTTTTCACACTATATCCCAAATTCGGATAGAGATAAGGTTGAAAATTGGTGAAGTGGTCCTTTAAGTGTGACACGCAATCCAACTAGAAATCTTTTGAAGTCGCGTCATGTGTACCAGACTTTCGATGTTCTGTTAAAAAGTGTAAAGCCTTTAACCACCTGATATGCTTGTTAGACTGAGATAGATACAGTGACTGATATCAAACTGTCAAAAGAGCTAAATGAAAATCACTACATATGAAAGACAACCTATGCTTTTGCTGTTTTACACCAACTATTAAATGCATGCAAAAATGGCGTAATAGAGATTGCGTTCTTCAAAACAGAAGCCTAACCTCTACTATCACATGCAATAATAAATGTTCACTGTGTAAGAGCAGACATTACTATTTAAAAAAAATTGTTAATAATATTTCCACATACAACAGTGACAGGCTTTTACTCCCTGCAGCCATTACAAGACATTTATGGATGTAGCAAAGTATCAATGGGATTTCTACATCCATCTTGTTGTGTTGTTATTTACCTAACTCTTTATTTGACCAGGTTTCTATTTTGTGTAAAGCTTATTCATGGTATTGGGACATGAATGGTGTTGTAGACATGACTTCAGTTCCCACTTAGGGTGTGAACTTTGAGGTCTACTATTACAGCAGCAGACATGTTTTCACCAAGCAGTGCTGCCCAAAGCCATACTAGCAAGGGGAGGTAATAGTCTCTCAGAAATGAATAATAAACGAAGTCTTGTCTGGTCATATGAGAAAGAGACTTTAGAGGTGACGCATTCTGTAGGTTGTTTGCACATTACTGATCCCAAGCTCTGTGGTTCATGGGAGACATGAGCTCTATATTTCCCCAGTGACTGAAAACCACAGTCTGGAAACGGTATAAGCCTGAGGGCTATGGGCTTGGATCATTTTCATTTAGTGAGTAAAACTATGCAGGCTAATATGCACATTATCTACTGGCAAAAAGCAATCATAAGGAGACAAACTAATACAACTGTCTTGCCCAGATGGACTTTCATATTTGCAAAATTTTTGGAAATTCTCTTCTACTATATGGTCACTCCAATGACTGTTGAAGAACTTACCAACAATAACAAAGGCTGGTCATATGGTCACAGGGGACTTACTGGAGAAACACAGCCTCTAGACGTGTAGGATGAGTTGTGCCTTGGGTCTACTTAAGTCAGTGGATTATCTGGACCAGCTGCAACCTAGCGAGTTCAGAAAGGAAAAAAAAAGAAAAGAAAGACTTCATAAATCACTAATGGAATGCAGCCTTGTTTCCTCTCCGACCCCACCTTCTCACAAAAGTCTCTTCCTACAAGTTCAGGAGCTTTTTACACCCAGCAAGTGAGACTCAACAATTACAATTACGGCACACTCTCCCAACTGTGAAAGCCATTTTTCAGCAGTACAAAAAATAATGTTTCATACACACAGAGGACACAGAAATAATTATGAATGGAATGTGCAACCAGCTTTGCCATTACAAGGCAAAAACAGAAACTAAAGAAGGACGAGGCTAGGGTGAACAGGCGTTAGAGAATGAGATCTATATTTAAGACAAAGGCACCATCACAAAGCAACCTGCATTCCTTACCCCTGCATAAAAGGGGGGCCTCAGTGTGGTAGGCTGTAGGCTAACCTAGATTTTTCACACCAACAGGCCGCAGAAGGAGGAATGTACACTATTAAAAGAAACTCATATGCAATAAAAATTCACTACACAACAAAATTATATGACGGTGAGTTGCATGTGTTCTAATATGAAACAGGTGATGGGAAAAGACACTCAAAGAAACAATAAAAAAAAATCGACAGTCCGTACAATCTAGTTGTAAAATATATACCATAATTCCAAGGTAATTTGTTGTAAGTTAACAAAACTTTAATTCCATTTTACCATAACTATTGTCAGAAAATCTAAACCATTATTGCGATTACCGGGCCTACCTTATATATCAATTATCAAGTCTCATCATGGGAAAACGTTTAGGGGAATATTTGCATCTGAGAGAATGGCATCAACCTGCTCTAAGGTACGGGCGATCACTAAAAACTGATTGAATACGCTGGCAAAAAAAAAAAAATTCTTGCCTTTCTGCCAGCTTGACATCAATTTATTTCTGTCCGTCTTCATTATCTATCTCCCAGAGCACAGTTGCAACCAAATCGGGCTAGCCATCTGAACAAGTTTTTTGTCTTCATTAAGCCAGACACTATGAACAGCCCAGAATAGCATGAGGGCATCTCCCACAAACATCGAAGCCTTTCTTAACAGATTCACATAATCACAATTTTTGGCTATCTATAAATCTTGTTTAGGTCTGTCATGTAACAGGCAACACATTAATTACCAATAATGAGACTAAAATATGAGTAATAAAGCATATAATGTTATTAGAGTAACAAAGATCGTCGTCTTTTTTCGTTTGTTTTTGTTTTAATTAATGACACATAATAGAAACGTATGACAACAGCAATGATGTCTGAGCTCTCCCAAATCCAGGAAATTTGCTTGAAATAAAACATAAGTGCCACTGGTGTGAAGTCAGCACCTCACCTACCACAATAAAACACGGCTGAACCGGAGATTAAACTACTGATGTTGTTGTAACTGTTGGTAAAGGACATTAAAGAGCTTGTTATTGCTATATCTGCTTGCGGGCCACAGTAAATTTGCTTCCTCTTCAAACTTCCTGCTACCCATCTTATTGAACTCTGGCTGCCAAGCTGACATACAATGCTTTGTACAAGATCATTTTTTTCCAGGAATCAGACACTACAAAAGGTGCCCATAATTTGAATATCAAAGCATTAGCCTTAAATACCAGTGACAAAGTATAAAAAAAGGACATTTGTTTGCATGTAAATCTTAAGCAATCTGATTTCAAAATTAATGTCACAGAACCTTGTAAATATCAAACTTGTTTCAAGTATCGCTGACAATCAGTCCTTTTCAAACCCATCGCTCGATTTTGTTTTGCTTCATTTCAGCACCATATTATCCAAGAAACGCTCACTGGCCCTTCAAAGATGGCTGTTCAAGATAATTCCCTGAGTATCCTCAACTCCATCAAAATACACCGCCTTTACAATAATTTCACTTATTTTACAGCATTTAATTTCTTTAACTAAATTTTGCGTAAAGTTACATACTCTCAAAATAGTAATGGGCATGTGTTTATGAGCAGGAGCAACCCACTTGGGTTGACTGATAAACTAGGCTTAAGTCCTGTCATCTACAAATGGTACTACAGGAAAACACAGCATTTGTACTGAATATGGAATTCAAAAAACAACTGTGTGCAGATCAAGGAATATTCTAGCCAGTGCCAAAGTGGTGTGTCTTTCATCAAAAGACAATATATTAAACAAACTACAATAAAAAAGAAAAAACTTGATGCATCTATAAATGGCAATTTGGTATATCCAAAAAAACAATATCCTCATTTTGATGGCCACTGTAGGTTTTTGGGCCAAAAGACAAATCATCTAAACCAGCGCTACTACCACTAAAGTCAATGTCTTACCTCTTGACATTTTTTGGTAACCCCCATGACACTATACCTTCCCAGGGTAATGTCATATAACAGGAATGGAATGCAGGCACGTGATACCACTTCAGTGCATAGCACAATGTTGTGTTTGTTTTCAATAATATCACTTTTTTTTTGGTGTTCAGGTTGGCAATTTTACAGCCTGTACTGAAATGAATAACACCAGCCTTATAATAAGTAAGTAAAAAAAATTTTTTAAAGTAATTATGTCAAATCCACACATACAGAATGTCGATCAATTCTTGAGATGTTTTGGAACCTATCAGAATGATTCATTAACCAAAGAAAACCATAGTCATGTCACACAATGAGTAAAAAATGAGGTACTTCTGCCTAGTTTGGATCGCTGGAATGATGAGAGGCATTGTCTGAAACACATCAACACTTATTCATCAGTCCCCCTGAAGTCATTCCCGAATCAGAGAGCGGATGCGGATTACATTTCAACAGGTATCAGAAATGAACGCCGTAGCTGAAATCCAAAACTGTGTCAACACAATTTAAGGCATGAGTGGCACACACCCCTTACCTCACCCCCACACAGACACACATGAAACCCATCTTCTCACAGGAACAAAACAATGCAAACTCAAAGCCAGCAGAGGAGGAATCGGATGACCTCAAGAATTTACGACCCACAGTATGCCGCTAATGTTATCACTTGTTTTAACAAGAGTTAGTGGAAGAAAGCCAGGATGCCTACTCTCTCCTGGTAAAGTTGGAGAATGACACTTTAGATCACACACGTGTAATGGAAGAAAAAAAAAGGGAAATATTCAACTAGGGGGAAATCAATGTTCAAAAATCAATGTAAAACCTACCATCACAAAAATAATTGCAAACTGAGCAACAGATCTCACCACTGTGACTAAAACGCAACACAGTTGTCTCTGCAGATCTACTAGTCTGACTGCTGATTATAACCCTTTAACAGACTGCTGTCACATATTTTAAGTTGCAAATGCAACAGACACTGTCATTGTGTTTTTTTCCTCCCTCAGGGATTACCAACTTTGTGACTGATCAAGTAGTTCCTGCAGATGTAAACTTGGAATAAATCCACTGGGAGACAAATATTGCTACCCCAGTAACGAAGTATCAGATGAAACTTATCAGGTGAGCTAAGATTGAGGCTTTCTAAACCATCAGACTGAATGAGACTTCCTATTAAATGCAGAATTTTACATGAGCCTTTTTGATAAACTGGCCCAGAGACTAAATACTAATTTTCATGTCTTTTTGAACCCTTTCATATTCGTCTTTATATGGTCCTTTAACTTCTGAAGTAAAACAAAAAGGCTCTTTTGTACAGCCAGATTACAATAGGTATTGGCAAATGAAAATTAAGAGCATACTGGTCTTTTAGATGCAGCATATCTCATGAAAACAGAGGGACCCATTCATTTTCTTTGGTCAGCAGACAAAATGAAAGGCAGGTGAAGATTTTAAAGGAGCCCTTGACCACCGGACACACTGGTCCTCATTGTCTGATCCGAGTACTTTTCTTGTGGCGAGGAAGAACTGTGGGAATAGGGAGCTGCAGTAAAGAGACAGAATACCTTCCAAGAGGTCAAACTTTCAACACAGATCTGTTTTCCAGGCTAAACTGCTTGAAAGCTTGATCAGCCACAGCAGTTGAGGACTGTAATAAGGAGCACAACAGCTAATCGGCTTCAACACAGCATCATAAAAACATGGCTGGGGGGGAAACTGATAAAAATCAATATTATGCCTATAGGAATGTGAATAAAATCTATGCTCTAAGGCAGTGTTTCTCAACCGGGGGTCCGCGGACCCCCTAGTGGCCCGTGGTGTAATTGCAAGGGGTCCGTGAAAATAAAATATCTTTTAAAAAAAAGATCCTATGACATTTATAGAAATAGGATTATTTTACTCAAATGTGACTGAGACCTTTATCTACCTAAACTATAAAGGGTAACAGGACTTTTTTCTCTAATTACATCTGTTTCACAAGTGTAATTTATTGTATTTTAATAAGAGATCTCGCTCCCGTTTGCATTGTTAAAAGTTACTGCATAAAAATTCTGTTGTTACATATATCTGAAAGTTACTGCATAAGAATTCTGTTTTGTTAACTATATCCAAGTTACAACTGAAAGCTCTTATTTTTGCCCCAAAGAGTGAATGAATGCTATAATGCAATTTAAAATGCAGTTTTTACTGTTTCTATCAAATTGCAACCCCCCTCCCCCAAGATCAGGTGGAGGGGTCCTCAGGGTAGATCAAAAATACGCAGGGGGTCCAGGACCCCAAAAAGGTTGAGAACCACTGCTCTAAGGGGCTCTAAAGCTGATGAAACAGTTTAGATAGTGTCAATTACAACTCATGTCTCAACTTAGATTGTCCTCTTTTCATTTGGCTTTAAATACAGGGCTCAAAACAAGGACCAAAGGTAGTTGCTCATTTTGGCTGTGCGGTGTTGCCTTCAATCTAATCTCCCTACGGAGGGGGCAAGATCAATAAAACCCCTTCATGGTGTAATTAATGATAGTATAATCACATCATCATTTGTAATATCATCAATACCGCCGACAACATACACACACCACACAAAAAAAATCACTACACATTGATTCAGGGTGGATCTGCATTTTGAGTATTTTCTCAGCATTTATGCCTCCATTTCAAAAATATGATAGGAAGTTGTCCCAAGTGATGTTCCAAGCGTGTTCACCATTCTAAATATCCCAAATAAGCTCGTAAAAATTACAAAAGTAACTATAGCCTTCTTAAAACATTAGCACCAAACATCAGACTCATCAACTTAAACCTCATTGAATTAGTCCGTAAGTCATAAGATCACAGTGCACAGTCATAAGATCTATTTAATGTGATAAAATCAACAAAGCAAACATTGTTTCAACCTTAATCTTCCGAAGGGATGCAAAATGTCCCTCCTGATCAAACAGCACTGATGCAGCAGACGGCTCTGGGGATCCATCTGCTCAAAACGGACCACTCCAGTTTCCTCAGAATATTGTTTCTGGTCTACCCACGAGGTGCTTACATTCCCCGTTCAATTGCTAGTTTCATCAGAAACTGGCAACCACACATGAGAAACTAGAAACCACAAACAACAAACGGCCACAACACATCTAACATGGACGTAATCAGTCCAGCCAACAAAACGGTAAAGGGCCATTTAGGCTACGTGATGTAGTCCATCAAGAGAACCTGAGCAACACATAACAGCAGTAAATAATCAAGTTTCATATGAAATAAGTATACAAAAGTTCCCCAAATAAAATAATATTATCATCATCATTATCAGTCCAGGGTGTCTCCCCGCCTGCCGACCAATGACTGCTGGAATAGGCTCCAGCACCCCCCAACCCTGAGAGCAGGATAAGCGGTTAAGATAATGGATGGATGGATGGATGGATTATTATTATTAAGAATTACATTTGTAATACAATGTTGATTAAAAGCAGATCTCAAAATTTTGATCCCCAATTTCAAGACAGTCAGAAATGACAGACCCAAAATGAAAATGTTTAAATTCTAGGCCACCACATCTTATTCATCTCTTGAGACGTTGCCTTAAAAGTGGCAACTGTGCCAGAGAATCCCGTGAGTCAGTGTGTAAAGTCCATGATGCTACAGATCAACAACAAGCCCCAATTTTCATGTGAATCGGCCACGTGGAAGTATAGGCACACCAAACAACGGTCAGTGAAGACTGGTACAACAACCGCACCTCTTTGCCAGACGAAGCTCCGTGAACCCCAGAAGTTCAACATTTTAATTCACCTGTCCAATCACAATCACATGCACTTGTTTGTGTTCAGTTTTCCATAACCTATTTTACAAAAAACCCACTGTCGAGGAAGTAGACTTCATAAACTGCTGATCTTTGTCCATGTAAGCATCTGTCTAATATATATTAAAAAAAAAATCCTGCTGACACTTTAAACAGCATTAGAAGGCTCTTGCTCCTTGTACCTATCCTCACCCGTGACTGATGTGTCTAAAATAGCCCGTTTACCACAACCTAGTTTCATTGTACAAGGGCACTCGCAGCTTTTACTGACAGATGAGCCATTGTGTCTGTGCTGGTGATACGTCTCATAATACATTCTTTAAGAGGAGCCACTCAGCCCTTTCCCAGACAAGGTTAAAGCTTGTCAGAGGAATGTGGCCTGCCATGCTGCTAACCGAGGCATCTCTGCCCCATGGTTCTTCTGGGAACCACGCTAGCCCCACTTACACCCTATACATCGATGATAATCATATAAACCAAATCTCTGGCCTCTTCCAAATAAAAACAGCTCTCCATGAAAAATCGTTTACTAGAAAGTGACCAGTAAGCAATGCTCTTTCCACCAGGTCAGTTAAAATAAAATATATACCAAATCTGCTTTCCAGAGTTGAACAGACCCTTCCCCTGGAACTGGGCCAGCATACCCGTGTTTGGCCCAAATAAAGTCTGTGCAAATATAGGAAAAAAAACTGACATCCTTAGATAGATAAATAGATAGATCGACAGACCGATAGACAGATAGAAGTACTTTATTGTCCACAAGGGAAATTCATTTTGCTCAGGTCAGTACATACAGAAAAGACAATAAGTAAAATAAATAAATAACGCCACAATAAAAGCAAAAGATTTTTAAAAGAGAAGCAAAGCTTTTTTACTGAGAGAGAGAGAGAGTGTGTGTGTGTGTGTGTGTGTGTACACACGTGTATGGGGGGGGTGTTAGCGTAACAGGTGTAGTTCTTCCAGGTGGAGGGGGCAAGAGGGTTCCGGGGAGGGGAGGGGGGGTGTTTGTTAAGTAGCCTAATAGCAGAGGGGATGAAACTGGCCCTGCCTTCCTGTTAATGCTGCTTTTTCAATGCTGCAAGTGAGCCATTCGTACCGTTTCAGTTCCATCTAATCTGGATTTTTTTTCTTCTTCTATTCAGTTCATCTACCAATAAATAAATAAAAACAATTATTATGTCCTTCCTAAGTCCAAATCCATTTTGGGCAGCTATGACTACACACCATTTGAGGCCTCACTTCTGGGAGACAACTCAGGCTAAGCGTAAAAGATTACATTAAAAACATTTGACTCTAATGCTTAGGTACAAAAAAAATGCTGATATGTGCTTTTCAACATATGCACTCTTACACAAAGAGATACTGCACAATTCGAGCTAGAACAACGAGACACAGGAATAACTTCCCCCAACCCATAGACCCAACTTTTGAACCATCTTCACCATTAATGGTCATTTGTATTCTACATTCCAATACCTACTTTCAACACTACTAAAGGCTTCCACCCACAGTGATCATGGCCCTCTTGCATGTCTACTATTGTATGTCACATTATATGACAGGAAAAAGGGTAAAATCTTGATGCACCCGTTTTCCCTTGTTATGACCATGGAGGTTATAATTAGGGGATCTAAGTAGTGAGAGGTTGCAGGGTGGGGTGCGACTCCCTCCCATCAAAGCATACATAGATGAAATGACTACAGTTGCAACCAGCTAAACAAATGCAAGCTATTGGCTAAGCTGAGTGATCATCTTACATGGGCAAGGATGAAGGTCAAGTCTAGTAAATGCAGGAGTTTGTTGATTGTTAAAGGGTGACTGGTGCAGGAGAGATTTCGGATTGATAATAAAATGATAATTCCCTCGATGAAGGAAAAACCTATCAAGAGTCTAGGCAGAAGGTATAGCTCCTTCTTGAGCATTAGGGAGCAAGGCTGAGAGTTGAGAAAGGAGATGGTGCAAGGCATCAGAAATACTGATAGGTCACTATTGCACTGTAAACTGAAATTGTGGTGCTGGCAGTTTGGATTGCTACCGCGCATATTATGGCCTTTGACAGTTTATGATATTGCTGTCAGTTGTGTGGAGAAATTGGAAAAGATGTTAAGCATTTCAATTCAGAAATGATTAGGAGTGTCACTGTGTCCAAGTAGTGTAGCCTTATATGGCAAGGGAATGTTGGAGCTTCCACTGACAGTTTGACAGAGGAATTCAAGTGTGCTAAGGTGAGGTTGGAGTTGGTGTTGTCTGGCTAGAGGAATTCAACAGTTAGGGCTACAGCACCACATGTGAAAAGCAGGGAGGAAATGGAATTCGAGGGAGGCACTCTCGCGTGCCAAAGAGGCACTCAAACATAGTGGCATGGTAGGACAAATTCAAAGAGGAAGGGCAGGGTTTAGTTCAGGTGATCCATGGAATTTTTGGAGCAAAGCTACAATATCCGAGTCCGGGTAGCGTAATGGTCTATTCCGCTGCCTACCAACACGGGGATCGCTGGTTCGAATGCCCGTGTTACCTCCGGCTTGGTCGGGCGTCCCTACAGACACAATTGACTGTGTCTGTGGGTGGGAAGCCGGATATGGATATGTGTCCTGGTCGCTGCACTGGCACCTCCTCTGGTTGGTTGGGGTGCCTGTTCAGGGGGGAGGGGGAACTGGGGGGAATAGCGTGATCCTCCCACGCACTACGTCCCCTTGGCAAAACTCCTCACTGTCAGGGGAAAAAGAAGCGGCTGGCGACTCCACATGTATCGGAGGAGGCATGTGGTAGTCTGCAGCCCTCCCCAGCTCGGCAGAGGGGGTGGAGCAACGACTGGGACAGCTCGGAAGAGTGGAGTAATTAGCCGGATACAACTGGGAAGAAAAAGGGGGAAGAATCCAAAAGCTACAATATCCAAATGAAGGCAGATGGTTGTTGGTCAGACTCGGCGGCAGGAGCAAGTGGATAGGTGCAAAATTATAGTTTCACAGGAAAAACAAGGTCAGTGGACAAATCTGGACAGCGCAGAAGAGAAAGATAGGGTTGTGAGAGTTGTGGGCCATGGCAGCAAGTCATGTTTAATTTAATATTGGAGAACTTACTTCTGATTAGGGATGGGACAATACAGGACTTTATCACAGATTGGGGTAAAAAAGAAACTCACGAGAAGTTGATCGTGGTGAATTTCCATTATCGGGATAATCATAAATGGGGATAAACATGAATATCCTCACAAGTGACTTGAAAAATCTCTCTCTCTCTCTCTCTCTCTCTCACTAATGAACTTTATCTTGGGACAAGCAAAAATGGCTATTTATGTAAGCAGGAAGAGGAAGATCGATGATTCAGTAGACATTACTGTAAAATTGCTGTTTACTAGGATGGTGAAAGCCAGAATGACGATTGGCTTTAATTATTACAGATAAATTAAAGTTATTGAGCAAGTCAGTGTTATCTGGGCTCATGGGGATGTGTTGTGCTTGGTAAGACAACCAACTTACTTTTCTGGGAAGTTGATGTGATTATTTATTTGTTTTTGTTTTGAAAATGGTTTGGGTTTTCTTAAATAAAAGTTACCTTCAAAAATCTCTCTCTCTCTCCCTCTCTCTCTCTCTCTCTCTCTCTCTCTCTCTCTCTCTCTCTCTCTCCTTTTTTCCATCCATCTTTTCTGCATGATCAGATAAGTGTTTCTTCCGTTTGTTGGCTGATTGGTGACTGTCTGCCGTTTTTTTTTGCTTGGTTGATTTGCAGAGGAATGGTGTCCTCTGAAATGCCAACACCGTCCATCCGTTACGGGATCCAGATAGTCCCGCTGGAGCCTAGTGTGACAAGTCTAAAAGTAGAGGAGACTTTGTTGGCCATCAGAGAGCAAGTTGTCATTAATTGTGTTTCCATTGTCAAGCGGACTTAAGCGAACTTTTGTCACAAAAAAGAAAAAAGCAATGCAAATTAGGCACGTTTCCATCAACTGGTTTGGAGCAAATAAATTAAGACTATCCAAAGCATCGTTTCGTCAGAAGTTGGTGGTATAGGCTACATACGCATGGCTGTAATAAACAGAGTAGAAGAAGTAGAGGTTGCGAACCAGAAACAAAACCAGTCGGCTTGGCCTTCTGTGAGAGAAAATGGAGAGAGGTCTTCAGGAATGTGCTTCAACTGGGAAAGTATTCTGATTCTGATGTAATAGTTCTTTCACATCAGTTATTATTGGCCATGTTTCCTGCTGTCTGGAGATGAGGACAAAAAAATACGCATTATGGGAATATCCGGTAAGATGCCGACAGCAGAAACAGCTGAGTTAAATGTTCGCTATGTCACAACTTATTGGCAAAGGTGTTTCCATATCCCATTTAGTGCATTAACTCTTCTTTGAAAAAGGCAAGAACCAACTCAAGAAAGCATTAAAACTTTTTTTATGAAATTGAAATTTTCGAATTTTGCCATTTCCATAACCCTTTTCTAATGCAATTCTTCAAAACGTGCATAAAAATACGTCATGGAATCACAGCAATTGTGATCGTCATGGAATCACGGCAATTGTGATGACCTGCTGGGTGTTTGCAAGTCTGATACCTCACCCACACTAATACGGATATTCTGTAACACGAACATTTTCTCCACGTTTTGGCCTTTCATCCACACGCAAACAGTGTTTTACGTCACTAAAACAGTTTTTTGTTTTTTTTGGGGTTGGGGGTCCCTTTTGAAAAATATCGGTATAGATGTGGTCAATCTGTCCTTTATTTGTTTTCACAAAAAGGGATGTTCACTAGAAAAGGATATATCCTATCTGTGATGCAATAAGAAATATTTGTTGCTTAATATAATGTAAGGTAAAATGATTCCAGTATGTTTTCGTGCTACTTTAAAAGTTTCAAGCATCGGGAGAATATTGTGAATCACAATTATTTAGGCCAGAATAATCGTGACATGAAATTTTCTGATGCAGCAAAATCTTACATCAGTGGGTAGGCAAAAATGCAAACTGTCGCTTTTAAGCAAGTACAGCTAAACTGAAGCTTATTTTGTCAGGCCTTAAGTTTAGTTTAGTGCAGGGTAGCTACACCTGGCATCATAAAGTTTGGCATCCATACCAACTTGTACCTTGGCTCTGCCAAATGATGGAAGCTAAGCAGGTATGGGCTTGGTTAGTACTTGGATGGGAAACCTCCCGGGAAAACTGAGTTGCTGCTGGAAGTGGTGTTGGAGGGCCAGTAGGAGGCAGTCTTCCCTCTGGTCCTAATAAACAACACAAATCCCAATGCCCCCGTGCAGTGACGGGGACACTGTGCTGTAGGATATGCCGTCCTTCAGATGAGACTTTAAACCGAGGTCCTGACTCATTGTGGTCATTAAAGATCCCATGGCGCTTATCGCAAAGAGTAGGGGTGCCCCAGTGGTTGGCAACATTTCCAACCTGTCTCTCCCCATCTGGCCACCTAATCATCCCCCCCATGTAATTGGGTCAACGATTCCTCCCTCTCCACCTCAAGCTAATGTGTGGTGAGCATTCTGGCACAAAATGGTTGCCGTGCATCACCCAAGTGGGTGCTACACATTGGTGGTGGTTGAGATGAGTTTCCCCGTCACTGTGAAGGGCTTTGGGTGTTCAGATAAAGTGCTATAAAAATGTAATCCATTATTATTATTATCTTTATTAAGTATATGGCAGGTGTGACTGAAAGTAAACACGCTGAAGTTAATTTGGTCCCTTGATAAAGAAAACGCTACAGTTGGCATTGTGCGATAGTGTCTGCACTGTGACACTAACTGTAATCTTAGTTAACAGCGGAAGGCGAGAGACTTGAAACTGCTAGTGGATATTCCATTGGTCCCATCAATAATTGTGTCAACTACCTTGAGGCCTGATATGATTCTGTACTCGGAGAAGGACCAAACAGTGTACTTTATTGAATTAACAATTCTGTTAATCCAATATAGGAGAACTTTGAGAGAGGAGTTTTAAGTATGCGGCGTTGGTCGCAAAGGCGAGGGCTCGTGTTTGGCAGGCTCATGTTAGACAAGTTGAAATAGGTGTTGGAGGGTTCAAAGCTAAATCAAGTACATTGTTTCTTTTAGATTTCATTATCTTAAGTTGTTGTCTGAGATCAGCCCCAAAGGAGTCGTCTTCTGACATAACTGCAAGGGCTTACCAGTGGCTGTGGATAAGGAGAAATTATTAAGGCAGGGGGTATGGAGAGGGTTGATTTTGGGACACTAGTACTTTGTGTTGAACCTCCTGGCAGTGTCATGGGCCTAATTAAACGAAACATCTGGGATGGAAGGTGCCTGCTTGGTAACCCCAGTGACATACTCACTTTGGCACGCTCATTGATTATTGCAGTTTAGCGGTCAAAGGGTTGCAAGTAGGCATTCAGTTTTTGACCTGCTGAGTGATCCGTTTCAAACCAGCGCTGTCAGTCACCCCATCGGCTTACAGGCATTGTGACTGTCATGTTTGGTGCCCAACTGAGCGATTTAGCACTTGTTTATGGATTTGTAACTTTACTGCCTGATGTGCTCTCCTTAAATGTAGGGACAAGTGGGTGAGATTGTTTGGTTGAATTGGGCTTTCTGTGTGTACCTCCTACTTATCAGAACAAAGGATTTAACATCATATCCTGTTTATTACTTAATACTGTTAACAGCTCCCAGACTAAGATTTTGGGCATTTTGCACTTTTATTGTATGTCACATTACATAATGGGAAAACGGCATCTTGATACATCCCCCGCGTCAAAATGTGAAACTTGAAGTGAGACTACTGTCACATACAACTGGTTGAATGGTGAGGATACAACCTATGTGTCTGTCAAAAAAGGGCAATCCGGGGGCATTTAAAATGCTGGTCTTGGAGAAAAAATATGCAATTGCAATAATGATAGCAATGTTTTTGCCTTAAGAGACCAAAAAAACAAAAAAAGAAGGGGATTTGAACCCAGTCTTGGCTAGGCAGGAGAAGACAAGTGGGGCTGGCAATTCTCCAAAGTTAGTTTGAGGCACAGTGTTTTCTCCAACTTTTTTTCATTTAATTTTCTGCACACATGTACGCGTGTATGTGTGTGCACACACACGAGTAGTGTTTTCCTTTTGTCAAAAGTAGTTTGTTAGGGGGGCGCCCAGGTAGCGTAGCGGTCTATTCCGTTGCCTACCAACACAGGGATCGCTGGTTCGAATCCCTGTGTTACGTCCGGCTTGGTTGGGCGTCCCTACAGACACAATTGGCTATGTCTGTGGGTGGGAAGCCGGATGTGGGTATGTGTCCTAGTTACTGCACTAGCGCCTCCTCTGATCGGTCAGGGCACCTGTTTTTTTTGAGGGGGGACTGCAGCGAATAGCGTGATCCTCCCACCCGCTACATCCCCCTGGTGAGACGCCTCACTGTCAGGTGAAAAGAAGCGGCTGTTGACTCCACGTGTATCAGAAGTGGTAGTCTGCAGCCCTCCCGGGCTCGACAGAGGGCCAGGACAGCTCGGAAGCAGCGACCAGGACAGCCCAGAAAATAGGGTAATTAGCCAAGTACAATTGGGGGGAAAAGGCCCCCCCCCCAAAAAAAGTAGTTTGTTAGGATGTCTTCATTTTCTACCATGCTCTAAATGGTCCCTCACAAGGATGGTGTCATAGCCACAGTTTTTAACATCATCGTACCTACCACACTACACGACCATAGCTCAAATTGTCTGACACTGCTAAAACTTCACTGAGACCTACAACTTAATGGAATGGCACTGTTGGCCATCCTCAACCATGTCACACTGAAAAACCCAAGTTATCTGACCATCGTTTACCATTAATTATTTTGTCCACTCCTTCAGAAATTTGTTTGAGATGGGGCTCTTCAATCTACTATTCATACCCATCTCGAACCATCTGTCAAACCCACTTGGCTAAATTCTTCCAATTCTAAATACAGATTATTTGATGTATTATCTGTTGTTGGCTTCATTTCTTTATTTCTTAGTGATGCAGTGTATAACCCAGGAGACTTGATACCCCAAATAAAGTTGTTTGTTGAGGTAATAAAGCACTGTACTTACATTGATGTTTACTGAATCTCCCATGTCCATAAAACCTCATTATTCACTGTATAACAACGAACCCTGAGAAATAAGTAGCAGTAAAGCTCATGAACTCTACCTTTAAGCAGGTTTTGCACAGTGGGTTGCATCTATAAATTCTTTGCTCTACAACTTGAGTCAACATCTTGCTTGAAGTTGCGTTTTAAAGACTATTTGCTGTTGCACTACACAGATTACGCTGGTAGTTACTGGGTACTGATGAAATTTAGATTTGAAAGGCCAGCCCAATTATTCCAAAAATTTCCCAATTCTTTTCATTACTATAGACCAATTTTCCCTATAGGGACCTGCTTTCCACATGTTTTCCAATTTAAGAAAACAGAAAACTTTGTGAGGTATTCAATGATAAAGATAATTTGTGAATCTGACATGATTCAAACTGGCCACCCATTTTTATTAAATACGCTAAATGCAATAATTTGGATTTTACTGAAGCATAATATGAAATGAGTACATATCTGCAGGGATTGCTGCATGGCAGTGATCCTAAGTCTACAGTACTCTGCATGTAGCTACCACAACATATGAACCAAGGGCATTTGAAAACATCATATGTTGGCAAACATGTTTTGTATCTGCCACCTTCCTATTTTAATGTGTTTGCCTTGCTCACTTTAGTTCTTTTTAGTCACATCCCTGAATGATAGAGGTTAGGGTTTAAGTAGAATTGAACATAGCACTAGACACCCAATTTCACAGACCAGACTGGTGACTGTTTTGTAATATGACAAAAAATAATTCCATGTTAAACAGACTCAATATAAACTGAGGAATGTTGCCAATACCTAATGCCACAACAATCTAAAGTAGAGTGGCAGAAAACTAAGATAATGTAAAAACAACAGCGGCTCTTTATTATGTGCCAGTACTCAGCCCAAGACAACATTTACCCTGAAAACAGAGAGTGTAAGAATGTTCATATGGAAATTAACAACTGATCATAAATCAATAAAGACATTGCTCTAGCTTCAAAAACAGTCATGGTCGCAGCTTTATTGGGTTATCATCAATGGGATAAGGTCTAAATCAGGGTAAGCATAACCTAATTGCAGCATCTAGGGCCTAGATTTTAGCTTAATCATTAAATTTATTAACACAAAGTTACTATCAGTTTATAGTTAGCTATTCAAAAATTCATGTGAGACATCACTAGATACTGTCAGCTGAATCTTGTTTGAGTGAAAAATATGAAAACAGCAAAATGTCACACTTTTTTAGACTTAGAACAGCTTTATATGCTGCACTGTAATCAATTACATTTACCATATACCATGGCAGTGTCAACAAGCCAAACAGTTAAAAATTGAACAACTTCATTTTCAACTTTTATCTCAAATAAAGAACAGAAAAGACACGACTGGAGAGAGGTGCGGACTTCCTTTGATAGTTTTTATAAGGTCACAAGTCAAAAGCTTGGCAGGAAATAAGTTACAGACAACTTGGCAAAACTCTCCATCAACCTCACATAATTTAGTACAGAAACGTATTGCTTTTTTTCTTTTTTTTAATCAAACTAGGGATGTCCCGATCTGATCCACGGCATTGGTATCAGGTCGATACTGGCCCAGAATGCTGGATTGGATATCGGAGGGGAGAAAAAAATATGATCCGATACCTATCCGATACAATCCATGGGGAAATCTAGCTTAAACCATCGCCTAAATGCTTATATATTATTTCTTCTTCTTCTTCTTCGTCATCTTCATCTTGTTCTTCTTCTTCTTTGGCTTCTTATTCTTCTTCTCTCGGTTAACTGGCGGATCGTAAACAACTTTAAGATGCATACCGCCACCTACTATACAAGAATGTGTAACATCTTTCTAGCGTCATATTAGCACTTCCCTGCAGATATTTACTCATTTTATATTATGCTTCACCTCCGGTTAAGCGGCGCAGCGTGTCACGTAATAACAACAATAGTGGAATTAGTCGCAAGTGTATGAACGTTAACTAGCTGCGGAATAGTCATGTAAGTGGTGTGGAAGTATTTCAGAGGGAAAAAAATCCAACAAGCCGAATGCAAAATCAAAAAATAAAGCAGCTAGGTCAGTAAAGTCAGTTTAAACTGTGTTTGTTAATGTCATGTTATTTATTTGGAATTTTATACAGATTTAAGTTGCGTCTGAGAGTGCCATTTGCACATAGCTGCACTGTAAGGGATAGTTTTGTATGTGTTTTTGTTTTTTTTACAATGCTGAATGCTGATTGTTTTGACTTTAAACCCGTTCGCTTTAAATACTGCAGTACCTGGTTTTTTTTTTTAAATGTTTGAATAAAGGGTGGCAGTCTTTCATAACCAACTGTTGTTGTGGACTATATACTGGGGAAGTATTTGTTTGTTCTCCATTTGAGTGAGATGTTTTTAGGTTGGTAATCTATCATAAGCAAAGTGCTTCTGTGTATTTTATTATTATTACCATTATTATTTTATTATTTGTACATGCAGGTGGCTGGCGTGACAGAGGAAGATGCAGAGGACAGGAAGAGATGGAAACATGATCTGCTGTGGCGACCCCTAACGGGAGCAGCTGAAAGTAGTAGCAGTAGTACAAGAGTAAAACAAAATATCGGATTGATATCGGTATTGGCAGATAGCAAAGCCGTGGTATCGGTATCGGAAGTGAGAAAGTGGTACTGGGACATCCCTAAAATTAACGCATCTCTCTCCATTTGTGTCTTCCTTTTTGTAACAAGAAGCAGTTGTTCACTTGTTTCCTGTTGGAATCACAGAGTTATAGACAAGGCATACACTGAACGCAATTGATTACAATGCAGATCCTCGGTTCACAATGTTTTAACTTCTGCCACGAAATACACACACCCGGTCAGCAGACAGGATAGCAAATAAAAGTCTTATGTTATGGTGTTCTGTAATAATGTGCAAAACAACAAGAACCAAAAAAAAACAAGGAAAATTGGCAGAGAAAATTGTCAGACACACTTGCTTGAAAACTGTCACTGCCTCCATCAAGCAATTACAACAGGAAGTATTGCAATAGTCAATGTACCATTGCCCGATTATTCAAAGAAGCAATGTTTACCTGTATTTTACAGAAATTTTATTATTTCAAACAATGTGAACATTTTAATCGAAACTCTGCACTTAAATGATTTATCAGTTGAAAGTAATGATTGTACTTGGAGAGGAAGTGAGAGGAGGTAATCTAACAGATAATAATAATAATAACTTTATTTTTATAGCACTTTTCTAAAACAATGTTACAAAGTGCTTTACAAAAAGAAAATTAAACCAGACAAGGCAAAAATAAGTAAGACCAAATAAGCATGCGTAAAATAAAAACATTATGAATAAATAAAAACAAATATCATCCATCCATTCATTATCCGAACCGCTTACCCTGCTCTCAAGGTCACGGGGATGCTGGAGCCTATGCCAGCAGTCATTGAGCAGCAGGTGGGGAGACACCCTAGACAGGCCCCCACCCCACACACACACACCTAGGGGCAATTTAGTATGGCCAATTCACCTGACCTACATGTCTTTGGACTGTGGGAGGAAACCGGAGCACCCAGAGGAAACTCACGCAGACACGGGGGAGAACATGTAAACGCCACACAGAGGACGACCCCCAAGGTGTTGGACTACCCTGGTGCTCGAACCCAGAACCTGCTTGTTGTGAGGCGACCGCGCGCTAACCACTTCGCCACCGTGCCACCCAAATATCAAACATTTGTAAAAGTTTTCATAAAAAGAAAAGTTTTAAGACGAGATTTAAAAGAAGCCTGAGACTTGATTTATCTTAGTTTGACAGGAAGAGTTCCATAGTGTAGGGGCTCTTACAGTAATAGCCCGATCACCCTTTGTAACAAACTGAGACCTGGGAATAACCAGCAGGGCTCCATCTGCAGATTTTAATGGTCAAGGGGGCATATACCAGGTCAATAAATCAGAAATGTATGTACCAGCAAGACCATTTAAAGCCTTAAAAGTGAGTAATAACATTTTAAAATCAATTCGAAATATAACAGGCAGCCAAGTGTAGGGAGGCAAGCACAGGAGTGATATGGGCATGCCTTGTTGTCCTGGTAATGAGCTCAGCAGCAGAGTTTTGTACCAACTGCAGACGGTGGAGGGAGCCCTTGCTGATACCAGAATAAGCCGAGAATAGATAAAAGCATGTATAGCTTTTTGCAGATTAGCAGTTGATAAAAATGACCTAATTTTGGAGATTATCTTGAGCTGGCGAAAGCATGACTAAACAACACGTTTTGATTTGATTATCAAAACTGAGGTTAGCATCGAATATTATTCCAAGTTTCCAAGCAGCCTGCTTAAGACTACCTGACAGACCACCAAGATTAGTAACACAAGGGCTGATGGAATTTTCAGGACTGAACAGAATGACCTCAGACTTATCATTAAATTTGAGAACATTTTCGGACATCCAGGATTTAATGTCAGAGAAGCAAGTTGTGAGATTTGCTAGGGCACTAGGATCTTTGGTGTTAGTGGCATGTATAACTGCATGTTGTCAGTATAAAAATGGTAGAGCACATCGTGATTTTGAATGACCAGGCCAAAGGGCAGCATGTATATAGAACAAGAAAAGAGAAGGGGGCCAAGAACTAAGCCTTGAGAGGCACCACAACTCAGCCACCGAGGAGGTAGTTACCCAGAAAAACAGAAAAAGTTCTGTTGGCGAGATAAGAGCGCAATAAGCTAAGAGCCGAGCCCTTGATGCCAACCCGTCTCTAAGCGATGTAAGAGGATCTTGTGATTGACTGTGTCAAAGGCAGCAATTAAGTCTAAAAGAACTAAAATCGAGCAGTCACCTCTCTTTGCAGTTAGCAGTAGGTCATTACTGACCTCAACTCAGATGTTGAGGTCAGTAAGAGGTTACTTGACTAACCCTTCTGTAAACCAATAAATATCTGATGTGGTTGTTGTTACAGCCCTGGTTATCAATGGTATTTCTTCTAAGATTATGAAGATTAATGGGAGAACAATGACCAATTTATTTTCGAAACTAATCTCCTTTTCCATTCTTACGCATAAATTGAAAAAATATTCAAAATACTTAATACAAATATAGAGCACTAAAACATAAAAAATGACAACCCTACTATGTAACCACCTAAACCAAAACTGTTTATATATCCGTGAACAAAGCTTTGATGGTTCATGGAGGTGAAGATTTCAAAAGGGTGCAAGAGAAATATGACGGGGGGAAAAAAACATCTTTGTGAGCAAAGGTGGAGGTAGAGATGATCTCTACCAGAGGAAATCATGGGGGAAAATGAGAAGCAAAAGGCTGCTACCATGGCAACAGGTGTCAACTGCAGGTAACGTATTCACCCTTCTCTCGATTCAACAGCAGAGTCAAAGAAATAGCAAAATCCTCCAACCCAGAAATATGCATGGTCTTTGCATTAATGTATAGCTCAGTGCAAATAAATACAAGGGGTCTAGAAAAGGGGACAGATTAATCTATCTTTACATTCTGACCTGGTGACTCTGGAGAAAATGAATTTAAAGGCAGAGTAGGAAAAGAGGGAACACACAAAACTGAAAACATAGTATTTCCCCAACAGACAGTGGTGGGGCCAAACCTGTCTGCCTAGGGACTGCAAAGAAGCTCTGGAAAAGCTTAGCAGTGCTTGATGGTAAAACATGTTATCTTCAGTGCCACAGAACTCCCCGTTTGAAGTGCTGAGCCACAGACTGAGCCAGGGGCCATGAGGGTGGAGGATGGGGTGGGGGGCGGTGAGTGTTAGAGAGAATTTAGACACAGCTACACAAAAGAAAAAAACCAACAACAGAGAGGTACAACAGAGTATGGGGATATGGCAAACAGCTGGGAAATAAAAATAAATGGGCCTGATTGCTTGTGGTTTTTATTTTATCACTCGTAGCTTTGGTGTCAACAAATGCATCTATTTTCTGCCCAACTTCTGCGGACTTATCTGGTAAAAAATCATTTGGGACACAGTTAAAGGTATCAGGTAACACACCATAAGAAATACACATAGCTGTTTGGTTGCAGAAGGTAGGAAAAAAAAACTTGGCCGCTGGCTTGTTAAAGAGGCCGTCTTTCCTCTTGGAGTAATCTGGAAAACAGATGGTTGCCATGTGTTGGGCAGAAAGGTTGGCTACGCTGAGAGCGAGGGGGGGCTGAGAATATAAAGAGGACACAATTGGATAGAGAGTAAGGAAGTGAACTGACAGGCTGTTCTGCTTTCTCCCTCTGTCACCTGGAGGATTATCCTTATAATAGACCTTAAGGGCATTTTCACAATGCTACCAGGTGCCCCTGTCACCTGAAGATGGTCATGCATGTTCCAGTTGAAGGACGGTAATCTGGAATGATCCTGCAACACATGCCAGGAATGCATGTTTATTTTGTTTAAATCAAACTTAATAGGAAGAGTAAAAGATTTCCTTTCATTTATGTTTACTGAATTTATGAGTTAAAACTGCACTCACTGCATATGATGTGGGGCAAAAAAACCAAGAATTGCAACACTTCAATCACTAACTGTCCAGTCTATTGCCACTTAGGAATGCATGGTAAAATGTCACAGCTGTTAGTAACTTTGTACGTAACATTTTGAATACACGAACAGCAACTGACTGATACTAGCAGCTAGGCATGTAATGGTAAATCACTCACCTAAGTGACTTCTTCAGTCTTAACTGACTGTAGGTGTCCCCAACCTTATAAATAGCACAGTTGCATAATGACCGCAACCAACGATCAGTTTCATATGCGAATTGTTGTGAGCATTAACTAGAGTTACAATTGCCATGTGTACTAGTCACAGTGGATTGGGGAATAGTTGCAATCACAGCATTGTAAAATGGCAACATGTACTCCTAATCCCCCCTCAGTTCAGGGATGGTTGTTCCGTCTTCACACAGATGGCCTCTTTGACTCCCTATTCAAACCAGCATTCATCCCTATCAAGGATGTGCACATCATCATCCTTGAAAAAGTGGCCACTGGCCTGTAGATGGGTGTAGACTGCGGAGTCCTGGCCTGACGTGTTAGCTCTTCTGTGTTGTGCCATCCTCTTTGCCAGAGTCTGTTTGGTTTCCCTGATGTACAAGTCACGGCAATCCTCCCAGCACTTAACAGCGTACACTATATTGCTTTGTTTGTGCCGAGGGACCCAATCCTTGGGGTGGACCAATTTCTGGCACAGCGGGTTTTGGAGTTTGAAAGCATTTGAGGCACAGTGTTTGGAAAATACATGTCTCAACCGTTCTAACACTCCCACCACATACAGAATCACCACTGGTTTACGCTTACACAGTTATTGTCTTTCCCCTCTCTTCAATCGGCTGGTACACTGTTTGGGCGTCTTCCTGGCTTTGATAAACGCCCAGTTAGGATAACCAAACTTAACCAGGGCCTGTTTAAAGTGGGATTTCTCCCTTTCCCCGGCTGCCGTGTCGGTGAGGAAGGGTCTGGTTCATCTGCGTTTGCCATAACTATGAGGCGGCGATGTGCTAAATTACCGGTAATCTCTCTTTGGCGTGCGCATGCTTAGTGGGTGGCTGAACGTACAACATCCGGCCCTTTGGGAATGTTGCTAGCGGGGAAACTCCGAATTTTAAATTAAATTCCCCACGTACAGTGGTTAAAACAACACTGTATTTGTTCGGTACACAAGCATCCCAAACCGAAAGACCCATACCAAAAATTTTCGGCACGAATACGTGTACCGTTGCACCCCCAATGGCAGGCAAGTTCCTAACTGGTGATCACCATCACAACGTACACAGTAAAGCCATCCAATTATCATGTCACATTTTACCAGCGACAGCACCTCTTTATAAAGAAAAATTCAAGTTAAACAGACTTAAAAAAATTCTTCACACCCTTTGTGTATGAACAAAAAAAATGAAGTCTCTTCCTGTCTAGATACAGGGATAATGGAGTTGCCCTTCTTGAGAATGAGGCTCGGTCACTGACTGCAAGACTCCTACTGTGCCTCAATCAAAGCATTCCCATCAGCCAAATCTGACACTCTTGGTTGAATTTTGATAAGCAGTAAATAATTTAGCTCCTGAGGGGCGGCGAATGTGGGCCAAACACTAAGATTTAAAAAGCTTCAAAAACAAAAATTTCTCTTAACGGTTTCCAGAGTGTCATGGCTTAATTGAATTGCTAACTCAAAAAACTAAATTCCTGTCAAATTTAATGATTCCTTTTTTGTTAAAAAGTTTATTAATTCCAAGGAGAAACTTTTGAGTAAAGATTACAGTAAGGAAATGGCTTAAGCCAGGCACCCCATCTATAGAGGACTGGTATGATATAATTTGCAACATTTTTGTGATGGAAAGAATTACCTTCGCCTTGAGGCTTGAGGAAACTAAATTTGAGAAAATGTGGGAGAAGTGGAAACTGTAGATTTCCCCAAAACGTCATTCTTTTGTTTAAATTTGTTTGTGTAAGTATGGTTTTTGCACTTTTTCTTTCTTTTTTTCTTTTATCTCAAATGGGAAAACACCCCGTGTTCTATTTTTGTGTTCTATAATTACTCTGTAAAATGCAGAAAAGATGGATCACTTTATAAAAGTATCTAACTAAAGACGATTATGTAAAAATGCTGTTGATATGTGATTCCAAATAAGAAATTAAAAGGAAAAAAAAAGATTACAGTAAGGAGCCTTAAATCAAAATTAATTCTTACCCTCCAGCACCCTCCCACTTCCCATACCAACAAGGACAGTGGAGAAAAGAAAAAAAGAAATACACAAAGAAGAAGAAGAAAAACAGAAGAAGAAAAAAGAAGAACAAATGAAAAGAAAAAAATTACAATGCAAATACATGAGTCTTGGTTGGAAAATTGTCCGCAGATACATCATCAGCAGATCATCAATCAGCTCAGCTATTGGCCTTATAGATGAGAAACTTAATCCATACTTTATAAAATGTCTTTGGTTTTCTTTGTCAAGTTAAGCATGACTTTTCTGGAGGAACATAAGGTTCCTTTTACCACATATTAAAACTTGTGGGGCACTTTTTCCACATTAAAGCTGCTATAGGTAACTTTCTTTTAACACCTGTTTGTCATATTAGGCGAAATTCCCTTTATATGCTGACAGGCATCAATCAAGTAAATGTAGTGCGAAAGAAAACGGTCTTTCCAGCTGATCCTGGGGCTGTGTTCCGATTCACAAAAAAAACATTTGTCCTGAATCAAAACAACTAATCACTGCTAAGGGGCATCTCCAACTCCATGCCAATCATGTCGCATGCACAAACAGAGCAACCAACCCCCCCCCCAAGCCAGCCAGGCACTACCAGTCCAGAGTTTAGTTTTATTTTTTGTTGTGAACATCATGGGTGTGACCAAGAGACACACAAAGAGAAATCATATTTTCTACATGTATAGAGTTATCAACTGCGATACATTTAACTGTCTTCACAGTGTTTATACGTATCTTGGACAGAGGTCATCACACAAGGCGCACTTCATTAAGGGAAGTACAGATTCATTTCCCATCAATGCCAGCCTTGGAAAATGTCAGACCTCCAATAGTCCTCATGTACTGAATCTTCATGTTGACAATTTATATACTATTCCTGATGTTTGATTTTTCTTTTCTTTTTTTACTTTTCTGACATTAGTAGTGTTGAAACTGGGTGTCATCAAGTGGGGGCACATTGACATTAAAGCTGTCCATTAAGGTTGATATGAATATCTTGACAATTTTACTCAATAACGTGATTGTGATTATTGATCACACAACTGAAGTGGGGAGCAAAATTAGTGACGATGACTATATAGTTACCCAGCAGTAACGTTTACATGGGGGTATGAGGAGGAGAAGTGGCTTGGCTTTCACACACTTACATTAATTTCTGGGATGAGTTTTGGAGTGATGGAATAGACTGGCCTCATTCAGTTTAGGTACAGCAAATGCTCTTGCAATGCATGTACAGTATCTGCACTTTTGAAATTTCACCTTGCTCGTACCATAACATTTTGGATTTGAAATATTGAGATCAATTATTGTGCTCATGATCACGGATAGATTCTTATCAGCTAGTGCTTAAGTAGGCTTGTGACACAGTGATTTTCCCTGTGGCATAAAGTATTGGAGCAACACCAGTGGTATCAACTCAACAGTGTCAGTACTAGGATTTTCTTATTACAAAATGCAAGCACTTGTTTAAGTTGCAGAACTAAGATTTGCCAACTTGATTAAATAAGTGATCACTGAACAAAAACTGTGTAAATGAACTGGTGTCACTGCCTGGTCATGTGATGGAGCTTGCTGGTATCAAATTACAACAAACTCCAGTCGATTACAGTCTCACATTAAAATGAAGCATTTCAAAACTCTGAAAGTCATCATGCAAATTAATGGCAACTCTCGGTTTTGTCTATCGATTACCTGAAAGTCAAACACACATCACGCAAGCTGCCTGATCTGACACTGCAGCAGGCAATCTGTGTGGAATGTCATTAAATGCGTGCATATTACTGAGGACTGAATGGCAATCATGGAATCAAACATGAGAAAATGAGAGATGACTGTCCAGACCTAAACTGACTTTTTGTTATGTGTTGCATTATACAAAAATCTTTTTCCAAGTTTACTTTAGTGCAACAATGTGCATGTCTGTATCTCCCAAAATAATACTGACGTACGAACACCATCAAAAATAGTACCATAAACAGCAAGGCAATCTCATCTGCAATAGTTTGCCCATGAGGGGGGACCGGTGGAGTGCTTTTGCACAGAGTTGGGTCGGCTTCCAGTTTACTGATCCGGTTCGGTGTACGAGCTTAAACCAGTTTGATTTTATGTAAAATAACTGAAACGGCATGTCAGTATGAGACATTCTGACAAATTAAGAAGTAGATTACATTAGCAACGTGTGACAACAGCGTCATGGCGCTAAATCCAACTTGCATTGCATTAGCAATAGTAATAAGCAATATCGCAACGTGATTAACATAATATTATGTTTGTAAGACTAATGAAGCCATTCGTGTCTGACAGGCCATGCACAATTTGTCGAGTCGAGTGAGTCGAGCTGGTACCACGCAGTGGAAAGCACCACTAGTGCAGACACGGATATCAAATTTCAGTAGAGGTGGGTAGGGGGATGATAAGCATGGCGCACAGTGTGTTTGTTTACTTTGTTTGGGGGTGACAAGAGAGACGACACATGGCAAAGTTGGTGTCAGTGAAAATGCGCCAATATGGCAACATTTTGAATACGAAGCCAAGCTGAGCTGAAAAACAAACGAGAGTTTGATATTTTGATTATTTGATGTTTTCTCAAGATGCACTAGGCCGAAGTCTTATTTTACTTATTATTTTGATGTTTAGAAGAAGAAAAGTTGAATGATTGTTGTGAAAAATAAAAACACGATGTGTCAATGAGTTGCTAAACTCTCATTCAGTGTCCTATGTCATACATGCTCCGCCCTCTAATGGGCTTCACTATTGGTTTATCCCTTCAAGGCTCTGCCTCAGCACCTGAGACCGATCTTTTCCCTCATCACCCAATCAAGTGGTAGGAGCCACACAACGCCCCACCACCTATAAAACCCCAGTGTCTCCACAGCTTGTCTCCCTTTTTTCACTCAGCCACCTTTAACACGGATGTGCAATTTTTTCTCTCTGTCACCCTCCGGTGTTAGTCATGTCTTCTCCTTCCAAGATCTGCTCCTCCTGCTCTGCTGAAATGTCTTCTCTGGACAGCCCAGGCCTGCTTCTTTTGCCTCAGCTTGTGTCACCAGGAGGAAGCCAAGAGCTGCCCTGCCTGCCTCGCAATCCCCTGGGTGGCACAAGAACAGGCAGAAGTATACCAACTCGAGGGTCTAAGGACTCAAGGGACTAAGGACAGGATATTGTATTGCTGTAAAACCCATGGAGGCAAATTTGTAATTTGTAATAATGGGCTATACAAATAAAATTGACTTGACTCCTTTCTGCCTCTCCCACACTGGCCAGGCATCGGCAAGCAAGAGGGCGGCGGCCCACTCTAAACCCTGGGCTGAGTATGACAAGGAGTACAATCATCATGACTTCGAGGAAGAGGTCGTGCCTCCAAGGAAACCGGCCCAACCCTACTTTTGCAGGAATGAGTACTAGGAGGCCATTGACCAGGTCTTGCTTCTAAGCCTCCCTTAACAAAGACATGTGTTGGTCGGATGTCCCAACAGACACAATTGGCTGTGTCTGTGGGTGGGAAGCCGGATGTGGGTATGTGTCCTGGTCGCCGCACTAGCACCGTCTCTGTTCAGTCGGGGCGCTTGTTCGGGGGGGGGGGGGGGGGGACTGGGGAAAACAGCGTGATCCTCCCACATGCTACATCCCCCTGGTGAAACTCCTCACTGTCAGGTGAAAAGAAGTAGCTGGCGACTTCACATGTATCGGAGGAAGTATGTGGTAATCTGCAGCTCTCCCCGGATTGGTAGAGAGGGTGGAGCAGCGACCGGGACGGCTCGGAAGAGTAGGGTAATTGGCCGGATACAATTTGGGAGCAAAAGGGGTAAAAATCCAAAAAAAATAAAATGAAACCAACGACATGTTTCCATGTAAACAGAAGCTCTACTGGTGGAGGCCTTCTTTCTTACTAGTTTCATCTTGCATAACTGTTGCAGTGTCAAAAAAGAGAAAAGCTTTAGTGGGTTTTTGACAGGGAATGGCTTGGGAATGGAGTAGATGTAATTGTGCTTGGGCAAAACGTGGAAAATAGAAGAGGCCCAAGATGAATGCACCAGGATCTAAAACACACTGATGGCAAATCACACCGTGGTTAAGTGGACGTGGGAATTGGAGGTTAAGGTATGACAAACATGTAGATCAAGTTACACCTGAGTAGTTGGGTATTGCAGGGATTTTATCATAAATTACGCTACATTAGATACTGCTTTTTGATAGATACTTATTGATACTCTGATTGATACTGTGACTACCTAATTGTGGTTGTGGGAAAAAAAGACATTTAGAAATTAACTGCTGTACTTTTATGATTTTAGACACACATTTAGCAACATAATTTGCTGATTAAAATAATAATAATGTTTCCTCAAGCAGCAATGCCTGCTACCGCACCTTTCTGCTTCTTCAGTAGTATGATAAAAAGAGACTTGAATAAAAGTAATTACCAAACAATTACAGTCCTTAGGCTACTCAACAGCAAATCTAGAAATGTTATGTAAGAAATTCATTACAATGAAAAATAAATCAAAAAGAGCAAAACCATGTGAACCAAACAGCTATTTTCCTCATCCAACTTCTAACCTCTTCACCAATGCTAAATATACACTGTAAGTCGAACCTGCTGCAACTACGGCCTGACTACTTCCATCTAAGGGTATCAATTAAAGGGAAAGGTCATTGATTTTCAACTTAACCTCACTATTCATGTGCTACAAGATTAGCACATGAAAAACACCTGCAATTGTTCCTGATCTTTGCTATAGCTCTGTGCGGCATGTAACATCTCGTGACATCAACTGGCAACCGGAAAAACTAACAACCAAGCAGGGTTTCTAATAATCTAACTAAAATGGAAGGAATCTCTGTCTGTCTGTCTGTCTGTCTGCATGGGGGGGGGGGGGGGGGTGAACATGACTCGATAAAGGACTCAGCCAGAAATTTCTCTGTTCTCGGCTGACATGGACGGCAGCACTGCAACATGTGTCTTTCGGTTTAATAAAGACATTAATTATTAAGGATTCTGTTATTCTACAGTATTGTTGTTTGTATTGTTATTTGTTAACACGAAGGACAGTTGTTGAGCATGTTTTACGGCGGCCAACATCATAGCTGATGATGCCGAAAATGAAGAAGAATGAAAACAATTTTCCAAAAGGCCTGGAGTGTTTTATGCATGTCTGTAATCCCAGTGGGTTTGGTTGAACAAGATCCTATCTATGCACTCTGCAACATAACAGCTTGTGACGATTTTTCTTATCATGGATAAATTATAGACCTCCTACATAAATTCTCTTAATAATAGGCTCCGAATCCAAGACAACACCCAACAAAATGCTCTGAAACAGAAGCACATAAACAGCATACAAGCGCCGACAAATTTAAGATTCGAGATTTATATTTATCTACAATTTGTGTATTGTCATTCCTCAGTACTCGCATAAATCCATTCATTTCATCCATTATCCAAGCCGCTTATCCGAAGTCGGGTTGCCAGATGCTGAAGCCTATCCCAGCAGTCATTGGGCGGCAGGCAGGGAGACACCCTGGACAGGCCGCCAGTCCATCACAGAGCTGACACACACACCTGGGGACAATTTAGTACGGCCGATTCACCTGACCCGTATGTCTTTGGACTGTGGGAGGAAACCGGAGCACCCGGAGGAAACCCACGCAGACACGGAGAAAACACGCAAACTCCACACAGAGGACGACCCGGGACGACCCCCTAGGTTGGACAACCCCGGGGTTCGAACCCAGGACCTTCTTGCGATGAGGTGAGAGCGCTAACCACTGCGCCACCATGCCGCCATCGATTTGTGATGATTGACATAAATCAACAGATAAAACCACATAATATTGGAATGGAGGAGCTGGATGCACCTTCCCAAAAAGAAACTCTTACTGTGGTAGTAAACCCAAAAAACATATACGTCAAAAACCCCATCCAAGGATGTAGGGTATCACTCACCAATTTGAAAAAGGACAGGGACAGTGCCTCATTTTCACCAATTTATTTTGGCAAGCAAAACATGCAAACGTTTCGGCCTACTGCTATAGAGCATGCTCTAATGAAGATGATCTGCGTTTTTTTAGGTTTTTTTTACATAGTCAAAGAATAGCTTACCATTCAGGTGATTTTTCATGCTTGTTGTGCCACCGTGGTAGTTTAGTTTCAAATTGCATATTTGGCACACTGCCTTGTCATCGCTCAATTGTAAGTGCTGCCACACAGCTGAGGTCTTCGGCATTTTGCCTTCTCTTTAATGGCCAAGGTGAACTGAAGTGTGACGTCCACTGCTGTGAGTGAGAGGGATGTCAGGCGCCACAGCTGAGACGGTATACATTTCCACATTTTAACAGTGCAATTTTTGGGCTACCCAATGAACGAATATCCGAATAGTCGGATATTACACCTTACTCATTTCACCATCGATATGGTACAAAGTTAGGACTTTATTACTTGAATCTCCTACATTACAGTGAAATTTACCTTTATGAGTGTTTAGCTAAATACTGTTGCAGGGGAAACATCGCCTAACCAACTCATTAGTTTCTACTATAGAGAACAATTACATAATTTATGCACTAATTGTGGCTAGTTTCTCACCCGAGGATTGGCTGAATTTATTTCATACCTTTGCACACTACGATGGATAAAGAAAGAAAGAAAACGCATACCATTAAAAGCTGAGCAACCGAGTGGTAGCAGCAACTGTTTTAAGGCACCAAGCAAATATGTTCCATCTCACAAATGTTAAATTCAACATTCATTTCTGAATAACCTCGCAGATCTGACGCTAAATATAATTTTGCTAAAACTACTGTGGGAACAGACTTGTGTTTAGTCGTCCAAAGGACTCCTTAAGTGTTCCGTCTTGGTTGCCCCATGGACATTCCAGTTGTCAGATGACTGGACGACCATGAAAGTCAAGCCCTGAATGGGGAAGTGCTTTTCACTTGTGGCAAATTTATTAACGCCATTATTGAATCTATTCATGGATTGTTTTTGCTCGTCTAAGCAGTAAATAAGATGGGTGTTTATAAACAGGGTTATAAAGCTACATGCCCCTAGGCACCCCCCTCTTGACTGGTGTATTCTCCTCATATGTTTCTCTATGTAGTGTGTGTGTGTGTGTGTGTGGGTCAATGTCAAACAAGCTGACATGTTGTCAAGGCTTTCCCAGGGCTTTCCTGGCCTGAGTTTAATCAGCCAATCAAATCGAAGGGCCTAGCTTGTGAGCCAATCGGTACACTGTGGTGCAAATCCAAAGAGGGCTGGGATTCCCAGGAAGTTTTTATGATTCAATAATAATTAATACTACTGACAATAACAACTCTGAAATGCACCATCTTTTTCAAACATCACATCAGACTTGTCAAGTCTCGTGACTTGTCAAGTCTTGTGTGTAGAACGCTAGACTTGACATGTCCTTTTCGACTTTGCACCTAACTGAAATGAAAATCTCGTGAATTCTCACTCAATTGTCCATCATAAAAAGAAGAAAAAAGCGTGTGTCATTTCAGTTCAGTGAGCTGCAGGATGGGCTTCAGTCCTGACAGGACACTGATAGGATGCTAACCATTTTCTCTTGTGTGCTGATTCAGACTGTGTTCAATTCAATTGTATTGAACAGTCTGGACTAAGGGACCAAATGCATTTTGCAAGACTTGCAGACGAGACATAAAAATCACAATAATTGTCCATGCGCGCACACAAATACACAACACACACACACACACACACACACAGATTATTAGTTGACTACTGATTATCATTTCTTACTCTTGTATATTAATCCATCCATCCATTATCCAAACCGCTTATCCTGCTCTCAGGGTTGCAGGAATGCTGGAGTCTATCCCAGCAGTCTGTGGGCGGCAGGTGGGGAGACACCCTGGACAGGCCGCCAGTCCATCATCATTATTATTTTTTGTTAAATTGGATTTTCCCCATTTTTCTCCCCAATTGTACCCGTCCAATTACCCCACTCTGCCAAGCCGTCCTGGTCACTGCTCCATCCCCTCTGTTGATCCGGGGAGGGCTGCAGACTACCACATGCCTCCTCAAATACATGTGGAGTCGCCAGTTGCTTCTTTTCACCTGACAGTGAGAAGTTTCGCCAGGGGGACATAGCACGTGGGAGGATCACACTATTCCCCCCAGTCCCCCCCCCGAACAGGCACCCCGACTGACCAGAGGAGGTGCGAGAGCAGCGACCAGGACCCTCCCATCTGCAGACATGGCCAATTGTGTCTGTAGGGACGATCGACCAAGCCGGAGGTAACATGGGGATTCGAACTGGCAATCCTTGTATTGTAGGCAATGGAACAGACCGCTACGCTACCCAGACGGCGTATATTAATTATTTTATGATAATTACTTATTGTTATTACTTTTATTTCCCAAGTAAGACTGAACATACTGCTAATAGTTAAGTGTTCCTGTACCTTTTGTTTCAACTGTGTCTGACATTCTTGTGTAAGAAGTTGGGTTGTTGTGAAGCATCCAGTGTGTTGGTGTAGTGTTCTGTGCCTGTCACGTCTCACTCTCAACCTTCACCGCTGGCTAGCAGAAATGCGAACAGGAGAGCCGAGCTCGCAAATCTCTCCCTGCCAATACATAGCCTCTCCAACAGCAAGCCCTATGTAGTGCCTCCTCGTGGCAAAACACGGTTAACTGGGTACACCTTGGACCCTGGCTGAACTACAAGGGACTCGGAGGAGTTCTGGCCCCTAGACGTGCGGTACGCAGGCCCACTGGTGTGTGGATATTCCCTGATGCCCATGAACCAACCCCCCAGCTATGGGTTAAATAGTGCTAAGTCAGGTCAACCTTTGCTGCTACCATTATGACAGTAGATGGTACTATCTGCATCTGTTTCTACTGCCTTGTAGGATTTGCCTCTTTAGGCAAGGCTAGGAGAAGGTAACTCCGAATTCAAATCAAGGCAGCAGGGTGCTCGATGGTGTTTGCAGCAGAAGAGCCCAATAGGATTATGAGCCCTATCGAACCAATGGCACAAACATCAGATGGCAGGCTGAGGAACCACTCTGTTGGTCAATGGATGGCATCACTTGACAAGTAAGCTGTCACTGCAGGGCAACCTCTTTATCTACTGAGCCCATTGCACTACGGTGTACCAGTTAGGAATGGGTTCTGAGGTCCACAGAGACTGTTCGGTGGGGGCACAACACCGACTGTCTGAACTACCATGCAAGGCGTGATGTGAGGAGAGCTTGATGGGAAAAGCACTTGCGGGGAGAACTTGTAACAGACCAACTCAAACAACATTCATCTGTGACAAATGTGGACGATATTGTCACTCTAATGTGGGCCTGATGGCCCACAGGCATGCTTGCCGAGCTTAAACTGCATCACAGTCATCAGCGGTTTTGACAGACTGCCAAAGAAGATACAGAGCAAGGTTATGGACTTCAACTGTGCAAAACAACAAAAACTAGTCTGTAAGAGGAACATCACTGGATATACACCAGCAGACCTGTAGCACATCAGTTAGACATTTTGCCAAGCTTCCTATCTTAACATAGAGCCTCCTATAGCCACCTTTTGGGAGCAAGATTTATCTTGTTTGGTTTTGAAAAATTGCCTCTTCCTGCCTGTGTCACTCCCTGTGCTGTGTCACAGACACTGTTCACACCATAGACCACATCAAAGCACTATGCCTGGGAGAGTCCTCCCCACCGTTCATTAACCAACTCCGAGCTGCACGGCACATCCTGAATAATTTACACAACCCTCGCAAATAAAGAGCCTACGTGAGCCCATTCCCTGTCAGAGAGGGAGAAGCCAGGGCTCTGCTACGGCTGCTTGTTCACCTCCAGCAGCTCCAGAGGTGAATAAGGTCTGGTCCTTGAAGTCATTATTTACAGTGTGCTATGAACAAACAGGTTTGTCACAGCATAAAATAACAAAAGGCGCAAAAAGGGCAAACAGAGCAAGAAAACAAAGGATAATAAAAATAAAGCGTAATAAAACCAAGAAATGACAAGCACATCCTCAATCTCTAAGATGTAGCAACAGAGCACTTTTTGTGTGTGTGTGTGTGTGTGTGTGTGTGTGTGTGTGCGCACTAGACAACACCAGGGCATACATAAAAAGCAATAAGTGGTCTAAATGAAAATAAGATGAGAGTGAAGCAACACTGGAAATGCTACCAAATAGTCTTGACTTTAATACTGACTGTGTTAGTATCCCATTTCCTGATTATAATAAATTATATCATCATAACTGAAACGATTATTGGGGGGGGGGTTTAAAAAAAGTTTAGTTCATTTTAGTTCAACTCATTTGCTGGTGTGAAAATGATTGTAATTAACTGATTATTTCACCAAAGCAATAAAGGTTTATTACATTCTGCTGCCTTTTGCAGAATACGATTTAACACCCAGACAACATTTTTCTGTGTCAAAACAATTCGTTTGTTATATGGGCCTCAGGAACCACTGGAAGCTCACTCATCACTACACAACTTCAAGCCATGGACGATTCGAAGTAGGTTCAAGACAGCTAGTTATTTGCTTTGTGACAACCAACACAACATTTCATCTGAATTGACGGTCAAATGAAGACCCCATTTGGTTCATTTCCATCTACATTTCTGGTATCCTTATGTGCTTAATGCTTCGCCTAAGACTATACACAATCAACTATCCAGCCCTTTTCTTTACATCTTAATCTTGAGCCAATGTGAGGCAGTCTAACCCTTTTCTAGAGGATTCAAACACACTAATTGTTTTCATGTGTTGGCAATGTCAGCTTTGAAGCCAACAAAAGCAACTGTCCTTATATGAATGCTTTCAGCAGGGATCCAGGCAGGGTCATTAATACACAGCAATATAAAAGAGTGCTGGAATGTGAAGCGTTCTGCAAACACAGTCAGCGATGCCCCTTATTTCTCAATATCCCAAGGCCTTGAATTTAAGGCAGCTATTGCTGCTTAAATTTTCCATACTGTGATCACAAAGGCAAGGTGAGTTTAATTTATACGGCACATTTTCTACACAAAAGCCATGCAAAGTGCTTTCCAAAAAGGCATAAAAATGACTCAAACAAGAGATACAGAACATGATAAAAAGATTAAATAACAAGAAAAATATTAAAAGAATAAAACAGATTTTTTTTAAAGGAGCGGAACCCCCCCCTCCCCAAAAAAATCACTGAAATTCAGTTCACAACTGCAACTACTTTAACCAGGGAAAACTCACTGAAACAGCAACTGCAGACAAACAAAATGACAAGCAGTCAAACGGTTTCTCCCAGGACAAGAAAAACGGTACCATGCAAGATTAGCCTTTTAAAGCAGGACCCACCAAAACCAGCTACATAAAACTGGAGTACAAAAAACTATAAAAATAAATATTAATGACCAAGCAAAGGATAGTTTAATGAGAAGAAGTTTTAATTAAAAGCTACATTAAAAAGATGTTTCCTATACTTTAAATAGAAAAAAAAGGTGTTAAAGTGCAGGCTCAAAGTACACTACCGTTCAAAAGTTTGGGATCACCCAAACAATTTCGTGTTTTCCATGAAAAGTCACACTTATTCACCACCATATGTTGTGAAATGAATAGAAAATAGAGTCAAGACATTGACAAGGTTAGAAATAATGATTTGTATTTGAAATAAGATTTTTTTTACATCAAACTTTGCTTTCGTCAAAGAATCCTCCATTTGCAGCAATTACAGCATTGCAGACCTTTGGCATTCTAGCTGTTAATTTGTTGAGGTAATCTGGAGAAATTGCACCCCACGCTTCCAGAAGCAGCTCCCACAAGTTGGATTGGTTGGATGGGCACTTCTTTGAGCAGATTGAGTTTCTGGAGCATCACATTTGTGGGGTCAATTAAACGCTCAAAATGGCCAGAAAAAGAGAACTTTCATCTGAAACTCGACAGTCTATTCTTGTTCTTAGAAATGAAGGCTATTCCATGCGAGAAATTGCTAAGAAATTGAAGATTTCCTACACCGGTGTGTACTACTCCCTTCAGAGGACAGCACAAACAGGCTCTAACAGGTACTATTTAATGAAGATGCCAGTTGGGGACCTGTGAGGCGTCTGTTTCTCAAACTAGAGACTCTGATGTACTTATCTTCTTGCTCAGTTGTGCAACGCGGCCTCCCACTTCTTTTTCTACTCTGGTTAGAGCCTGTTTGTGCTGTCCTCTGAAGGGAGTAGTACACACCGGTGTAGGAAATCTTCAATTTCTTAGCAATTTCTCGCATGGAATAGCCTTCATTTCTAAGAACAAGAATAGACTGTCGAGTTTCAGATGAAAGTTCTCTTTTTCTGGCCATTTTGAGCGTTTAATTGACCCCACAAATGTGATGCTCCAGAAACTCAATCTGCTCAAAGAAGTGCCCATCCAACCAATCCAACTTGTGGGAGCTGCTTCTGGAAGCGTGGGGTGCAATTTCTCCAGATTACCTCAACAAATTAACAGCTAGAATGCCAAAGGTCTGCAATGCTGTAATTGCTGCAAATGGAGGATTCTTTGACGAAAGCAAAGTTTGATGTAAAAAAAAATCTTATTTCAAATACAAATCATTATTTCTAACCTTGTCAATGTCTTGACTCTATTTTCTATTCATTTCACAACATATGGTGGTGAATAAGTGTGACTTTTCATGGAAAACACGAAATTGTTTGGGTGATCCCAAACTTTTGAACGGTAGTGTATAAAGTGGAAAAATGGTCGCTTCAGTTAAAAGCAATGGGGAACATCCAAGTTTTAAATCTAGTTTTAAACGTGGTCAGTTATGGGACATGTCATATCTTCTGGAAGTCTGTTCCAGCTATGTGTAACACAGTAACTAAATGCTGCTGCACAACGTTTCAACTTTTGGAACCATTAGCAGACAAGTCACAGATGATCTGAGAGCTCATAAAGGTTCATGTAGTAAAAGCAAGTCAAAAGATATATTTTGGTTTCAAACGACTGAAAAAATTGTAGACAAGCAGCAGTATTGTAAAGTCTGTTCTATGACACGGTGGAAGGCAGTGCAGACACCTGAAATTGGTGTTTTCAGCTTTTTTTGTCAGGGACCCTTGCAGCAGTTTTTTTTATTTTATTTTTTTTGGAAGAGAAATGTGGGGGGGTACCATTACAGTAGTCTAACCTACAGGAGATAAATGTGTGGATAAGTTTTTCTAAGTCTTGTGCTTACATGAATCCTCCAACTCTTGGTATATCTTAAAGATAATGTGCTGATGTTGTTATTGATTTGATGTAGCTATTAAAATTTAGATCTTAATTACACCAATATTTCTAACTTGGTTTTTAGTCTTCAAAGACAGGGAGTGAAGATGAGCACTGAATTTATCCCCTTTATTCTTTGACACCAAAGACAATTGTCTCAGTTTTGGCTTCATTTGGTTGAAGGAAATTTTGGCACATCCAAATGCACAGAATTTGTGAGACCATAGTCACTTGGAGAAAGATTTGTGTGTCGTGTGTAACGCTATGGTAAGTGATTTTATTATTTTGTATAATTTGACCTAATGAGAGCAAGTAAATGTCAAATAAAAAGGGACCCAAGGACTGAACCCTGGGGAACTCCACACTTTACATTAATTTACTCAGATGTGCAGTTGCCAACTAAGATGAAAGAGTCCCAATCTTTTTAGAGGGCCTGAACCAATTTAGGACTCTGCTGGAAAGCCCAAATCAGTTTTCTAGTCCATCCAGTAGTATTGCAGGATCAACAGTGTCAAAAGCAGTGCTAATAACTGCAGTTTTCAAAGCCTTCGAAAAATGACCTGATAGAGAGAGCTATTGACTATTTTCAAGAAAACTGTTGCCAAACAGATAAATCTATTTTAAAGAAGCTTGTTGGCACAACATCAAGGTCACGGGTTGATGGCTTTAGATGTCACACAATTTGTCACTGTTGTCAATAGCATTAAACTGTTTCATGTGTTCCAGATTACTATTTGATGGTTGTGGGGGGGCAATTTGTCTGTTTAACACTGAGTTTTTGACAGCTTGTCTAAAGCTTTGAATTTTATCAGTAAAAAAAAAAAAGAAAAGAAGTAGTAAACCCATTGCATTTATAGATGGAGTCTCCAGGATGTATTACCACCAGAGGGTCTGTAAGTCTGTGAACAGTAGCAAACAACATGCATGCATTATTAGGCATTTATCTATAATATATGTTCCCCTCAGCATGATAATGTCTTTCAACTGTCAATCGGTAGGGTTTGTATTGACATCTCATTCTTCATTTCATCTTTTTTCATTGTTGTAGAACTACAGATCCAACACCAAGCCAAGGTGTAGAATGGAGTTTTGTATCAAGGACTGGTACCAATTTTCAAGATGGAGGAAGTCATTAGCAGACATGAATTTCAAAGCTACTTGGAAGCGTACTATCGGTCACTATCAGTACTATCAGACTAATCTAAACACTCAAGGTGAGCAAATGTAATATATCCAGGAACAGGAAAATGAGTAAAAGCCTTGTTATGAAAGAACAAAGTGAAAACAGAAATCCACCTTTGATTAAGCAGGAATGAAGCACTTAGGCTGTCAAGCTCACCAATTTCACAAACTACCTCAAATGCAACACTGCAAATGACAGCAGTTTCACAACCAAAGGTTCACATTTAGCTCTTATCTGTAAGCATATCAGAGTAAAACAAATGTTTTTAAGAAAAGCTATAAATTGCCTTGGGATATGAACAATATCACTTCACAAATTCCTATCATTAGGATGTTACAGTGAAACATCACTGGCTGCTTAAAGGGGGGAAAAAATCACTATTTTCAACTCTGTGTGTGTGTGTGTGTGTGTGTGTGTGTGTGTGTGTGTGTGTGTGTGTGTGTGTGTGTGTGTTAAATAGACTGCATTTATTTAGTGCTTTTCTAGTCTACTGGCCACTCAAAGCGCTTTACAGTGTATGCCTAACATTCACCCATTCACGTACACATTCATACACTGATGGCAGAGGCTACCATACAAGGTGCCAACCTGCTCATCAGTAGCAGTTAGAGGTTCCGTGTCTTGCTCAAGGACAGTCCGACATGCTCTCTGAAGAAGCCAGGGATCAAACCAGCGACCTTGCGATTACTAGACAAGCCACTCTACCTCCTGAGCCATGCCACCCTAGTATAATACGTGACACTATATTATAAGTATAATACTCCACTAGCACTTAGCAGCCATAATACCGAGCAGTCTTCTATTTGACTCTGAAATGCCACTAAAATTGTGCAGTAAGGTGTCCATCAGTGACATTACTGGTGGACAAAGATAAAGTTTAAAACTGTGACTGTTGTCCATCTTTCAGGATCCAATATGAGCACTTTAAACAATTGGCCAATAATTAAATTTTGTCAAATGTGTATGGGTTGTTGTGACTCTTATTCAATCATTCTGCGTCCTGCTTAGATTTTGTCACACAAGGCGCCATGCATCTCTGGCGCTGTTCATGAATGACAGCCTGATGGCCTAACATTAGTGAAAATGTCAGCAATATGGAGCTATTTAATTATTTCCAATTAGGACAACAAATAGTAGTTTGGTAAAGCTGTTCTGCTGAAACATCATAAGGGAACACATCGCTCAAGAACTTAAACTATACATTTTATTTACTACCTAAAAACACACCACCCCAATCAGCAGCATGCTGGCTACAACAAAGCAATGGTAACCTCAAACTTCTCCCTCCCAAGATTCTGACTCCGTTGGTGGCAAATGTCGAAGACATTTGGTGGAGTAATGACCTTTGGCAATTACTGAATTATTGGTACCACTCCTAAATGTTTTTTTTCCCCATCCTTGCACTATAGTAATTGAATTTTTATTAAAAAGAATAAATCTGAAGCGAAAAGCACTTAATCAATACAGCGGTATAGATTCTGGAATAACTGAAAATAAAAATGTCAGTATTGGTTTTGGTACTGCATGTTTTTTTATTGGCTGAAATATTTTATTTCAGTGCATCCCTAGAGTCAATATAACCCTCTAGATGAAGTTGAACTGCTCTGCAGACATCTACAAGATTTATCCTTCTACTTCTCACTATATGAAGTAAATTACCATGCTTAGTCAGCTTACAGTATCGGGCTCCAAGATGTCACATGCACCAGCTCCAGCTACATATTCAAGTTTTCATCAGTTGATTAATACGTAAAATTGTCTCTAAAATTCAGATGTGGTTTTACAAAGAGCAGCTGACCTTTAGTTTAAGAGCATATACTCAAATGTCCATCCTGTATCAAACATTAACTGAATACTTGAAGAAAAACAAGATATATTCTGTTAGTCTTGGGTGGGGGGGTTCATAAAAACAATAACAACCCATCAATAGTACTCATAATTCTATCATTTCATTTTAGGACCAGTACATAAGGCAAACTAACAGAGAAAACAAAATGGGTCCCACCTTGTACTCCTTTCATCACAAACAAAGCAACTTATCTTAAATAAAAACATCCAAATAGTGTCTTTTTGATTACACCGCTCCATCAAAACAGTGACATAATAGGTAGTTAAAATCCTGTTCTTATGTTAATTTAATGGAGTTTGAAAATGTATAATTCTACATCTACATGTAGAACATGTAGATGTAGGCCCTCAAAACTATACTTGCCCCTCACTTAAACCAACATGAACCAAATTGCCACAATTTGTTAAAATATCTCCACTCGTTAAAATACTAGAAGCAGAATGGCTGGTTGCCCTTAATTACACGCCCATTTACTATCCCATTAGTGCTGGCTGCCACCAAACGTGATACCCTTACCAGGGCAAAAACAAAACACAAAACAAGACACTAAATCAATGATTGGGTCAGATACACCCATAATTTAAAATAAAAATCCTGATTACTTCAAGATCGCTCTAGGGCAAATATCACAGGGCATTCATGCATTTTCAATTCACTTGAGCCAAATAAATCATTACGGGACAACAAACCAATCTAGAAACTACCGTCCCAGTTCAAGTTATAAACAGATTAAAGATCATAGGCCAGCAGTTTTGCCTTCTTTTTCTGCTCCCTTCTCAATCTTTTGATATCATGCGTTAACATAACAGCTGTAAAACACTTAGCTCATAGTAATTTGTTCAGCGCTGCTATCGCATGTCTTGTTATCCATGAAAAACTATTTAAAAAAAATGTCTGCATTCTGGAGCCTTTTAGAGCATGCTCCTTTGTCTTCTGCTCATCTGCTAAGGAGTTAACATTTCTACAAGGAGTTGTTGGGGGCTTTACTGTTTCTTTTTACAGAACGGCGGAGAAAGGGTGAAAGAACTTCAGAACTTTACGAAAGTAGTAAGGTAACATGAAGAGGAACATGTTAACCACAATTTGTACGATGGAAAATGCATGGGCCTGGCACAGAAACAGTTGTCAGACCACCAATTTTACAGTCATTAGGATCAATCAATTCTTCAATTGAATTCTTTGCATTCTTGAATGCAAAGAAATCTTTCTCTTTAAATAGATATACAGTACCAGTAAAAAATTTCAGTACACCTGGTCAAAACCATGACTTTTCATGACTATGTTTCAGACTGTATAAACATGTCTTAAGGATATGTTCCTTTCTTTTGAGGCCTAGACCTCATTAAAGCATCACGCATCATTTCGAATCATTTAGAATTGACCGAGTTGGTGATCTTTAACATGTCCATTGCAATCTCAAAGGCTACTATTGCATACTTTTTTTTTATCCCCCCCCCCTTTTTCTCCCCAATTGTACTTGGCCAATTACCCCAATCTTCCGAGCCGTTCCGGTCACTGCTCCACCCCCTCTGCCGATCCGGAGAGGGCTGCAGACTACCACATGCCTCCTCCGATACATGTGGAGTTGCCAGCTGCTTCTTTTCACCTGACAGTGAGGAGTTTCACCTGGGGGACGTAACACGTGGGAGGATCACACTATTCCCCTCATTTCCCCCTCCCCCTGAACAGACACCCCCCGACCAACCAGAGGAGGCGCTAGTGCAGCGACCAGGACACATACCCACATCCAGCTTCCCACCCGCAGACATGGCCAATTGTGTCTGTAGGGACGCCCGACCAAGCCAGAGGTAATACGGGGATTCAAACCGGAGATCCCCATGTTGGTAGGCAATGGAATAGAACACCACGCCACCTGGGCACCCTACTATTAGCATACTTCAGAGGGACGCTGTTAAATCAGGATTGTAGCTAGTTAGGCAGACAATAACAAAAAACTATAAAGTAGCTGTGCAAAAGTTTTTTAAAGTTTTATTTTTTGCGACCAATCCGATCTGAATCATTTGATATTGAGCATCTGCCAATACCGATTCCTTATCTGATATTTATATTTTCATACATAATAAAGCTGCACAGTGCACAACTCAAATGCATTTATGTTGGTAGAACCAATCCAGTTTAGACAAGATATGGCTGACAATCTAACAGCTCTGCATAAAGAAAAAAATGGTATCACAGCAGTCCGTAAACTATTCTTTCTTTTTTTAACAAAATAAGAAAGTAAACAAACTGTACAAATAACGTTGAATACAATAGCTCTTGTAAATATTAAGACAATGACCAAAAAGGAAGGACACTCCAAAGAGTATCATGAGAACTTGTTGTATTCTTTTGAATTTTTTATTCTTGATAATGGTATCTCCACTGCCAGGTAAGTATTTTTCTTTCTAAGTATGTTATCAAATTAGTGCTGTTGAAAGTATCTTGGTTGCTACCGCCTCACAAAACACTGGCCTTGCATATGTTACAAGTAGCTGTTGGGCTGCATTTACCTTCTAATTTAAATAAGTTTCCCACATCAGATATTTTACTCGCTCATTGTTGATTTTTAAAACACATGCCTCACCGCTGTAAGTTGTGGATAATGTCAGTTTATGGCACCTGGATGGAGCACAATAATAGCCATTTATGACACCTAAACGACAGCTGGCGTATACATAGCACAAGGGCATAAAATAAACAAAGCATCTGAATTTAATAGGGCTTAATATAGACAATAGTGATCCGCCAAAATAAGCATTGATCAGCTCCAATACCAACCTCTTCGTCAGATCAGGACATCCCTAGCTTAAGTTAAGTTAAGGGAAACTCAAACTAATGAGCTGCCCTTCCCAGTCTCTAGACATCAGCCCCACAAATTTGTATGGGCTGAACTGAACAGAGGAGTTTAAGTAAAGCAACCCACAAAATGCCCTACATCTCTGGGAATTGCTGCAAAAGAGCTGAGCAGATATGTCTGGTGATTTCCTATTGAAACGTATCAACTGAATGCCACCTTTGTGGGACGGTTATCAAGGCAAAGAATGGCTATTTTCATGAATCCAAGATTTAGAGACCATTTTCAATGACAACTCTTGTTGTTTTGTATACCAAAATATGCTTTCATTTCCAAGTACTTGCAGTTAATTATTAGTTTTGACCTGTACTGTATGCAAGGAAGGATTAATGGCATGAACCCCACAGATAAGAACACAACAATAGCACTTGGAGCCTTATGACAAAACTGCCTCCTCGGAGTAAACAGCTGCCAACCCCTAATTCACTCACTACATTTATTTCATTTATACTATTTTGAGCTGTCCAAATATGACAGCGATACCATTCAAATCATCTGCACAAATGTAGCTTAACTAACTGAGCATCTGCCTCATCAACAATCTACAGGTTTGGAGTCTCAGTTACATTAAAATGTGTCTCCCATTAGAATGCGACTCCTTGGCTGATTTACCCCTTCTTTGATAGTTACGTTTCAATATATGGGGGGGGCGGGGAGCGGGGGCGACTGAGTCAACTTTGAAAATCACCTCAAGACAAGGCAAGAGAGCGTAACAGCGGTGGATGGCAGTGACAGTGGCTGATGAGATACCAGTTGTCCACCAGAAGGAAACAGGAAATAATCCACTTGTCACTTACAGATTTTAGTGCAACTGATGAAAACAACAAAACCCCTGCAGAATTCCGATTCACATACTGTCAACAAATAAGACATGGATCATTCTAACTTCCTCGCCCTGGTTTCATGTGTTAACTACGTGCCGAGTTGTGCTTAAGGTGTCAATACACTGTCAGCAAGCGAACGAACCAAGCTAGGCTAATTTAATTGCTTGTTCTTTTTTAAATTATTCTGTGAACTTGACATTTAACTGTATCATAAAGCACTGTAATGGACAAAAACCAGACCTTTTAAACATCATGTTAACCTGCTAACACTACTCAACAAGCTGGGCATCAAGAGAACTGTTAGCCGGCTAAGCTAATTTAGCTAAACTAGCTGTAGCAAACGTTAGCTAGCTAACTACGATCGGCCCACCGACACCCGTCCTAAATAGCTGTACATTAAAGCGAGGGTCTGACGTTATGCTTTGTTTACCTCGGGGATGTGTAGACGAAACAACCGACAAGTCCACCAGCGGCTCCTTTTCTTGTCGTGTGTCAAAAACGTGGTCTTCTTGTTGAGGCATCCGTTAGCGGCTCAGTCGTTTTCTCAGCTCCCTCTGTTTGGTTTCCCACCAACAGCTACTGTGTGCCTTCTGTCGGGCAGCTATCACGTTAGCACGGCTCGTTAGCTAGCACCTCCGAGGCAACAAACTAGCCGAGTTGCTCCCCGCTAGTACGACACCTCTCGATAAAGCACTTTCACGTTAACGCTAGCTGGCTATTAAAACAAAGCTAGCGTCACTTGGGTCCGTCAAGTTGACGGTGTTTTGGTCTATCGTTTAATAAAATCCCCTCACTAGACAACGTATCCCGGCATTCGGAGCACCACAACGGGGAAAATGCGTAATTTGGAGTGAAAGCGTGTCTCATATGAGTGCATTGCCTTTCATAGCCACCTCAACAACCGCCAGGCTTGCTGCTCTTCTATCTTTCCACCGACTGGAGAGACCGTGTCGCGGAAAGATGATGTAATCACAGTTATTATTCACTGAGAGGCGCTGTAAAAAAAAAACGGATGTGGCCCCGGCCGATATCTTTTTTTAACTTTATTAAGCACCTTGACAACGATATTACAGTCATGCGAACAAAATTCCAGGGGGTTCACAAACAACACAAGAGAACTAGAAAGAACAATTAAAACAGGGATAAAAACAACGAACACTAAAATAAGTACATACAAATAAAACAACAGACTAGTTGAATGAAGACATTAAAATTACACTTATGAACAGTTTTTTATAGTCTTGTTGTTAGTGCAGGATTTAATAATCTGGAAATAAAGCTCAAATTCTTTACTAAAAACCGAAAAGACGGGAGGGGGGGTTGTTGGCAAACTTACATTTATGAATATGTAACATGCCTAAATAATAATAAGATTGATTTTTCAAATTCTTTCAGTTGTAACTTTAAAAAAACAAACAGAAAATGAGCCATAACTGTAACATTGATAAACTTAGAAACAGTTTTTTAGTGTCAAAATAAATGAGGCACAGTTTCAGGATGTGCGGAGAAAAATTGACATGAAACATTAATATCATTGTAAACTACTAATAAGACACGTTAGCCCCTAGCTAACTAGTCTGACCCTTCAGCCGAGCGGTTAGTGATGTCGTCTTGTGGTGCAGTACACTCCGTATCGAATCCCGCACCGGGCAAGAAAATAACCGACTACATCATTCTTAAGTCGTTTAATAAATTGATTTACTGGATATAATTTGTGTATAAGCTTAGATGACACCTCCTTTATCTTATTGGTGATGAGTTATTTGCGAGGCAACAGCTAAACCTTCTGCCATGGAATATCACCTACAAAATTATTCCAGTAGGAGGTGACATAAGGAATAGAAATAGCCTCTTGCTGAAATAAGGAATGTATAGCTCTGTTATTGATTTCAGATGGTACGAAAACAGATTTTAACACAAGGAGTGTCAAAAGGGTGATTGATGTTATGAGATTTCAGTAGGATTAGGAACATCTTTAAATAGAACCACAGAACCAATAGGCACCACTCTCATTACAAGGTTATATATTCTTTAATCAATATTGGAAAATTAAAATGGGAGATAATTCTCTGTAAGTCATGCGATGACCTTGTGAGTTGAGCAGATGACCCACCAAAACAATGTTCCTTTCAAACCAATTCTTTAAAAAGATAGTTCTGTTTTTGTATAAAACGTCGCCATTGTTCCAAATATTATAAAATTGAGGGGGAAATTTTTGCTCGTAGATCATTTTCCATGACAATAATGCTCGTTTGTGATATTCTGATAATTTAATTTTGAAATGTTATCGAACTTATTGCACACCAGTAAGAAGGGGAGGCCACCAAGTTGGTCAAAAACAGACTTAGAAATAAAGTTACATACCCATGAATTGTTTCTCAAAAGCAGCTTTATCCAATTAATCTTAAATGTGTAATTCAATGTAGAAAAATCTAAGCGATCAAAACCACCAATTTTGCATGAATTTGACACTACAGATTTTCTAAGATAATGTGTCTGATTTTTCCACAGAAAGTTAAATAACAGCGGGTCTACAGTTTTACCAGTGTTTTTATCTAAATGAACTGAAGAGGCGACATAGTAGCTAAGGCGGGATATTCCTTCAGCTTTGGACAGCAGTGCATGACCCTTCAGCTGAAAGATCTTTGAAGCCACAAATTGAACATGGTTTCAGCTTTTTCAATCACTGGATTGAAATTTAGAGAACTCTGTCCTGTTGATTTTTGGATAATATGATCCCTAAATACTACACTTGATCTTAGCCAAAAGGCCGAGAAGCGATACAGATATAGATAGAGCGATATCGATAGATATAGCTTCATTATAGGGAGATTGCAGTTTGGTTTTCCAATTTAAACAAGTTATGCTGGATCTCTTGCAAGTGGGTGTTACCAAGGTGTTACCTCTATGTGCTATCTCTGCACCAGCATAACGGAGGGTTACCATTAAACTGAAAAATATTATGCAGTGCCTGTGATGGTCTAGCGGCCTGTCCAGGGTGTCTCCCAGCCTGCCGCCCAATGACCACTGGGATAGGCCCCAGCATCCCCGCAACCCTGAGAGCAGGATAAGCAGCTTGGATAATGGAATGGAATGGAATTATCCCTTAATACGTGATTTTATCTTTAACAGGTATGTCTGCCAAGGATGCTACCTCACAATTTTCATAGCAAGTAACTCGCATTTTTTAAGATTAAGGCACAAACCTGAAGCTTTGGAAAACTTATTTATAAGACTAACAGCCTGCTGTATCTGTAAAGCATTTCTTAAGAATATGGATGTGTCGTCAGCAAGCTGACATATAACAATATCCCTACCAGTAACAGAGATACCCTCCAGCTTACTTGTTTTGATGAAGTGATGGAAGGCCTGTGCAACAAGAAGGAAAAGGTAAACAGAGACAGGCCACCCTTACCTGATAACTCTTTCAAGAACAACTCTTTGGGTAGTGCCATTTTATAGTTTCACAGAGCTGTTACCATTTGCATATAGAGTTTTCATAGCATTGCAAAAAAAAAAAATCCAAAAAAAATCCCAAAACCAAACTTTTCCAAACAGTACAATATAAAGGGGTGCTGAACTGTGTCGAATGCTTTACAGAAATCAAGAAAGAGTATAAAGCTATCGTCTGTAATAAGGTCAGAATAATCACGGAGATCAAAAACCAGTCTTATATTATTAAAATGTGTCTGTTACTCATAAATCCTGATTGGTTTTCATCAATAATTGTGCCTAGGACCTTGTTAAATCTTCTGGCGAAGACCATAGCAGACAACTTATAATCATTATTAAGTTACGTTATAGGCCTCCAATTGTCAATACATGTATATCAATATAGCAAATCTTTTCTCAGCTTGGGTATGAGAAAAATTACAACTTGTGTCAAGCTGGCAGGCAATGAAGACAGGTCAATAGCTTCTGAGAAAACTTCAGAGAGAAAGGGTGCAAGTAACTCTGGAAAAAAGATTATGAAATTCAGATGTAAGTCCATCATTGCCTGGTGACTTGTTATTTTTAAGGTGGGTAATGGCATCTAAAATTTCATCCAGACTTATAGGGGAATCACAAAGGGATTAATCTTCTTGGTTGATTGATTTAATATTATTAAAACCAAAAAAGGCAGCAATGAATCTCTGTAAAAGTGAGACTTAAATAAAGTGGAGTGATACTTGTAACAACATTTGGATATTTCTTCAGGTTTATCAGTACCATGTTTAGCTGAAAAATAGAGTTATGCTTTACCTGTAATTTTTCAAGGTCAAAAAAATAGGAAGACATTTGTTCCCCTTGTTCTAACCACTTTTGCCCCGATTGAATAAAATGACCCTCGCTTTAGTTTTGTAAGTGCCATCTAATTGATGTTGGATGTTGTAGCTCAGAAAATCTGAATCTTTCCTTCTTCTGACGACTATCTGTAGGAAAATTTGAAAGCGAGAGGATTTCTGAAACAACGTCTTGATTTGACCAAAAAATGCTTTCATCTCATGCCTTTGTCCAGTAGTGATTTATACGCCTCTCCAGCTCAGATTTGACACAACTATGATCCAGCAGAGATCCATTCATTTTTCAGTAGGCAGAACCTCTGTGGCAAGACAAACTTGAATTAAAATTGATGTTTATTTAGATAGCTTTATGGTCAGTTAATGGAGTAGTTAAGACATTAGCAGAAATACTTTGTCTTTCTAAGATTCGGAAACAAGCCAAAAGCCTATCCAAGACTGTCTTGAGCCATTTCTGTTTGACCAGTTAAAAACCCTATCATCCCTGCATTATCTCTCCATATATCAATGATGCCAGATTGTTCCGTAAGAGATTTCAGGGTTGAATTCACATTAGATGGTTGTCCTGATGGCCATCTGTCCATTACATCATCCAAAAAAATATTAAAGTCTTCCCATATAAACAAATATGTATCACCACTGGAATTTAGGTCAATAATGCTTAGGACACCAAATAACAGCTAAATTCCTGTGGAAAAAAAAGCTCCCTGAATACATTAAATAATGTTATGCTTTCAAGGGAAAACAGCAATGTCTGTGCACCTGGGCAGACCAAACGTCCACAGTTATAACTTTAAACCAGTCTTGTAAAACTACAGTTGCTAACCCTAGTGCATAGAAGGTCCTTTTTCTGGCGGAAAGTAAGTAATTAGACAACCAAAATTGAATTTGCCTTACTTACGCCGTCAAACAAAACACAAGCATCCATGGGAACCTAGTTCAGCATGGATGTCAGCGAGACAGAAGAATATCTCCATCCCCTCCAATGAAGGCTCTGGCGTCAGTAAAAACAGACTTTCTCGCTGCACAGGCCTTCTCAGTGTCAGGCCATAACTTCTGCCTTCTCTCTAGGTCTCCTCTGGAGAAATGCTCGTTAAACTGCAGGCCACAGTCTTTCAAATAGACAATTTTTTTTGCAGCTTTCCACACGGTGTCTCTGTAGACACGCGATGAGAACTTTAGGATGATACCCTGAGGTTTCATCTCTCCAGCACGTTTCTCCCCAAGAAGGTGTACAGCATCGATGACATCAACCAGTTTATCCTTGTCTCTAGGCAGGACATTTTGACAAATCTTGACAGCCTCAAGGCGAGTGTTCTCCTCGGGAGCCCTCAGTACTCCCATCAGCTTCAGATTCCATCTTCTCAAATAGGATTCCATATCATCCATTCTCCTTTGAACCATCTTCACAGGCTGTTCCACCATGTTGACACACAGGTCAAGGTTAGTTACCTTTTCAGTGACTGCTTTGAGGTCAGTAGAAATAATCTCCGCCATGTCAGACAGGGCCGAGATCTTACGCTCTATTGTGTCAGATCTGTTATTAACACACCTTATTAGGTTGGCAAGTTGAGAAACGCTCTCACTGACGGAAGAGTTTTTCAGCTCCAAATTACTTTTTCTGTGCAGCCTGAGATTTAACTGGAGTTATTGGTAGCGATTGGAATTCCTCGTCAGTAAGGCAGAAGGCCTCTCATTCCCCCGGATCTCCCATGTAGTCATGGCCGCCGCCAGCTAGCGCACAGGCTGAGTTAGTTTTTTCATTTCATTTTCCTCAGCCGAGAGAGATGAAAGCTCACGTTCACGACCCATTGCAGCTGAACAGATGAAACCCAGTAGGAGTTAAAAAAAATTTTCAAAGGAAGCCCCCCCCCCCCCCCCCCCCCAATTGTACTTGGCCAATTGCCCTGTTTTTCCAAGCCGTCCCGGTCGCTGCTGCACCCCATCTGTTGAGCCGGGGAGGGCTGCAGACTACCGCAGCCCTACTCCGACACATGTGGAGTCGCCAGCCACTTCTTTTCACCTGACAGTGAGGAGTTTCTCCAGGGGGACGTAGCACGTGGGAGGATCACGCTATTCCCCCAGTTCCCCCTCCCCCCTGAACAGGCGCCCTGAGCGACCAGAGGAGGCGCTAGTGCAGCGACCAGGACATGTACCCACATCCGGCTTCCCACCCGCAGACACGCCCAATTGTGTCTCTAAGGATGCCCGACCAAGCCAGTGGTTACACGGGGATTCGAACGTGTTGGTAGGCAACAGGATAGATCAAATGAACATTTTTTCATATATTTTGAAAGTCTTGGTGCAGTAGCACATATAAATTGCGACCTGTTAGGCTGCCATCTTGGCCCCAGCCGACATCGGTATGTATGTGTAGTGCAAGCGGGAGTGAGAGTGACAGACAGTGGACCTTATCCACTTTCAGCTGCTCCCATTAAGGGTCGCCACAGTGGGTCATCCGTTTCCATCTCTTCCTGTCCTCCGCATCTTCCTCTGTCACGCCAACCACCTACATGTTCTCCCTCACCACATCCATAAACCTCCTCTTTGGCCTTCCTCTTTTCCTCTCCCTTGGCAGCTCCATTTTCAGCATCCTGCTCCCATTATACCCAGCATCTCTCCTCCGCACATGTCCAAACCATCTTAACCTTGCCTATTTGGACTCCAAACCATCCAACCCGAGCTGTCCCTCTAATATACTTATTGTTAATCCTGTCCATCTTCATCACTCCCAATGAAAGTTTTAGCATCGTCAACTCTGACACCTCCAGCTCCGCCTCCTGTCTTTTCGTCAGTGCCACTGTCTCCGAACCATACAACATAATTGGTCTCACTGCCATCTTGTAAAGCTTCCCTTTAAGTCTTGCTGGTACCCTTCTGTCGCAAATCACTCCTGACATGCTTCTCCACCCACTCCACCCTGCTTGCACTCTCTTCTTCACCTCTCTTCCACACTCCCCGTTAATTTGAACAGTTGACTCTAAGTATTTAAACTCATCCACCTTCGTCACCTTTACTCCTTGTATCCTCAATGTTCCGCTGTCCTCCCTCTCACTCACACATATGTATTCTGTCTTCCTCCTACTGACTTTCATTCCTCTTCTCTCCAGTGTATACTTCCACCTCTCCAGGCTCTCCTCAACCTGCCCCCCTACTCTCACTACAGATCACAATGTCATCCGCGAACATCATAGTCCATGGAGACTCCTGCCTGATCTCAGCTGTCAACCTGACCATCACCATTGCAAACAAGAAAGGGCTCAGAGCCGGTCCTTGATATAATGCCACCTCCACCTTGAACCCATCTGTCATTCCTACCACACACCTCACCACTGTCACACTTCCCTCATACACATCCTGCACCACTCCTACATACTTCTCTGCCACTCCCAACTTCCTCATACAATACCACACCTTCTCTCCCGGCATCCTGTCATATGCTTTCTCTAAATCCACAAAGACAATGCAACTCCGTCTGGCCTTCTCTATGCTTCTCCATCAACATTCTCAAAGCAAACATCCCATCTGTGGAGCTCTTTCTTGGAATGAAACCATACTGCTGCTCGCTGATCGTCACCTCTCCTCTTAACCTAGCTTCTGCTACTCTTTCCCATAACTGCATGCTGTGGCTGATCAACTTTATACCTCTATAGTTACCACAGCTCTGCACATCACCCTTATTACAGCACGGTGGCCCAGCAGTTAGCACTGTTGTCAAACAGCAAGAAGGTTCTGGGTTCGAATTCCAGACCATCCCAAAATAAAGTGGCTTTCTTTTCTTCTTCTATTCTTGAAAATCGGTACAAGTATACTTCTTCGCCACTCCTCAGGCATCGAAACTTTTCAGTGTGTTACTTAAATGCTAATCACATTGTTTATCCATGCTGGTAAAACATCATTATGACTGAGTAGGTAGCCTAGTTGACAGAGTGTCACTTTGTGCCTTTGAGATTGCTGAAAAGAAATGGACACCTAGGGCCACAAAGATAAGTGCTGCTAATTTTTACTATTATAAACTACCAAAGAAGGATTTCACAATTGCAATAATCTTCTTTTAAATTATGGTCTCCAGAAATGCAGTTGATAAAATGACAGGACTCTCAAGGGGGCTGAGGTGTGACATGAATATTCTGAGACGAGACAATAGGCCACTAGTAGGTGCTGGTGGATGCACTTTGCTTATAAACCAGGTTGGTTCAAAGCATTAACTACCACTGCAACATAGCTGCCATTTATCCAGGCTTGCTCTGGGTAACCGAGTCATCGGAGAAGTAAACCATATTTACTGAAATAAGCCTGGTGTGTGAGCTAAGTTTGGTTCATGAAATATCCCTTAGGAGTGAAAAACAAAACATTCACAAATCAGAAATCATATTGACTAAACGGCATGTTTCTGAGCATTCGCCAAAAGCCTTTTGGACTTGCACTCATCTGAAGATATACGGCAGCTGTGCACATTCATGCATAACAAGTGCACTGCTCTTGAATTTCGATCTTTCACTATTCACTATTCACTGTCTTGCACGGGACCAAGTGTGTCTATTTGGCTCCAGGGCATCAGAAAATATACAGAGTCACATTAAAGACCTAATGTCTGCAGCATACTCAGGGCCACGTATTCAGAAAAGGCAAGCAAGCATCTGCGGATCAGTCTGGATTGCTTTGCACAAGTAAAAAGCACTGTCAGCCATGATCTAGGTTTGTTTAATGATATTTCCGTGCCCTATATCCTTAGCTTTCAGGTTCGTTTGATATGCTAAATCTTCTAAAACGGGGACATTAGTATCATTGTGTGCAAGTGGATCACATTGTCCATTAGTATGATCTGCTACACTTAGCTGATGAGAAGCAGTACAAGGGCTCTTAGGTCAGGCTTAATAGTATTGTGTATTGTATCCCTCCCGTCCCCACAAACAAATTTATATAGACATGCACACATACATAATATATACACACACACACATGTACAGTTATACTCCTTTTCTCTGTCTCCTGCTGTTTGTGGTGCCCAAAGAATGCTGCAGCATGATATTTAGTAATGATAGCAGCAAATATATGAGACCATTTTGGAGTAAGGGATTGTCCATAACATCTCATCTCTTGGCAGCAAACAACCATGGCTTATTGTGGGGCTGTACAATTGAATAGATGTGGTGTGACAGCAGCAATGCCTGCAAAATAGCCGATGACACAGTCATCCCCTGAGCCACAAATGTAGAGAGGGGAAAACTGAAATAATGTCACGGTGAAAGCCGTGTCCAGAGAGAGGGACAGGGTTTGGGGAACTATTGCACCAGGATCCCTGAGTTCAACCCTGCTTTTAGTCAAAATTAAATTTGCTTTGTCAGTATGCATATAAAAATAAACATATCTGCTTTAAAAAATAAATAAATTGATTGAATTGAATGAACTTCCTTTGTTTGCAAACTGACGAGTCTACACTTTATGCATTGTATATCATTTCATACAGCATATGAATGCCATTACCTTACCTCAAGTGTCAAGCAGCCATACATAATACAGGACTCAAAGAGAAAAGAGGGTTTACACTACCAATGTGCAGACCTTCGGCTCTAGGATTGTGCATGCACAGACACATTTTGTTATTTTATGTACTTTTAAATATTTCAACTATAGTTAAGCCAGAATTAAACCTGTACGCAAATGCTGCTTCATTCACACATTAGGTCATGGCTATAAATAAATGCAACCACATGTCACAAAAATGTTGACAACTAGATGAATTCAACAGAACACGTGAATCAAAGGAGCAATCCAATGAAAAATGTTTCATGCGTTTATTGCAAAACTATATACAACATCAAATTAACAACAAATGCAACATTTCGCACACATTCGGTATGTTTTGCTAGAAATGGCAGCTTCAGCTGATAGAGGCTCATTTTATCAACTGTGCCCAGGTTCAAGACACGTGACCTTAGGTAAATGTCTTTAGTTACGTTTAAATAGAGTTTAGTTTAAAAATATAGAAATGCTTTTCTTAGAAATGGGATTTGGTTTTTTTTTTAAATGTGTTCACACATCTACAGTGCAACATTCTGTAAAATACTGACTGTCATTCTCAGAAGAGCTAAATTAAGTTCACCTCTCTAACAACTCGTTACACTCAAACCCCTTCCTGGTTGTTACCATTACATCCGACCACAGCAAACGATATTTATTAACCAATCACAGGATAGTTTGAGGTATGAAATGATAGATCCAGCCCGTTGCACTGATAAACATTACTTTTAGTGCTGTTTTAGAAACAGTGTGTAACGCATGATCCGAAGACGTACACATTCAAAATGCATGCACTGATTTGGTATCCCGGATAGCATCCGGATGTGGGCCACTTCAGGCAGTGATGCGGCACTGATGGCCTTCTTCTGGCCCTAGCAAAATGGATGTGAGCCTGAAGTGGCCCACATGTGTAATAGCAAATATGGCCCAAATATGCCAAATCAAATGTGGGCCTTTTTTGGCAAAGATGCAGTGCTCTGGGCAACATGTAATCTGGATGTGACCCTGAAGTGGCCCGTGTGGTAAATGGTGAACATGGCCCAAATATTACAAAACAAATATGGGCCACTTTTGGCAGATATGTGGCACATGCGGCATTGCTATGGCTTGGTTCTGGCCCTGATCTGGCAAACAGGAGCGGACCGCCCACGTGCCATCATTCCATGCAGTATGTGGGCCGGATGAAGCGTCGGGTGTGGGACGGGTCCGGGCCACAGCAATTTTGCTATCTGGGATGATCACTCTGACATGTCGATGGCATCTCGGTTAATTGCCAAGTAAAAATAACATTCTCCATGAAATGCTAAACCTATCACGGATCCACTTTTTTTTTTTTTTTGGCTTTTTCCCCCTTTTTCTCCCCAGTTGCACCCGGCCAATTGCCCCACTTTTCTGAGCGGTCCCAGTCGCTGCTCCACCTCCTCTGCCGATCCGGGGAGGGCTGCAGACTACATGTCTCCTCCGATACATGTGGAGTTGCCAGCCACTTCTTTTCACCTGACAGTGAGGAGTTTCACCAGGGGGACGTAGCGCGTGGGAGGATCACGCTATTCCCCCCAGTTCCCCACCCCCCCAAACAGGTGCCCCGACCGACCAGAGGAGGCACTAGTGTAGCGACTAGGACACATACTCGGATCCGGCTTCCCACTCGCAGGCACGGCCAATTGTGTCTGTAGGGATGCCTGACCAAACCAGAGGTAACACGGGGATTCGAACTGCCGATCCCTATATTGGTAGGCAACGGAATAGACCGCTACACTACCCAGACGCCCCTCACGGATCCATATTTACCTGCACAAGAGCACAGTGAGTGCTCCTCCCTGTCTACTGATGTATACCTATTCACATGATGCTGGCCAAATAACAAACTCACGGCCTAGCAGAGGTGTAAGGCTGATGAAAGACAAGAAACCAGCTTAATGAGAGTTGTTATCACAACAATTTGATGTGCAGTCAGATTCATGAAGTTACTGAGTGCTCAAAGGGTATGTGCCACGACTACGAATCTGAGGATTTGAAAATCTAAGGAAAGTCAGTGGCGGCATGTCTGTAAATCTATATATACGCTTGTGTTGTTGTTTTTGCTGTTGACTGCTTTCTGTGTTTGGTTTGGCTTTTCAGGCATTATCCATTTTTTATCTCAAACTAATTCCAAGAGACAAAACACATTCACACAGCATCATTGAATTACTGTATGACAGTTAATACAAACAGGGAATAAAAAAAAAAAAACAGGCAAAGCACAAATGAGATAATTAAGAGAAGGCACAACACTGAGTTGATGGTAATACAAAAGCTATCCATTATCTTTGCTCTTTAGGAGGAAGCAGTGGCACCCATTAAGCAATTCATTCGAGTCTAATTATAACACCACTTTCCAGAAAAGTCTTGAGGGTGAAATGAATGCCTGGGTTTATGATGCTGCAAGTATTTAACACTATCAGGAATTTGCCCTGCCACTGTATTAATCATTGGAAAAAAAAGATAATAACGTCATTTTCTCTCCTAAAGAAGTCTCTTTGTGACGTTGTCTCTCAGCAACCAAATTCGTCCGCCTTGTCCATAGTAGCATTGCTCAAATGTGAACATTTTTAAATTCAGAGTTTGGTACTATGTACCCCAGCGTCTTTGGGTAACAGTGAGTCAGTGCTCATATGGAAAATGCCCTTTGTTACCTGTAGTAAAAAGAATAACGAGAGGAGAAAGGGTAACGGTGTCCATAGTTTTCCATCGCCATGCTGCAGAACTTGCATCAGGGGGCGAGAGGAGGTCAGATACCTTCGGCGGTGCTCTCTGCAAATACAGCGCCAGTGATGATTGTCTCTGGATTATGACAGTCGAGCCGCAGTTTGTGCTGGAATTTACAATCATGCTGTTCGTTAAATCAGGTAGCCTAATATTTCTGTGTGGGGCTAATATATCTCGGCCAAGTAGCATACGGAGGAAATATACAGTGCATGATTTCACATTGTAAAGCTAAAGCAATAGTATCACTTATGCCACTGTTTTTGGTATTCTTTTTTGTCACTGAAATACCTACATATGACCCCCCCCCCCACTACCACCCTCCAACCAGTTCAGAGAGAAGCATCCCACCCTAGCTTTGCCGTGCTGTGCACAGCAATACAAATACAAGCCTGGGAAAAGGCAATGTGTGTATGACGTTATCCCACGGTTTGGGGAATGGACCTTGACCTACCCTCAAGTGAAAGGGGCCAATCTCATACCAAGTTGCGCCACACTTCCACGTCTGTCATAATTGCCAACAGATGTCTGGATGCTTTGTGCTGTAAAATATTTACCGCGGGTACCGACTAGCAGGTCAGAGTTCATCTCTCACGGTTATTCTGAGCCGCACTGCTGCAGCTCGACAGTAAACTTGTTGGGAGAGATTTAAGATTTACCAAAAGTAAATGGTCGACCTGAGGTGTGTTGGCTTCATTGTGTATGAAAGCTGGATGAAATGTGTAATTCATCAATGCCTGGATCCGAGCATGAACTAAATCCGGTGATATTTATGTCACAGGAATTTGATCGTCACGATGGTAACAGCTATTATAGTGAGTTTTTTCACTGGAAAAAAAAGTTGCTTTAAGAACTGCAGGTTCACCATGTCACTGGAACGTCTGTCTTGCTCGCTAAACATTTTCTGATGCTACGCTAGCTAGCGGCCGTGACACTGACGACACCTTGACTCATCTTGCAACGCTGTCACGCAAACTGTAAAAGCCCACAGAAGGAGGAGGGACATTGTTCACCTCTTGACCTGATGGGCCTGAGGAAAAGTGGACATATTGACTCCTCCCACATTCATTTTTCTAATGAAAAGTATGTAATTTAAAGGTATCAAATGGTGGGAGTACATCATAATAATAATAATTTTAAAAAAACTCTCCAAAAAAAAAAAGAAAAAAGAAGTACAGCTTCATCAGCCAGAAACACTGCTACATAGTATGAAGTAAATCTCCAACGGTTCCATTTGGGCCTATGAGAGATGAAATATAGTTGTGAGATCAGTGATGATGAAATGGACATGATCTGTATGTAATCATGCGCTGCACAAAAATGGAAGAGCAAGTAAAAAGAGTGCTCACCATAAATATTTTCATGTATGTTTTAAGTCCATTGAAATTCCACCTACAACAAACGAACCCAGAGAACAGTTGGGAATGATGCACCGTTTCAGAGTACATATGAAGAAGCATCCTTCAGATTGTACGCCATGTGAAATGGGCTTTTGTCACTCAAACAATAAGGTATTAAGAAACATTTTGCCCCCCCAAAGCGATCCTCTGTGTATTTAAGGATTTCCATCACATCCCATGCACGAGGTGAGTCTTTAGTAGCCTTTAACAATTACTCCATTGGTGACATCCGCAGAAACAGACGTGTCAACGTCTCACATCAATGCAATAAATCACCTGTGACGTAGTTAAACTTTTACAAACCCACCATCTCTGTTCATCCATTGATCCAGCTCATCCATCTCTAGCTCCAGGACCGAGGGGACATCTTCCTCAAACATCGGCCTTGAGGAAACAAAGTGACGTTACTATTCGGGTAAGGGAAAGCAGCAGGGCGCAGATACAGAAGGCGGACAAACAAGGGCCAAAATATGACAAATACTGTAAATCCCCTGTACAGGGAGCATGCGACGACTATTTATGTGCACGTGGGCTAACAAAGGAAAGAAAGAAAGAACAAAAAAGGACAGTAGGGTTTTTTTTGCTAACGTTACGTAGGCTGTACAGATTCTGAAAAGCTGACAAGGTCAGAGGAAACGTTATTGTGCTGATTTTGATCCCCGTGGCCTGGTGACGGGTTGTAAAACTTCAGCTGTATTATTGTGAACAGGCTGCAGATGGTACTGTGGTGCCTTTTGTCTGCTTCACAGGGACCATCTGGCTGTCAGGTAGTCAGTCACAGCCATCATTAACTAACTGCAAGTACTGACTGTCCAAAATAACAACAATAAACAAACAAACAGGCCATGAAGTTAGTCAGTGGGTATAAGCCCTTTCTGTCGTTTGCAGTAGTTTTCTGTTTTCACAGCAGTTTGCAATAAAGCACAGTGTGCGACGTCTCAGAGAAACAGGTCTCTGGGTGGCTTTTTACAGTAGACACACAGATGACTTGGGGAGTTCGGTCTACATGTAAAGCAGCCGACGTCATCACAGAATTTACTTCAGGCTCGCATCCATGTTGTCAGGGCCAGAGGAAGGCCACCAGGGCCGCATCGCTGCCTGAAGTGGCCCACATCCGGATGCTATCTGGGGCCCGTCTGAGACCAACTACATGAACAAACTCTAATTCAGCATTTACGCCAGGCAGTCTACTGCTGCACGACTAATCTAACCGCGATCGCGATGTCAAGTCTGCGCAATCACGTAACCGCAAAAGGCTGCGGTTTAATTAAGTAATGAATTGCGGGCCGCTCTGATGGCCGAGCGGAATAAACCGCCGTTCTTGCAACCCGCTCGTCACGTGGCTGGGGGGGGGGGTCGTATCCCAGACTCGCCGTAACCGGTCGCGGCCAGAGCGTCCACGGGGTAAGGCATTCATTAGGCCACCCTTACCCGAGGGATAGTGGGTGTAGATCGGTGTAGTGTTCGGGAATTCGTCGTTCTCCAGCGACCCCTCTGGCCCACCCGGGCGCCTGCAGCCAAGCAACGGAAAGCATACTCCCTACGCCTCCTTCGCGGCCTGAGAGTAACGCAACCCATGCGAGGCTTCGGCGTGTAAAATGGCGAGAGCAGCCGACATGAGTCTGAAGGAAGCTGGTGTTACGGCTATCTCCTTCCTGTGGAAACGCGAGCCAGGGGAGTTATTCGACAAAAGTTCCGGCCGTATGCCATTGGGTTAATTGGGTGGGATAAGGGGGAAAACTAGTGTAAACTACTAATAAGACACGTTAGCCTATAGTTAACGGGTCTGACCCTTTAGCCGAGCGGTTAGTGACGTCGCCTTGTGGTGCAGTACACCTCGTATCGAATCCCGCACCGGGCAAGAAAATAACCGGTTTCATTGGTGGCAGCGGTGGGATCCGGAAGTGTGCAGATCCTCAAAAGTCTCTTCGGAGCGCGGAAAGACAAAGTCTGCATATCTACGCCCATAATTAAGAACTGACCAATCAGTCTCTGCTTCGGCAGTGACGTAGGTGCGGTCTACGGTCACATGACTGTCCGGCCTGCCGTGTGCAGGGCGGAGCGAAGGAAAAAATGGATACCGATGACGACGAGAGGTAAACGCCGACGAACTGGTGGCAAAAAAAAAACAAAAACGCGACTTCTGTTACATGGCGATATTTTAGATTCAAGCTCAGCGTAAAACATAATCGCGATATTGTCCACAATAATCGCAATGGGCCCTTTTCACCAACTCGCGCAGCACTACCAGGTGCTATATTGTAACGTGCATGGATAAGAAGACACGCTGGCCGCTAGCCGGCGGGTCTGAGCCATTAGTCTAGCGGTTAACGATGTCTCCTGCGGCGCGGGCGATACGGGTTCGCGCCGCGGCAGTTACCGTGGTTGCGTTGTCCCCCGAATTTCCTACAACATTTTGTTATTCGGTTGTAGTTATCTTACGCCACTGTTGTGTGGCCAGTCAGCAGACAGATATGTGTGCGATTGTGATATTCACTTGGGAAGCAAAGCCGGAGGATGATGTATGGCATGGTTTTTCAGCCTGAAAAACGCCCATTTGGGGCTGGAGGGCGAGATGGGAGGAGGAGGAGGAGGCGCGCCTCTAAAACTGGAAGCGTCGCTCCCTTTAGGGTTTAATTACTCTTAAAGTGTGATTTGGAGCTAAGGTCATCTTTTTTTTTTGACCCCCCCCTTTTTTTCCTCCCCAATTGTATCCGGCCAATTACCCCACTCTTCCGAGCCGCCCCGGTCTCTGCTCTACCCCCTCTTCCGCTGCAGACTACCTACTCCAATACATGAGGAGGTGTCATGTCAGGTCCAATACATGAGGAGGTGTCATGTCACTTCGTGAAAAGAAGCCAGACGCACCTGACTGAGGAGTTTCGCCAGGGGGACGTGGTGCGTGGGAGGCTTACACTGCCCCCCCCCCGAAACAGGCGCCGCGACCGACCAGAGGAGGCGCTAGTGAAGCGACCAGGATACATACGCACATCCGGCTTCCCACCTGCAGACGCCTTGTTTTTTTTCCGAACCGCATTCCGGGAACTCTGCCTCTGATTGGCTAGCACTCGTTGCCTCCGTTGATTAGGCTGGTTAAGGATAGGGTTAGGGTGGGGTTAGGGTGGGGTTAGGGATAGGGTTAGCCAATCAGAGATAGAGTAGGGGGCGGGTCTTCCCGGGATCCAGGTGGGAAAAATAATAACGCCCCGCAGAGACGACCCATTGGGTTTGTAGGGACGCCGACCAAGCCGGAGGTAACTCGGGGATTTGAACCGCCGATCTCCGTGTTGGTAGGCAAAGCAATAGACCGCTACGCTACCCGGACGTCCACTCCACCCCCCCCCCACAAGTCATTATTCAATTAGCTGATTCAGCATCAGCCAGCATGCCCTTAAATCAGCAACAGAGTCCAAGTTAACTGATCTAGTGCTTACATTGGTACCCTTTCAGTGCTGCCGTCATCCAAATATGGGTCTTTTTGTCTTGCATCTACAAAGGGGGGGAAAATGGTATACGTTCATTCATTCTTTCCAACACCTTACATAATCACACATATCAGTTATCAAACATTTGCCCAAGCCATAAAAAAACCATATCGTAGGGATTTTAAAGTCAGGCTTTCATCAGTTTTGCCCATTGTGATGAGAGGCCTTCCCGTCATGACGGACGTACCAGCATCGCTCAGCTTTCGGTTCCACCTACGGCTGATTATGATACCGCCTACGACCATTGCGATGATCACAACCACCAGCACAACAGGGACCAGAACGATGATGGGGTTCAAACTCTCCTCCTCTGGTGTGGAGTCTGGGTCTTCGGGAAATGTCATTGTTGGATCTGCAAGATAACCAACCAGAGCGAAGCAGCCAGTTACTCTCGGTCCAGTCGTTGACAAGGCAGAAGTCCTTTTCGTTGTGCCCCTGTCTTCGGGGTGTCTGTACTATATCGTGCAAATATGGATTCAAAAATGATTTGCAGCAAAAACAATCTGCTTTTATCTTTTCGGCTAGCCAGATTATTACTACTGCGTTAAAGTAGAAAACAATAGCGTTATTCAAACATAAGATGAACACCGTGGAGTTACATTAGGCCACCGTGACATACCCGGCCCTTCGACGACAAGTGGAGTCTCCTCTGCGGAGCCATGATCTTCAGTATTATCTTCAAATGAAATTAATAGATTAGACTCATTAGATGCTTTAAGGAAAAACTAATTAACTTGATTTAAAAAAAAACTTATTTTGTGGCAAGGTTATAAAAAGTGAACAAGGCCACGGGTACTTTCACGCTACACGTCGTGTGGCCTGTACCTCAGTGCCCCCACCACAAAAGCTGAGTAATGTGACAAAATGTGGAGATATTAAACATGCATCCTCTCAACGTGGAATTGGCTGACTCCAAAAACAGCATTGTGCAGTATATCTGCCAGTGTGAGCTCAGCAGGACATACAGCGGTACCTTGTGTGGTGAAAGCGTAAGGTGTCGAAGTGGCATCACTAGTAGTAGGACGTGCTACGGGTACAGAAAGAAATATTGTTAGGCCAGATCGTGAGCACAAGACTCATCACTGGGTCCCACAGTAACAAATCATGCACCAGTCGCTTCTCATCATACTGGCTGGGGGTGGGAAAAAAAGAGGTTTACTAAGATAGTAAATCTTACCTGAGAAAAACGGTTCACCATCAGTTAGCGATTCCCAATCGGTTGGCTCCTCATCCACCGCTTCAGCGTAATCCTCAGACTGGCACAACACTGCAATTCAACAATCTTTTCAATTTAATGTCAAGCAACAGGTCTCTCTCTCTCTCTCTCTCTCTCTCTCTCTCTCTCTCTCTCTCTCTCTCTCTCTCTCTCTCTCTCTCTCTCTCTCTCTCTCTCTCTCTCTCTCTCTCTCTCTCTCTCTCTCTCTCTCTGTCTGTCTGTCTGTCTGTCTCTTGCTCTCTCTCTCTCTTTCTCCAAGAAGTGACTTATAAACTCGTTAAATGTTATACAAATGAAGGAAAAGTGCCGCTCGTCCGGGCCTATAGGATGCCAGCTTCTCAACGAAGCGTCCAAGTGGGGAAAAAGCAAACACGAATACTGTCTCAACGACGAAGAGCAAACGGCTCAGTGTCAGGCCAAACACGAGGTTTGATTTGCGTACATATCATTTTAATTATCCTTGCTAAAACCAAGTTTTGTCAAATCAAATAAATAAATGAATAAATAGCCTTTTTATATTGGCTAGTACATTGTGCATTGAGATTCTTAGCAAATCGTCCAATGTTTTCACTGCTACTGCTGTGTCATATGAGAATAAAATGAATTGCAAATGAAAGTAAATGCATCCAATTCATTATTTTGCTAACTAATAAGGGACTATCAAGTTCAGGTAACCTATGAGTTGTTGCTACTTTTATAACTGGGCAACTATTTCCACCACTCAGTCTCAACAGCATTGTAAAATGGCCAGAAGCAGTTGTAGTACAAGTGTAACCTTAACAAAACTCTATTCAAAAAGAAAGATTCGTTTACATGTGTCAAAGGAAATTTAGTTTCAAAACTTAACTCAGCTTCGGCAAACCCTCAGCTGAAGAGAGCCATAAGCATACAGGAAAACGTTTCTCAAGAGTGTTTAGGTTTTGTAAGCTACACAAAGCCCCGCTACAAACACAACATCAGCAGCAATGTAGGTTGTCGTAAAGTCACCGGTCATCGCTCGCGACTTATTAGCCATCGTTACTCCAAATACTCAAACAAAAGCTCAGATTTCAAGTCATCAAGTCAAAGGAACAGAGTGAAACCCATGAGGTACACGTCAAGAAGAGACACGAGGAAGTTCAGAGTCAGCTCAGATTTTTTTTTTTTGAATCGGTGGGTAGAAAAAAAACACAAAAAAAACCAGTCCCTCCATCCTTACCTGTCCTGGAAACACTGGCCAATAGCACCACAAACAGCAGAGGGGTCATTTCCCAGAGATATCCCTTCATATTACAGGGCATGAAGGCAGACATACTGCCATTGTGTGCCTGCTTCCTTTTTTACTGTCACGGCATCATACTTCCTGATTTGCCTTTGACTCACCTACACACACACACACACTCAAGAAAAAAGAAGAAAAAAAAGAAGAAAAAAAAAAACACCACACGACGCATGCACACACACACACACACACACACACACCCAAAGATTCCACTAAATGACTCTCTCAGATGTGATGCAATCAATGTGTGCTTGTAGCCACAAGCCTGACAGCCTCCCAGCCTCTTCAGAATCACATTCCTCCTGGTCAGGTATGCAGTCCAACAGAGTGTGAGAAAACCTGAGCAAACTTAGCGAATGGGAAAGCATTTGCCAGAGCTCAGTCCCAGCGAGAACACTATCTGTTTAGAAATCTTTTTTTTTCTTTTTTTTTTTTTTAATGAGAATCTGGTGACCTTACCATAGCTGTAACTAACAGTACTCCGAGACTGTGTGGTGCCCTGACATGGATTTATTCCACATATAACAAGTTAGCCTTTCTGCTAATATAATGAAGGAAGGAAGCATCTTTAGTTATATTCTCACTATTGCCGCCTTCTGTAGTCTGTGGCTGCAGGCCCTCTGCAAAAAGGTTCTGCAACACCCAACAGTCATAATTCCTGCCAAGTACAGCCATTGCGGCAGGTTTCAACATGTTGTCAGTCATGAATCATGTTTCCCTGACCTGTAGTTCCATGTAAAATCATCTCACAGCCTTTAAACGTATCCAAGTGTGATATGGTGAGGGCTAGGCCAAATTAGTGTGGTTTACCTACAGGTGAAAAGTTACACCCCCAATGTACCAGTTAATTTGAATGACAAATACCAGAAAAGTCTTCAGAAAGGAAGTTGGTGATCACAACTTTTAAGCAAGGTTCTGAAAGTAAGAGCGACCAAAAACACTGTAGTTTTTCAACTTTTTGCCTAGTTTTTTCCTCATCTCCGCTCAGCAAATCAATGCTGCCATGCTATCCTTATATCTCATCGTCACTGTCGTTTTAACATCCAGATTACAAGAGCCTACATAGGACCTTAACAACAAAGTCACTTTCTATCCAAATAATTCTTAGATTATAGAGCTAAATCTGTGAGCTGTCTGCCCTTTTCTGTTCCAGCTGGAGTATTGAACAATATTTCTGGAAAAAACATGTCTTTAACTAAACAACCTAACTCAGTAGGCTAGATAGACTGTAGCCTCCCCAATAGCCAAAAGCCATATTTCACAAAAATCAGTTTGAATGTTAATGCGACCATTGTTTTGTTTTTTTTTTACTTATGTTTAACTCAGTTATCAATAGAATATATGATTCTATGTATAGTGGAGAAAATCTTATTTTGGAATTAAACTCCTTCGTTCATATTGGTTCAAGATATATTATAATTGCACTAATGATGTAGATTAAATAATTAGATAAGATCAGTCTATTTCTGTCTAAAGTTAAACAGGATCTGTAGTGTTTTGTACACTTCTTCACTTCTTATATGATTGATTTTATATATATATTTTTTTTTTTTAAACAATAGTTCTGGCACAGCTGTGTGCCAGAATTATTGTGGGAGGAAACCCACGCAGAGAACATGCAAACCACACAGAGGACGACCCGGGATGACCCCCAAAGTTGGACTACCCCGGGGCTCGAACCCAGGACCTTCTTGCTGTGAGGCGACCGCGCTAACCACTGCATCACCCAATACTATAGATAGATAGATAGATAGATAGATAGATAGATAGATAGATAGATAGATAGATAGATAGATAGATAGATAGATAGATAGATAGATAGATAGATAGATAGATAGATAGATAGATAGATAGATAGATAGATAGATAGATAGATAGATAGATAGAATTACAGGCCTATGCATGCAAAAGTTGGTTTTCCTGACTGAACTTTCACTAAAGCTCCATTCCCTGCAGGACTGCCTCGGAGTCCCGCCTCTTTCCTTTCAATGTGCACCATAAAAACAACCAGGATAGACTGTACAAACACAATTGTTTCGTTTGCCGGATCGGTTTTCACACAGGAATTTGAACTAACATCTTATTTACAGTGAAACAACAAACACAAAATCTAAGAAACGTTTGGGCGCTACAGTGGTTAGCGCTGTCGCCTCACAGCAAGAAGGTCATGGTTTCGAACCCTGGGGTTGTCCAACCCTCGGGGTCATCCCAGGTCGTCCTCTGTGTGGAGTTTGCATGTTCTCCCCATGTCTGCGTGGGTTTTCCCCGGCTGCTCCGGTTTCCCCCACCATCAAAAAGACATGCATGTCAGGGTTAATACTGCTGTCTGTGCCCCTGACCGAGGCATGGCAAGACGAGCTGGAGTTGGTCCCCGGGCGCTGCACGGCGGCTGCCCGCTGCTCCTAGCTGCACGGCTAGCACGGGCTAAATGCAGAGCCTAATTTCCCCACAGGGATCACTCAAGTATCTCAGAGATGCGCTTGCCAGCACGCAAACTTTTCACCTTAGTCCCACACAAGTACAGAGAATCACACATATCAGTTATCATACAGCGATAAAGCAAGGACACTGCAGAACCTAGGCGCACGGCGGAAGCCGGAACTACTCACAACACCCTCAACGGTGTCGGACGTAGTTGGACGACGGACCGGCGTAGTTCCGCTGAAATTAACAACAACGGAGTACACGTGCGTTCAGAGCGCTATCAGTGTTGAAATGGTAAAGTAAAAAATATGACAGCTTATTATTGTTATTATTATTAGTAGTATTCGTTGCAAAAGTGCAGTAGACGAACATAACACATCTTCATATATTTCAGCCAAAGGCACAGAAAAGAAAGGCTCCGGAGAAGGTCGTCCATCCGTACAGTCGGAAAGCGGCCTACCTCGCCCGAGAGGAGATCCGACTGGGGAAAAAAGCCAGGTGAGGGGCCATCTCCAGCTAATCTGCTCATATAGGCCCGATGGTCGTCGCAACATGCTCAGTTATTATCAGTGTTGCGTCAAATAAATTTACTGCACATTGCGAAACGTAACTATTCTGTAATAAAGCGAACTTAAGTACCGAAAGGCAGCAGGAGTTGGTAGGGGGACAAATCTGATGGTAAACCATGTAACTAGTACACAAGTTACGTTCAGTCGCATTAAACGTGTAGAGAGATACACATATTTGAAACTGATTCTAAGAGCTGGCTTCTCGGGAAATTTGAATTGTTTATTTTATAACTCAAATGAAACCCATCCCCTGACACGTCTGTCCCGAAATGAGCAAATGTAGTCGCTATCTCAACTTCCCGTCGACACTTGTACACTCAACCAGATAACGTATCGATCATTATTGTTAGGCGACTGACACGGACTGAATTCACAACACGGTTAATGCACAAATCCAAAAACCGAATCTGCTTCACACCATTACACAGAGGATTTACTGTCATACATGTTTCGTGTGTAGAAGAGCAATGGTCAGAAAAGTAATAGAAAAAAGAAATGCAGTGCTGACCATGTTTTATGGGGACGACATTGCATTGTATTACCCATACAAGATGGCTTAAAGGAATTCTCTACTAAAAACATACCTTTTTTTTAATTTACCACAATGCACTGCCAACTATCCACCAAGCTATCTTCTGATGCTTACCGTTTCAGTCCACAGTGGTAGCACTACAGGCTCAGGCCGGTTGTTATGCAAACCAATAATTTGTCTGATGTTGCAGGCAAAAGAATGAGAAAGCTTCACGTCTTAACATCATTGGTGAGTTGGTTTTATCTCTTGTTTCCCAAATTTGCCTTACATCTTTGACATTAACTGGCTTGTTGATATGAGGGTACTTCCCATTAAAGTCTCTCTTGCCCTTTGTGTATGTTTGCGTGTAGGTGAGAAGCTGTTATGGTTCCAGGGGCAGTTGGATCCAACAAAGACAGCATACACTCAAAAAGATGCATGTGACATCATTGAAAGGTGATGAACAAATTCTTAGTTTTGTGATGCTCTTTTTTTTTCTTTTTTTTTACATTATCATTACTTGTGTAGTTTTACTTCATTTTAAGACATACAATTTCAAGTTTCAATTTTCTTAACAGTTTCTTTTCACGTTAAATTTGTGGCCAATGCAAATAAATCTTATTTTGACAGCATTCTAAATGTCTGGTCCATTTATCTAAAGTTTTGGCTCATGTTCGGAGTAGGAAAGAATGGCAGCCAACAGATAGCCACATGTTTGCATTTTCACCTCATAAAGTGATACAGGGAATGTTAATTGAACATTGGTTTAAAAGAAGACAACTGTCTTCATCTGCCCAGGTAGGAAAATCACAGAAAGTTGAGTCGGTTCATTTGGACACATCATTTATTGAGAGAAACATTTCATCACTCATCTGGTGTGATGAGTGATGAAATGTCTTGATCGTTTTCCCACATTAGTGAATAATCATGCTTAAGAATTAAAATGCTAATTGAAGCTCAAAAATATATCCGTGTTCCTTACTTTCCATTGCTTGCCTGTTTAAGACAATAGCTAAATTACAATTATCCCAGTTACGAATGATTTTGCAATTACCCACACTAGTTGGTATTATTTGACAGAACTTCCCCAGTAGAAGAATGTTACACAAGATTTTACATCTTCAGCATAACAGCCAAATGCAAAAAAAGCAGAGTAGTTCAAAGAGAAAGTAGGAAGTTGTAGTCACTGTAGCAAATTGATTATGCCAACTATCATGTAAAAGACCTTTTCGAACAGATACTACATTATTAGTAATTTAACTCCAGGTTTGTGGTTTATAATATGGTAGTGAAGAATTTACTGACATAATAGCACTTGAATCTGTTTCATTTTGAATGGATTTCTGGGACTTGCTTAAACACTGTTGCAAACACCGTTCCACATATCAAGAAAAATGGATTTCATGCCCTTTCTGAAATGTTCCCGATTGATTTTATTCTGCTGACAATTTTCAGTGTTTTGGATTTCCTAAATAGCAAACATTGAAAATTTCCCCTAAATTTAAGAATCACATTGTGTAACACATTGAAATATTGTAAAATGTTTAGAACTTTCATGTGTGTGTGTGTCCAGGTACCTTAAAAGATTTGATTGTGAGCTGGAGCAAATTGAGTTGGTGAATGGAATCAAGGGTCGGCAAGGTCGTCTCCATGCTGCGAGAGAGACTGTCATACAACAGACCATAGAGCGAGAGCGGGCACAGTATGAAGGCAGTGGGATTGGTGAGTTTCTCGCTCACTCAACATACCAGTGTAAAATTAAGCCATGATACTCTGTTTGATTTTTATTTCCTCTTTACAGAGATCCCAGATATCATCAATTCAAAGAATCTCAAGACGTTCAGGTTAGTTGACAGGATCTATATGTCCCAGGTTCAGCCAGAATCTTGATATCACAATGCGTCAATGCACAATGTAGTGAACATTCAGTGATTATCTAGCTTGAAAGTATTGAGCTAGAATGTGACTGTTTAAAGAAGGAAACAAAGAATAAGAAGCTGATATGGTTTTTGACAGTATTTTCCTCTGATTTCTGGTGTCCTCATGATAGTTCCTCCAAAAATTAATTTAGAAAGATCGAAAAGTATAATTTTTAAATAAAAAATGTAAGACGGAGTGACAAGAAGAGAGAGAGAAAAAGTTTCCTTTAAAATGCCTGGACATATTGGAACTTAATCACAGAAAGTTGAATCAGTTCATCTGGACACAGTGTTTATTGAGAGAAACATTTCATCACTCATCTTAGTGACCTCTTCAGTCTTAACTGACTGCAGGTATGCCCACCCTTATAAACAATACAGTGGCATAACGACTGAAAACGACGATCGGTTTCATATGCAATTACCGTGACCATTAACTAGAGTTTCAATGGCAATGTGTACTATTCACAGTGGATTGGGGAATGGTTGCAATCACAGCATTGTAAGATGGCGACTGATGTACCCTTAGTCCCCCCTCGGTTCAGAGATGGTCATTCCCTCTTCACATAGATGGCCTCTTTGAATCGCCATTCAAACCAAGGATGTGCACATCCTCATCCTTGAAAGAGTGGCCACTGGCCTGTAGATAGGTGTAGACTGTGGTGTCCTGGCCTGATGCGTTAGCTCCTCTGTGTTGTGCCATCCTCTTGGCCAGTCTCTGTTTAGTTTCCCTGATGTACAAGTCATGGCAGTCCTCCTGGCCCTTACCAGCGTACACTTTATTCGGGGGTACACGTAACTTTTTTGGTCTGGTTCTCAAGGGAGCACCTGCAGATGTTGCTTGTTGCTCGGTCTATGGTTATCCTACAAGCTGTCATCATCACTACCCTCCTGACTGCTCTCATCACTGTCTTCCTCTCTTTCAAACATGGCAGATGAAGATATAGGCCTACTTCTTTCTCCCTAGTTGAGTCTGCGATTAGCTGTCTGCATCCATAAGTCAACAGCTGGCTTCGGATCACAAGTCTCTGTTGTCATCTTAGACAAGTGGATGTGCATCAGGGATGAGAGGCGAGAGTCTGATAGGCGGGGTCCGTACTTGTTTTTTATTATGTTGAGACATGAAAATCCCCTCTCACATGCAGCACTGCTCAAGGGCAGTGTAAGGGACAACAGAAGGACTTTATGAATGTTGGAGTAACTATCTGGATTACTTATCTTCACTGTGTTGACCAAGTCATACACAGAGGAGGCTGCCAAACGTTTTCCTGCTTGCTTTAAACGCATCCATTCTCTTACAGTGGAGTCTCTGTCAACAGACAAGCTGGCCTCATATTTCTGGAGGAAGTTAGTAAGTGTTATGTTGCCAAAACTGTGGCGGTCTTGCATTTCTTGAGGCCAAGTTGAATGATCAAAAATTAAAAATGGATCACATGATTAAGGGATTCATATCTGCTTTCAAACTCTTGAATTAGATCTCGCAATACATCAGCCTTGTCCCTGTCAGCATCAGCATTAAAACAGTCTCTTTCCTGTACTTTCCTTCACTGCCAACCAATAGTGTCAGCTGTCCAGCAGCTACCATGAGCTCATCTTTGCATTCACCAATAGCCAATTTACCTTGCTGGAACCTGAGGGAGGTGAACTATAAAACGTTTCCAGTGTCAAGCATGTTGGCCAGGAAACACTGAAAACGCTCTGTGCAGATATGTTTTAGGTCACTCGCATCACTTGTAGCCACTTGAATTTGAATGGCAGGTAATAGCCTCCATATTTTCAACAGTCTCTTGCCTCCATGCAGACCATCTGATGTTGTGAAACTTTCCTAGTTTCACAAAGGCAATGCCATTCTCAGCACATACATTCTTTAGTTGTTCTGTTCTTTTGCGCCCCCTCTCTAAATAAAAGCTCAGCAACTTAAATTAAATGTCTCACAGTATGGTACCACGCGATCAGCTGACTTTGTGCAGTTCTCGAGGGTGTGGGCAGTACACAGACTATGCACAAGGGAATCCCTGATCGCCACTATCTGACACAATTTGGGAACGACCCCATTGTAAACTCCCAACGTTGACTGCTGCTCCGTCTTTACACACCGAGACCAACTTCGTCTTCTACTGATCCCCTAAACCACAAGTATGGAAGAGCTGCTGTGGTCCGTTCACTGTGTCCTGTGCCGCTCGGTTCACACCCAAACTAATTAATCCAAGGAAATCTGAGGTAAACTGTCCGTAGCTAGACACTGCTCCACTTGTGTTGTGTCATTGATCCATCAAAGAGCACGCCCCAAAATTCAGCTGCCTTCAGTTTTCCACTCAGTTCTAAACTGACTTCTCGTGAATGATGTGCACTCCCGAGTCCCGACATGAACTCCAAGCCTCTTGAAAAGCGCAACATCCTCCTCATAGGAACGTATCGGGCGTGCATGTTTCGCTTTGTGAAAGGCCAGCAGAAAAGTATTACACATGGTTGACACTGTTCTTCATTCAGTTTGTCCTGCAACGTGGCAAGAGGGAGGGCGAGTGGATTTCGGATCCTGGATCTGATCCTGGCTGCACCCGTTATCAATAGTTTGCACTATGTTCATGTGCTCTTTGCTCTTCTCGTGCTTTTCAAAAGCTGGACTTGAATTTTTTGTCCCAGTGTAAAAGGCGCTGCTTTTATCCGCGAGATTGGGATTTTCATGGCATATTTTGCACCACATCTCTGTGCGGTCCTCATCTGTTTGGAGCCAGGCTACTCCCTGCAGCCACTTTTCAGCGAATACACGTTTTTTTATGTACAAGTTCAGTCTGGCATTTCTTTGGAGGTGGTGCAACACCAAAGTAATTACTTAATGTAGCTTGCTTCTGGGACATTTTGATGAATGGACGAAAATCCTAAAACCAGAGAAAAATGTAACGTTAAGCTAGTTGTAATGTACGCTAACTATTTGCTGGAGCTCAAGGTTTAACAGTTAACCTTGCCAACTTGGAAAAAACTACACCCACTTAATCAAGAACGAAGGCTAAAAGTTGCTTGATTAACAACTGATTATTCAATTTGACACATTTGTCATAATAACTTTCTTACCAGTGATATATGGAGAAAATCCTGTTGTTTCAGTAAGTAACTGTGTCCCAAAAATGTTGGTACGCGAAAGCGCCTCTTTTCGTATCATCTGCTGCGCATCATTCATTTTGACCGCGCATGTGCACCAGTGTTGTGCACCTCTGACTAGATCACTCTGTTTATGCCAGGGGACCCGATCCTTGGGGTGGACCGCTTTCTGGCACAGCGTGTTTCGGGATTTGAAAGCAACTGAGACACGGTGTTTGGAAAATAAAGCGTTTCAGCTGTTCCGAAACTCCCGCCACATACGGAGTCACCACTGGTTCACGCTTAGGCGGCTGTCGTCCTTCTCCTGTCTTCGATTGGCTGGTGCAGCGTTCGGGCGTCTTCCTGGCTTTGACAAACGCCCCGTTAGGATAACCACACTTAACCAGGGCCTGTTTAATGTGATCGGTCGTTGTGCCACTGTGTTAAGGGTGGGGATGCCTGCAGTCAGCTGAGACGGAAGAGGTCACTTAGATGATGATGAAACGTTTCTCTCAATAAACGTTGTGTCCAGATTCACCTTTCTGTGATTTCCTTACCTGGATTATTGAGCACGCATAAAGACACTGGAACTTAGTCATTGTTAATGGTTGACCCGGTGGATATAAATTGTATTGCCTTGCTTCATGACGACATATGTGTCTAACATGGACACCATTTGATTTGTTCGACAGAGAATGGACCGGCGATCTGAAGAAGCTTCCCAATATTAAAATGCGAAAGGTGTCACACAAAAAGGGATTGGACACAAAGACAGAAGTTGAAGATAAAAATGAGTCAGCAGAGGACGACGACCAAGAGGCAGACGCGGCACTGACATCAGACTCCAGTTGAAACCAATGGCCTGATGCTAAAGCATGGGGTCAGCCATCCCACTTGGGGACAAAGTAAAACCAGCAGCCTGTAGAACTGTTTCATATGTGGAACTGAACGACAATGGACCGCTCCAAGAGCTGTTTTTATCGACCCCCCCCCCCCAAAAAACCACAGCGTGTCCATGGCATGCTTCCCAGCAGGTGTAGCGATTCGTTGGAAAGATGAATTCTCTTCGGGGCTTTGGTCGGCACATGGTTTGCTTTTGTGAGCCGACTGCTGCTCGTCCAACACCGTCCCGATGTTGGCAACACGACACAAACTTCAGGGACAACTGTAAATAAAACAGTCTGGTTCCCCGATTGTCTCATGCCTTATCGCACAATAACTTGACACAAGTATACGGAGGGGGTCTACATCCAGCATTTATTACATTGTGTCATGTGACGTACTAGTTTCAGTCACAAAAAGGAATAGAAAAATGATAATGAATAACATTGAAACCTCAATAAAACAACATTTTTTGAAGTGATAAATTGGTAAAATGCAACCAAATTAAAGACATAGAAAAGAGGACAAGTGTAAACAACTGTCTCCACCAGCACACCTCGTGATAATCACTGACACAGTGCCAATTCAAATCAAGATCAATGCTTAAAGCACTGAGGACAAGAATGTCCTAAATAAATAAATAAATAGCTGAGAGAACCGGGCCGTGTGATGCTGCATACGCTAATGTTACGTGTAACAGGGCCTCTTGCATTTCTGTTAATATGATTGTCCCCAAGATGATAAATTAGTTCTTCGACTTTTTTTTTTTTAACACATTTTATAAATGTGTGAGACTGGGCTACCAAGATGTCTGTAATAACCACTGCTCTAATCAGTTTATGACTTTTACATCTCGCTGCGTCTTACTCTGGTGTGTAAAACGCTGACTGTCTAGGAAGAGAGCAAGTATTAACATCTATTGGGTGTAAAACACCTCGGACCCGCAGCAGTGCAGCCCCCCGCCCCCCTCCAAAAGCACACAGGAATACATTATTCCGTTACCGCAAAACAAGTCCATCGCCGACTATGCAGTCCCTCTCTCGTCGCTTACTTCTCTCATCCCCTCTTTAACCTCTTCTTGACCGCTGCCCTGCCTCGTTTATTAGCGGCCCTCTCATCACTGCAGGGCCGGGTTATTTAAAACCCATCTCGTGTCTCACATGATCAAGTAAACGCATGTGGAGATGAGAAGATGGACACACAATATACAAACACTATCAAAACACTTGGTTCGAGTCATAATCGACACCCTATTCCCACCGGCTTCTGACCAGAAGGTTTGCATTATTCGAGGACGGCGTTGAACAGGGCGCGGTTTAGGGCTGCGGCGCTCTCACACGGGGTTTTGCAGGGGCGCTACAGCAGCCTCCACCGATAGGTCAGAATCCGTCTCCATCTCTGGAGCGGGGACGGAGGTCGACCGAATCGGTACTTCCACACTTTCGTGTTTTCCGTTGGCCAACGTGGCGGCCGGGGCCGGGCAGAGAGACGACGGGCCTTTTTCGGGGCAGTTCTGCACGGTGATGATGCGGTTGAAGGCTTTGAGGCGGCGCCAAAGCTGCAGGTAGACTTTACACTGGATGTACATAAAGATGAGGCCGCCCGTGAAGCCTATAGCCACCACTATCAGCTTGGTCCAGAATGGCCACTCCAAAATTCCTATGGACACACACACACGGGATGCAAACGTGCACGTGCACACAGGTTACATGTCATCTTTCAAGAAATGACAAAGATCGTGATGTCTGGTGTGTACACTGGTACCTGGGCTGTGCTTACCCTCTGACGTATAGTACTTCAGAAGAGAAACTCGCCACAATTCGTCTGAAATCAAAAGCGTTGTTCCTCTTTATTTCTATGGTCTGAACAGTTGTTGTCTATGCTATTAGGTACATTACAAAATTCTGTTGTCACCTTCCTAACACACTGCTTATAGGTCTTTGGCACTAGACTAGGTCCTACGCCAGAAGGTACTGTACACTACATGGAGGAACAAAACAACACAATTTGAACGTAACAAGGCAAAACACTCGACATTACAGCACAATACGCCAAGCCACAGAAGCAATTCAAAATCAGAGCAATATGTCAGTGAAAGCAGCTTCTACCTGGACAGTAAATTCTGAGTGGTGAGGGTCTAGTCAGGCTAAAATAAATCTTACAAATGACAAATTGCAGGAAACGAACAAATCAAGCATGTAAGCCATGTGTGTATGCAGACACATGTACCATGCTCCTGATGCGCCCCTTGTGCACTTTTTGCACTGGATAAACTTCCATACGTTTTACCAAAGGAGAATTTCTTTTTAATATGCTTTCACGTTAAGTCTGTTTAAACCGGAAATGCTGCAGATTATCTTGAAATTCACAAAACCGGAGCAGGACGGAAATGTGGTTAATTCGGCGAGAAAGGATGTAGTATAGTATCTGCAACTCTTCTGTCCAAAGTTTCCCGGGAGGCTAAATTACGAAACGAGCCGATTTCCTCGTCAAATACGAAGTCAAAAATCGGGCACTGCTTTTTGGCGGCATCGTTGAGCAAAGGGGTAAGATCCACTACCTCCAAGTGTTTCGCTATTGATTAAAATCAGCAAAGAAAACGTGACGGGGAAAGTGGGAGGATACTGACCGTTTCTACCGAGTCTGATCTCCTCGGCAGTCCTCTTGATGAGAACGTAGACCGACCACATCACACATCCTATCGCTATCAGGTGAAACAACACTGAGCAGAGGATCTTCCTCCTCTCACTCTTTGACATCTGTAGCTTTTCCCACTGGAAGAGAGAGACGGAGGTATGGGGGGGGGGGGTGACAAGAGAAACACCAGTTGAGGGGACAGACTTATGAGCATTGCCATTTTACCTGCTCATCTTGTTAGCGAGGGTGGGTGTCTGCGGCGCTTTGTGCATATGGGCGGTTGTGTACCTTGCTTAAAGGTTTCAGCTGTGTCTCCATTATGAAGTCGAATTTGCAGAGCTCACAACACCGGGTGTCGGACGACTTGATCCACTGGTTGAGACAGGCCTCGTGGACGAATCGTAGGCTCCCTGTACACCGACACGGGGTGATCAGCGGGCACTCCTCGTCCCCTTCACAGTGGCAGATCCTAATCACACACACACACACACACACACACACACACACACACACATGATGTAAACATCCAGCATGAAATGTTAAATATATGGAAGGATGATGTCAATGTTCTCTCTCTCTCTCTCTCTCTCACACACACACACACACTGACCTGCAGACCTCCAGCTCAGAGTCGTCAGAGCAGGGCTGAGCTATGCCACCATTAACACCGCAGTGCTTTCGTGGCGTGGGCACGGCCATGTCCCCACCCCCCGACCCTTTTTCCTGGTAGCGCTTGGTGATAAGCTCCTCCCCCTCCTCGTCCAACAAGGAACTGCCCCCCGGGCTGTGTGACTTGTAGCCGCCAAATCTCGTCTCGGCCTTTTCTCTGCCACGCGCCTCTCTCTTCACCGCGACCCCGCCGCTGTGCCGCTTCTTCAGGCCCTCTCCGTTCTCCAGCAGCGCCTGGCCCTCCTTCCCTTCATCCGAGCCCACTGACTGGAGCTCCATGGCTTCTCCTTTGTCTCCCGCCGCCCTGACCCCACTGACCCTGTCCCTTTCCCGGCTGCTCCCGCTGCGGCGGCGCCCTCTGCGGGCCTTCTCCTTGCTCCAGCTGCGGGCCTCACGCCACCCCTCATCCTCGGAGGTGGACTCTGACTCGGGGGCAGCGGAGCCACGGAGACGTGGCGGGAGCTCCCTCCTGCTCCTGGGTGCCCGCTCCCTCTTCTCCCCCCTCTCACTGCGGTCGGTGCTCGGGCTGCGGTCCGTCTGGTGCTGCCTGGCACTGGCGTCTACGCAGTCGAAGGCGACGCAGGTGTCTCTCTTGCGGCGGTGCCGGCGCTTCACCTGTTTCTTCTGGGTCTGGGCTGACGAGCCCGGTACTGTGCTGCTCACCGTCATCACAGCTGCACGTGTCTGTTTGCGCGCATCAGGAGCGTCCTTCGCCAAGTGCGTTTGCGGGCTAGAACTAAGTTCACCGACACGTGTGGGGTAGCACACACAACACACACACAACACACACACACACACAAACACACAGGGAGATGGAGACATGAGATGAAAGGAGGTGAAAAAGACATGAAAGAGATGAGACAGACTGAGACTATAGTGACTGCATATTCCGACCCATTATTCCCATTATTCCCATTACATGGAAGGGGATTCACAGAGTCACTGAAAAAGGAGTCAGTGGCCTTAATCCATCGACTGCTGTCCCGTAATGTTCTGTTATTTGCAGCGGTCGCAGTGATGTACACTTACTGGCTGTGTAAGGACCACTGAAGAAATGTTGTGACAGTTTTCTCTTATATTGCGTTTGTTTGTTTGTTTGTTTGTTTGTTTGTTTGTTTGTTTGTAGGGTCCAAAGTAAACGGCGGCACAGGTACACACACAACAGTCCTACTGCTCAACCACACCTTTCAAAGGGCGAAAATCTATAAACCATATGAAAAGAACATTTAGTCTACATCTTTATCTGTCACTCTCTCACTCTCTCTATGTATTCATGTATATATATATATATATATATATATATATATATTCAAAATATATTTGAATTGATGTACAAATGCTATTAGCAACTCGGATGGATTGAAACCCACTAAGAAACAAAGTTCCTTTCTTTCTCATCAGTTCTTAAAACATTTACCCCCCCTTTTTCTCCCCAATTGTACAATTACCCCACTCTTCCGAGCCGTCCCGGTCGCTGCTCCGCCCCCTCTGCCGATCGGGGGAGGGCTGCAGACTACCACACGCCTCCTCCCATACATGTGGAGTCGCCAGCCGCTTCTTTTCACCGGACAGTGAGGAGTTTCGCCAGGGGGACGTAGCGCGTGGGAGGATCACGCTACCCCCCGCCCAGTCCCCCCCCCCGAACAGGCGCCCCGACCGACCAGAGGATCCCAGGTGGAAAACATATCATATTTACATTATACTTTTTTAAAGAATGTACTAAGTACACTTTCATGTTCTTTGTACTTTTTTTGTCGCCTTCAAGTACACCAAAGTGTACTCAACTACTCCTTGAGTACAACTTCAGTTGTTAATGACATCTATTTCGAAGTACACTTTTTATTAGTACATTTTAAGACCACTTTAAATTAAGCACAAAAAGTAAAAAAATACTTGAACTAACTTTAGTATACATAGATTATATTTCTAATACACTAAAGTATTAGAGTATTAGAAATAAAAGTAAAGTAAAGTAAAAAAAAAGTATTACTACTTTTTGATACCCACATCCGGCTTCCCACCCGCAGACGCGGCCAGTTGTGTCTGTGGGGGCGCCCCGACCAAGCCGGAGGTAACACGGGGAGTCGAACCGGCGAGCCCGGTGTTGGTAGACGGAATAGCCCGCTACACTACGTGGACGCCCCCTTAAAGGGTACATTTGAGGCATTAATGCATGAGAGGGGGCCTTTGAGCGGGTGAGAAAAATGGCAAATGATGGACAACAAAACAACGACGGCACATTACAAGTGTACGGCGACGACTCGGTAAGAGCCAGGCTGCAAACACAAGTCCCCTTTACAGCAGTCCCTCAAGTCAGTGTCAAAACGGAAACGCATGCAAGCACATAAACCCAAGCCGCAGATGTTTCATTCATCCTTCCCGCGCCCTTGTGCGGCGAGGCGCTCCGGCACGGTCTGGCGAGCGGCTGCCAGCGCGAACAACCCAGGGATCCGGTCGGCGTACGGCCAACGCAGATCGTTCATAGGCGGGACTCCTCAATTTAACAGAGGGGCAACTTTTCTGCAAGACAAGTCGAGTTTGTCAAGTCCTCTCCCTCCGCTACCCTGGCGTGCACACTCCCACACACACACACACACACACACACACACACACACACACACAGATTCAACATTCATATTTATTTATGTGTTGATGTAATTTCTGCTGTGCATTCGGGCAACTCAGTTTGACTCTTGTCAAACCAAACACAATTGTCCTCGTACCCCCCGACAGCAGCGTAGCAGATTAGACAACTGATGCTGTACATTACATTAACACACACCGGAGGAGCGAGATGAATTCTTAGTGTGGTGGTTTTCCCAGAGTTACGGTACCCCAAGCTCGGTGCAACAGCGTCACGTCATACCTGCAGATGTCCTGAGGAGACGGTGTGACCGACGTCTTGGCAGAACCGCTGGCCTGCAAAAAACCAACGGACCCGGGTTAGCCCTCGTAAGCACCACTGCTCGCTGCAAACGTTGACAAATAAAAATCAACAGCGTTTAATTTGCAGGTGAGTTGATCAGTGTTTTCACCTGAATAAATAAATACTTATTTGGTTTATTTATTTATTTGTTTTTTGGACCCCCCCCCCCTTTTCCCTCTCCAATTGTACCCGGCCGATTACCCCACTCTTCCGAGCCGCCCCAGTCGCCGCTCCACCCCCTCTGCCGATCCGGGGAGGTGCTGCAGACTACCACATGCTTCCTCCGAGTTGGTATAGGAGTTTCGCCAGGGGGTCGTGGCGCGTGGGAGGATCACGCTATTCCCCCCCAGACCCCCACCCCGAACAGGCGCCCCAACCGACCAGAGGAGGCGCTAGTGCAGCGACCAGGACGCATACCCACGTCCGGCTTCCCACCCGCAGACACGGCCAATTGTGTCTGTAGGGACGCCCGACCAAGCCGGAGGTAACAAGGGGATTCGAACCGGCGATCCCCGTGTTGGTAGGCAACGGAATAGACCGCCACGCCACCCGGACGCCTGTTTGGTTTATTCTAATCAGAATGCGGTGCCATATGAGTCGCAAGAGTGTTAGCATCAGGGCTAAACTGTAGTCTGCAGGGAGACCGTCAATCAAAAGTCACGTGGGGGAGTGAGGGGTAAAGAACAACAATGCATTGGGGCAAGTGCAACACAGGACCGAGTCCCAGCATATCCTGTTTTGTCAAGCAGCATTATAACACTCAAGAGGCGTGGCCTCGCCACTGGACCTTTCAGGTGTCTGAGATTCAGTGGTTACCTTGGAGATGTTACCGGATCGACTTCCTGACCGCCCGGCGGCTTTCCCCACCTGCAGGGAGAAAGAGCAAGGGATGAGGAGGGGAAGATTAGCTTCAGAGTATTCCCAAAACAACAAACGTTACTTTTCCACAATATGTACGACAGTAAACACGGAAATCAACTTTTTAAAAGGGTGGTAAACCCCCCCCCCCTTTTTTTCTCCCCCAGTTGTACCTGGCCAATTACCCCACTCTTCCGAGCCGTGCCGGTCGCTGCTCCACCCCCTCTGCCGATCCGGGGAGGGCTGCAGACTACCACATGCCTCCTCCCGTACATGTGGAGTCGCCAGCCGCTTCTTGTCACCTGACAGTGAGGAGTTTCACCAGGGGGACGTAGCGCGTGGGAGGATCACGCTAGTCCCCCCAGTTCCTCTTCCCCCCCGAACCGGCGCCCCGACCGACCAGAGGAGGCGCTAGTGCAGCGAGCAGGACACACACCCACACCCGGCTTCCCACCTGGAGACACGGCCAATTGTGTCGGTAGGGACGCCCGACCAAACCGGAGGTAACACGGGGATTGGAACCCGCGATCCCCGTGTTGGTAGGAAACGGAATAGACCGCCACGCTACCTGGACGCCCCCTACCTTTTTCTTTTCTTTTTTTTGAGCTGATAACATGTGGGTATGAGCCTCGGGTGACAGAACTGATCACCCTTGAGATAAATTCGACGACAGAAAAAGTAGATGCACAGCTTGAGGAGAAAATCTATTCTTTTTGCTGCTGAAAAACGCACAACACGAGATGCACGACACAGTAGAGCCTCCCTGACTCGCCTCGTGCACGAAAGACACCGAGGCCCACACGGCGTAGCACACTAGACCAGCAAGACATGAGGCGAGCAGAAAGGCCACACACACACACACACACACACACACACACACACACACACACACATAGACAGGAGTTAGCCAACTAAGCTGTTCCCTTGCAACACTGCCACCCCCCACCACCAATACCACACACACACACACACACACACACACACACACACACACACACACACACACACACACACACACACACACACCATCAGTTTTCTTCATCCGCATCCCTTTCTCATCCTTTATGTAATGCGAGCAGGTGGGGACAGGCTAAAGAACAAGCGCTTACTGACACGGTAAGGAGGATTTGAGCCACAGACGGACTTCCCCTTGACATATTTCCTGAAAGTACATTATGTAGGCAGAGCTGTGACACGCCGTCTGCAGTCACTGGTAAAGATGAACATGTGCTAACACCTTAAAATGGGGAATAAACGTCATCACAGCGATGTGTATTGTTTGAATATCTTTTTAAATGTTGGCTAGCAAGCGCCATCTTTGACATGTACGTGCCCGCGTGCGATTAGCTTCAACGGCAGGTTACACAATTTTTCACGTTGCCTTCCAATAGTTGTTTGGCGTTTGACTGGTGGCGATCCAGATTCAGGAGTCACTCCCAGCCACGTGTTCCCTATTACCTCAATCCAGCCCCAGGTAAAGCCAGCCAATCCTCTTACCCGGTCCCCCTGCTGGGCTCTGGAGACGCTGTGCTGCGGTGTGTCTCTATTTGCAGAAACGTTAAAGCAGCTTTTGCCAGAGCCCTCCACGACATTGACGCCTTAACGTCCTGTCCTCAGCCGTCAGCCTCTGACATCAGTGCGCTCGATCCCCCGTTTGCCGGATTTACCGGTTTCGGATCGCTCTGCAGTCGACGAACACCGTCGGCTCAACGTAATACGGCGGATCGGATTTTGCCAGTAAGCCGCCAGTAAAAAAACAACAACAACAAATATGCTGCTAGGCACGTCATCAGTTAACGGCCCTGAAAACGGTGAGACTAGTGGAGGCCCAAGTCATGGTGGAGGCCTGAGTCATGGTGGAGGCCTGAGTCATGGTGGAGGCCTGAGTCATGGTGGAGGCCTGAGTCATGGCCCATGCATCACATCATCTCTCTCATTATCCAGCCAGATGCCTCCTGCAGATCACTCATCAGACATGAATGGACACAGCACACGTCTACTCAGCCGCGTCCCTCGTCTCCTCGACCTCTGCAGAACACTGACATGCTTTCTGTGGGGGAGAAGAGAGACTCCCCCCCCCACACACACACACACACACATGGGGGGGGGGGCTGAAGAAATGTCCCTTCTGCATTTTCCCCATCCTGTCTCGCGGGTCAGCCAGGAGTGGAGGAAGCAAAGTAAATGGAGCAAGACAGAACCTGAAGTTTAAAGGTGCGCTCCTATGTTCAGATACACACCAAAGGGTTCGCCTCGCCACCAAAAAAACAACAAACTGGAACCTGCCATTACTCCCAAATTGATTGAAAAGCCTCTTAAAGCAAGGAATAAACACTAAATAACAAATAAAATCGAAGTTTTTCCATTTTTTTCCCCCTGATGCCGTAAATGGATTGTTTACAACGGACCCGGGCTACCCCTCGTAAGCGTGATGGCTAGTTACATACGCATGATGGCTAGTTACATAAGTGTGATGGCTAGTTACATACGCATGATGGCTAGTTACATAAGCACGATGGCTAGTTACATATGCATGATGGCTAGTTACATAAGCACGATGGCTAGTTACATACGCATGATGGCTAGTTACATAAGCACGATGGCTAGTTACATATGCATGATGGCTAGTTACATAAGCACGATGGCTAGTTACATATGCATGATGGCTAGTTACATAAGCACGATGGCTAGTTACATAAGCGTGATGGCTAGTTACATAAGCATGATGGCTAGTTACACATTAGGAAATGTTTGCACACATCAGAGTTAAACAAGCCCATATTTCAGCTATGACTGGCTGAGAAAGACAACCCCCCCCCCAACACTTTTTTCAACCCAGTTGGATCCAGCCAATTACTCCACTCTTCCAGCCGCTGCTCCACCCCCTCTGCCGATCCGGGGAGGGCTGCAGACTACCACATGCCTCCTCCCATACATGTGGAGTCGCCAGCCGCTTCTTTTCACCTGACAGTGAGGAGTTTCACCAGGGGGACATAGCATGTGGGAGGATCATGCTATTCCCCACAGTCCTCCCCCCCCCGAAAAGGTGCCCCGACCGACCAGAGGAGGCGCTAGTGCAGCGACCAGGACACACACCCACATCCAGCTTCCCACCCGCAGACACAGCCAATTGTGTCTGTAGGGACGCCCGACCAAGCCGGCGGTAACACGGGGATTCGAACCGGCGATCCCCAGACAATTTTTACAAAAATTCAATTATTAACTCAAACTCTTTAACTATGCGTGTAAATATACCTCAAATTTACACAGCCGCAAACAGCGTCACACAGCATCTAATGGTCTGTGTTTGGTTTCCTCTACAGAAATTAACCTGTCGTGGTAGTTTCACCATGGCAAGTCAAAATATAACGCCTGTTTAAAGTATGAATACAGTAGGACATGGCGAGGGGATGCTGGTGTGTGAAATTCAACACACAACATTGCCAAACCGCTTCCACGTCCCCTGGATCTCCAGCCTTGAAGGTGATCTCACCAGCAGCAAGATACTGAGTGTGTGTGTGTGTGTGTGTGTTTTTCTTGTCTCCTCTGCTCTGTATGTGAATGGTGTGGTGTGAGTCTCCCCTGTGAGCATGTGTAGTCTGTCCTCCTGCCAGGTCTACATGGTGATGGCGGTCGCATGGTTCAGGTCCTGGGTTGTTCCGGTGGCATCTGGACACTGCTTGGCATCCTCCTAGCATTCTTCACATATCTTATAATTCTGTTATCCTCGTTCAATGTTGTATTCTGCAAACTGTGTTGTGCACACAACATCCATTGCACCGTCTTGGGAGAGAGACCCCTCCTCTGTTGCTCTCCCTGAGGTTTTTTCTCCCTGTTAAAGGGTTGTTGTTGTTTTTTTGGGGGGGGGGTTGTTCCTTCTCCGATGCGAGGGTCTAAGGACAGGATGTTGTGTTGCTGTAAAGCCCCTTGAGACAAATCATGGAATTTGTGATAATGAGCTATACAAATAAAATTGACTTGACTTGGTATCAAATACCTCTGGCTGCAGACAAACGACAAACACCTCTAGCTTTATCTGATTCACAACAATGTCCTAACCACCAGCGCACACACACACACACACACACACTATCTTATACCATTACACTGGCCTGAAGCCTGGCAAATCCCTGCAGATAGCAGAATAAGACTTCATGCCAACAGTTTGTCTGTGAAGTGGGCGGTGAGTGGGCAGGCAGTCTGTCTAGACCCGGCGTTCTCAAACTTACTACTCAAAGGTCCACATCTGATTTTAATTCCAGGTCAGAGGTCCGCAACAAGTGGCGGTAACAAAGTGACATTTAATCAACTCACTTACAACTTATTACTTTTATCATGTTCTGCGAAGACCCGCCCTACTCTGCCTCTCATTGGCTCTAACCCTCATTAACCGGTAGGCTACTCGTTACCGTCATTAATGGTCGTGCTAGTTGCTCTCTCCCCCCCCACACACACACACGGAGCAGAGCAGAGGAGAGACAGTAAACCAGGTGAGGTGAAGCTAGCGTTACTCGAGCTGACGACAACTACACACGTTACGCCACTGTAAATGCAATAAAAGTGTCGCTCCACCCCCAAACCAAATTCTCCGGTGCGATGTTTAATGCGTGAACTCTGCAGCAACAACACACAAAACAGAAAACGTTACTCTTCATCACATATTGTAGTCATAACACGAGGTGTGGGCCGGGTCCGGATTGACTCGCCTTTCGGTCCGGACCGTGAGAAGGCCTAATCCAGACTGTATGGGCTCTGCACAAATGGACGGCGTAAAAGAGAGTGGAGGCATGCGACAGCGACACATTCTCGGTAAATGAGACTGCCCGGCAACTGGTAAACATCCTTTTAATCTACTCCCAATCGCGGTTGCCCTTCTTCATTGAATTCAGTAGTGTGCTTTTGTAGTGTTACACACCCGCTATGAGTGTCCGCCATTGCTAAACACTGCTACAACTGATACCATTCTGAAGGACTTCGCCCTCCGCAAAGGAAGTAAGGAATCGGTTTGGTTCATACATGCAACACCTGCCATAGACAAGAGCAGACTCTAAACACATTTCTCTTGTCAGGTTACAGCCCAAGTATTCGACAAAACCAGAAAATACACCTCAACCAGTACAAGGATGAGAGTTTGGGAGAAAAAAACTGAGCTCACAGTACAATATGTATATAGGACTACAGGGCTCGAACCCCTGTGATGAACTGCTGTAGTCTAACGTATGTCGTGTGTCTAAGGGTTCGTTTTTCTTTATCTTCTCCAGCAGTACAATGAATCTTCTCTGTCATCCCCCGGACAGTGGATAAAAATACACGGTTTACTACACCAACGCACTTGCAGTCCAAGACAGACTCCGACTGGCATGGCACGGCGGCCACTCTGGTATCCAGACAACGGAAGATGTGCAACAAGTCTTACTTTGCACGATCCATAGACTTTTGTGCAGAACCATTACTGGTTCCTTTATGGCGAGATGGCCCACTGAAAGAAGGCGGTTTGTGTTAAATACACAAATCCTTACCACGGAAACAGGATAAGCTTCAACACGATAAGCTGTGCTGGATTTTCCATACCATGGCTCTGAAGGCCCAAAGTGAAGCAGTACACAAAAACTATGCCAAGTTAGCATTGCAATGGCACCTACCTGTTTCCGTGTCCCTGCCCCGATGCTGCGAGGAAATGATGGAGACCCACAGCCGAGCGTTCAACCGTCTCTCTGTGTGGCCATGCGCATGTTTCTGCACATGGGATTAGGTGATGTCCATGGACCTTCGGTTGTGTACTCTGGCTTGGGATCAGACTCCTTCTGGCACATTTAGACCAACCGATGTTAAAGGTGAAGCTACCGAGCTAATACTGCATGCATACTTGCATCAGAGCATTTTTAAAGGCGGCGATTTATACGTAGGTTCCTTCACAGTGGGACTTGTACGGAGACGACAGGACCTCCACTTTTTTAAGGACTTTCCGTCAATAATAACTCATATGTGTTTGTTTTGTGCAAAATTTTACAAATTGCAAGTGCATGCCTGGAAAAAACTGGTCACACATTTGAAATATTCGGTAGGATTGGCTGTTAAGGTCAGTAATTGTTCTGTTAGAGAGTGAAAATGTAAAAAACAAAACAAAACAATTCTGCAAAATCTTGAGCTTAGGCAATCTGTGAAATGAGGACTTATTGGTTTACCTCTTGATGGACAGAATAATTGGACAAAAAAAAACCAAAACTTCTTTTGGCCAGATTTTAGTATTATTACATGAAGACCCTGAGAGCAGGATAAGCAGTTTGGATAATGGATAGATGTTTTTGTTTGTTTTTGTTATCGTTCTTATTTATTATTTCTGCTGATTACATCAATTAGAGATTGACTCAGAGCTACCTTTTTTTAGCAGACCTAATAACTGACTCCAAATCTCAGATCAGGGTGACATTAGCATGGCGGAGGCATCCGACAGACACACAGGCGGTATCAGCCATTCAATACTGCAGTTTCACCTGGTGAATAAAGCAGTGCTTTGTGTTACAGCATGTATTCTGAAGCTGTACCGTGGTTTTTGTTTTTGGAGACAGCTTGTCACATATTAATACCGCTCTATTCGAATGTATGATTGTGTATGATTGTTTACCGCCGTAATGTAACCGAATGGCCCGCTTGCATAAGACACTTTCCTCACTCTGTCATTCTGAATGTGTGAACCACTTGGTTTGCCGTGTGCTAATCCACTATTTCGACCCGAGTCCAGCCGGACCCCATATCTGCTTTGGTTGATGATCAGAACCGTCCGGGTGCAGACTGGCACTACCTCATTTCACAGGGGTGGTTAAAAGAGGATATCAAGACCCACAAGTCCTGTCATGATGATCTGGTTTCATGTAGACTTGTTAATGTCGGCTTTGCCTTTGTGTAAATGGACAACGAGACGGCCGGGATGTAAAACGTGTGGCTGCTCTCCTGGCGGCGATCGACCTTGTGAGTAAATGAAGCGTTTGGTTCAAACTATTCATCTATATAGCAGGAAACGCTTCATCTCTGGCGAAGGGAGACAATTGGGCCCGCTAGATACCCCTTTCACAGCAAAGTACAGCCCTGGGATTTACCCGGGTGTTAAATGGTCCCTGGTTTATTCTCGGACACCGGTCCCGCGTACATTTCCCTGAATTTGTGCCGGTGTGGAAGGATGTAAAGGAAAGCCTGTATTCTCAGATCCGGTGTGTTGTGTTTAACGCTGTGGCGAGCGGGATGTGCTCGCTCCTATCTGGAGCCGGCCTAATTGGCTCCAGAACGTGTTAACGGGCAGCTGCACCGCCATCGCAGACACACGCCAGAGCCCGGGAGACAGCTGCAGACCTCCCCAAACAGCCTCTGCTGTCCTTAAATCCTCGTCTCTGTGTTCTCTAATAAACGGGATGTTGCGCCCTCATTTACTATATCTTTGTCCGTGTCTCTGTGCCGGAGGTTTCCCACAGACGTGTCTCATTAAACCCACAGCCGATGAAAACGCACATCCGCCGTCCAGATAGATGACGGGTAGGAGTGTGTGGCGAGCTGTTCCGTTCTTTAAATGGACTCCCTTCTTTTCACCTGACAGTGAGGAGTTTCACCAGGGGGGACGTAGCGCATGGGAGGATCACACGCTACCCCCCCCCAGTTTCCCCTCCCCCCTGAACCGGGGCCCCGACCGAACAGGACACATACCCACGTCCGGCTTCCCACCCGCAGACACGGCCAATTTCGTCCATAGGGATGCCCGACCAAGCCGGAGGTAACACGGGGATTCGAACCGGCGAGCCCCGTGTTGGTAGGCAACGGAAGTTCTTACTTCAAATTTCTGGGTATTCATATGTCAGACCCCCTCTTCTGTTCTTTCAAAACAGCTAATCTATTTTCGTAAGATGCCTTAAAAAAAATATCGACTCTCCAAAACTGTCCTTGCCAGATTTTACAGAGCCACAATAGGAAGTATCATTACTTGGAGGCAATCTGGTATGGCTTTTCAGCCTTACAGAACAACAAATCACAACTGGAGAACAAAAAAGGAGAATAAAAACAGCATCAAGCTCACCACTGCCACAGCTTCAGGGCATGTATACTCCCCATGACAAAAAGAAAGCCCTAAACACCATCAAGAACCAGTCACACATCAAATACCGCTGAATACTTTTCACTCCTCCTATCTGGTACATGCTACCGCAGTATCAGAACCTGGACACGCATATACATACATGTGCATATACACGTCTTGATGCAGGCTCAATAATCCCGGTAAGGAAATACCAGAAAGTTGAACCACTTCATGTGGACACAACGTTCACAGGGAAAGCCTTCCATCGCTCATCTGAGAGACGTCTTCAGTCTCGACTGACTGCAGGTGTCCCCACCCTCATAAACAATACAGCGGCATCACGACCGAAACCAACGATCAGTTTCATATGCAAATTACCGTGACCATTAACTAGAGCTTCAATGGCCATGTGTAACAGTCACACAGGATTGGGGAATGTTTGCAATCACAGTATTGTAACATGGTGACAGATGTACTCTTACCCCCCACCCCCACCCCCCACCCCACCCCGGTTCAGGGATGGTCGTTCCCTCTTCACATAGATGGCTCCTTTGTCTCCCTGTTCAAACCAGCGTTCCTCCCTATCAAGGATGGTCACATCCTCATCCTTGGAAGAGTGGCCGATGGCCTGTGGATGGGTGTAGACTGTGGAGACCTGGCCTGACGGGTTATCTCTCCTGTGTTGTGCCATCCTCTTTGCCAGCATCTGTTTGGTTTCCCCGATGTACAGCAAGTCAAGGCAATCCTCCCGGCACTTAACAGCGTACAAGATATTGCTCTGTTTGTGCCGAGGGACCCGATCCTTGGCGGACCAATAACAAGGTGCATGGTGCATACATATGTGCCTTATTATAGTATGTCACTTGTTGTATGTAAGTCTTGATGTCTGGTTTTTTTTGGGGGGGGGGTTTGTTCTTTTTTTATAATTGTCTTACCATCTATTGTTGTTTTTAAGGCTGAGAGAGCCAGGGCACATACTATGTTTCTTTGCATCTGAATGAATGTGGTACTTTTTTGCATGCATATGACAGTAAATTTTAAACAATCAAAAACATGCTTGTTCAGTGTCGGTATCAGCACCTTTACACACCAGTGACAGGAAGATTAAACAGCACACAAACGCAAAACACATGGAGGCAAATTTGATGCATCAAAACTAAACTACTGCAAAACTAAAACAAACTATTGATTGACACTGAAATTAGATTTCGCAATATCTCAGAGATATTATCCAAAACGTTTTTGCATGAGCTGGGTTTTCAGTAAGAGAACGATGGGAGTCAGCATCATCCAACAATGATGGCCTCGTCTTCCTCTTCCTCACCCAAAGAAGACCGACTACTAGCAACCGGGTGACCTAAAGCAGCATCTTTCAGTGTGTGTCAAACTTATTGTAATATAGACAACTAATACCTATTTCTGAATATATATAGTCATATAGTAATTCCACTATATCATATGCATTATATGTCTTTCACAAGTCAGGGCCAGAGCAGGGCAAGACTCACAGTGAGCCTACAGCTGGACTTGGAGCGTATTATTGCATCTTTTATTAATCTTCTCATTACTGCCACCAGAAAGCTGGTGGCAGGTGAGTTCGTAGAAATCGACCGGGATTTGAATAAAATGATGCTGCCTTTTTGCACGAGCAACATTTTGCATTCTGTGTGCAAGAATCGATAAGAAAGACAAGCGTTTGAATGAACACATTGACGTGCGTATTAACTGCACAACAATATTCGGTGTCGCAACACTCGGCAATTCTAACAAAATATTGCACCGTTTATAATATCGTGTGGCGTTATTTACACCATAACAATTATGCAAACTAACAAAGCCTTAGCATTGGCAGAACTGGACAATTTATTTTTAAAAAATCAAAAAGGTTTTGTTTTTAGCTGTTTTTTGTTCAATAAATATTTCTCCCCGTATTGCATCAATCAGAAAAAGGACATTAAAAATCTTTTTGTAGGTCAAACCATTAAGGTCTATGTGACAACTGAATTTGAAAGGTCAGTAGGATGTACACCATTCACTGAAAATATAGCATATTTATATATGAATAAGATGGCCAGCGTGGCTGCTTGATGCACTGAGTTTGGTTAGCGCCCTTTTCCACATGACAGCTATCTGACGTTCTGCTCAGTACGTCTGTCTGGTGGTCTCTGATACACTCACTGTTTTGTGTTATTTCCTCAGTCTGTACCGTTCGGTAAATGCGGTCTGATAAATTCAGGCTTTCAAACTTTTTAGTATGCAGCGCTACAACGAGTTGAGTCAGTGTACCACTTGACACTTCATATCCAACTGACAGAGGTGGAAAAACCCGGTCCAGAAAGTAAAAACCCTAACCATGTCTTTACTCCATCCATGTATTAAACCAGCTAATTTGGGAAACTAGTCAGTGCAATCTGATGGTTTAGTACATGGGTGGAGTAAAGACACAGTTAGAGTTTTTACTTTCTGGACCGGGTTTTTTCACCTCTGCCAACTGAGCAATGCTGAGTTCAGACATGATTAATTTGTTCATTCGGACCACCCCTACTCCACATTCCACAGGTCAGATATACTTCCCCACACAGCAAAATTAAATCCGTATCACAACAAAACGGATCCGCCCCAGTGTCTTTTTGCACAACGGGCCAATACTTCAGGAGGCCACGCTCTAGCAAGAGGCGCGGGGCGGTCTAGGAGCGGATGTGATTGATCTGTTGGTATCGGCGCAGAGGCGGGGGGGGGGGGTCTATGGGCGGATGTGATTCCTATGCGGATCTGCCGTACTGTGGGCGGATCCGGCCCAGTGTCAGGTGCTATGAGGGTCCTTGATCCTCCGCATTGTAGCTGCAGTGTGTGTGGAGCTGATGTAATAACGGCAAAAAAGTTTGTGAAAATACTGTGCCAATGTATGAAAAATAGCAACACACTGGCATAATCTAGACACCCCCCCACCCCCACTCCACCACCACCATTTTTCAAGAGCAATGTACTAAAGGATTCCTCTCACAGTCCAAAGACATGTAGGTCAGGTGAATCGGCCGTACTAAATTGTCCCTAGGTATGAATGTGTGTGTGTGTGTGTGTGTGTGTGTGTGTGTGTGTGTGTGTGTGTGTGTGTGTGTGTGTGTGTGTGTGATGGTCTGGCGGCCTGTCCAGGGTGTCTCCCCGCCTGCCGCCCGGTGACGGCTGGGATAGGCTCCAGCATCCCCGCGACCCTGAGAGCAGGATAAGCGCTTCGGATCATGGATGGATGGGTGGGACGTTCTAAAGGAGCTGACGACATGAAGGTGGTTATAGAGGATAGGAGTGCATAGGGTGACATTACTAAAATACAGGGATTTACTGTCACCCAAGGCAGAAACATCTTTCTTGAGCCGGAGCTTCGCCGGAGAGTAAAAGCGGAGACTGAAACAGCTTTGTGACACCGTTCCAGACAGCGCAGGTGCTGCCAAACACGGCGACACTGAACATGGAGACTTGAACTCTGGGGCGGTGGCAGCAGCTCTCCGCACTCTTGTTTGGAGAGGATTACAGCACCAGTGATGTTTGCTTGCAGCACAGCCAAATCGAGCGCTACCTTGGTGAGCCATGTATCACCCTAAGCCAGGATCTGCTACTGCGGTGGCAGGAAAATGAGAAAAGGGTACAGGAAGCCGAGCGACTCCTTGCTCAGTGGGACTACTTGTCCGTCTCTGAGACCTCTGTGCCAGCGGAGGTCTAGCTGTGACTAGACTGTGCACTCAGCTCTCACCCGAGCATGTAGACAGGTGTCCTGTCGATATATGCTACCTATCGAGATGTGCTAATTAGTGGTTCTGCACATGGTGGAGAGGTTAGGAGTGAACTCTGGCGGATGGAGTGCAAAAACCTGCGATGTCACAGCACGAGGAGGGCATGAGATTGGCGCCGCTTGCGATTTCTCCCTCTTCAAATGAGTAAGTGCCTTAGTCATTTATTCATAATTAATGTAATTTTCTAAAGTTTTAATAATTTCCTCAGTCATTTAACTTCCTTAAATGACTTTAATTAATTGATGGCCGGCGTTACTGCTGACTGGAGGGGAAGCGGAACCGTTAACGACGTCAGCATGGATTTTGACCAATGACAACAGGTTGGAGGTGGCGAGCGCGTGAAACCTGAGAAGCCCCTGACTGCAGTCTGCAGATCGGGCAGTGCTCAATGTGGATGGAGGCAGGGGGGGGGGGGGGGTCAAACGTTTGACTGCACCCACATTGAGCACCACCCAAACCTGCAGACTGCAGTCGGAGGTACCTGCGAAACTTTGCAAGAATCGTCAGGGCGAGCGATCGCTGATGCAGGGAGCAGGTTAGGACATCTTCATTGGGAAAAACTGAAACGATCTGATGTTCGCTCACTTCCATCGCGACCAATTAGGAACCGGACTGTGCTGTTGATTCATGCTACAGTAGCATTTTAAAAAAAAAATTTTTTTTTGACAAGGCAGAATAACATGTGGGCTAGCTGCAGAGCCTGAATGAGTCCTCTGAACGTGAAATGAATACCGCCGATGTGTCGGCGGCCCGTCCAGGGTGTCTCCCACCTGCCACCCAGTGACTGCTGGGATAGGCTCCAGCATCCCCGCGACCCTGAGAGCAGGATAAGCGGTTTGGATAATGGATGGATGTGTTAACAGTGGAAGTTGAACTTTGTTGAAGTTTTATTTTTTTCCAATATGTGAGGTTCAGTAGCCTTAATGTTCACATTCAAGAAAAAAAATCCAATTATCCAAAGTATTTCTTTATTTTTAGTCCAAATTATAATGTGTTTACCGGTGATCGACCCCCCCCCCCTGGAGTACAAGTACTGGATTATTCGCTCATTCTCTCCATCGAGTACTCGAGCCACATCCCTAACTCTAACGCGGAAAAAGATTTTAACTCAATCAAGGCGTGGTAAAAACCTTAGCAATGCAGACAGTCGGCATCGTTCACCCGACGGTTAGATTTGTAGACACACCTTAAACTCTGCCGGCTTAGGATCTGCCCCCCTCGCAGCCATTTTGTCCAACGTTTCTCTCCCCCTCTCTTTTTCCCTTGCCATCTCAGTAGAAAGACAACTTCCAAACCCCCCCCCCCCGACCCTCCTCGGCGTGCTGTTATGATGTACAGCACACGAAGCGGGGACAAGCAAAGCTTTTAGCGTGGAAGAGTGATGAAAAGCTTTTGTGTTCACGTACATGTGCGAGACAGTGACTGAGTGGGTGAGAGAGAGTTACTCGAAGATGGATATAATAACTGAAAGAGATTTAGGAATACACGTAGATGGACTACGAGGCAGAAATGACCGAGAGCGTGAATAGAGAGTGGTACTGCTGACAATGCTCTTCTCAAAGCGCACAGCCACTCAGAGAGAGAGAAAAGGCGTGGGGAGTGTCGGGCCTTCGTTCCACAACAAAACTTAAATGGGTACTTTGAAAAGGCTCCCGGCAATGGTGAACGACACCGCAAAGTGTTGGGTTATAGGCCAGCGTGCACTTATGCAAACACCCAACATGCACGCACACACATACAGACACACACACACACACACGCGTGCATAGACCTGCACATCTAAGCAAGTCACAGAACTCGAACACGTGCATCCCTCACCCCAGCTATCATCACTGCGAATATAGAGCCCGCTTAAGGGAATTCTGCTTTTCGACAACATTGAAGTTCTGCAGAATCTACAACTGAACATCTCGCTAACCTCAAAAGTTTGTCGATTAAAAAAAGGAAAATCAGAAAAACGCTACCTTCTCAAGGCCGAGTGCGGGGGCGAGAGCTGACCGGTCGGGGACTCACCTCGTTCTTGTCTTTGGAGCGAGGGGCACTCTTGTTGCCGCTGGCCGTCTCCCGGACCGGAACCACAGATATCTGCTGTACCGGCATGCTGCCGTTAACAAGCGACCCTCTGGGAGATACTCCTCACAGCATTCCTCGCACACTGTGCCTGGCAGTCGTCACGACTGCTGCCCGGCGCGGGATCTGCCGACCCATCTGCGAGCTCCCCTCGGAGAAAATAAGCCCGCAGAGCGCTACTCCTCCACCGCTCCGGTCCAGAGCACGAAGACGAAGAAGCGGAATGGGATCAGGTCACCGTGGTAACTGGCAGACCGCTCTGGAGATGGTGGGGTGTGAGGTTGTCATGACGACTGGGAAGCTACTCAACAACAACAACAACAGCAGCAACTTCCTACCCTCCCTTTCCTGCAGCGAGAGAGAGGGGGGGGGGAGAGAGAGAGAGAGAGAGAGAGGGAGTATTAAGTCGAGCTAAGTAGTTAACAAGTGTGCAGGGGCAGCCAGGTGACATTTTCTTTTACTGTAGCAACACGAGTGTTGAACTTGGATGGGGGGGAGCCTGAATTGCCGTGCTTGCTGGGTAATAAGCATACGGTTCGTGAGGATTAGAGCTAAAACTAACCTCAATCCCTTCACTCATTGGTGGTATTGCTAATAAGCTTAAACATGTGCACTGCTCACTGTGTGCAACAACACACATGCATCCACGGTAAAACACACACACACACAGACACACACACAAGGATGGCCCTGAGCAAGAACTCCCTGATGAGCCTCAATGTGTTGATGGAGGCCACGATAAACCATCTCTTGTCCGCCTTCAGCTTGAATAAACCGAGGCACATTCCTGTCTGACCATGAAGTCATCAGCAGACTTCATTGTGCATTAAAAAAAACGAAAAATCCCATCAGCGCGGCAGCCTGGTTAACAGTAACATGAGTATATATGAGGTCACGGGGGATTATGGCTGACATAACCCCGAAAAAGCAACCTCAGCTGGATGCTGAATACCGACGGCCGACTGGGGTGAGTAAGAAAAGTCAGACGATCAAATGAAAACCCCGGTGAAAGGCACAGAAGAGGGATGGCGTGACGAGGCCTTTCCTTTTACGGTGCAAAACTAACTGCGGTTTTAATCAAATGCGAGGATATGCAAAATGCGTGCGGTCGTCTGCGAGGGTTTCGAGTGCTGTCACTTGAATTGTAAAATTTGCACAATCATCTAAAAATCTTAAATGTGAGTTTAATACCACCGGGCACCATTAAGACTTAAAAATAAAAATGGCATCAATAAGAGTCGATGTCTTCATTTGTAGAAATGTCATCTTTTGCACCCGATGGGTATGACGCCACCGGCATCAATTCTTACATTTAATTATCGGTGCCGAGCTAAATTCTTGCACACAGAGCACAACGGCAACTTGAAAATGACTCATCGAGCTGAGCTGAACTGCAAAAATATGAGAAGTATGTCAATAGCAAAATCGTTGGTAAAATATGTCACAAGCAGCGCCTCACACACATCTCACAAACAGCAGTGTCGTCACACCCGAAAAGGGAAGTCTGCACACAGCTGAACTGTTGAAAAGGCTGTGCTGTTATTTTCTTTAATGTGTCTCTTTTCAGGGGCGCCCGGGTGGCGTTGCAGTCTACTCCGTTGCCTACCAACACGGGGATCGCCGGTTCAAATCCCTGTGTTAACGCCGGCTTGGTCGGGGCGTCCCTACAGACACAATCGGCTGTGTCTGCAGCTGGGAAGCCAGATGTGGGTATGTGTCCTGGTCGCTGCACTAGCACCTCCTCTGGTTGGCCCGGGCGCCTGTTCGCGGGGGGGGGGACTGGGGGGATAGCGTGATCCTCCCACACGCTACGTCCCCCTGGTGAAACTCCTCACCGTCAGGTGAAAAGAAGCGGCTGGCGACTCCACATGTATGGGAGGAGGCATGTGGTAGTCTGCAGCCCTCCCCGGATCGGCAGAGGGGGTGGAGCAGTGACCGGGACGGCTCGGAAGAGAGGGGTAATTGGCCGGACACAACTGGGAAGAAAAGGGGGGGATCCCAAAAAAAAGGTCAATTTTCCAGAAATTTCTCATAAAATACAGAGAATAGCTTTGCATGTGTGCATGTGTGCATGTGTGCGTGTGCAAGCACGTTTCCTCAAATTGCTCATTTGCACAGCACAGTGTACCGAGTGGGGGGGGGGGACTCCTGTTTGGGCTTCAGTGCAGGAAACTGGTTTTGTTTTAAACTCAGATGAGACTGGTTCAGCTTTGACCGCCTGCTGCGGTACGGTGCTTCGTATTGCCCGCCTGGCCAGAACACCAGCTTCATCACATCCACTACGTAGTCTCAACCACCTCAGACATGAAGGTGTACTAAAACAAATAATCATTAATATAATATATCGTGCAGGGCTTTCACTAACCCACATACACACACACAGAAATCTATGTGCACACACACACACACACACACACACACACACACACACACACACACACACACGCGAGTCATAAATCACTCGGGTTAACACGAGCTCACCTAAACTTGAGAGGCCGTGTGTGCATTGATTATTCACAGATGTGATAAGTGATAGGCCGAGAGAGGGGGAGAGAAATAAGAGAGGGGGGGGAGAGAGAGAGATATAGCGCACTCTGTCTAATCTGTCTGTATGATAAGATGACACAAGGCTGGGTTTTCCACCGTTAACACAGAAACCTTTGGACGGGTAAGTGCACATTTTCAATTATGCCGAGTACGCGTTAAGCTCCTTAAGTTACCGAGCCGTAAGGAGCTCAGCAGAGGGCGCGGGCCTTTTTCCGCACGAGCGGCGTTTTGAACTCACGGCACCGGGTGCGCTGTGCTGGAACTAGCCGGCCCCCAAACTCCTACGGCCTACCAGGAGTTAACCTCGTACCGATTTGTCGCCTTCTCTTCCGGCACATAAATGGGAGCCAAATGCTTAAAATCTTCGGCGTCCGACAACCGATGCTGCGAGATTGTTATCCGAGTTTCATTTAGGGGCTCACCAAAAACACACACATTTTCTTTGGCCTCGCGGAACCGAGCCGGGCTCACATTCGCAAGGTTACGAGGGGGACAGGCTCGGTAGAGCCAGCGCGTATAAATTGGGGGGGGGGGGGCGACCTCGAAGCGGGGCTCTGGTCAGGGAGCAGATGGAGAGCGGAGGCAGGCGGGCAACCCGCGGTTAAATCAGAGTCAAGCTGGGTATTCCGTCGTTGACTCCGGTTGCGGCATTACACGGGGGGGGGGGTAAAATGGCGCGATGGGGACGAGGTCAGCGGAACGTGTGGCGCGGGGGTAAAATGGCGCGATGGGGACGAGGTCAGCGGAACGTGTGGCGCGGGGGTAAAATGGCGCGATGGGGACGAGGTCAGCGGAACGCGTGGCGCGTATGGTCGTTTAAGACGAGACAGCATGTGAGTAGCGCATGACACCAGATGATAAAACCGTCGCACGGACGAGCTTGTGAGCGTAAACTGTGCACGACTGGGATAAAGGAGGTCCGCTGTTGGTGCGCTGAAATGCCACTGATAGTAAAAGGAGAACATCGGCATTAAGGGTTTGGTCAATAGGCCCTTTGATTCACACCGAGGCGACAACAGTTCTTTAACCAGCCCACTCACTGCCTGGTGACACCCGGACCAGAGCCGGAGCAACGAGGCCGAGGGCGAGTACCATGGCTGAGAACACCACGTGGGCTACCCGGACGGTGATCACAGCGGTGCAGTCACTTCCCCGGCTGGGCATCAAAGCTTGCCTGCGGCGACTGGTTCAAAGAAGCGGTGCTCAATCAGGTCCTCGCGTACCATCGCTGGTTTGTTAGCAGTACACACCCGCCTGTTCTTCCAAACTGCTCCAGCCTCCCATCAGGGAGCTCTTAGACCTGGAACAGCAGGTGAATGTGTTGAACTACCTGGCAGACCAAGTAAACCAACAGAACCAGTGGCACCCGAGGACCCAGCTGGTGACTACTGGTTTACAGGACCGGCAAGTTCAGAACAGAAAGCAATAGCCTTCTGCCATACAAGTAGGGTAAAAAAATGCACAACAGATCTGTTGGCAGTCTATGCACAGCCGATCAACAAATCAAACAAAATTAGTCAGCCACTCAGCACTCACTGACCCATCAACACTCTCCTTATAAGGTCTTACAATACAATACAATACAATACAAGCAATTTTATTAACCCCACTAGGGGCAATTTGTTAGGAGCATTTTGTTGTACACAAAAACACAGTAACATGCAAACAAACAAACAATAATAATAATAATAATAATAGCCCTGTGATGGACTGTTGGCTTGTCCCGGGTGATGACCCAACATGACCCAATAATGACCCAACATGCTGACAAAACGCAGATATCATCTAGACATGGCCCACTTAAACAGAGGCGCCGGCCACGTCGAGCTCTCCGGATGAACTCATGTCATGATCGCAACAATAAATAATATACTGCAGGTTCTTGCAAATATTCAATCAGAGACCTACCGATCAGAAAAGCATGAGGAAAGAAGAGGGTTTGTGGAGAGCTGGAGGACCGATGGAGCGGCCATCTACGGACCAGTTCACTATGTAGCACTAAGCCTTGGACTTCGGGTGTACGATTTGTTGTGTTTAAACTTGAAAATGCCACTACATACATATGCTGGGCTAGTAAATTATGCCACATTGCCCATAGGTGTGAATGGTGTGTGAGTGACTGTGTGTGCACGGGCCCTGATCTCCACCTGACACCTGTTGGGATAGGCTCCATCCCCCCGGTGACCCTGAATTAAATTAAGTTGGAATAGATGATGGAAAGATAATGAAATATTAAAGAGTAGCTCCATATTAATCTTTTTTTATATTTCTTGGCAGTGCTATGTACTTATGAAGTACAAAAACACAGTTCATGTTGTCAGCAGCTAAACACATGTGCCCGTACCGGCATCTCCGCCACAAACTCTGGCTCAATACGCCATCTAAAGGTGGAGCAGAAGATGTTCAAGTGGAGATGCTGTTTGCAACAACTGGACTTATATTAATCATCAGGTTCCCACCCACATAACCGTGGGTGGGAACCTGATTCTGATCCTGCTCATTTCGAGCAGAACGAGACTCTGGTAGGGAAACTGACGCCACCCTGTTTCTCTTCTGACTAACCAGGCCCCAACCCAAACCTCCATCCCCACGCCCGCTTTCAAGTGACTTTGAAAAAAAAATCACACAAAGGTAGAGATAAGCTCAAAACAAGTGTGACGTATCACTTTAATTACTCAAATTACAGCACCAACACTGCCCTCAAACCGTGGTGCAGACCTGTTCTGTATTCAGGCCACAACAGCCAGACCCCCACTCCCATGACTCGGCTGTGCACTGCAGAGTGGCTGACATGAAGGTGTCTGCTGCCCTGCCGGTCCATAGATTAGTTGCAGACATAACATGACCTTCTCCTGAGTTACTGGGTTACAGGGTCCGGAATTGTGACCTAGATTTCGGAGATCAGCGTGTAGATGAAATAAAGGGCAAAACTCCGAACAGGAACTCTGACACAGTTTCAAAATAAAAAGGTCTTGAATACTTTCTCCCTATTAATTTCAGGAAGTTAATGGTAACCATTGGAGTTTTAATCAAATTAGCACTAGGTGGAGTCTTAGGCTTTTTCAACCCCCCCCCCGCCCCCGCCCCTTTCTGGTTAAACCTCCGCTCTATGTGAGCATTTACATAGAAAATGAAAAATATGTTAAAGTTGGCGACAAACCGTTTAGCGTCCTCAAAGATTTGGTACTAAAGTATCTTAAATCTGGCATCCCTCGGGGGCGTCCGGATGGCGTGGCGGTCTATTCCGTTGCCTACCAACATGGGGATCGCCGGTTCGAATCCCCGTGTTACCTCCGGCTTTGCCGGGCGTCCCTACAGACACAATTGGCCGTGTCTGCGGGTGGGAAGCCGGGTGTGGGTATGTGTCCTGGTCGCTGCACTAGCGCCGCCTCTGGTCGGTCGGGGTGCCTGTTCAGGGGGGTGGGGGCGCGAGGGAATAGCGTGAGCCTCCCACGTGCCACCTCCCCCTGGTGAAACTCCTCACTGTCAGGTGAAAAGAAGCGGCTGGTGACTCCACATGTATCGGAGGAGGCAGGTGATAGTCTGCAGCCCTCCCCACATCGGATCAGCAGAGGGGGCGGAGCAGCGACCGGGATGGCTCGGAAGAGCGAGGGGATTGGCCAAGTACAATTGGAGAGAAAAGGGGGGGGGGATTGGCATCCCTCAATGTATAATGTATCCTCAAAATAATTTGCAAAACTCTGTGTGTGTGTGTGTGTGTGTGTGTGTGTGTGTGTGTACATACAGATGGCCTTTCCATTTACTGAGTTGGAGGTATTCAACATGTTGGCCGTGCTGGTCTTCACCCTGTTCACTTTTACCGGAAAACTTAATGAGGGATGTACACACTCACAAGGTGAAACACACACACACACACACACACACACACACACGCACACACTCACACATGTTGTCAGATTGGGTTTTTGGTGTATTCATAAACATTTACTCTGTACCCCGATGGAATAAGGTGCCAAGCTGCAGCAATATCAGTGTCCCTCCAATAACCTGCCAGTAAGATTACCATGAGAAATCAGCAACCACTACAATACCTACCGGCACATCTTCTCTCACTCCAGCGAGCATTACTGCACATGGAGGCAGAAAAGCAAGAGGACGCGCCAGCTTCTCTCTCCATTCCTCATCGACACCAGCACAAACACACAGCCCAGGGAGCCGGTTGTCGTCTGAGTCCAGGCCAAACGCTGTCTCGGGCCGACGTCATGAGGGGAAACGTCCCGAAATCATGACAGAAGACTTCTGTCTTCCTGCTTGGTGCCTTGGGAGGACTCACCCACGAGATTTATACTACATGACTTATGCCTGTTATCGCCTAGCCGTGCAAAGTCTGAATAATGACCTCTGATCACTTCCCTGTGTTGCAATGTTAACCACTATTACACTGCGTGCATGTGTGTGTGTGTGTGTGTGTGTGCCTTGTTCTAGGATCAAGCAATATTTGCTTCCAGGATGACGTGGAGAGGAGTGGCCACAATGTGGGATTCAATAAACAAATTCCTTCTCCAACAAAAGACCGTGGACACACCGGCTCTCCTCCGTCTCGGGTCCTCAGCGAGGATGACTGTTTGTGAAACTATATTGCTGCCACTTTCATCTTTAAATCTGGACAAGGCTTCCTTGATTCTACAACCGGTAAGTTCTTGTCTTTTCAAGTTGAGCCTCCCGAGACAGTAAAGGTTATTTAGGGCTATACAATAGATAGAAGTACAACACAACAGATGAAGCAGGTGAAACACGGGTAGACAGTAAATGACAACGGACGCCGCCGTGTTAAACCATAGATGCTCAACTGGGATGCGGGAAAGCTCTACGGAAACTAAAGGCTCAGGGGGAAAAAAATGGGAGAAACTTGAGGAGGAGCATGACAGGAGGGACCCCTCTACCAAGACAGATTGCTGATGGGCAACAATAGGGTGACAGATTCAGAAATAAAACACTAAACGGAAGCAAAACAAAAAGTCTTAAGTACCTGTGAATATAAAACATTAGGAATTATATATTGTGTAAGACTAACAGGCCCAGTTTTTTTTCTAGAGAAATTGGGGGAGGGGGGGCACCACTGTATGACTGTGTTATTCTGCCGCAGCTTTATGCTATGTTTATAATGTCTATAATACAGCTAAGTTTACATGGCATGTTGTAGGGCTGAATACAATTCTACTGCTGACAAAGACGACACAGCCAAATTCCCTTGAAGCCTACAAAAAGGAACATTTTGTTGTTTATCCCCCCCCACCACCACCACCACTACTACTACTACTACTGCTACTGCTACTTCTGGCTGCTCCTGTCAGGGATCGCCACAGTGGATCATCCCTTTCCATCTCTTCCTGTCCTCTGCATCTTCCTCTGTCACACCAGCCACCTGCATGTCCTCCCTCACCACATCCATAAACCTCCTCTTTGGCCTTCCTCTTTCCCTCTTCCCTGGCCGCTCCATATTCAGCATCCTTCTCCCAATATACCCAGCATCTCTCCTCCACACATATCCAAGCCCATCTCAGTCTTGCCTCTCTTGCTTTGTCTCCAAACCGTCCAACCTGAGCTGTCCCTCTAATCCCCCCCCCAAAACAAACAAAAATGTTTCAGATCATAAATTAATTCAGTGTTATTTTTTTCACTGACATGAAGTCAAATTTTTATAATTAAAATTTAAATAAGAATGCAGAAATCCTAATAACTTACTTTAAAATGCCACACAAGATGCAACACTGCTTGGAAAACCACCCGCGGTAAACCAGTTAAATGGTAACTGGTTTTGTGTTGCTTTCTTATGGGGAGAATTGGACGACTGCAATATGACTGACAACGTCGGCCTCAGCGTTTCGAAGAATTGTGGCATTGGCTTGATCTGTCTCCTGACTAGTGACAAATTCCTTGTGCTGGATGCAAAAAAATGCAGAAGATAGGCATTCGAGAGGCGTAGCAGTCTATTCTATTGCATATCAACACAGGAATCGCCGGTTTGAATCCCCGTGTTACCTCCGGCTTGGTCGGGCATCCCTACAGACACAACTGGCCGTGTGGGTGAGAAGCTGGATGTGGGTATGTGTCCTGGTCGCTGCACTAGCGCCTCCTCTGGTCGGTCAGGGTGCCTGTTCAGGGGGGAGGGGGAACTGGGGGGAATAGTGATCCTCCCATGTGCTATGTCCCCCTGGCGATGGAGAAACTCCTCACTGTCAGGTGAAAAGAAGTGGCTGGCGACTCCACATGTATCGGAGGAGACACGTGGTAGTCTGCAGCCCTCCCCAGCAGTGGCGCCGTAAGTGGGTATAATGTTATGAAGATTCTGAGGGCGCCAGACTAGAGGGGGTGCCACAACAGTGCCCAAAATTTTTTTTTATAAATTTATTTCTAGTTTTTCCCCTTATCCCACCCGATTACCCAATTACCCAGCGGCATGTGGCAGATCTTGTCAAAGACCTCTCTTATTCGCGGTCCATGATAAGGAGAGATCCACAGGAAAGAGCCCACAGGTTCAGTCTGGGCTATGGTGGTATCACATTCCTTTTTGTTAAGAGCATTTTATATGTAAATTTGTCAAACTAAGAAGATGGGTCCCTCATTGGAGAAGCTGTTAATGAGGGGATTGTTTGGCAAGCTGGTAGCATGGGATGAAGATAGAGGAAGGGGTTTAATGTTTAGAGAAGTCAGGAAAATAATTATTTGATTAATTAAATAAATAAAGGGCGCTCATTCATATTCTTTATAGGGGCGCAAAATCCCTGGCAGCACCCCTGCTCCCCAGATCGGCAGAGGGGATGGAGCAGCAACTGGGACACCTCGGAATAGTGGGGTAATTGGCCGGATAAAATTGGGGAGAAAAAAAGGGGGGGGAATAAAAAAAAAATGCAGAAGATCAAGTAATTTGATGTTGTTGAGTTATACACACAAAATCACTTTTGACTCAAGGACCCTGTTTACACTTGGTTTTAAAATGGCAATCAGATCGGACAAGTGGACAGCGAGACACATCGCCGTTTACACCTGTGTCTATCATGCGTCTCCAAATGCGTCCTGCTGACCACTTGTGATCAGATTTCGTTACTCCGAATAAGAAGATTTCCTGTTACGTCCTTGTCAGGGAGGCATCAGGACGCGTTAGCGTTTACACGACAAAAGATATGTGGTCAAATGCGTTTCAGACCACCTCGGCAAGTGGTTTGAGTAACTGGTCACAAAACGTTTTGGTGGTTGTTTACACTTGTATTTAGCGCTGTCCACTTGTGATCCAATCGCAAAAAACACATTTTAAAACCAAGTGTAAACGGGGTCAAGATGAATTCTTTCTCATGCCTATCTTATGTTGAATACAACACAACAGATACACAGCAGTAAATGGTCAGAGAGGAGACGAGGCAAAGAGGCTGAGATTGTCTGACTGGCTCGTTTTGTAAATAATGCTCCGTCATTTCAGTATGTATTGTCTTTCTGGGCGGCATGCTTGTGATTATAATTTTTCATGTAGTCTCTTTAGATGGAACTGCCATTCACTGGTTTTGAGTTGACCTTCATCATCATCGCCTTCACCATCTTCTCGCTCTTCGGCTTAGTTTCAATCTGCATCCAGCCAGACCCAACCCAGGCAGGTATGAATCCTCCCCTACAATCCGTCATGCAGTGTAGTATCGTCTCATTTGTTCATTCAAGTTTTAATATGTGGAAACTACTAATACACAGTGTGAATAGTTTTGGTCTTGTAACACATAAGACCAGATATCAGTGTAAGTAATGTGGTCCTCTGAGTCTTTTCGTCACTACTGCAGTTGCATTAGTCCTGAAAAAGGACACAAATGTTTGGTGGCAGTTGTTTGTAATGATGACAGCAGAGCTTAGTGAGGTAGTCACAAGTCAACTTGTTTATTTGCGTGATGAGGGAATGTCCCAGTACCACAATGACAGTTTCTAATAGGGCATTACGAGGCACACATCAGAGATTATTTCACCCAGAGTAAAATCAGGCAGTTCTAAAGCAACCACATCATCTGAAGCCAAGTATATCAAACTAACATATCTAGGAGACGGAACAGCATCCACATCCAAGATTCAAATCCAGTTGAACCAGGAGTGTCTTATATTGGTTAGTAAGACAACAGTCAAGAGACAACTGCCAAAATCTGGCCTTAGTAGAAGACTTGCAGGGTCTGGACCACTTCTTCGACATCAAAACATGTCGAAACGGTTGGCATGGGCCAAAAGATGCTGAAATTTCATTGGTGAGTACTGGAAGAAAGTCTTGTTTACTGGTGAATAAAAATGTGTTCCTGGTTGAGATCTTAGGGCTTGTTTGAGGAGACAGCTCCATGAATGTCTGACACAACATTGCATATAACATACAGTCAAACACAGTGGTGGCGTGTCCGGGTAGCGTAACGGTCTATTCAGTTGCCTACCAACATGGAGATCAGCGGTTTGAATCCCTGTGTTACCTCCAGCTTCACTGGGCGTCCCTACAGACACAATTGGCCATGTCTGCCGGTGGGGAGCCAGATGTGGGTATGTGTCCTGGTCACTGCACTAGCGCCTCCTCTGGTTGGTCGGGGCAGAATAACGTGATCCTCCCACGTGCTAGCTACTCCTGGTAAAACTCCTCACTGTCAGGTGAAAAGAAGCGGCTGGTGACTCCACATGTATCAGAGGAAGCATGTGGTAGTCTGCAGCCCTCCCCGGATCGGCAGAGGGGGTGGAGCAGCGACCAGGATGGCTCGTTAGAGTGGTGAAATTGGCCGGGTACAATTGGTGGGAAAGGGGGGGAACACCCCCCCCAAAAAAGAGAAAAGGCGAAATATACTGTACCATATCAGGAAAACCACTGTAATTTCTCCAATAATGTGGGAATAATATGGATTCTCAAATTCTGTGCAAACTTATAGAATTAATGCCAGACGTAATACAAGCTGTAATTGAGACAAATGGTGGACGTACCAAACGTTGAGAAATTTTTACTTTCCGTAAATAGCAACAAAATGTTTTGAGCCGTGTTAGCAAAACAATTATGAAAAAATAATAATAATCTTGCTTCAGAATATGTCAACCGAGTAAAGATTTTGCGTTAGTTTCTGACTTTCGCGGCCCACTGTGCACATCCTAAATGTCTGTAATTTTTCTTAAAACATCCCTGATGTGTCTGTTATCTTCCAGAACATTCCGAGTGTGAAGCAGATAGGTCCCAACGACCACTTAAGAGGAAACAGAGAGTGATCATCAAGCAAGCCATACAGAAGCCTTAAAGAGTAAGTAAGCCCTTTCAGCCCGTCTCCACCTTCCCGCATCTTTAAAAAGGTGGAAAAAGCGGGTGTAGATGCAGAGGACAGCGACGGTGGTGGAGGGGTCGGGTGGGGAGGGGCTGAATGTGGCAGTGTTGTTGAATAACACCACACCCCAGCTTCTCACAGAGCTGGCCAGCGCCGGCATTTTGCCTTTCTACTCGCCTTACGTCTTCTTTTTGGTCCAACGCGCTGGACCCCACACGCGTCGCCTACATCACACGGGTCTGGGTGTCTCTGATACCCCCATAATGACTAGTTAATCTGGAGGGAGTTGATCACAATGTGCATTTCCTCCCAGATGTAAGAAAAAGCCTCGACTTTCTAGTTTTTTGTTGACTTTATCATGGGAGTGAGCCGTTCTGCCATCCTCGGTCCACACCAACATGTTTTCAGCTCAAAAACTGGGTAACACCTTGTAATAACTACACACTATGAAGCATTAAGTATTACTAACTACTGAATTCATCATTTGTAAAGCGAGACATGCACGAATGGTTAGTGAGTGTGTTAATAGATGTTTATAAATGCTTATTAAAATTCATGATTAATTCATGCATAAATGTACATGTAAATAGTTTGTTAATCAGGTACTTACACTTTCTAAAGGATCTTATGATCCTTTAGACTTTTGTGAGTGTCAAGGTACTGCTGGCCTTTCAGTCTCATGTGTAAATGCTTTCCAATGCATAAATAGTCCTCACTTTCGACGAGGTCATACAAAATACTTAACAGCTAGGAATTACCTGAATTAATCATGAGTTGCAGTACTGACAAGTATTTACGAAACATCTATTAACACACTCACTAACCATCGGTGCATGCCTTGCTTTACAAATGCTATACAAATGATGAATTCAGTAGTTACTAATACTTAACTAGTGTTACCAAAAATTGTTTGAAAAAAACAAAAGGGTTACCACCCCTTGATTTAATTTTTTATTTCACGTTTCAGTCTTCCATCTACGTCTATATGTTAATCTACTGTATTATTGCTGGTTTTTGTGTGTATAGTTCAGCAGGGCGTTCACAAATAAAGCAACTCAAAATGGACACGGAACCGGGCTCGAACCTTTGTTTGATGACTTAGAACATTTCACTTTTACATTAAAACAGCGTCCCCCGCACTGGGTTCAACTCCATTTAACGTATCGTGGATAAAGAGGTATGAGCAATCAAGCCACGTGTCTACCAACGGACAAACACGTGTAACTTGGAAAGAACCGTCACACAAGTGGTGCATAGATAACACATTTACAAATCTCAGACACATGATTGAGATATGTAAAAATAATAATAATTATTATAATTATAATACGGGATGAAACAACTAACACATTATCTATTTCACAATAATTTCCCTTGGAAGGCGTGCAGAATGATTGTCGGGATGCAGAAGTTTGCCAAGGTGGCGTGGTGGCGTATGTACAAGGCACACCATGTGTATTGTTTTGAAAGAGGAGCCATGGTGTCTGCGCTGGGATATGTAACAAACCAAGTGACTTTTGGCCCTAAATCCCTCATAGAGAGACTTCCTGGGGTTTTGGGTTGCTCCCTATTGAGTTTGGCCCCTAACCCCTTGGCCCTCTGTCACCCCACCACAATCAGACGTCTAGTGGTCAACACGGGGGGGGGGGGGCACAACAGGCCCCGCTACACTGCAAATGTTAAGAGAAAGAATGAAGGCAACGTTTCAAGATCTGATCTTGTTCTGCCAGAGACAAACCACTAGCTGACTGGTGTCGTGAGTCGTTTAATGCGATGGGTACTGACGGGCTGTGTGTGTATTGGGGGTGCAGCGCTGGCCATTTGTATAGGCATTCACCGGCGCCTGTATTGAGCAATTGTAGATATGGGTTCTTAAAGGTAATTAAGCCCCAAGTCTGCAACAGGCCTCATTAACACTGACGTCCTTGTAGTATCACAACAGAAAGACTCTTACTCTGACGACGCACATTAAACTACACATCAGACCACACTACACTTATATGCATACACACACACACATACACACACCAGCTCCTCTCCTCATTCTCACAGTCAGCAACTCCTCATCTCCCACTTGTTTACATGAGTATTTCAGAGTGTGTGCGGGTATATGTATTTGATGTATGTGTACTGCTGCATGTTCATGCACGGATCCACATGCACAAGACTTCTGCAGAACATGCATGAGGACTTCAGCTCTCGTGCAAAAGCTGCCAGTATGCACGGATCTGTTGGTAAAAAGTGCACACAAACTATCCTACAGTCAGCGTTTGCAAACGATGCAGACCTGTCAAATGGGAACATGCGTTACCATGACGCTGGTCGACCGACCTCATCTTTCAAAGATGGAGAAGGCAATACCGTGTGATCGCCTTGCCAGCACATCTGCTTTTCCACCACAAGCAAATGTGGCGTTTCGTTTCTTGCTCAAAACTTCAAAATTTGCTTGAAAACAGCCTGAAACTGCAGATGCAGTTACCTGCCAGGAGTTATGCAAGTGTAAAACCAGACTGTCGGTAGGTTTGTCTCTCTCTCTCTCTCTCTCGCACCTGTAACTTGAGCACTTATTGTTTGTTTGAGGAGTTATTTGGGCTTGTGTTTTCTTTACAGTCCAAGTGATTGCACAACATAACTTTATATCTAGTTGGTAAATGGACTGCATTTTCTACTCTACCTACTCTACTCAAAGCACTTTACAGTGGACGCCTCACATTCACCCATTCACACACACACTCACACACTGATGGTGGAGGCTGCCATGCAAGGCGCCAACCTGCTCAGCAGCAGCAGTTAGGGGGTTCCGTGTCTTGCTCATGGACACTGCGACACTCTCGCTGGAGGAGCTGGGGATCGAACCAGCGACCTTCCGATTACTAGACGGCCCGCTCTACCTCCGGAGCCATGCCCCTCCTACAATGTCTGCCATTTCGTAAAGAGGACTGGAAGATAGTTTGAATTTACAATAACTCATTTAGAAGATGCTTTTATCCAAATGTATCAACTGATGATTTATACTTGATGATGTTACAATTAAAGATTTGATTCCCGCTGTTGCTGTCGTCAGCTGCTTTGTTACTGGTATTCTATCCACTGCAAGGAGATGCTGTAAAATTTGTGCGCAGAATACATTTTGTTTGCCTTATTTAATGGTAGCTATTGTATTAAAAATATACTGGAGGAGGATTCAATTCCTGCCCGTTGTCTTTTAAGATTGGCTGTCGCTCGGCCTCAACTGCAATCCTGCACAAATCCAGAAAACAGCTAACATTTCATCCTCCATTCAGGAGCAAAATTAGCCCATTAAACTTGACTTATAGCACTTATGTGGGTCTCCTGATGAAAATTTTCACGTGAACATTTCAATCGCAATAACATCAGCCATATCACCTATGTTTAGGGACACACCCTTCTCATCCTCATTCTCCACCCCACCCAGTGCAATCTACTAAAGAGACCAGCTGAACCTGTGTAACCCATCATCCTGTAGGAGGAAGTACACAGAACGTGCTTGTATGATAAACACTGCATGTGTGTTTCTGCTGTGTGTTATCAGGGAGGACGTTCGTATCCGTGAATCCAGCCAACCCGGTCAAGGAGACGATGGGAGGAGGAAGAGAGTGAAGAGTAAAGACGGGAGGAGAGGTTGAAGCTTCCTGCTCGGTCGTAAAGATCACAGCTACGGCGGAGACAATAACCACCCACGACCGCCCGGCAGTGCATACAACACCACCATGACACACTTCTGCGCCACTCCGTTTCTGGGTAGCGCGCTGCTCCTGAATGGATTCAGATCTGTAGAACTGGTGTGAACAAGTCAGCTTAAAGTCCGCAGGGTAAACGCACATCACACCATCATGAGGCGGACGCTTGTACTTCGGCACGAGATATTGAACCAGCCACAAAAACCACAGTATGTGCGCTGATAATCCCTCCGGCCGTTTGTGACTCATTATTTCTTTGCAAACAGTTGACTACCTGTGAAACAACAAATCATGTTTACAAAAGGACCCTTCAATCTAATTAGTGTTTTTTTTTGTATTAAACCAGTATGGGTGGTAAGAAAAACCGTAGCCTGCATCCACATTTCAGTGATTCACAGACAAGCCTTATAGACAGCGCTATAGACTGTCGCACTGCCCAGGGCATCTCAGCAGGGCACTGGGTGTGGGTGTGGGTGTGTGTGTGTCCCCCACTCATTGGGACTGTTTGAGCAGGCCGGGTAATCCTTGTAAAGACGCATAATCCCCAGGAAGGGCAAATATTACAACATGCTTTACTCGCTCACATCCATAAAAAAAACCCAGGGAATTCTCCATTATTCCACATTTGGTTTAAAGAGAGACAGAAACGGAGAGGTGGAGTTGGGAGAAGCAGAGAGAGATTTTGACACCAGTTGGCAGGCACTGGCTACCAGGTGGCACTGAATGTCAATTGGGCAGAAATTAGCATATGCAAATTGAGAAAATAAGTTTTAAAAGACAATGGCGGCCGATATGCAAAAACGGCAGCTTGCCACGGAGTGGGACCACATACCTCGGCCGAGTGTCTGCAAGGGTCCCAAATGTGCGCGGGGTCCATGTGTGTTGCTGTATGTTGGACAAATCCATGAGGAATCGGTGTTATTTCAAGCAGCATTTTTGCAAACATCATAAAGCAATAAACATCTCCAAGGCCGTAATGACACGGACACGTGCACGCACACACCGCTAAAAGCCACAATAGCACGATTCCCCCTCTCTCTCCCTCTCTCTCTCTCTCCGGGTTAAAAAGAGTTGATGGTCCAGATGCTTGTTCAAAGTCTCTGCGACCATTTTGAGCCCTACAGTCCATTAGTGTCCTGCTGTTTCTCTAATCCTTATTCACATGTAATGGCTGACATTTCATCTTAATGTGTTAATTCATTAGTCGGGTGCTGAATGGAGGGTCACAGTCCACAGAGACGGCAGTAAGCAGACACGCTAATGAGACCCACACATTGCAAATCCACCGGCTACCAGAGAACTAACGCCGGGCGGCATCTGGTGAACTGGCCTAACAGCAGTGAGCTTTGTCTTCAAATAGAGGGCACGCATACAACTGCCGGAAGGCGACAAATCTTCTGAGAGGGAACATTTGAAGAAACGTAATTGTGTGCCGTTTCTGCGTGACGTACGCACTCCCCTCCTACACGCCGGCTCATTGTGAGGCCGACATCGGCGTGATGCATGGGCTCCACATTGTCAAGTGTCAACAGAAGAAGAAGAAAAACTGTCCTTCAAAATATTACAGACGAGAAGTTCTTGGATTTCTTTTCTGCGAGCACGGTGTCTCAAGGTTTTAGCTCAGCAAGCCCAAAACCACAGACAAACACAGAAACACTTTTTTTTCCCTGTAAAGCAGACCACATGCGGCACCCCCAGACGATCAGAAATCTCAAGATAGCCAGGCTTTTGTTAAGATAGTTCACTTCATACCTGAACTGAGGACAATCAGAGCTGCAACCCACCGCTCCCCAACCCCCAACCCATACATGTGTGCCCCCGTGGTGTGGGGGCAGGGGGCGAGTGGAGGAGAGGACTTAGCGCTCCTGTATGTTGAAGGGAGTGCTAGATTCAACTCAGCTACTCTGCTCTTCGCTTCAATTGATGAATGTGGTTGCTGTCATTCTCCGTCTCGCCCTCTCTCTCTCTCTCTCTCTCCTTCAGGGGTTTCAATAACAAAAACAAACGTGCATACACACAGACACAAACATACATGTACAATACCCCCCCCCCCAACACACACACAATCAGATCCAATAAAGCAGTTGAGCTGTGTTAAAGGGGGCAGTTGAAGGGTAGGGTGGCACGGAGGGGCTTCCTGTTATTTGAATTACTCTCTACATGTGGGGTCAATATGTGCAATACAGAATGTGTGTGTGTGCGCGTGTGTGTGTGTGCGGAGGGTTGAAGTGGGGGGCTGTGTAGGAGCTTTTCTCCCCCTCTCTCTAAAAAGCTGTATAAAGGGGGAGGGGGGACAGGCATCTTTGTCACTTTGCTCTCAGTCGCAGAGACAATCACACGGGACACACTCTCACTGAACACACACACACAGAACTTCAGGGATGAACTGATCATTCCCACAGAGGAGAAAAGAAGACCTAGTGTCCATTTGACTCTCCTGGCGGTGTCTAGATTCAAAGCGGGGCGGTGGGAGATTTTGAGAGCACCGAAATACGCAGGGGAAGAAACTGCACACAAGTCAGAAAGCCAGCCTACTCTGTCCAGGAGATAAGAGACGAGACAAGACCGAGGAAGGCACCTTTCCTACCTTCCGGGAAGTCTGCGAGTTAAAAGTTGACCTCCTTAAAGGCTGACTGCCGATTGATTTGCTGCCGGCTGCTGCCCAGTCATGAGGATCTTCAACCTGCTCTACCTGCTCCTGCTGCTTGCAGCTGCTCTCGCTCCAGCCTCCTCTGTCAGACCAGGTAAAAGAAAAAAACACTTACCATACACCTTTATTGATTACTCTGCAAAAGAAAAATAGCACCACCTAGAAGTAGATTAGATCCTAAAAGTAACAGTAATTGTGTAAACTAGTAATAAGACACGTTAGTCCCTAGCTAATGGGTCTGACCCTTCAGCCGAGCGGTTAGTGATGTCGCCTTGTGGTGCAGTACACCTCGTATCGAATCCCGCACCGGGCAAGAAAATAACCGGTTACAATTGTTTAATCTTCTGTAGAATTGGGGGCACTGCCACGTCTCTGCATGGGGGTTTGGGAGGCAGTTAGCAACGGTCACAGCCTGATGACATTCATTAGTGCAATACCGCCCGAATTATTAATTGCAGGCCCAGCTGTGACGGGCGCTGGGCGTCGTTGCAATCCGCAGGATTCAGACTGATCTGCCGGCTAACATGGCGGCTTCTCTGCGCTCACCCTGTACACACGCACGCTAGAAGACTTCACAGCGGTTCGCGAACGCGCGAGTTCGTTTCTCTATGCTTGCGGGGACCTCGATGGCTATACTGCAGCAAATTCGGGGGACAACGCAACCACGGGAACTGCCGCGGCCGGGAAGCGAACCCGTATCGCCCGCACCGCAGGAGACATCGCTAACCGCTCGGCTGAAGGGTCATACCCGCGAGCCAGCGGCCAGCGTGTCTTCTTATCCATGCACGTTACACTACGTTCATTCTCTGGCCGACCCCCTAACCTTAACCGTCAGAACGACGTGCCTAACCCGTCACCCTAATCCCAGTTTTAACACTGAACCCCGAGTCACGTAACCCCGAATTTGTGATTAAGTGAGGACCGGCCAAAATGTCCGCACCTCGCACGAATATCCTCACCGCTGTAGTTTAACGTCTCGATGGGGTCCCCACTAATATAGCTGAACAAGAACACACACACACACACACACGCGTAATCCCGTTACCCACATGCCTGAACACAGCGAGCCTTTATCGGGTTGTATTCTTCTCATCGGGTCACAAACTTCTTCTTTGTCAGAAATGACGCTAAACGTGTGGTGCTAAAGGTCAACTTGCAAGCATTTTTTTTTGTGCCTCCGGTCGAAATGACATCAGTTACAGGTGCGCGAGATAGGGGTCATTAGGGCCCAGCGGTGGTGGTGGTGGTGGTGGGGTTTACAGGTGCGCTTCTGTACAAGCCCGCGAGCCCGCTTAACAACGGGGCGTTTTCACGTGCCGCCTTGACGACTACAGAAACAGCTGCTGCGAGCCGTGCCTCTTCACCCCGCTCGGCTGCGGCTGAAGCGAGAGAGAGAGAGGGGAGAGAGGGGAGGACACCGCCGCTGGGGGCCGATACAGCGGCGGGTCCTGCGGGTCTTTTGTCCGGAAGACAAAGCCCCTCCCGCGCCGCTCTATTGTTAATTGCGGGGGGTCAAAACGCAATGCAAATGCCCCCCCCCCCGGTCATTTACATGACTTGAGGCAGGGGTGCGCGCGACCTAGTGTAAAAAAAAAAAAGGGGGGGAAGAAGAAGAAGAAGAGAAGTCTACCTTTAGGCATGGCCAACACTTCTTTTAGAGATGGAGGAGGAGGAAGACAAGTTGAGGAGTCGTAAAGTCATCCGGCGGTTTATCCCTTCCTGTGCTTTTGGCTTTTCACGCGAGAGGGGTTTTTTGGGGGGGGGGTGTACATTGCGGATTCAGTGGGGACGTGTGTCATTTTAAACACATATGCGGGAGGGGGGGCGGGCTCCGCAGCGGGCGGTGGGGTGTAGAGCCCGGGCCCGCGCCGCCAAGTGATAGGGATATGACGTGAGGATGAAACCAAGCCGAAGAAGAAGAAGGAGAAGGAGAAGAAGAAGGAGAAGAAGAAGAAGAAAAAGAAGAAGAAGAAGATGAAGAATCGAGCAAAGGGGGGAATGGCTCTCTTATTTTCGGAGCGTTAATGTCATGTTAAAAAGGTTGCGTGGAAGAAGGAAGTATTGTAGCGGCGACAAACTGGAAAATGAATAAATAAATACAGCTGAATGTGACTCTCCGAGGAAATGTAGCAGAAATGCTTAACGTGCTCCAGCTATTTCCAGATTAGCCAAAGCCCTGGCTGGGTAATTGAATAGCTAGCTAGGACTTCTCCCATCCTCTCGGTTAACAATAGGATGGACGACAGGGTGTCCTCTGCCTGTGTGTGCTGACCTGCTTTTTGTTTTTGTACTTAAGGATCTGTGTGATTCGAATAAATATTATTTTATTTAGTTTTAATTTTGTCATTTCGTCCTCTAAAACTTGTCTAAATGCGACCCCCCGCCCCCCCGTAAATCTGAAAAAAAAAACAGGTGGGAGATAGTGTTTTGAAACACTGATCCCTACCCAGGACTATGTGTGTGTGTGTGTGGGGGGGGGGTTGTTGGGGGCCAACTCGTGTTTCAGCATATTGTTTTACTTTACTTGATATAAACTTTTTTTTTGTTCACTAATGGCCTAACCTTGTGGCCTTTTACAGTGCCCGTCATTAAATTATGTGTATTTACACTACGCAAATGAAGTGTTGAAAATGTTCTACGTGCTGAAATGATTGGCTAAATTGGATGACATGGTTATTTAAAATCAAATTTCACTTGTCGTTCTGCAGATTTTCTGAACATCAGGAGGAAATATCACAGGCACCACTGCCCTCACAGGCGCTGTATGCCACTTCACTCCAGAGTGCCTTTCCCCTGAGGTACACACACACACACACACACACACACACACACACACACCACTGTGAAGTGGCATTGATTTCTCTAGAGGGGGTAAAGCAAAGTGAAACTTGATCACCTACACCTGTGTATTCATCCATGCACATGTGTTCCTGTGTGTGTGAGTGTGTAAGAGAAGTTATGAGCTGTCAAAGACTGTATGATACATGGGACATGAAAACAGGTTAAAGAGCTGGCAGGTGGCAGTTAACAAAGTGTGTGTGATTAGTGCCAGAGGTATGTTTTCGCACACAACGGGAGTCTGAGGGAAAATGGACTCGAACATAAATTTCACTAACGACCAGCCAGTCTTTAGTTCAATGGATGTGTGTGCGAAGGGCTGTCGATTTTTAGAGAGAGGCGATTGCTGATGAAGTGTGCTTGAGAAGGAGAAAGGCTTCAAGGCTATTAATCAACTCAGTCAGTTACTCCCCTTGAAGTATTAACCCTACACATGCACACATACAGGTAAATTAACAAGCACAATAACTTAGAAATGGCTTTTTGACTTATTCCAAACGCTCGTTTTCATTATAGGTGGAGGCACAAAAAAAGGATGACTTGAGAAGAGAACATAAAAATAGGGCAACTGCAGCGCATTGCCCCAACACCATGGACGGATTTAAGAAAGACTTGATGAAGACTTGAAGATGGGACAGACGTTCTTCATGAAAATGTATGTCAAAGACTGTTTATCAAATTGTCCCTTTGTGCATCTTCCGGAAGAACCGAAAACGGCCACTTCAAAAATCTTAACACAACTTCAATGGACCCTTGTATATTTTGCATGATACGCTTCACACATCTGACAAGTTAGATGAGTTGTGAATGATACAGACTCCACCTACTACCAGCATTTACAACCTAATACCACTATTAACTTATCCTCAATGTGATAAAGTAAAACAAAGAGTTTAAATCCTCTTTGTGAATGTTAACATCTTACCTCCAAGTTTAGACACAGTTGACTTGAAAAGAAAATACCTTTCAGTGTCTGCAGCTATGATGAACAACCACATAGTATTTTACCAAGTGTTTATAATGTATGTATGCACTTCAAATGTTTTAATGAAACCTTTTTTTTTAATAATAAAAAAATTATGAATGTTTTTTTGTTTTGATTTTTTTACTTCACAAAGTGGTCAGTTTGGATGTGTAAAAGTAGTCAGGAGGTGATTAATGGCTTTGTAATACAAGGCTTTGGGGTGCTGCCTCTCAAAAAGCACATGAGAATACTTAGCTGGGGCAGTTTAAATGCAACACATCAAACACAAATCCAGATATCTAACATCTCCAGAAGCGCCCTACAAAACCGTGGCATTCCCGGCAGGAGCCACATGGGCAAAGGGTCGTAAACACAACACTCCCTGTAGAGTTATGGGGGGGCCACACAAAATGAGTCACAATGGGCAACCACCACTGAGGACTCAAACGACGAGCCCTTAGTGGTGGTTGCAAGAGAATACGTTTACGTTGGCTCACGTGGCCGCTGCATTGTTTCATTTGTAAGCCCCCTTCTCCAACTTCAGCAGCATCCACCTGACACTAGTGCGCCGTACAATCGTTTGAAAGCATCTTTGTATTGTGAAAGTGATCACACTGACAAAACTCAAGATTGCATTCACTTCCTTGTGGTTATCTTATCATATATCTTTACATTGCATGTCACTGAATCATGCTGGATGCTATATAACAGGACTCCTAAAGCAAATATCTCAGCAAAAGATTTATTGGAACCCAGAAACATACAAATAATAACTTCACTGACAGAAAACCCCACGAAAACATTTCAATACAATGAGAAAGTGTGGGCACACCATGCTAATGCACATAATTATACAGTCTCAAATAAAATCACATTGACAGGTTACAGCAATGTCTATTTTTTCGCTCACGTCGGCCAAGCCTGGTCGGTGGTAGCCTCTTTTGTTGCGCTTTCCTCCTCCTCCCATTCACTTTCGAAGCATTTGGCCTTAGCTTTGTCATCCTCCCCGCTTAGTGCAAATAATCTCTAAAACAATTCCACGGCTGCTCTCCGGCTCCCTCTCACAGTCACACAAGCACAATCATACATGGGTCACCAGGGGTCATAACACAGTAATAAAAAAAAAACCCTTCTGATCTGTGACCCTTGCCTCATCTCCTCCTACTTCTCTTTTACCACTCTCCCCTCTCTTATGTTGGCTCATCTCCTCCTTGGTCCTTTACTATCCGTTCGTCTCAGGTGATCCTGGTTTTAAGAGGACGTCAAACATAATGCCCCGCTGTGTGTGCACAGGTGGGGGGGGGTGCATGCGTGCGCGTGTGTGAGAGGCTTTCCTTAAAGCAAACACCTGATATCTTTAGTCTCTTATCCGGTGTTTCTTCTCTCCCCAATCCTCTCCCTCGAACCCTGGATCCCCTCCCCTCTCTTCTGGGTGTTAAAAGTGATCGGTTTCCGGCTCCACAAAGTTGTCTGGCTTCAGAGAGGGTATTAGAGGTCGCTGCGGCCGGGGCTGAATTGGAGGCCGGGCCGGGGTCAGTGCTGAGCAGTGAGGTTGAGCAGCCTCTTGCTCAGTAAGGTATTGTGCTGCTTCAGATACTCTATGAGGTCCGCCTGCTTCTCCACCACTTCCTCTAGGCTGGAGCCCTCTCTGTGGTATGCAGACAGACAGAGCACACGTTTGCAAGAGAGTTTGCACATCTCAGGATGCGGACTGGTGAATGACAGCCAGAGAGGTATTGTGAATGAACATGTGTACCTGAAGCCGGTCTCCGTCGGTAGGCTCGTGTTACTGTAAGTATGTGAATGCTCCTCTCGGCTGACATCTGGGACAGCTCGCTCTCTGTTGAACTTCGTTACCTTGACTGGAGTGGTAGACAAAACGACCAGAGCTCTTGTTTATAAAGTATCATCACATCAACACAGTAATTTGACAATATCGCTCGCATGCACATCGATAACCAAGCAAGGGAGATCCCCCTTGACCAGTGTTTTTATCCTCTACCCTGGCACTCTCCTAAATACACACACATGCTGGTATACAGTGCACTTAGTCCTCAAGGGTTGTTGTGTCCTGCACTCAAAACTTTAATTCTCACACTCCTTTACACAAGGGGTGGAGACAACAGCAATGGTGTATGTGAGAGTGTGTGATCCACAGTAGCTGTTAGAGAAGCTGGGAATGCATGGGAGATGGCAATACTGATTTATTCAAGATAAGCCTGCGGGCTCTTTGTATTTGTGGAGTGTGTGTGTGTGTGTGTGTATAAGGACACAAGGAGGAGCTGACTGAGTATTGATAAGATTGAGTATCATTAGCCAGAGGAAATTGTCAGGAAGGTTCTAAAGAGTGGCATCTTTACTTTGCTACAGTGTGGCAACCCATCTCAACATTCACACACATCCACACACAAACCCCAAAAATACCACAAATTCCTGCATTAATGATCACCTAAATCGGTGGGTGCGCACACGTGTGTATATGTTCTGTTCGTGCAGATAACAGAGAATAAACATGAGATGATTCAGCAAATGTAAAGATGAAAAAGGGCTGGAAAGAAAAAAAGATGTTAAGGGTGCTTTTACTGAGTTATTTTAGAAAAGTACAGTGTAGGGCCGCACTTAACTGTAAAATGTTTACATCAGCTGTAATGAACCTGTCACAAACTTTAACACCAACCTGTTACTAAGTTCCCTTTGACAAGAAAAGGAAACATTACATTTAAGTATTTGGGTTGCATATAGGAGTTTAGTGTCGTATGTTGGCAATATCCCTAGACTTTGAATATTTAGTTAATTAGCCTCCATAGTGAGGACGCACAAGTTGGTGAAGAGAGTGTAGCTTATGAGCCTGGACAAAGTACTGTGTATGACAAGAGAGAGAGAGAGAGAGAGAGAGTGAGAGAGAGAGAGAGAGAGAAAGAAGAGAGAGAAAGAGAGAGAGAGAGAGAGAGAGTCCAGGATGGAGATAGCCTAATGCTGCAGTGGGACAAAGGTGACACATTTCACACCTTCCTGTTAGGGGCACACAGTCCTGCTCGGTGGGATGGAGAACGCCTAAATCCTGTTTAATGTTACAGTCTTAGTTCTGAGAAACTTCAATCAGTCTTAACTAAGGACACATTTCCAGGTGCTAACGGTGGGGCCATTTAGGTGCTCACAGCTAATGCAAACGCATACACCGATGAACCAAAACATTATGACTACTAACATGTGAACAGAATAACATTGGTCATCTCCAAACAAGGGCACGTGTCAAGGTCTGGGTAGGTTTGATGGTAAGTGAACAATCAGTTCTCATAGTCAACGTGTTGGATGCAGGAGAAATGAGCAGGGGTAAAGACATGAGTGACTTTGACATGGACCAAACTGTTGTGGCCAGATGACTGGGTCAGAGCATCTCAGACACAGCAAGGCTTGTGGATGCTCCCAGTCAGCAGTGGTGAGTACCTACCGACAGTGGTCTGAGGAGGGACAAATCACAAACCAGCAGCAGGGTGCTGGGCGCCCAAGGCTCATTGATGTGTGAGGGCAACGAAGGCTATCCCATCTGGTTCCAACCAACAGGTCTACTGTGGCACCAGTCAGAAACTTTTAACGATGGTTACAGGAGGAATGTCACAACACACAGTGCATCGCACCCTGCTACATATGGGGCTGCGTAGCCGCAGACCATCAGAGGGCCCGTAATGACCCCTGTCCACCATTGAAAGCAACTACAATAGGCACGCAAGCGTTGGAACTGGACCTTAGACCAGTAGAAGAAGGTTGCCTGGGCCGATGAGTCCCGTTTTCTTTTAGATCACGTGGATGGCCGTGTACATGTGCATCATTTACCTGGGGAAGTAATGGCACCAGGATGCACTATGGGAAGACAATAAGCCAGTGGAGGGGGTGTGATGCTTTGGGCAATATTCTGCTGGGAACCCCTGGTTCTGGCCTTCATGTGGACATCAATTTGACACGTGCCACCTACCTAAACATCATTGCAGACCAGGTACACCCTTTCATGCCATTAGTATTCCCTGATATTCCCTGGCAGTGGCCTCTTTCAGCAGGATAATGTGCCCTGCCACACTGCACACATTCTTCAGAAACAGTTTGAGAAACATGATGAAGTGCTCAAGGTGTTGCCTTGGCCTCCAAATTCTCCAGATCTCAATCCGATTCAGCATCTGTGGGATGTGCTGGACCGACGAGTCCGATTCACAGTGGCTCCACCTCGCAACTTACAGGACTTGTAGGATCTGCTGCTAATGTTTTGGTGCCAGATACCACAGGACACCTTCAGGGGTCTTGTAGAGCCCCATGCCTCGGTGGGTCTGCACTTTTTGGCGTCACACTGAGGACCAAGAGTATATTAGGCAAGTGGCCAATGCTTTGGTTCATCAGTGCATCGTTCACAGGTAAACCACTTTCAGTTTATTTGTATTGAAAATAGAGAACTGAAGGAAATGGACCCAAGTATCTTGTGTTCAATCTTTCTTAGCCAGTCACAATGGATATCTAGAGGTGCAAGACCCATGGCATTTTGGAATTTACCGAAATGATAGACCACACAAAGTACTGTAAACGTTTACTGGCAAATCAAATTGCCAATCAAAAGTTATGCATACTTGTTTGGACGAGATATGTGCAGGGGTTGTAAACATTTTAGAAAAAGAGCCAAAGAAAGCCCTACAGGGAAACACCTTTCAAGAAGATGCTTTCGTGGTGCCACTGAGGCTTATAACTTAAAGAGAGACTGACATGCCCTTTCTGAACACATTTTTTAACACTGGGAGTTTGAATCACAACTGAAAATAGGTGTGGTTTTAAGAATTCAAAGCTATTGGCTACTGTCTCCCTGGGTGGTTGGGGCTCGGTACCGCTCGTCACTTGTTATTTACAAAAAATGTCGGCTAGCGAGAGCGAGAGGGAGATCCTCTGCAAGGATTACAGTTTCAAGGAGGAGGATTCGGTGATACAAATAACTGTTGGATAAATAAATGATAGATATTTAGATAGATCGATAGCAATATATCGTAGCAAGACCAATAAAGTCTCAGCAAAATAGCACAAACATCTCGCTGTGGACACACCCTATATGCAAATTGACTGGTGTCAACATATCCACCGGCACAATTTGACATTGGACCCCATCTACAGTCAATCACAGATCTCTCTCGAGTGGCCGAAGACACGCTGTTTTGGCCACTGAATTTCCCTGTGGTTACATTCCAACTCGGAGCTTAGCCTGTCAATAGGAATTTTTAGATTTTGATGTCAGTATCACTTTAAAGACGAATGAAATCTTGGAAGTTTGCTCAATGGAAGAAGTCGGTGTTCTTGCAAACCATGCAAAAGAACAGTCTTTTCCCGAATTCTAAAAGAATGCCATTTATACACCATTTTCCTCAATTAAGTTAGACTAGATATTCATAAAAGGAATTAAAGATGCCGGGTGAGATCAGATTTTGACAACTGCTGCTTTAAATTTCTTGACCCAGGCACATAACGGCACTATAATTAGGGCTTTCCCTACTCTAAAAAGGGCCAATCGCTGCATCAGCTGTAATACACTGGGATGGTATTAAGGGGGCAGGGGAATGTGTGTGTGCGTGTGCGTGTGTGGTGGGAGACAGTGTGTGCGTGTGTGGTGGGAGGGAGATAGTGTGTAACATCTCTGACCTGCAGTGCTTACACCAAGTTCTGAGCAGGCAGGACAGAGATGTAGCCAAGTTGAGCCTTTGAAGGCCAAGGCACAGCTTTGATGTGTAAGGAGCATGCAGGCCTTTAGAGGACAGTGCATTCATGTTATAATGAGAACGGCAGATACATACAGCTGTCGTTAAAGACACACACAGGCTTGTGTGCCTGCCTGCATGCTCACACACACACACACACACACACACACACACACACACACACACACACACACACCCTCCATTCAGCACACATCAAAGAGGATGAACAAGACCTTCCTCAATGGACCTTCATAGCTGCAGGCATTGCATCTTCCTCTTCATCAACCTCACATTCGAAAACAAACAAGGAAGCCTACTGGCCGCGCTCATAAACTAACAAAGCCGCCTTACCTCTGCAAATGTGCCATGTGTCTAATATGTGTGAGCCTGTATATGTGTGAGCCTGTCTGTGTTCATGCTCAGGTAACAGGCTCTGATCTGCGAGGCGTCACTCGGTTAAGGTTGTGCTTGGCTGCACTAATCTGACCTGGAATGCAACTGGCACACAAATACCCCCCCCCCCCACACACACACACACACACGCCGACTGACCCAGATTGTAAACAAGAACACAATGTGTGAGACACACACTTGCACACTCTACGCTTGGGTGGAGTAGGTCGAGTTATCCCCTTTGGCTAGGCCAAAGCCTAATGCCTGTTATCTTCTCGCCTCATCTTTGTTATCCTTACTCAAATCTGTGCCCTTGAGCCGCCCAAACACACCTTTTATATGGATTTCCTTTCAATATAACCCGTTTAATATCAATATCCTCCGAGCCACTATCTTTAATGGGAGCTTTCCTTTTACAAGATGAAGGAGAATAATTATACGCACATCATGTAGGTGCGAGGATATCAGGGCAACAGCAACGAAAAAAGGGGGTAACAGCTGCAAACTTACTCTAAGCCACAAAAGTTTAATAATGACAACGTTTCGATCCCACTTGGGGTGTTACCCACTTTTTTCATTGAAGCTTTCCTTTTACAAACGGCAAGTGCTGAACAAGTATAGTCATATAATCATATTTACATACCTACATGCTCCATTGACCATACTTAAGGCAAGGGTTTGCTTCGGTCAGTGTGATAGTCTTTAAATAATTATCAAATAATTTGATAACAAATAACTAAGTTGTATCCTTTCTACATTCCATTAGAGTATAATTCTACAGTTTGTGATGAGCCTTACATTTTCTGACATTTGACAAGCATGTGTGTGGAACATCACACACATCCACCATATCAATACCTTCACTTCCATGTATTTACTTTGAGGCGAGGGTTGGGAGTAGACTGTAGCAAGAGAAAGAAATGCAGAAAAAGAGGGGAGAAGACAATAGGCTGAATGGTTGATTGTCATTCTGCTGACTCTAAATTAAAGGATAGGGCTGGGGGAATTGTGATGCGACCATTTCAGGATGGCAGTAGTGTGTATTTCTTTGTATAAGGAAATATATGGGGTGTGCCTACTTAAAGGGAGACAATCATGATTTTCAACATTATGCCCATGCACATGTTGTAGGGACGACACTCTCAACATTAGCAGCCATAAAACTGAACAATCCTCTGTCTCCCTGGACCATTGTGGGAAATGTGATGAAAAGTGTCCACAAATGACGTCACTGGCTGACATAATACGAATGTGAAAACCACAACCCTTACTTCCTAGTCTGCCATCACCTTTGGTGTGAAAACATTGAAATAGGGTGCATTGTGTAAGAAAATCCAAATAACAAAGCTACATACAGCTTTTACAGAGAATGCCACCAAATGTCATATAAAGATAGCAATTTATAAATTGTCCGCCAGTGACATCAGTGGTGGACACTTTTTTTTTTTTGTGGATTTTTTCCCCCCTTTTTCTCCCCAGTTCTACTTGGCCAATTACCCCACTCTTCTGAGCTGTCCCAGTAACTGCTCCCCCCCCTCTGCCGATCCAGAGAGGGCTGCAGACTACCACGTGCCTCCTCTGATACACGTGGCGTTGCCAGCCACTTCTTTTCACCTGACAGTGAGGAGTTTTGCCAGGGGGACGTAGCGCATGGGAGGATCACGCTATTCCCCCCAGTTCCCCCTCCCCCCCAAACATGCGCCGCGACTGACCAGCACAGGCGCTACTGCAGCCGGCTTCCCACCTGCAGACTCGGTCAATAGCTTGTTTGCGGTCACGTGATTCTGATGACGCACGAGATTCAGATGGAGGGCAGGAAGTGAAAAGCAGAATGGACGAGATGGAGCTAGTTTAGCCCGAACTGTGCTAGTTTAATGATATTATGAGAGAAAGGTATAAACAGCAAGTAAGATATGTTGGACATGATCCTTATGTTATGAAGTGTTTTTTTTGACGAAGTGGTCACTGCACACACGCGCGTTATCCGACTCTGCTCCTCCCGATCCGCAGACGACGGTTCAGTCAATTTCTTGCCTTTTTTCCCCCCTCATGAACAACTACTTTTGGTGCTCAATAAAAACTCCATGTGGTTTCTCAGTTAATGACGCCAAACATAGGCATTTCGAAAGTTTGTGATAGTGCTTCCTATGTAGAAAATGACTTACTGCCCTCCGTCTGTAGTTCATGACGTCATATGCAAACAACCTATTGTGTCTGTAGGACGCCCAACCAAGCCGGAGGTAACACGGGGATTCGATCCGGCGATCCCCATGTTGGTAGGCAATGGAATAGACCGCTATGCTACCCGCATGCGGTGGACACTTTTTCACACATTTTCAAAGGCAGAGTCACACAGAACACTGCTCAGTATTATGGCTGCTAAAGCAGTGCTATCGTTATAACACTTATATAGACATAATTGTGAAAACTGTAATTTTCATTAGCCTCTTTCATATGGCTAATGAATCAATTTATTCTTCAAATGAACACCTCAATGACTAGAAATAAAACCAGTGTCCAGTTGGCACGAAAAACAACTGATAGGCAGGTATTTTACCATTATGTTAGTGAGAAGTAGTAAGAAGTGAACAAACTGTTTAAATCTGTGAGGCTAGCCATATTTTAGTGTTACATCGCCATATAACAATTAAACCAAATTAATATGAATGGATCTTCTTTTTCTGACTGTAGTTTATCAACAAGGAATATTATTTACTACTTCCTGTACCAACATGGAAAATCCAGGAATTACTTTGGTGGCATTTAAAGGTTACCTGTGTAAATGAGCAGGCATGGCAACGTCACCAAGAGCTCCAATCCCAGGACGGTGAGCAGCATGTAGATTCGCACGGGCCCTGATAGTCCGGCAGCCAGGACAACTAAAATTAACACATTTCCTACTCAAAGACACACACACACAAGACAGACACGCAAACACATATTTTGGCATTACTATGACAATACTGCCATCTTGTGGGGGAAAATGGAGCTCAGCATTTGGCAAAGGACGCATTCACTATTTGATATAGCGAGTTTTGAATTTAAATGGCGTGACTGCCCACCACGGTTAAGTGAAAACCATACCTGTAGAGTGTATAATGAGAGGTAGCTCCTTTAGTCCTTGTGTCTGTCTGTAGAAACGGAGGTATCCTCTGCCTCTGGCCCGATTGTGATGGTGGTGCACGCACCTACCAAACAGCAGCACCAGCAGCCATAGACACACTTTCCCAAACACAATGACACTCTGTCCTTGTATATCCCCCAACAATCTCGCACACTCTTCCTCTGGGCCAAGTTTCAGCACACACAGCACTGCTACACATGCTGACAAAACCATATATATAACCTAAAGGGGGTGGGGGTGGATACGGGCAAGTGAGACAGAGTTATTCAATTCAGTAAGAAGTAGTACAGATCAGCACAAGTATATAAAATGTGTAGCAGTATGAAACGATAAATTTGGACACAAGGCCTACATGTGCGAATGCCAGTAGGACAGCAGAACAGGCTGTCGGTATCGACTGGAACTCTCTCCTGATTGCAGAGTGGAGGGCGTCGGGAGAGATCAGGGGTCCATCAATGAGAGGGTCTTCATCTGCACTCGGGGTCATGTCTATTGAGTTGTTCACCTGGCGACACACAGAAGAGACCGTGACAGCGGTCCTGAGATAACCTGCCCGTCTGCCAGTACGTTTCGGCTTGTGGGATGTCGGGTTGGGAGTTCATTTTCAGACCGATTATGAGATCCACTTTCAACTAGAGCCTTCCAGAAACGTCAACATCTCCATTAAAATGACACTAGAATGACACATGGACCCAAATGGCACGCTAGTGGTGTATGGTAGCCGGAAATAAGCAGATATACTCTGACGGTTAGCAGGCGGCTGGAAGCACGTTAGCGCTACAGCTCGATTGTTTACAGTTCATCAACAGGCTAACTTAGCTTAGCACAAGCTACAACCCCTTTGCTGAGCCAGCCGCAGGTGCAGGCCGAATATTATTTGGCAAAAAATAAGATACATACTGCAGAGGACGACGCTCCCTCCATGTTGAGAGACGGTAGCTTCTTTTCAAATCTGAAGCGAAAAGATAACAAGCGAACACCAACCGAGCCGCATGTTTAGCAACAGGAAGTGGTGCGACGCACAAACTGGGCTTTTGTGTCACATGACAGCCGCGAGCCGAGAGTATGGAATCCCATTTGAGTCAAAATTAAGAATGGCCAATAACTTTTTATGCAGATTGTACGTTTAAATACGCACACAAATAAACGGAGAGACAACCCCAAAGGCGTCAATAAAGTGGGGGGTAATCCAATTATTGAATGGTAATCACATCAGTTTCCCAGCAACATGGTTACACAACATGGTGTCAACGTTTGTTTTTCATCGTGACAGCTTTTTGTTTTTTTTTTGCTTTTTGTTTTTTAAAAGTGGCTTTTGTCGAATACCACCTTATTTAAACTGTCGTTTTCTGTACATCGCACCTTGCAAGTAAACCTCTTCTTAAATGTTGTTCATCTTGTGGCGACAGTTTTCATTTGATAATGACACTTGTGTTTCACGCTGGGCGGTCATCCGCGAGCGAACTCCACACCGCGTGCTCGCCCACTGGGCGAATACAACACTGATCTATTGAAGCCACCTGTGGTATAGCTCAAGGGCCACAAGGTGGCGGTACAAGAAAAGAAGGGATAAAACAAGGGGATGAAAGGCAGGACTTCTTAAGGTCATACAGACGATTCATTTTCATTTATTACTTTGCTAAATTACAAGGTTAGCAAATTCCCATGCACGATGCATCCCCATGCACTCCGCCTTTGTCAAGCGTTATTTTAGCTGTAGGGTTAATTTAAGATATAGCCACACGATGCCAAATGCACAGATTCTGAGAACCATACACCCTTGTCCTTATCAAATTACCTGATGACTGCAGGCCATATTGTTGCATTATACATTTCAATCTGCCACAGTGAAAACTGCTACCACGTGATGGATTGTTATTATATTTTAATTAATTGTATTCACAGCAAGAAGGTCCCTGGGTTGGTGGGTTGGTTGGAAAGTCCCCAGGTTGGACTACCCTCGGGCTCGAACCCAGGACCTTCTTGCTGTGAGGCAACCGCGCTAACCACTGCGCCACCGTGACAGGTTCCCCTTTATCATCACAAAATTATTCTTTATTCAAACGCCATACCTGTAGGTGAACATCCAAATTACATATGAACCAGAGCTCGCTCGTCATGGAAACACAGAAACGCTCATCCATTTAAGCCATTTTATTGATAAACATACACTTGTTATAAAAGCCGTTGGACTGAATGCTCCGTTCCTCTACGTGATGAAGAAGCTGCCAGCACTAAAGAACATAGCTATGGTCACATTGCTGATAACTTCTGCCCCAGAAGAAGGGAATGACACGCAGGGTGAGAGGAGAGACGGTCGCCTCACACTCCGGGGTGGCAGCACTTGTGATGGAGGCAGGTGAGGAGACAATGTTGAGATTGCAGGACATCACGCAACTGTCATATTACGGGGGCTTGAGATTAACTGGGGGGGCTATGAACTTTGTGTCGTTGGTTTATTTTGGTGGTAAGGGGTAGGGGGATAAACAATTGGACAATTATGCTGGGGCTGGGGGGTGGGGGGGCTGGTATGGAATTGTGCTTCAAGTCAAATCAGCACCCATTACTTATATACACCATGCATGTACACATGTGCATGAATGTACACGTACACACACACACACACACACACACACACACACACACACACACACACACACACACACAATGTGCCTAGACCCCGAGGTCCATGTGGGTGTGAAATACTGCACACATACTAGCCCTTGCATTCATGTCTTAAGGCACTGAGTCAGCTGTCATCAAGCTACCAGAACAAACAATATCTGAAACATCTTGAAAGGAAAACATTTAGAAAAAACAAACAAACCGAGAAACGTGTACTACCACAAACATGCACTCTCATTTCTGCTCAACGAGTTACGTAGAAATTGCTTCTTCATATCTACCAGCCACATTGTTAAGAGTGCTTTGGTTTTGCCTAAAGTTAAAAAGAGGATGATGTTAAACATGTCAGAGGAAATACAGAAGTCAACGTTCCACAGAGGAAAAAAAAAAACAACCTCTAAGTCCATTTCACACCACATTGCCATCTGAGCAATACTTACAATAATTTATGTATGTAAGATCTTAATTCATGCAAAACTGTAAACGCAAACCCCAAAAGCAAACCAGAAGGTATGAGTAAGGCATTATAATAGTCAAGCTACATAAGGTGATCCACTCAGGAGCAGCTACACACTCACACGATGGAGTCCACGGACAGGCGGGGGGTTCAGGGGTCTCCGTCAAGTCACGGACTAAGGAACCGCTGCGTTAGAGACAGCGGCGTTTAGCTTTCCTAAGGTGGCGAGAGCAGGATGCTTTTGACTCCCGTGGGTGCGGTTAAGCGTGAGCGGAGAGAGACCTAAACGCGGCGATTTTATTCTTGCATTATTAATTCTGTGCAGCAAAAGAAGCGTGTGTGTCCACGTTGAAACTGCATGCGCATGTGGGTTTCACGTCGACCTGGCCAGGTCCACTTTCCATCACATCCGCAGAGCTGTTTCCGGAATCCCGGAAAGGATTCCAAAGTTGTTTTGTTTTTTTTGTCCCCGGCATTTAAGATTCCAAGAATCTTCCATAAAATTCCACAATGCTTGGGGGGGGGGGCAGGATTCAAGATATCCACATTGTTCTTTTCCCGTGACGGCGATGATGAGTCCATCTATAGCTTATCATAGCGTAGTGGGCTGGCCGCCACCTGATGATAGAAAACATGACGGGATCGTAAAATCGTTACACTCGAGCTGTTGTAACAAGTAACAACAGGTTTGTGTCTGCACATACGTATGTGTGTCTTACCACGAGATGCGATGTAACACTCATGACAGCTAAGCAGTCCGTTACGAATCCTCACATCCGTCCCTGTGCTTGTGTCGCCGAGCTGACCATCACACACGCCACACTGGGAGAGAGATCAGCTTAATCAGTAAAGCAGACAATGGAGAGTTTCATATCAGTGACCTCAATAGTCAAACATGAAGAGATTTGAGATACTTTATTGATCCATCCATCCATTCATCCATCCATCCATCCATTACCCGACCCGCTTATCCTGCCCTCAGGGTCGCGGGGATGCTGGAGCCTATCCCAGCGGTCATTGGGCGGCAGGCGGGGAGACACCCTGGACAGGCCGCCAGGCCATCACACAGGCCCCCCCCACACACCCACACCCACACCTACACCTAGGGGCTTTTTAGTATGGCCGATTCATGTCTTTGGACTGTAGGAGGAAACCGTAGCACCCGAAGGAAACACCCATGCAGACACGTGGAGGACATGCAGACTACACACAGAGGACGACCCGGGATGACCCCCAATGTTGGACTACCCCGGGGCTCGAACCCAGAACCTTGTTGCTGCGAGGCAACCGCGCTAACCACTGTGCCACCGTGCCGCCCCTACTTTATTGATCCCCGGGGAGAAATTGTGCTCTGCAGTTTAACCCATCCTAGCCGTGTGGCTAGGAGCAGTGGGCGGCCGCCGTGCAGCACCCGGGGACCAACTCCAGTCCGTCCTGCCATGCCTCGGTCAGGGGCGCAGAGCTGAGCCGTTTTACATCCAAACTGAGAGTACTTGAAGCTTATTTCACAACATGTACTTGTTTTTTATAATCTGCTTGTAATTTACTTTTTTTTTTTCTAAATTTTTTTGTCTTTTGTTTGTGTTTTCAAATGTGTAATTTTGCAACTGTGTGATTTTGTAACTGTGCTTTCTAATTGCTGCTGCCTATCTGGGCCAGGTCGCCCTTGAAAAAGAGGTTTGTAATCTCAACAGGATCTTCCGGGTTAAATAAAGGTTAAATATAAAAAAAATAACCCTAACATGCATGTCTTTTTTGACGGTGGGGGAAACCGGAGCAGCCGCAGAAAACCCACGCAGACAACATGCAAAGTCCACACAGAGGACGACCCAGGACGACCCCCAAGGTTGGACCACCCCGGGGCTGGAACCCAGGACCTTCTTGCTGTGAGGCGACAGCGCTAACCACTGCGCCACTGCACGACTGGCTTGCCCAGTAGTTACCACGAGTTAAACACCTTTAAGGATGTACTTCACTAGGGTTACGTGTACTGATGCTGATGCCAGCTGTACTTAGTGCGTCTGTGTGTGTGTGTGTGTGTGTGTGTGTGTGTATGTGTGTGTGTGTATTAGTGTACAATACCTTAAAACATTGTATGTGGAAAAACAGCCCCAATGTGTCGATATTCATTGCAGCTCCTTTCCCAAGTGGCTGAGAACAACCAGAACATAGTCTCTTCCCACTAACACACCTATAAGCGCACAAATACACACACGCAGACACACATACACACACTTTATGACTGTTTATATTTTGCCACCGTTCCACATCACAACCATGTCTCAGAATAACAAACTTAATTCGCCGCGTTTGTGAAGACTCAATGTGTGTGTGTGTGTGTGTGTGTGTGTGTGTGTGTGCGTGTGTGTGTGTAAGGATGCAACACCTGCTAGGTGAGGGAGGCTGAGGCACTGATGATGGTGACTGATGTGTGCCAATCACATTGTCGTGGGATCCAGACCTGTGAGGAAAAGATTACACGTTTGTCAACCCTGCTGCTCATTCTTCATATATGTGTCTGTGTGTGTGTGTGTGTGTGTTATATATACATATAAAACACACACACACACAATGCTTATTTGTAATGTACAGTTACACATATTGCGTACCTCTTAACAGCATTAGTCTGGGATATCTGAGCGTTGCGGTCCAGAGAAGATGTCTTCCACATTTCCGTCTTTTTTGAGGACTCACTATTACACGATGAATCTGTGCCAACACATCATAACAGTAACCATCTGTACCGGAGCACAGCGCCACGTTACACAGGGTTGAAACCAGCAAAACTCTAGACTGCTCAGCTGTGTGTTAGTGTTTAAACCTAGACATGTGCACATCTCCTGTGTGTGTGTGTGTGAATGCATCTCACCCTGGAAAAAATGGAGCTTGGATGCGTGCTGGTCCTCGTTCCCCGCCAAGACTCTCTGGCCGTTGTGCTCCGTGGAAGCGGCCCGTCCTCCTGTTCGATGGCCTATCTGAGGCGGTGGGCCTGCCCCGGTCTGACTCGCCGGCTGAATGGACGAGGCAGAGTGCTGGAGGGGTGCCGCCGTCTCCTCCAGAATCCGTCTCTCCTGGGCACGCAACCGTGGACACGGATACACAAGGCCGCAACACAAGACATACAACGTTGTGTTTAGTAGCACAGCAACGAAGGCAATGTGATTTTTTTTAAGACGGCGTATGTGTATTTTTCCAAATTTGGGGTGGGGGTGGGGGTGGGTTCTCCTAGAAGCACCTCCTCATTGTGTTTCCTCTCTTCCTCCTCCACCTCTCTCTGTGCTCTCTCCCACTCCTCCTTCAGCTTCTCTTGTTCTCTCTGGTACTGCGCCTACATAGAGGTACATATGCACACAGACACGAAAAACAAAGACACACACACACACACACACTCACACACACACACACACACACAACACGTCATGATATAAAATCTATGGGTTTATAGTTTGGTTATTTAATCTCAACCCCTCTCGTGACCTTTGAAGAACTATGAAGCACTGCCGTTTTGCCTCTATAGGACAAACAGCCATGCATGTGTATATATATATACACACCAAACCAACAGTGTACCTGTAGGAGGCGCTCTTGCTCTTGCTGCCACCTCTCCTGGCGTTTACGTTCCTCATTGGGGTCCCAGACCCAGTGATTAACACGCTTAGCCAAGTTCAACATGGGGGTCTCAATCTACGCAGACCCAACGAGCGACCGCAACACACACACACACACACACACACAAACACGTGTACAGTACACAGCAAAACAGACAGGAAGAGAGGAAAGGTGAGAGGACAGGTGACTACAGCTACCGGAGAGGACGGATCAGGTCAGGGCACATTTCAGAACGGAGGAGAACGTGTGGGAAGAGGAGGGAGAAAAAAAAAGAGTTGCGTTCGACAAAATCTACTCACGGTCACGCTGCTCTCCTCGAGTCCTTCTGCGAAACGGGGAAACACAACCGGCTTAGATGGAAAACAGAACGATCGGGAACAGAAATGCTTGAGGAGAGAAGCATTCTGGGTAAGGTCGTTCTACCTGTGACGGTGGGCGAATATGCCTGCGCGCTGCAGGGGGACACTGCTGACACAGTCTCACTCTCCTCCGCTGCTGGATTCTCCAACAACCCAAAGGTGTCCCGGACCTGAAAGGGAAATCGGTGAGGTGAAGGGATCGGGAACATATCGACACCAGCTGTTCACGCTGCGTTTTACTCAACAACCTCAAGCTGCAATCCAGGACGTGTCTCTATTAATAGAGTTATTCTATCCATCTGGAAGGAAAAGGCAGAAGAAAAAGGTTCAGGCGCAGGATCCATCCAGCCATGATCCAAGCCGCTTATCCTAATTAGGGTCGTGGGATGCTGGAGCCTATCCCAGCAGCCATTGGGCGGAAGGTGAGGAGACACCCTGGACAGGTCGCCAGTCCGTCACAGGGCCGACACACACACACACACACACACACACACACACACACACACCTAGGGACAATTTAGCATGGCCGATTCACCTGACCTACATGTCTTTGGACTGTGGGAGGAAACCGGAGCCCCCCGAGGAAACCCACGCAGACACGGGGAGAACATGCAAACTCCACACAGAGGACGACCCGGGACGACCCCCGGGGTTGTCCAACCCAGGACCTTCTTGCTGTGAGGCAACAGCGCTAACCACCGGGCCACCGTGCCGCCCCAGACGCAGGATGAAAAACTCAATAGGAAGACCGAAAGAGGATACCCATGCACAGATATCCTCTTGTGTTCCTCCATCTTATGCATCGGGACCACGGAGTCAGGTTTGATAATACCCACTGGCATCTTTACCATGGTTGGAGTCTTTCTCCACATACGCTGAAAGTTTTGATCAGGTAGGGCAAACACGTTCCTACTCAAGCTGGAAAAAGGATCGAAAACGGATGACGATGTGGCGATTCTTCTCTCGGACAGGTAAACTACCAATTCTACAATCAATATTACAGCAGAAAGGTGCTCCCATATAGGTTCATGTAGTTTGTAGTCCATTAGCTTGCCCGTCTTAGCGTTGGTCTGAGGACGCCATTGTTTACTGCCGAGATGACGGGACACATGCTACGATGGCTGCTAAACCTTTTTCCTAGGTCTCACTGTCAGAGGGAGGGACAGATCGGGGAAATCACAGATTTCTTTTTTTGGGGGCGGGGGGGTTCACCTGAGCAGCATGGTGGCTAGCATGGCTGCATCACAGAAAGAAGGTCCTGGGTTCGAGCCCCGGGGTAGTCCAACCTTGGGGGTCGTCCTCTGTGTGGAGTTTGCATGTTCTCCCCGTGTCTGTGTGGGTTTCCTCCGGGGGCTCCGGTTTCCTCCCACAGTCCAAAGACATGTAGGTCAGGTGAATCGGCCATCCTAGATTGCCCCTAGGTATGAATGTGTGTGTGTGTGTGTGTGTGTGTGAGATGGCATGGCGGCCTGTCCAGGGTGTCTCCCCGCCTGCCACCCAATGACTGCTGGGATAGGCTCCAGCATCCCCGCGACCCTGACAGCAGGATAAGCGGTTCAGATAACGGATGGATTTTCCCCCACCTTTTTTTCTCCCCAATTATACTTGGCCAATTACCCCACTTTTCCGAGCCGTCCGGTCGCTGCTCCACCCCCTCTGCTGATCCGGGGAGGGCAGCAGACTACCACATGCCTCCTCTGATACATGTGGAGTCGCCAGCCGCTTCTTTTCACCTGACAGTGAGGAGTTATGCCAGGGGGATGTAGCGCCTGGGAAGATCACCCCCCGAACAGACGCCCCAACTGACCAGAGGAGGCGCTAGTGAAGCGACCAGGAAACACCCACATCTGGCTTTCCACCCGCAGACACGGCCAATTGTGTCTGTAGGGACGCCTACGGGGATTCAAACCAGCGACCCCCATGTTAGTAAGCAACGGAATAGACCACCACACCACCCGGATGCACGAAATCACAGATTTCAGCAATAACTTATGTCAACGGTAGTCTCGTTACCTTCCCGTTGCTGGTGATATCTGGGGTGGGCGGCTCCACGCGGGTGAGCTCTGTCACGATGGTAGTTTTGACGATACGGCTTCTACCGCCAATCAGTGAGCTGATGACCGAGCCCGAAGACGTCGACGCTTTCTCCTCCCGCTGGGGCGACCGCTGTTCCACTGTGCTCTGATCACCGCAAGGCTGCTCCGAAGGAGCATCCTCATCCTCCAACGGGGGGCGCAGAGGAGACGAAGCTGGAGAGGTGGCAGAGATCACCTCCTCTGTCACCTCGCCATTCACACGCACCAAGCCGTCCGCCTAACACACACACACACACACACACACACATGATCAGTATTGAGTATGTGGTCGGGCACATGTGGACGAGTGCAGTGATCTGTGTCCAACAGTCGTCCTCACCTTGACAGACTTTTGTCCGGAGTATGTGCTTCTGGGCTGGCAGTAGGGCTTGGCGCTGAGCAGCGGGACGGGTCTACAAGGTGGAGCCAGAGGGGACGAGTGTGTGTGCAGAGGTTGCATGGGCTGGGGCTGCCCTTGTGCCATTGCGGGTGGTGCTTGTTTGGCTTGGGGCTGTGCATCTTGTGCACCCGGTTGTGCATATAGAGTTGGAGACTGTGTGCTGTGGGGTTGAGACGCCCTCAGTTCTTGGAGTTGAGGCGGTGTTTGTCGCGAGTGTGTGACCGAGGCAGAGGGAATGTTTTGTGCTTCGGGTCTTGGCGAGAGGGCGACTGGTTCTTCTTGTGCGTCTGTGTTTATATCGTCATGTGTCGGGCAAGGATCTACTCTGTCAGTTTGTTCTGGCTTGTGCGGTGCGTCCGAGGCCTCGGAGTCAGTGATGGAGTCAGTGGGGTTTTGCTCCTGATCTTGCAGAATTAGGTTGAACTCGGATGAGGTGGATCGGGGCAGTTTCAGGCTGTCCAAGGTGGCATCGCTGATAGCGAAACGAAGAGCATAGCGCTGCAAAACCATCGCCGCTTCCTCTGGAGTTTTTGCCTTCCTATAAGCTTCACATAAATCCACCTCCCTACGCTCCCTAGAAAACAAAGGTTGGTGGAGAGGAAGGGAAAAAAGATCGTGTGTGTGTGTGTGTGTGGTGGGGGGAGGGGGGAGGGAGAAAAGAGGTGAAGGTTAGTGAAGAAGGCACTGCGAGATAGAAATCATTTCCTTCCCCAGACTGACTCATCAATTTTCTTTTTTTTTTCTACTCCCTTCTGTGTCTCTCTAGCTATCTAGCACATTTGTCATTGGACATTTTTCAGACCACGGCTATCTTCGGTGGGCCGAGGCCATTTCACCCCCCTCTATAATCAAGGCTCAGCGTTTTCGGGTTTTTATTTTTCAAAGCCATCCAGCGTGCCGTGTTTCACCACATGAGGACACTGTTACATAACCTCACATGAACAGGAACAACTTTTGGATCTGCGGAAACATAAAATCGGGGTGAAAATCTGGGTATTTTTCGGTGAAAATCGGTAAACCGATAACGCTGAGCCTTGTCTATAATGCCCCAATAGTCGTTTTAGCTCAATTGCAAAAAATTGTGCATATTCTAAGAGAGCCTTTTTTCAGGAGAAGATCTAGTTGGTCCTGGCCCAAACTGAGATTAGCTGACGTTAGCATAAATTAGCACGGCACATTACTTAACCAAGAACTAAGGTCCCATTTAGACTTATGTTAAACACGGTAAGGATTTAGCGCCATGCTAAAAGGGTTTTTCCTGTCACGGCGTCCTTACTTCTCCTCCACAATCTCTCTGTAGGTCTTGATGCTCTTCCTCTTGTTACTGTCACTCCCCTCCTCCTTCAGCCTTTTCTCCATCCTCTTCCTCTCCTCCTCTTTCTTGATCAGCTCCTGGGAGGCGCTGCGGCGGCGGTTCTTCCAGCGGGCCAGATCCTGTCGCAGGGTCATACTGTCACTCATCACGTTTCTAATTCAAGTTTGCTTGGTGTTGTTTTATTCGCGCTGGCGCACTTTTACATTTACATAATATTTTACTTCTCTCATTTAGGTTGTGGACTCTGTGCTCTCTCTCTCTCTCTCTCTCACTGTCTTTCATGGCCCTCTCTGTTTGTCTCTTACGTCTTGCCACTGGTCCTCCTCGTCTTCATAGTTGCTGTACTGCTCGTGCATGCGCTCGAAGCGGGATCGGCTCAGCGGCTGGATATGTCCCACCTCCTCCTCGCTAAGCATGTCACCCATACTCATACTCCTAGAAACAAAAGTGACAAAAAGGGGACAACGTCAACCTCCGGCTCTAAAACTGCAGCTCGATCGACGACCCTTCACAGAGCAGCACTGTCTTTGAGTGTTCGACAAGCAAACAGGCTTGCTAGTTTCATTTCCAAGTTCATTTCTTTTGGTAAAATGAACACATTCATCAAACTGTATTGTGGTTAGTGGGCGAGTAACACAGTTCAGATCGGTATTATGACAACCAAACACTTGGGGGGGGGGGGGGGACACTTTTCACAAGAGGTAAAATTGTAAAGTAAAAGATAAGAAATGTCAGAGATGGTGTTAGCCATGAGCAGTGACCTAAATACACAAAGAAATGAGCACTTCAGACAGTCAGTGTACATGCATAGTACATGTTTTTGTGGTAGCCTTGTATTCAAACATGCACGTGTCTTAGTATGTCTGTGTTTGTGTCATGCAACAACTCATCTATGTCCGGTCCTGAGAGACTTACTCAGTGTCCTCAGACATAAAAGCAACTCGTCGACTCATCCTAAAACAATAACAGAATAAAATGAATGACTGAGAAGAGTGGGTGGGGGAGACATATACATGTGCTGAGTGTTGTGCAGTGGTGCTCAAACACCAAATTTCATGAGTCAAAGGAATGCATTAGTGTACCATTTGCATTATTTCAACACAAAGCTAGCATGTATCTGCTTATCGTTCACTTCTATTTCCAGATATTACACGAACAGACAGAGATGGGGGAGCAATGTAGGCTAGATAATCGGTAGCAGCTCACATCGTATCCATCTGTCAGTCAGGTCTGAATAGGGGAGTGATAGTGGCATGCATGCATTACGAGTTCATCTCACATCATGGGGGGTAGATCATCTTCCTCCAGCCATTGGGGTCTTCTCATTGGGCGCCCACCACTAATCCTCCTCCACTCCTTAGCCTTCTCCTCAGTCCTCTCTGCAACCTTGTCCTCAACCTCATCCTCAACCTTCTCCTCTACCTGATATTCAGCTCGCTCCTCAGCCTTCTCCTCGAAGATCTTTTTCCCCACATGTGTTTCCACGCTGCAATTCTGGGCAGCAGGAGGAATGGGCAGAGGAGGGCTGACAGATGGAGAGGAGGCGGGTTCAGATATAGTTGCGACAGAGGTGTTAGGGATCGTTTCGTCTCCCCCTTGCTTTTTCCCCTCCTCCTCCTCTTTCTCCCTGATTCCTATATTCTTCCTGGTCGGGGCTTTGGAGGGCAGGGTCCGGGGTTCGGCGGCCCCAGTAGCAAAGCTGCTGAGAGAGTGAGCCAGGGACAGTTCAGGGAGCAGGTTACCAGGAAATGCATTTGAATTGCTCAGACGATGGCAGACCAGAGAACACAAAACTGAAACCCAGTAAACAAGAATCCAACAAACCAGCCGAGATAAGATTTGATTTAGAAAGATCAGATAAGACCTAATAATGAAGCATTACAAAACTGCTTCGAGCACCGTTGGCCACAGGGCTACAAATGTGCTAACATGGCAGCTCATTAAAGAAGACCAGATCTGGACGTGAAGAGAAACACGCTTGACAACCATTTATTGCCTTCCAAAAAGGTCTAAATGGTTTAAATGACAGGGTTAAATGATATTATCAAGTCAAAATCAACTCTAAATCACGTTAGTAATGGAGGATTAGTTGGCCTCGGATGATGGATAAAACTCAAGTAAAGTGGAGAGGCATGCTTATGATAATACAAAACAGAGTACATGCCCTCAGTAAATACCTGTCACTGGGCATCTTGTCTGCCAGCTTAGGTCTGTTGTTCACCTGGTTTGCTCTCGGCAAAGGGCTGTTTTTAAGCTTAACTGACCCAGGAGTTGGCAAGAATTGGTTGAATGAGTGAATCGCTCCCCCTGACGTGGATTTTTGGGAAGTTCCGGTCCTCCGGGTCATCATATCATCCTTCTCCGGGTCAGGCAAGGGCCCATTTTCGTCATACTCATCAGCCTCTTCCTCATCATTGTCATTATGAGAGGTTGCCCGGATCACCATCATGTCAGAGCGTGGTGGAGGCGTTTCCACGGGACCTAGAGGCTGCTGTTGCGCCGCTCTAAGAGGAAAACCCCATTTAATTGAGAGTACTGTGAATAGCGAGGTACAGTCGCCGATCTCTCTGAGTCACGCACCACACCAAGCATGTTAGTGCCCAGCAGACCATGTTAAGACACAGCACAACAACATCTTGCCCACCTTGTATTCAATTTCTTATTCCTTTCCGCCTGCACTTCCCTCTTGTTTCGAGGCGCGGCGTCAACAGTGACCTCCTCTTGTGTGCAGCGTTTGGAGGCCGGCAGTGGCAGAAAGCGGTTGTAAGTCGTCACAGCAGAACCTGACTTTTTGAACGCCCTGGTCCTCCTAGCCATCATGTCATCTTTCTGGAGATCTGGCACCCTCTCCTCTTCTTCCTCCTCCTCTTCCTCCTCTTCCTTTGCCCTTTTCTCATACTGCGCCAGACGTGCATCCAGATCAGTAGGCCTGGGAAGCACTTCAGGCATCCAAGATGGTAGGTCAGTAGAGGACGTTGGATTTTGTGTGTGGTCAACTCCATCTACCTGGCTGTGAGGTTGTCAAAATGAGAGCTGTAACCACGACATCCGGGGCACGAGAAACCCTGCCCGTACATACACCCAAAGCTCCTAAATTGTGACTCATAGCCAGGCAGAAAATGCGGAGGAGCAAGCCAAGGATGACCGTCTACTCCCCGCTCATTTAGCACATACGTAAGTCTCATTTTCACCGTCATCCATCCTTCTCTTCATACTGAACATGCAGCTCCAGCTTGCCGTCTACAGTTCAACACAGTTAACGGGGACAAATCCATAATCCTCATTCAGTGTAAAAAAAAAAGAAAAAAGAAAGCCCTCCAAGGTTCAGCCAATGCTAACATGGTGCTTCGGCAGTCTTTCATAGCAAATACAAGAGGTTATTTTAAAAATGTACCGTTTGCGACTACTTCCTGCAAGTCACATCCCACTGCAGCACAACTAGCAAACACAAAAAGGGAACTTAGCAGAGGTGGAAAAACCCGGTCCAGAAAGTAAAAACTCTAACCGTATCTTTACTCCATCCATGTATTGAACCAGCTGATTTGGGAAACTAGTCAGTGCAATCTGATGGTTTAGTACATGGGTGGAGTAAAGACACGGGGTTTTTACTTTCTGGACCGTTTTTTCCACCTCTGGAATTTAGCAACATAAAACACTACAACCCCCCCCCTTTTCTCCCAATTGTATCTGGCCGATTACCCTACTTTCTGAGCCGTCCCGGTCGCTGCTCCAGCCCCTCTGCTGATCCGGGGAGGGCTGCAGACTACCACATGCCTCCTCCAATACATGCGGAGTCGCCAGCCGCTTCTTTTCACCCAACAGTGAGGAGTTTCACCAGGGGGGGACGTAGCGCGCGGGAGGATCACGCTATTCCCCCCCCGAACAGGTGCCCCAACTGACCAGAGGAGGAGCTAGTGCAGCGACCAGGACACATACCCACATCTGGCTTCCCACCTGCAGACACGGCCAATGGTGCCTGTGGGGACGCCCGACCAAGGCGGAGGTAACACGAGGATTTGAACCAGCAGCCCCGTGTTGGTAGGCAACGGAATAGACCGCTGCGCTACTCGAACACCCAAACACTATAAATTCTTAAAATGACCACTTGACTTAGCTTGTTTGTGGATTTGTGCCCCCCAATAATTGCATTGAACTCTACTCGGCATGCTGGAGCTGTGTGTCCAGTATGAAGAGAAGGATGGATGAGTGTGAAAATGAAACCTACCTATGTACCACATGAGCAGCGAGTATAAAACTAGAACTATTCCTTTGACCGTTAACGGAGGGTGTAAATATGACGAGGGAAAACAGCGTTAAAAGGATTTTTTAGTGCTTTTCACGGCAACGTATGTATGCATGCATATGCGGGCATGTGTGTTTGTGTTTGTGCAACCAAGTTTTCTTATAGACTACAAGCAGATCGGCATGATAGAGTCGTGCAGCAATGCTACCCGGATAGCTCAAAAAATATCGAACTGTTTAAGTGCATATGTCTTGACAAATCTCCTTAAAATGCATTGTGTAAGAATCATTAACGCAGCAATGCAGCACAGACAAAGAGACAGAACCTACATAAACCTCAGTGTGGTCGGTAACACTTTCTACGAAGCTTGCATCTATAATGCTCTATAAGCATCTATAAAGCTCTATAACGCCCTATAAGCATTTATAACGCCCTATAAGCATCTATTGCACCTATAACGCCCATACTTTCCTAAAATGTGTATTACAATGACTAACGGCTATGGCTGAAGACTGTGAAGTAGCACTGAAGTGTCATTATGCATTGCTACAAAACTTCAGCAAAACAAGTTGGCTATGATGCATTATGACATTTGACAGATAAACAGGTAAATGGTGACATATTTATAATGCATAAATCCGTTTTAAATTGACATAATGTATCATAAAGGTGGTTATGAGGTGTTGTGAGGGCGTATACATGGTTATAATGAATCTTACAATGACTTATAGCTACACTTATAGGGCGTTATAGATGCTTATAGGGTGTTATAGATGCAAGCTTCATAGAAAGTGTTACCGTGTAGTCCATTGTGCTTTATATATGGACCGCTTTGGATTCTAGCCAGGGTCTAGGATACCCCGGCTCTGGCCTCTTCCATACCTGCGTTCCCGCTCAGTAAGCCGGGAGCCCAGGCCAATAGCGGGCATGGCAACAGTTGCCTTGGCAAGGAAGTGCTCAGGCAAGCCTGGCTCGTCCCCTTCCCTTGATGTAACCGCGCTTTGGGGCTGCTCGATCTCAGTCACGCCCCCAAAGGTCACAACTTTGCTATGACCCCGTCCAGCCTTTGTAGAGCCGACGAGGGGACTTCCATAATTTTTCTCCAGACAAGCCTGACACACGGGGGGTTGGCTAGTCTCACTGTAGATATACGGCCGCATAAAATTCAGACACACACACACGCACACACGCACGCACACACACACACACACACACACACGCACACACACAACCATCGACGTAGGGGAAAGTGTAGAGGAGACAACACATAAGGAAAGGAAACAGGGGTGGAAAAGAAACCATGAGCAGCTGGAGAGGGAGTAGGAATGAGCAACATGGGAATCAACATGATGTGATAGGAAAGATGAGTTGGAAATGGTGAGTCGGGGGGGGGGGGAGGGTGGATGGAGGAGGGGGGGACAAAGTGTGGGTCTGTGTACTGGAATCACCCCGACACATGGACGCATGCACATACGCAGGAGCTTTTTTCTCTTTTTTTTGTCTCTTGGAAGACGTATTGTAGGTAATCACATTGCCCTGGTAACTGCAGCTGCTATGGGAACACACACACACACACACACACACACACACACACACACACACACACACAGTCACTTGCCAGCTCCCTGTTCTATGAGCATGGCTGTCGGTGCCTGAGGAGACCAGTGATGAGGAGCATTAACAACCAGAGGAGAGCACAGGGAGGGAAAGAGGAGCAGAGAGAGGGAGAGCAAAGTACGGGGACACCTCACGCTCTTTACGAGACAGGACGGGGTAAGGGGGGGGGCAGGATGGGGTAAGGGGGGGGCAGGACGGGGTAAGGGGGGGGGCAGGACTGGGTAAGGGGGGGGGGGTAACTGGTAACTCAGTGATGAAATACGTCTGCTTGGCATGTAAGAGGTCTCAGTCCAGGAGGTAACGTGAGCAGAACAAACAGACTGGACCTGATCTGTTTGTGAGGACTTGGTCAAGACTGAAATAGGAAGTGCCCAGACGCACCTGCACCCGCACACACACACACACGCACACACACACACACACCACATACATACATCAACACACACACACACCACATACATACATCAACACACACACACACACACACACACACATCAACACACAAACACACACACACACACACACACACACACACACACACACACACACTACATACATACACAGTCACCCAGACACACACACACAACATACATACTAAACACACCCACACACACACACACACACACACCACATACATACATCAACACACACACACACACACACACACACCACATACATACATCAACACACACACACACACACACATCAACACACAAACACACACACACACACACACACACACACACACACACACACACACACACACACACACACACACACACACACACACACACACTACATACATACACAGTCACCCAGACACACACACACAACATACATACTAAACACACACACACACACACACACACACCACATGCATACATAAACACACACACACACCACTTACATACATAAACACACACACCACATAGTACATACATAAACACACACACACCACATAATACATAAACACACACACACACACACCACATACACACACACACACACAGCCACAGTCACACATACACACAAAGTATTGTGTCGTCACTCAGTAGGGGCTGATACGAACAGCAGTTCCCACACAGTGAACGATATTTGCCCCAGCTGATGTGGTATGTACTTGCTGCCCCGCCTGATGTTGTATGTACTTGGTGCCCCGCCTGATGTTGTATGTACTTGGTGCCCCAGCTGATGTTGTATGTACTTGGTGCCCCAGCTGATGTGGTATGTACTTGGTGCCCCAGCTGATGTGGTATGTACTTGGTGCCCCGCCTGATGTTGTATGTACTTGCTGCCCCGCCTGATGTTGTATGTACTTGCTGCCCCGCCTGATGTTGTATGTACTTGCTGCCCCGCCTGATGTTGTATGTACTTACTGCCCCAGCTGATGTGGTATGTACTTGGTGCCCCGCCTGATGTGGTATGTACTTGGTGCCCCGCCTGATGTTGTATGTACTTGCTGCCCCGCCTGATGTTGTATGTACTTGCTGCCCCGCCTGATGTTGTATGTACTTGGTGCCCCGCCTGATGTTGTATGTACTTGGTGCCCCAGCTGATGTTGTATGTACTTGGTGCCCCAGCTGATGTGGTATGTACTTGGTGCCCCAGCTGATGTGGTATGTACTTGGTGCCCCGCCTGATGTTGTATGTACTTGCTGCCCCGCCTGATGTTGTATGTACTTGCTGCCCCAGCTGATGTGGTATGTACTTGGTGCCCCAGCTGATGTGGTATGTACTTGGTGCCCCAGCTGATGTGGTATGTACTTGCTGCCCCCAGCTGATGTGGTATGTACTTGGTGCCCCGCCTGATGTTGTATGTACTTGCTGCCCCGCCTGATGTGGTATGTACTTGGTGCCCCAGCTGATGTTGTATGTACTTGGTGCCCCAGCTGATGTGGTATGTACTTGGTGCCCCGCCTGATGTTGTATGTACTTGGTGCCCCGCCTGATGTTGTATGTACTTGGTGCCCCAGCTGATGTTGTATGTACTTGGTGCCCCAGCTGATGTGGTATGTACTTGGTGCCCCAGCTGATGTGGTATGTACTTGGTGCCCCGCCTGATGTTGTATGTACTTGCTGCCCCGCCTGATGTTGTATGTACTTGCTGCCCCAGCTGATGTGGTATGTACTTGGTGCCCCAGCTGATGTGGTATGTACTTGGTGCCCCAGCTGATGTGGTATGTACTTGCTGCCCCCAGCTGATGTGGTATGTACTTGGTGCCCCGCCTGATGTGGTATGTACTTGCTGCCCCAGCTGATGTTGTATGTACTTGGTGCCCCGCCTGATGTTGTATGTACTTGCTGCCCCGCCTGATGTTGTATGTACTTGCTGCCCCGCCTGATGTTGTATGTACTTGCTGCCCCGCCTGATGTTGTATGTACTTGCTGCCCCAGCTGATGTTGTATGTACTTGCTGCCCCGCCTGATGTTGTATGTACTTGCTGCCCCAGCTGATGTTGTATGTACTTGCTGCGGGCAGCATGTGTGCGTGTGTGTGAGGAAGTGTGTATGTGTGTGTGTGTGTGTGTGTGTGTGTGCCGGGCACCTGGGTTCTGCCATTCTGAGCCTCTCCCACTTCTGCTTATCCGCCTGGCTCATGGAGGCAGACACATAGTTGACCGGACCTTCCCTGTGAGGGAGAGGCCTGCTCTTAGCCCGCCTCACAGCCAGGTCGTCCGTCTGCTTATTGGGCACCGCGTTAACCCTCTCCCCTCGTCCCTCTCCCTCCTCGTCCTCCTCTTCCTCGCGGTGAGGGGAGGAGCTTAGGAAACGGTTGCCTCTGCGTGTGATGATGTCAGGGACCGCCTCCCTGCCGCTGGTCGGTTAACACGGCCAGTGTGGTGCCGCCACGCAGCGCACGACAAAATGAAACACGCACAAGTCACGTTAAACCCAGAGACACGCACCAACACCACCATAACACCCAAAGATAGAGAGAGACACACACACACACGACAGAAGAAGGAAAAAGAACAGGAGGGGATGTTAAGCGGCAGGTTAAACGGAAAAGGGAGAACAGAGCACACATACCCAGGAAAACAAGCGCACACATCCGGTGTGAACACACAGCTAACCTGCTCTCCTTCTCCTGCAGGGCTTGCTGGGAGGCCCGCCTAATGCCCTCCCAGCGCTCTCGGTCTTTGCCGCTGCACAACGGTACCGGGACAAACTGGTGCACCCTGGGAGCCGCGGGGCCGCGGGGAGCTCGCCTGGATGCGAGGTCATCTCTGCGGACGTCCGGGACTCTCCTCACCCCGTCCTCCCCCTCCCCGTCTGAAGAGGAATCCCAGGCGGCTTTCTGATTGGTCAAAAACTCGTTTTCCTGGCGGAGGATGATGTCCGGGGTCGGCGACCTCACGTCCTGTTCCTGCGCCGTGCCGGCTCTGGGGCTGAAGGTGGGACGGGGGGGCAGCGTCAGTTCGGGCCTCTTGACACCCGTCGTGTCGTAGTCCGATCAGAGGCGGTGAGATCGTAACGTCAGCCATGCTCACAAGCAGGATTAGGGAAGCAAACCGTCGGGATTAGTCACGATTAATTCACGACCAAAAGGCGTCACCGCTGGTCTCGGAGAGACTCGCGGTGACGCCAGCCGCAGAAAGCAACACCCCACGCCACACCTCTGGCCTACAAAACGAGATCCCCTACAAAGCCACTGTCGAGCAAGCAGTACATTGTTTCCCTTGCCAGAGCCCTTTTATGTGCCAGTTAAGGAAAAACAGCAACACCATCACATCACCACTCAAAGTCCAGTCTTGGCACCGGGTGCGAAGGGAAAACAGCAGAACAAGCCACACGCAAGAACCACAACTGCCAGTGGCCAGCACCGAGCAAGGACGATGCCGGCAGCGGCCATGCGCCTCCTTCCTGACCTGCTGTAGCGAACGGCAGCGGGCAGGACCTTAATCCCCGCCTTTTCTAGTTTCTGCAGCCTCCTTTGTTCCTTCACTTCCTGGGTCAACTCCTCCTCTTCCTGTTTCGGCTCGTCCTCGTGGTTAGCGCTGTCCTCCGGAGCCCAGGTGACAGTCTTGGGGACTTTGGAGCGTGGCCTGTGTATTCGGCCCTCACCCTGCTGTGGTATGGCTGGAGGGGGACTGAGGAATGGTGTGCAATTGATGGAGGGGAGGTTAGGTGTGTGTGTGTGCGTGTGTGTGTGTGTGTGTGCGTGTGCATGCACGCATGTGTTTTTTTTGTGCGCTGGTGAATCACTGAAAGTGTGTCTTTCTATTTTATAATGAATGGTACCTTTGCAAATAAAAAATATTATGATGATGATGATGATGATGATGATGATCCTCAGGATCATTGTGTGGGCTTCTCATTACCTCCTCTGCTCCCCCTCCTCTGCGCGGGGTTTGCGGCGCGGCGCGGGGATGTAGGAGCTGGCATTGGCCCGGTTGGGCAGAAATTGGTTAAAAGGAACGAAGGTTCTCGACTCGCTGCTGGCAGTCCGCCGGGCCAACATGTCGTCCCTCCGCACATCTGGCTTCCTGTTAGGGCCATCAGCCTCTGAGTCACTGCCTCGCCCTGAGCAAGGACGAGAGAGGGAGCGGTAGCAGATAACAGCAGGGATTAAAAAAAGGACGTAAGAAAGAGGGAGAGGATTAAAAGGAAAGGTTGGGAACGAAGGATGTATTCTCCGTGCGTTTCTGTTCAAAACGAGCGCTGCCCTACAGAAGATGCAGCGCCCTCTCCCCTGTGACCTGTGTGGAATTTAGGGAATGTCGCCATTCCCGATCCTGGAATTGTGTCGCACAGCTGCATCCTTACTTAACTGTCAACATAAAGCGCACAAACAGGATGGCGATGACATCGCAACCCCACTCCACACGCAGATTTACACTTCGACACACACACACACACACACACACACACTCACAGACACACACTGAGACGTTCAGCTGTTCCTCAAGGTCGACTGACCAGCCGCGACGCCAAGGTCAACGTGCTGACATGTTGGACGACCGAAGTCAAAGTGTCCACGGTGGAAGCCAGAGGGGACACCGGCGGCTTTTGTGTGACTGCGTTAAATCAATAGCCGTCCCGATTCGGAGACACTATACCCTGCGGCTGAAAGCTTAGCACGACCTACCGTCACTGACCCGGTTGACAACGTCAGGAGAGGGGCTGTGCTGCGATCGGGAGCCAAAGGAGTCAAGGCTATCAAAACAAACACACAAACACACAAACAAACAAACAAACAAACCCAGAATTAAAAATGATGGCATATGAAGATTCAGTGTTGATTTTGTGTACTGAAGTGTATTTCACAGCAAACCTAATAACCCCCCCCCCCCAATTGTATCAGGCCAATTACCCCACTCTTCCGAGCTGTTGTTGCGCAACACCCCCTCTGCCGATCCGGGGGAAGGCTGCAGACCACCACACGCTTCCTCCGATACACGCGGAGTCGCCAGCCGCTTCTTTCCACCCGACAGTGAGGAGTTTTGCCAGGGGGATGTAGCGCGGGGGAGGATCACGGTATCCCCCCCCCAGTTCCCCATCCCCCTGAACAGGCGCTCCGACCAACCAGAGGAGGCGCTAACGCAGCGACCAGGACACACACCCACATCCGGCTTCCCACCCGCAGACATGGCCCATTATGTCTGTAGGGACGCCCGACCAGGCCGGAGGTAACACGGGGGTTCGATCCGGCGATCCCCCGTGTTGGTAGGCAACGGAATAGACCGCTACGCTACCAGGGCGCCCAAACCTAATTACTTCTGAAAATATCCTTTGCCGCTCTTTTCTACAATATGTGCCCATTTCGCTCGCTTTAGGGTTTTCAATTCGTGGATGAGAGAATTTTGGCTACGTATGACCATTCATTTTTGATTTTGTAACCGGTTATTTTCTTGCCCGGTGCGGGATTCGAGACGGGGTGTACTGCACCGCAAGGCGACATCGCTAACCGCTCGGCTAAAGGGTCAGACCCGTTAGCTAGGGGCTAACGTGTCTTATTAGTGGTTTACAATTTCATAAAATTCCCAAAATGCAAAACGACAGCTCTGGGTTGATCTGAAACCCCCCTTATTACGTGTGTGTGTGTGTGTGTGTGTGTGTGTGTGTGTGAATGGGGTGGGGGTTATGCCAGCGCTCGGCGGTCTCGCTCACCTGTCCAGGGAGTTGTCGCGAGTGTGCCGTGGCGGCGAGAGCGACTCGCTCCTCTCCGAGTCCCAGCAGTCGTAGCCGCTGTCTCTCACGCCGCGCTTCTGCGCGCCCTCCCCTCCCTCCTCGCTCTCCTACGAGCGCACGGGCGAACGCATTCCAGAGACACAAAAGACAGAGAGACACAATCGGGCCGGAAGACCCCACCCCCCCACACGCCACGCCACACACATCGACGGGAGAGAGAGACGGGGGGGGGGGACAGAAGGACAGAAATGGCGGGAGTGAAAAACGGATAGCGAGAGATGCTTCATGTTTGCTTATTTTTTTTTTTTTAGCAATTCTCTTTTAATTTACATGCAGCCCCCCCCCACCTCCTCCTTACCCCCCCCTTCAGGGGAAGCCTTTTCTGTTAGAAAAACAGAAATGTTTTTTCCCCTTAAGTATCTTTCCTGCACCCCAACAAAGACAGGAAACTTTAAAAAAAAAAAAAAAACAACCCAATTACCCCCCCCCCTCCCCATCTCTCTTTGTTTTTCTAGTCAGTGTGTCAATCTCTCTCCCCCTCTCGCTTCTCGTTGTGTCGTCTCACCATCCGCATTTGAGCGAGCAGTCCTTCAAACTCCTTGAGGTTGAGAGTAGGGCCGCTGTAGGAGGCGCAGCCGTTGGCGGCCTTCCCCAGCCAGAACACCGTGTTCAGCACCTGGAAGAAACGGAGACGGGGCCCTCGTTACGCGTCAGGCGCCTGCGATCCACGTGGCGTATGACTGGCTACACAATAATACAACAGGCGACGCGCTAAACCCTGGCAAGGAGGCGAGGGAGGAGAAAAGAGAAGGGGAGGCAGGTGACCACTTACATTCTTGAGTTTCCTGTTGCAGTCTGAATCTCTGTGGAGAGAGAGAGAGAGAGAGAGAGAGAAAACTGTCATCCGTCCATCCATCCTTTATCTGAACCGCGTATCCTGCTCTCAGGGTCACGGGGATGCTGGAGCCTATCCCAGCAGTCATTGGGCGGCAGGCAGGGAGACACCCTGGACAGACTGCCAGGCCATCACAGGACCCCCCCCCACACACACACACACAGTATGGCCGATTCACCTGACCTACATGTCTTTGGACTGTGGGAGGAAACCGGAGCTCCCGGAGGAAACCGACGCAGACACGGGGAGAACATGCAAACTCCACACAGAGGACGACCCGGGATGACCCACCAAGGTTGGACTACCCCGGGGCTCGAACCCAGGGTCTTCTTGCTGTGAGGCGACCGTGCTAACCACTGTGCCAACTGTCAGAGACTCACATATAGCATCCAACACACATGCCCATTTACCTGAGGTTGGCTCGTATGGAGGTGTCTTGCAGGTCCCCTGGATCAAACAGCTGGGAGCCCTTCAGGCCCAACTCCTCACAGCCCCTCAAGAACACTGTCAGGTTGTCCTAAACACAGAGGGCCCATAATCAGATCATCATCAGCGAGACATTTGTTAACCTGATGTACAAGACTCTTTGTTGTGCCTTTCGTTGAGCTAGAAAAGGGTCTTCTTACCAGCCCAGCAATGGGGGTAGGTAGTCTGTTGATCTTCTTGACCACCCCTGGTTTGATAGCACTCAGGAGCCTGAATTGGAAAGCCAAAAAAGTGGAGTCAACCTTAAAACCGATCGTTGAATCTCGGGGAAATCTATTGTGAGAAGATAGCCCACTTCCAGAGTTGAAAGGAAGTGATGTCACAGACATACTCGCACAACAGGATGCCATTCTCCAGTCCGCTGCGGAAGTCCCTGTCCCCAAAACTCCTCCCGGTCACCGCCTGTGGAGGGAGGACAGCGGTAAGAGGCAGCGGGGATCAGCTACAGCGGCTGCATCAAATCTAGACTCTCTCCAAAGGTGATTCTGCCTCTCGCGGCCTTAGGCCTTAGATAGGCAGGCACAAATAACCCCCTCGTAATTATAATCCCTCGCCTCCGTTCAACGCCGCAGACTTGGGCTTGATATGCAAATCCACACCTCCGATAGTAAACTCACGGAAAGCATAAATGATACTGATGATTAGCAAGACTGAGCGAAAGAGAGAAATGAGGGTGGGAAGGGAGGGAAGGGAAGTGGGGCTGTTCACGCTTGGTTTAAAGGGTCATTCTGCCCCCCCTCACAACCTGGGTCTTATTTTCATAGTTTTGGCCATCGTGCATATCGGTTATGATATCATTATACTAACCGGCTTCCCATTCCCATTCCCATGGGGTGCCATTCCCATGGGACCCCCCCCCCCCCCAGCTTTAATTAAGGAGCCGCGGAATGGCATCCTTAAACCTGTCCTTTCAACAACAAATTAACCACGAGGGCCTCGGGTAGACTGTGCACGTGAGTCCTCATTATCTGTGATTTCTCTTTTGCCCTACTGCCTATGGTAAGTAAGACGAACCACAGAGGAGCACCAGCAATGTGACGGGCCATTTTTGGTAATCTCGGACATCTCAGGTAACAATTCTTACCTCGCAATTTGGTTTTCCCATCTAAATACTGGGCTGAACCGGACTTGCTGAAACGTGGCTGACACTTGTATTCTGTGGCGCCACGAGATGCCGTCGTAGTAAAACTGTGTCTACTATGTTCAAAATCTCGACAACGGAGGCAGCGAATAAAATGCCGCCATACTTGACATGCACGATGGCACAAAGTACAAAAATAAGACCTGCTTTGTAAAAAAAAAAAAAAAAATTGGAATGATCCTCTCGGATTGAATTGGATCCCCTCTAAATCATGTGAGGCTACGTCAGGACCTGGGTTACATGAGACTGTATTGACGATGGAGACAGTGACATAATGCCCACATTGTGTCTTCAGTCTGCATGGCCGAACAACACAAGGTAGCCAGTCTGCTCATGAGAAAGATAACACCACACAGAAATAGTCTAGTAACTTTCCTCATTTGAACCCGGCCGGTCTCTTTAGCAGTGTGGAAAACCTGGCCGATGAACGACCCTCGTGAAGTTATCACAGTAGATATAAATCCTTCCACAAAAGCTATTTGTTGTGGTACCAAAGGAACTTTTGGACAGGGCTTGCCGATTGTGTATTCACCATGTTCCTGGCAGAGGACCGTCTTGCTGGCCGGTTTACCCTTCCCAGTACAATGTGTTCCAGCAGGAGCCAATTTAGAGCGAGGCGGTGGTAATGACACAGTGGCCTGTGTCCTAATTCCACTTTCCCAAAATGTGCGCTCACGCACGACCCTGATTTAGATGTGTGCATGGTGTCTCCCAGCAGTAACAACATCCTCTAACCTGGTTTACGTCAGTGTACCAGTAACTGCGGAGGGGAGGGGGGGGGGGAGTCAGAATATAGCAGAAGGCGACAACAAACACCAACATATCAACACACCGACCCACTCCCAGTTCGGTTTCTGGAGCAGTTGTGTAACCAGCAGGGAGATGAATGAAAACGAGGAGAGGTTTGACTGACGCCTGTTTAGGCGACTAATCCAGATTACCACAGATTATGCTCTAACTGTTGACTGTGCACACACACCCCCCCCGCTCTCTCTCTTGCTCACTCACTCTCTCTCTCTCTCTCTCTCACACAAAAGTCACTTTTTAAAAATCAAAAATCTCTCTCTTACTCTCTCTCTGTCTTTGTCTGTCTCTCTCCGTCTCTCTCTCCCTCTCTCTCAGTCTGTCTCTCTCTGTCTGTCTCTCTCACTCTCTCTCTGTCTCTCTCTCCCTCTCTCTCTCTGTCTGTCTCTCTCTGTCTCTCTCTCTCCCTCTCTCTCTCTGTCTGTCTCTCTCTCTGTCTATCTCTCTCACTCTCTCTCTCTGTCTGTCTCTCTCTCTGTCTGTCTGTCTGTCTGTCTCTGTCTTGCTCTGTCTTTGTCTGTCTCTCTCCGTCTCTCTCTGTCTCTCTCTCCCTCTCTCTGTCTGTCTCTCTCCCTCTCTCTCTCTGTCTGTCTCTCTCACTCTCTCTCTGTCTCTCTCTCCCTCTCTCTCCCTGTCTGTCTCTCTCTCTGTCTATCTCTCTCACTCTCTCTCTCTGTCTCCCTCTCTCTCTCTGTCTATCTCTCTCACTCTCTCTCTCTGTCTCTCTCTCCCTCTCTCTCTGTCTGTCTGTCTGTCTCTGTCTCTGTCTCTCTCTGTCTCAATTCAATTCATTCAATATTTGCTTTATTGGCATGACATACGTTTGTGTACACGCTGCCAAAGCACGTACAACAACAGCACAACACAACAATGATTGACATAACAGCAACAACAACAATGATTATGATATATATGGAAAACCAAGATGGCGGCGCGCTGGACGCAGCGGCTACTGCGGCTCCCTGTTCAGTGCTATGCTTTCTTCGCTATTCCCTCGTTTCATTTTTAACATGTGCCTGCACATTGTTTTTAACGACAGTAAATTGAATTGAATTGACATCAAACAACAAGAGTAGCAATAACAGCGGCACCAACCACGCCGAGGCCGTGGGCTCGACCCCGGGGGGGGCCACACTCACCGAGAATGCGCGCACCCACAGCCCCGCACACGTCGCCCCGGGCCAAACGCGTCTGCCAAGAGGCGTTCGCTAAATAATGACGACAGCGAATAGCAACCAGGAACGGGTCCCGCCCCCCCCCCCTGTCTCCCAGGCTGTGGCAGGAAAGAATCTGAATCTTGCAGCAATGCTCGCCGCTGGCCCCCCTCCCAGGACCCCCCGCGGCTAACCTGCGTCGTCCATTTCCTGCTACTCTGGAATCACATGGTCCAGCTCCGGGACAAAAGCCCGGTTTTTCAAAATCTTACACATTTAAGGAGGAAGTGCGCCTCTGTCGCCACCTCATCTGTCATGCAGTGACCACATATCCGATGCTCTTTTGGCAACCACGTCTTTTTGTCTCTCCCCTTTTCAGAGCGGCTAGACTGCGGTCGCCGAGCCTGTGTTTGCTGAGGCTCTGTCGCTGCCTCCTGTCTCTGACAGTAAAGAGCTGTTCTTCCAAATCACAGTTTGTTTTTAGACCTCCTGTTTGTTTCCCGAGTTTTGATTTCAGCGTTGCGGTGTTTCAAATAACTGTTCTTGCTTTGTTTTATAGCCTGATTTATCCTCATGTTTTGTTTGTTTTATAGCCTGATTTATCCTCATGTTGGTTTGGGACGCAGGGCTGGCCTGAGGTTGGCTGGTCTTGGTGTTTGTTAAAGGGTTAGCGAGTCTCGGGACCAGCTGCTTCAGGGGGCTCTTTTCGGGCCTCAGTTCTTGGGTTTTCAGAGCTTTAAAGTGCAATGTATTTGTTGGGCTTGCGTTTAAGTGCATCCAGAAATTTAGAGATCTTTTTTGTACATTTATCAATAATGGAAACCAGCCTACTCTCTCTCTCTCTCTCTCTCTCTCTCTCTCTCTCTCTCTCTCTCTCTGTCTCGCTCACTCTCTGTCTCTCTCTCTCTGTCTGTCTCTGTCGGTCTCCGTCTCTCTCTCTCTCTCTCTGTCTGTCTGTCTCTCTCTTGCTCTCTCTCTCTCACTCCCTATCTCTCTCTCTGTCTGTCTGTCTGTCTGTCTGTCTGTCTCTCTCTTGCTCTCTCTCTCTGTCTCTCTATCTGTCTGTCTTTCTCTCTCTTGCTCTCTCTCTCTCACTCCCTCTCTCTCTCTCTGTCTCTCTCTCTCTCTGTCTGTCTGTCTGTCTCTCTCTTGCTCTCTCTCTCTCACTCCCTCTCTCTCTCTCTGTCTGTCTGTCTGTCTGTCTCTCTCTTGCTCTCTCTCTCTGTCTCTCTATCTGTCTGTCTTTCTCTCTCTTGCTCTCTCTCTCTCACTCCCTCTCTCTCTCTCTGTCTCTCTATCTGTCTGTCTGTCTCTCTCTTGCTCTCTCTCTCTCACTCCCTCTCTATCTGTCTGTCTGTCTGTCTGTCTGTCTCTGTCTCTCTCTCTCTGTGCTTTGCTCATATAAGTGCATTCAAGCAGCAAGACACAGATTTTGTCCAAGACAGCTGCAGATAGTCTGAGGGATAATGGCCGAATTGCATCATGATGTGCAAATCCCAAACCCTCCTCACCGTTTCTTACTCCTCTTCTGTTTCTCTCCTCCTGAAACATTGTCCTTTCCCTTCCCCCTGTTTGCTGTCCCTGATGATATTTTAATTGTTCTCCTTCCCTCACTCTGCCCTGCAGACATAGCCATGTGCACACACACTTGCTCATTTATACATGAACACACACACACACACACACACACACACACACACCCAGACCCCCCACATACACACACATAAATACAACGCAATGACAAGCTGAAAGCAACCTATTGTTTTGTTACGTAAGTGTTGACCAGATGTTTCCCATCAGCATCTGTTTCCTCTTCTGGTCTTTTATCATTCCTCCCTCTCTCTCCCTCTCTCTCCCTCTCTCTCTCCCTCTCAGACACACACAAAAGCCTCCCGGCACAAGGTGTGTTGGTCGGGGTTTGAGTGTGCGTCCCTGAAACATTTACAGCTTGGTCATGTATAATTCACTGACGGAGGACACCACTGCAGAGCGGGTAGCAGCACCACTGTGTTGGGTGAAGTCTGTGTGTGTGTGTGTGTGTGTGTGCAAGAGGACAGAGAGAGACAGACAGACAGAACAAGACAGAAGGGTTGAAGCATGTGTCTGACACCCTGAAACTGAAATAAGACAGTGGGACGGACAGCGGACTGGTGCGAGTGCGTTATTTTGCCGACAGTCCAGCACACAACTCACTCGGTACGGCGCTTAAAGCAGTCCGCATGTGAACCGTGGCCGTGTCATGTCTTTTTGGTACTGGGTCCGTGTCAGAAAGAGGGTGAGCACGTCAACCAGTTGTCTCAAACCATGTGCCGTTGACCATCGACAACTGTATTTATACACACACACCCCCCCCACAACCAAACTTTAAGGCAGGCTAATTAGACGAACAAATTAGCCATTGTACCTTATGGCTGAAATGAAAACCTGCATACTAGGGATGTGTGGTTCCTCGTGTAGCAAAAGCTCACAGGAGCCGAGTGTGCCAGAAACACAATGTTAAGTGAGCATTCGTGTGTTATATAAAAAAAAAAACCCCCGATCCAGAAGCCTTAAGGGTATTTCCGTGCCAGTCACTGGTAATTTGACCCCCACCCCCCCATCCCCCACCCCCCTCCCCAAGTGAACAGCTCTGCTCAGCTTGGGTGAATGGCAGCAGCAGATACATTTAAACCCCGAGGTGCATGCGGGGGGTAAGGCAGGGGAGGCAGAAGTAGGCCAAAGCACCCTTGCTTTCATCTGCATAACCTCTGAAAGATAAGAAAGCATGCAAGAAAAAGAGACGGGCCAAAAGGAACAAGACAGGGGGAAACACGGGGTTTTTTAGATCGCCCCGTTTAGACGGGCGGCTCCAACGTGTGCCGTCGACCTCTCTCCCATGCATATCGTGTGACCAAACACCTCACCTACCCCTCATTAGAAATGACGTTGATCTCGTCTCAAACCGGTGACGAGGGCCTCTACGACGGTTCTGGCTTCTAGGATCGGGCTGGCCCCCCTCTCAGAGCATGTAGCTGACAACATTTGGGGTTTTTCATCGACTGGCACATCAGCCTACTGACGCAGGGCCTGAGCTGTCTCCGTGTCATCCTGAGTTTCTCTAGAACGGGACGGCTTATACAAACGGCATCGTAGCCGAATGACTGGGGGGGGGGGTTGCTAAATTAAAGATGCTGCAATTTGTTTGCCTTTTTATAGTCCTCAAATGTATTGCAGGCAAATGTGGGATTAGTCTGGCAGACAGCACATAGGGGAAAAAGAAGAAAAAGGGGAAAAGACAGAGAGAGAGCGAGAGAGAGAGAGAGAGAGAGAGAGAGAGAGAGAGAGAGAGAGAGAGAGAGAGAGAGAGAGAGAGAGAGAGAGAGGGAGAGAGAGAGAGAGAGAGAGAGAGAGAGAGAGAGAGAGAGAGAGAGAGAGAGAGAGAGAGAGAGAGAGAGAGAGAGAGAGAGAGAGAGAGAGAGAGAGAGAGAGAGAGAGAGAGTCGTAATCCTGATGCTCTCTGGATTGAGGAAGAGATTAATCTGGATGAGAGTAATTAACCAGAGCAATTAGAAAATTAGACGGCAACTTTTCCACTGCTTCAGCTGCTGAAGAGAGATCGCATCGGTAGTTAAGAAACGCAACACGTCTCCATCAGCAGGCCACAGTGTCGTTTTTTTAACTCCTGCAAGTGAAGCCGGTGTAGCACAAGGTGATTCTGATTGATGGTGCTGAACTATCTGCACAACACTAATGAGTGAGCAATGAAGCACAATAGCCCGTTTACCGCGGACCCGCTGCTTGTGTGTTTGCACGGCGTAGTAACGCTACACAGAACATGTGCAGCGACGACCTTCCCCGAGCAACATCTTGACAGACCACTGGCTTGTCTTGCGTGTCTTTGCAGTCGGAAAGCCTATGTCGTCATCGTTCCACGTTGGTTCTAATCCATGGGAACCCATCTTTCTCTCTCTCTCCCTCTCTCTCTCTCTCCCCCTCTCCATCTCCCTTTCTCTCTCTCCCTCTCCCTCTCTCGCTCTCTCTCTCTCATACATGCACAGCTGGTTGTCTGGGACCATGCAAGTTAATCTCCCAAAGACAGCTGTGACATCTGGCACACTAACGCACACACACACACACACACACACACTCGCTCTGTCACACACACGCAATCCCTTATTCGCTGTCTGTTGGTCCGTCAGTTAAAATGGTGACAGTGCGCTTGAGAAGCTCCATACAGAGATCTACAGGGAGTCCTATTAAAGAGGTTTAATAGGACTTCCTGTAGATAAATAATGGTAACTAATAGATATTTAAAAGGTAAATAATCAGTCGACTCTGAGAGGCTAACGCTGTCTTGGCCATTCTGTAAAAAAATATAGATAGGCCCTTCCTTTGCCAAGCTATTTTCTGATCAGGTTGTGTGTAGATATATAGGTTATTGCTCCACCGCCCCTGCCCCCCCCCCCGGAAACAGTGACACCTGATAGGCTGCCCATGTTATGTTCCTATGGAGACCGATGTCACCCAACCTGGGCGTGGCGCAGGAGCCAGCATGCAATATCATAAACAGCTGACAAGAATGGGTGCACAAATTTACACTCTGCATATTCTGACATAGAAATGGCATGCAAACACACACACACACACATTCTGACTGAAAATGTTACATATAGGATGACATGGTTAAAACCTTAATCATCCCCACCTGTGACAGTGTATATATACCCCCCCTAGAAATAGAAAATAGAGTCAGCTTGACTGGTCTGGAAATAACTAGAGAATAGCTGTGAGGAGGACGGACAAGGAAGCAGGAGGAACACCAAGAAAAGAAACAGGAGACTAAGTCTCTTGACAGGCTCTAATCCAGAGGTGTGTGTGTGTGTGTGTGTGTGTGTGTGCGCTGCCCCCAGTGATAGCTCATCATACAACAATATCAGTAAGTGACAAAGAAGGACTAAAATAAACCCTTTTTTGAGACGCTCGCTTGGCTTGGCTTGACAGGTGAAAGTGCAGAAGTTGTGTGAGTCAGGGCTTTGGGGTTAGTAGGACATTATTTGTCATGAGCCAAAAACGATTTGTCAAAACTAATATTACAGTTATGGACGCCTGCATTCTCTGTTGAAATACCCAAGTTTAGTGTAGTCACAGCTCAAAATTAACTAGGGACCATTACGTAGAAAGTAACGGTTTGTGTAACTTGGTACTTTAATCACAACAACAATTCATTATTTGGATCTTGTTTCTTATTCCAAACACAAACTCTCCCAAATGTGGCACATATGAGTCTGTGTGAATCAAGACGGCTGTCATATCAGGGAGGCATACGGCAGTATGTAGGACATCATGGCCAAAATATAAGGGAATATATATATATATATATATAGACAGACAGACAGACAGAATGACTGACTGACTGACTGACTGACTGACTGACTGACTGACTGACAGGCAGGCTGGCTGGTAGGCAGACAGACAGATAGACAGATAGACAGATAGACAGATAGATAGATAGATAGATAGATAGATAGATAGATAGATAGATAGATAGATAGATAGATAGATAGATAGATAGATAGATGGATGGATGGATAGATAGATGGATAGATAGATAGACAGACTGACTGACTGTCTGGCAGTCAGATAGACAGACAGACAGACAGACAGACAGACAGACAGACAGACAGACAGACAGACAGACAGACAGACAGACAGATAGATAGATAGATAGATAGATAGATAGATAGATAGATAGATAGATAGATAGATAGATAGATAGATAGATCGATAGACAGACAGACAGGTAGGTCAGTAGGTCGATATACAAAAAGAAAGAGAGAAAGGAAGAAAGGTAGAAATGGGACGACCTGTTAAATAAAGGTGCATTTTAGGTGCACTACAGTTTAAAAAGGCTCCACGCAGCTAAGACATGTGGACTGCACAGCACTTGGCTTACAATAACCTTGTCTTAAAGTTTGGCTGAGTCAGCCAAGGTTTGGACCAGCGTGTCGACAGCGGTAACCATTTTGACACGTTGTTACGTAATATATCCAGCGAGTTAATGGTTAAAGAATTAGGCCCCAGTCCACTATACTAGTCAATACAAATATAACACCCACACATCACCACACAGGTATATCTCCTCTCATCGTCATTACCGCGGATTCCTACTGTAGGTGACCTGTCTATTTCATTAAATGGGCTGATCGCAGCACCACCCCCCCCACCCCGTTTCATCACCATGGCAACCGGAGGAGGAGCGTTTCTTCCCGGCCTTTACAACAAAACCGACTTTCTCCCATTGCTCCGTTGTTCGGTGACATTCTCCCAGTTGCGTCACACACACACCGCCGTAACGAAGCAATGTTGGGGGCGAGGGTCTACCTCGGCTTCCTTTATTTATCATCGTCGTTATTTTTCGCCCCCCCCCCTCCCTCCATTGAAACGCTTTCTATTTACCGCCCCCGTCCTACGACGACTTAAGCGACGTGCGTCAAAACTTTAGCCCAACACGCGCGCCCATGTAGCCCGGCGCATGCCGCCTATGGAGGCGCAGTAACTCGACACCGGCGACACCGCAGCGTCCTCCCGAGACAGGTGACGGCGCAATGATGCTGTATTTATATCCCGGGTCGTACAGGGGGGGCGCCTCGCATCTCGACGAATCAATATCCGACACCGCTGCAGTCCCGACAGCGAAAGACACCCCATAACCTTTCACACACGTCGGCTACATTGTAGCGGTACCTCTATCCATTTCTGCGCCTCTTGGCAGGCCGGTTCGGGATGGCTCGGCTCAGCTGGCTCCGGCCGGTCCTGCTGGGTACTCGGTACGTCTGGGTCAGCCGCGGGGCTGGCCATCTCCGGTTGTTGACCACCGACCGACCGACCGACGGGCCGGGCCAGGCCGTTTCTGTTAACGTATCCAAACGCCGGCGAGGGATCCGCCAGACGCTGACGGGGGAAAGGAAGCTCCCCGTGCGGATGCGCTGCGTCTCTCCCCCCCCCCCCCCCGGGTTGACAAGCGGAGGCTCGGCCGCGCTATACTATCTGTCCCCGCGTTTACCGTAAAGCCTAAAAAGAAGGGCTCTCTGCGCACCAGCGCTTTGGGTAAAGTAGGTCTCTTGGCTGAGCGGCGCGTCCTCCTCGAGCTGGGAGCAGGCTCCTGCGACTCCCACGCTGCAACACCGAGCAGCCACTAAATATAACGAATCCACACCGGACGGTCCCAGGCTTAACACCGCGCTCAACCGAGACACTGGAGCGCGCATTGTGGGGGGGGGGTGTGTGACGGGGACGCGCAGGAAAGAATCTGTCAGGCGGGGGTGGGCGGTGGGTGGGGGTTTGGTTTATTACCCAGAGGTGTCCCGTTATTTCTCTGCAGTTCTGGTTAGCTATAACTCGAAACATGCAGAAGAGTTTCTTTTCTTCTTCTTCTCTTTTTTCATGCGGGGTGCGTCTGTACTCCCCACAAATCCAGATTAAAGGCCCTTTTTCAACTTTTCTGCTGTCTGCTTTCTACTGCCCCTCTTTCTTGGACTAAATAACCGCATGCACACTCCGGCCTGCAGCCTATTAAGGTCAGCACTCACCCGGGGACGGTATGGCAAGTTTAGGGTGTGAGAACACGTACTATGTGTGTGAGAATACTGCAGTAAAGTTTAGTTTTCTTTTGGATACTCCTTTGATATTCAGCCATTCATTCTATTAAACACTCTAACCATTTCACTTTATGATGTCAAATATGTTGTAAAAGATGCTGATTTAGACTCTTCACGAACACCAAAGCTTGGTTTGATATATATATATATACTTAGCACAAAAAAGTAAGGAAATGTGTGTTTGGTAGATTATCTGTTTGTTGTAACAACGCTTCTTGGCAATAAATCTTATACCGTTGGAAAGCCTGTTTATTTTCCTTTTAAATGGGGCCACATTTGTAAGGAACATGCATTTGTGGGATGAGCAGCAGAGCGGAGTATGTGGGTTGAGCCCATGAAAAATTTGCCAAATCTTCTCTGCCAATGCCAAACAGCTTATTTTGCTGTTGCTATTGACTCTTGTTTTGAGCTTCTGGTAGCCCAGGTGCCGACAATCAGCTGCCTGATATAAGATTTATTGCCAAGTAGCATTGTTACAACAAAGAAATAATCTACCGAGCACACATTTCCTTACTTTTTCTGCTAAGTTTATATATATATATATAATCAATTTAATATGTATTTTCCAGACTTGCAAAAATGTGTAAATACCTATGTAACTACCTGATCATCCCCCTCAATGCTGTCAAACATGGTCTGGAAAACACAATTTTACATACTTATCACAAAACATATACACTCACCGGCCACTTTATTAGGCACACCTGTCCAACTGCTCGTTAACGCAAATTTCTAATCAGCCAATCACATGGCAGCAACTCAATGCATTTAGGCATGTAGACATGGTCAAGACGATCTGCTGCAGTTCAAACCGAGCATCAGAATGGGGAAGAAAGGTGATTTCAGTGACTTTGAACGTGGCATGGTTGTTGGTGCCAGACGGGCTGGTCTGAGTATTTCAGAAACTGCTGATCTACTGGGATTTTCACGCGCAACCATCTCTAGGGTTTACAGAGAATGGTCCGAAAAAGAGAAAATATCCAGTGAGCGGCAGTTCTGTGGGCGAAAATGCCTTGTTGATGCCAGAGGTCAGAGGAGAATGGCCAGACTGGTTCAAGCTGACAGAAAGGCAACAGTAACTCAAATAACCACTCATTACAACCGAGGTATGCAGAAGAGCATCTCTGAACGCACAACACGTCGAACCTTGAGGCAGATGGGCTACAGCAGCAGAAGACCACACCGGGTGCCACTCCTGTCAGCTAAGAACAGGAAACTGAGGCTACAATTCGCACAGGCTCACCAAAATGGGACAATAGAAGATTGGAAAAACGTTGCCTGGTCTGATGAGTCTCGATTTCTGCTGCGACATTCGGATGGTAGGGTCAGAATTTGGCGTCAACAACATGAAAGCATTGAACCATCCTGCCTTGTATCAACGGTTCAGGCTGGTGGTGGTGGTGTAATGGTGTGGGGGATATTTTCTTGGCACACTTTGGGCCCCTTAGTACCAATTGAGCATCGTGTCAACGCCACAGCCTACCTGAGTATTGTTGCTGACCATGTCCATCCCTTTATGACCACAGTGTTCCCATCTTCTGATGGCTACTTCCAGCAGGATAACGCGCCATGTCATAAAGCTCGAATCATCTCAGACTGGTTTCTTGAACATGACAATGAGTTCACTGTACTCAAACGGCCTCCACAGTCACCAGATCTCAAGCCAATAGAGCACCTCTGGGATGTGGTGGACCGGGAGATTCGCATCATGGATGTGCAGCCGACAAATCTGCAGCAACTGCGTGATGCTATCATGTCAATATGGACCAAACTGTCTGAGGAATGTTTCCAGTACCTTGTTGAATCTATGCCACGAAGGATTAAGGCAGTTCTGTAGGCAAAAGGGGGTCCAACCCGGTACTAGCAAGGTGTACCTAATAAAGTGGCCAGTGAGTGTATATATATATATATATATATATATATATATATATATATATATATATATATGCCATACCAGACCTTAATATGTGTGCACAAACACATATAGTGCACAAAGATGAATATGCTGCACATACCAGATTAATACTACTCTACCTGTGGACTGAAAGATATGTAAAGAGCAGGTACAGAATCAATTGACTTGGTACTATAGTCGTGCTCTACCAAGATCCCACTGACACCAAGGTCTCCTCTGCAGGTACTGAGGTGAGAACAGGAAGGAAGTGGCACGTGCAGGAGTCAGTTGAGTGGACCGAGGCAAGGTTGCAGCACAGTATCCTGATGGGCGCTGTGGCAACTGGTCAGGTCGAGCTCAGGAGCAACTCAAGACCTTACTACGGTAAAGCCCAAGGAAAGGGGAGGCGAAAGCTGATCCAGGAGGTACGCACAGAGGTGGAGGAAGCTTGCTACAGTAGAATGGTGGGTATGTGCAAGCAGGGGGCCTGGACCAAGTGGGAGCATACAACCGGCTGAAGAATCACCTGGGCAGGACTCTGGAAGGCGGAATCACACATATTCTTTCTTCTTCTTTTTGTCCAGTCATAGTATGATGTCCTCCCAAGCCCTACCAACCCGTTTAGACGGGGCCTAGCGGACTCACCTGCTTGCCAACTCTGCCAGAATAGGGGATCTTAGCATCACATCCTGAACTGCTGTCCAATAGGCCTTGGGAGAGGGGCAGTATCGTCAGTGCCATGAACAAGTTCTGTTGGCAGTAGCGGACACCATCTGCACTGGGATCAGCTACAGCAAGCAGCAACACCCAACAAAATGCACCATCGCCTTTGTTCGAACAGGGGAGAAGCCCCAGCCAAAGGCCGACAGTGCTCTGCTTGCAACAGCAAAGGACTGGCAGTTCCTGGTGAACCTGAGACAACTGAGGTTCCTGGACATGATTGCAGCTACTGTACTCGGGCCAGAAATGGTCCTGATGTCCATGGCAACCAAGCAAGTGGTTTTGCTAGAGCCAACTGTCTCCTGCCAAGATCGGATAGAGGAGGCACAAGAAAGGAGGAGAACCAGGTATGCAGATCTGGTAGCTGAGAGTCGGAGGAATGGGTGTAAGGCCCACTATGAGCCAGTTGAAGTGGACTGCAGAGGCTTTGCAAGCTAGTCTCTACAGCAGGTCCTAGGACTCTTGGGGATTTGCGGGCTGCAAAGAAGAGCCATTGGGAACATCTGGGAACCGCCGAGAAGGCTTCCCATCGACTCTGGATGAAGAGGGGTGACGTATGGCATAATGCACTACCTGGACACAAGTCAGGGCTTGCCCACCCCCGGCTGGGTCGCTCAAGCAAGGGTGTCTGATGTTAAGACCCAAAACACCTGATGACCCCAGGTTCATTACTGACAATGTGTGCAGGTTGCACCACATGGTGTATCAAAGAACTTTGTAAGGTTGGGGCATACCTGCAGTCAGTTAAGACTGATGAGCGATGAAACGTGTGTCCAGATGAACTGACGCCACTTTCTGTGACTGAAAATATTAACATGTTTGGAAGCAATGTTCCAACACTATTTGTACACCTTTTCACAACACACAGACACAAACATGTGCACAGACACAAACAGAGATACTCAATGAGGCACATCAGGTCAAAAGTTGCTTTATTCAGAACCAACAGCTGCATTACAAACTGCAACAAAGCTTTGGGAAGCGGCACAAAGGGAAAGGATTCATACACATCCTTCATGTCATCTTGACGTAATCATCTCCCAATGCCTAGTGCAAAAACATCCCAAACCCACTTTAGAGGGATTCCATCTTTTTTTGGTATTTTCACATGTCTAATGTAAATTTAAATGTACAACTAAGCAACTGTCAATAAAACAATGGCAGTGACATTTAATGTGAACGTGTGCTTTGTTCAGCAAAAAGCCTGCCAGGTCAAGTTAAGTAGAACAAGTGTCACTGGATTGGTTTCCAAAGACAGCTGAACTGAAAAAAAAGGATTGTAAAACCGCTACCATCATGTTATCAGCTTTCAACCTGTAAAATGACAGCCAATGTCTTTAACTGAGACAAGCCAGCATGTCATCCAACATCACTCTTTAATAAGTTACTTACAAATTTAGTGAGAACAATGGTCAAATTATTCCTACAGATGCATTCCTCAAACCAAATGTCAAACTCTCCACAACACAACTGAAAACTAGGATTTGAAGAAATTGAGTTTGTCCTAACAATGAACGCTTGTTTATCCCTTCGAACAAGGAAATGTCTTCTCTGTTGCCTCTGAAGGCACTTATGAGACAGTCTATCTTGACTGAGACAGTTAACCACAGAGGCACAGACAACTTTATACATTCAAAGACACAAACTCAAACAAATGCACACAGGCAGTAATAGGATTTGACCTCACTGAAGTTTAGGGAACAGTCATAAAATCAAAAATCATTGCTAAGTAACAGCACAAAAGGTGAACAAGTTGACCAGAAGCTAGAAGTTTTCAGTATTTGTGTGCACATGTGAACGCTTTGTTAGTAAATTCTGTGTGCCTTGTGAAACGATGTGTGTTTAACAGCACATAGTGTCTGCAAATGTTATGTGTATACAGCTAATTTTGGTGTGCCTGTGGATTTTTGTGTTTCTTAGGAGTGCCCCAGGGGTATTTTGGTTTGGATCATGCTTCTGAGAAATCTAAGTGCGACAAAGAGCCACCGCAGAGAAACGGACTTCACCTTTCTCCCTTTCCATAAATCCACGACACACATTTGCGGCATCCTGCAGAAAAACAAAAACAGTGTGAACCCAATGTAATGGTGAGATAATGTACAAGTCTCAATGAAACCATCCATGGTTATACAGCTGTTTTTTCCTCTCCCTAATATAGAGGGCCCTCTAGTGGTAGAGTGCCTCTTTCAGTCCATGAGGTCTGCTGGCTTCATCTGCTGGCATTCAGAACCCCAAAATTAGCAATTAAAATAATCTGTTGCTCCCTCCTCCTGCCGAGCTCCAAATCTCTGTTAGAGATTTAACATGCCAATGGTGTAATTGGCCATTTACAAAATCAGAACTGTGAAATGTCAGGCAGAACACATACATGGACAGGAAATTGCATTAAGTGCACCATCAAAAGCCCTCTTGAGCCTGAGGAGCACATGCAGCAGAATGAGTGATTCTAATTATAGTAAAATTATCAACACCAGGGCCAGCTTCCATAACTTGATATAGGCTATCTGAACATTAAATTGATTTTTACTGCAGTTATGCTATCTGAATAGCCCTAAAAAAAAAACTTAGTTAAATTCTGCGCATCCCTATTTATGTCAAACCATAAATATTAGAATACATACTCCAACATCAGGCTTGCTTTTAAAATGTCCTAGTGTTATCTGTAGGTCTCACATAAGAAAAAGCCACACTAAAAAACTAATGTACGCATTAAATCACATTAATTGTACGACGCTACTCAGGCACAACCCCATCCATGCTGGTTTAAGACCATTACTCTCTGAGCTACATGCAGAAATGGGCAATGTTCAGAACTGGACCTGTACGAACTTTTAAAGACATATGACTACTTTCAAATAATACCTTTATCAAAGAGTCATCCTTGGTAGCTCCATGCTTCACTGGGCCACCCATTCTTCCATCTTAGGGAAAAAAAAAAAAAAAATTCATAAGACATTAAAACCTCAGTACACAAATGAAGAACAATTTGAATGAGATGACGTGCTCACCAAGTTCATAAAGTTGTCCGTCGACATTCACAAAGGCAATAAAATGGAAGTTGACTTTATCTGCTTCTGGCTAAGAGAGACAGGGGAAATAAATAGATGTGAATGACTTAAGTTAAGGCTTCTCTGTAAATGAAAAACTATGCATCAGTCAGGAAAATATATTAAGTCTCAAGGATGTAAGCCCTGAGTTGATCATGCAATTGGGACTCTTACCCTACACTGGCCCTGTGCTGCCACGTCATCATGCGCCTCTCTGATTACCTGATGAAGACAAAAATATTAGAGGGGGGTTGGAGCCAGACAGCTGTAGGAACATGAAACTTAAAATGACACAAATCCATGACCGTTCAAAAGGTTATCCTGGCTGCTTGATATTTTATCTCTTCTAAAACTGGAGAAAATTACATTTACACAGAGGTTCCTCCGATAGATTTTACTCTCACTGGAGACCATTGATCGATTATGCTGACCAGCTTCCCCCTGGTAGGGTGTCACAGTAATGGTATACCTTGTGTCTGCCGGCATCGGGTGCGGTTTCGCTGCCTGTCTACCACATGGCCTCCATATAAGATCCCTGTATACAACGGGGTATACGAAGGCTGTGTGTACAGTAGTACGCATGATGTGTCTTCCTGTGCTTTGGATCTTCAATAGTCCAGCAAAGCGGCCTGAATGTCAGCAACTACCAACTCTTCTTTTCTAGTGTTTGTTTATATATGTCTGTTTTATTATGATTTGATTTTTTTGTTTGCTCATGTCACTATATGCGAGTGCTCGGTTTGATTTCATGCTTCACGTGCTGTTTCAATCCCATCAAGGAGGACTGTGGGGTGGGAATCATCTAGTTGGCTCATAGGGGCCCTGGTTTTGAGGGAAAGTGGGTTTGAAATTGTAAAATACCTTCTTTTTTTTTTGGTTGTGCTTTTGTGTTACATCCTTGTCCTAATAAAATATTGTAAAAAAAAAAAAGGGGCTATGCACTTCAGCCAGGTACAAATTATTCTGATGGACCAACTAAACAAATGGGAATTCAGTTAAGAGAAAAGAAATTCCTAATGGTATTACTTCTAGGTTGTTTTATCACTGGACAGCTGGCAAGCTACGCTACACTCCCAAACATTTGTTTTGCAGTGTCTGGCGTCCCCTAGTGGCTATCAGAACGCATTATGTTGTGTTGTCTGTTAAACAAATCGGGCAACCCACTCCTGGGATATTTTGAAACTGATTTGCAAGTATCTGGGCTGTTTTTTTTAAACAAAAGTGAAACTGGAGATTGAAACTGGGTTAATTCTAGAGCAGGGACCATCCCATTGATTATGACCGCTGGCTTGGAAATTATCCTTTTGGTACAATCAATCAATAAAATCTGCGCCAAGGAGTTCCTTAACCTAAACGATAAGTTTAACACATTATTATTTTACCAACAAATGGTTACAAGCTGAACTTGGCCAGTTTAAATCTAATCGTCCATTTTGTTGATCATATCTCAAGTAATGCTGCAAATCGCGTCACACGGGCATTTCTTAGAATTGACTTGAGATAGTTGAACCTGAACTATGTTAGCATTTAGGCTCCTTTAATTTAAGTAAAAAAAATGTTGAGTAATTGTTTCAAGCACATTAACAATTGGGGGCTGGTAATATGCTTAAATACAGTTTATTGATATAAATATTTGACTGGCATGCAATGATTTACAGGTAATATTTACAATGATGCAATAATTGTTTGATTCCTTGCACTTAAAAGGTGTGAATAATTTTAAATGTAAGATCTCATTTATGTTGCATTAGTAATTAGGAACAGATGACTTTAATTGTTATCCTCTTTAAATGTTTTCTGTAAATTGTGTAAACACAACATCCATTGCACGTTGTGCATCTTGGGAGAGATCCCTCTGTTGATCTCCCTGAGGTTTCTTCCTATTTTTTCTACGTTAAAGGTTTTTTTTTTTTAGGGCGTTGTTCCTTATCCGATGAGAGGGTCTAAGGACAGGATGTTGTGTTGCTGTAAAGCCCATTGAGGCAAATTTGTGATATTGGGCTATATGAATAAAATTGACTTGACAACTGAAATGCCCTTTTGAGTGGATATTGACTACATCTTTACGATACCCATTTTCCAAAATCAATTAAAATGCGCAGATGTACGCCAAACAGCTTAAGTGCTTGTTTTACCTTGCTCCTTTCCAGGTGCTTGGCACGATCATCACAACCCATATCAGCAGTCTCCTCCAGAAACTTCTTCAGGGCTGAATCACTGTCTATAAGATGGCAGCAATCTCAGCAATGCAGTCAACCGGGAGCATACTCTTTAAAAATAACATTAGCCTGATATTAAACTAATTTACACCCATGTCTCAATCTCTGAAATAGGGCTGAATAAATCGCTTCAGACTCAACATCCCAGTAAACATGGTCAACAGCCGCATTGCAAAGCAAATTGGGCCCCTATCAGTTATTTTAGGCTTTACTTGATAAAATCTACCAAGGTCTGCTTTTTTATTACTACTGTTGAAGAAACAGTCTAGCGTGTCTGACCAATAATATAATTTAGTTTGATTTGAAGGATTTCTTGGGCAACCTTTTTCTCTCCCTCTCTGAAGCCCCCCTTCAAAACGACCCTAATCAATGCTAGTGATAAATTCTTTGCAAATGGAGCTCTGAAAGTTATCAAAGTAAGCAACGCCATTACTGTGATACATACCAAAAAACTGAAATGTCGCAATGCCCCCCCCCCCAATCATTCAGCCCTGCTCTGATGCCATCCTGCAACATCCGATGCACACTGTACTTTCCACTCTAATGCGTAGCTACTGAATATTTAAAACTGTCAAATAATTTCATATCACTCACCAAAATCCATTTTGCTTTTATTGTTTGCCACTGCATGCAACAGGGCAATGGTGCCGCAGGAATTGCCCACCGTCTGTTTCAGGAAATAAATCTCTGACCCCCCAACCACCTTGCCAGACTGCTGCTTCCTGAAAGATTCATGCTGACAGACGCACGCGCGCACGCACACACACACACATACGTCATTGTCTCTTTAGCACTGTCTCTTTACCACCGCGTCACCAATTCTGCCCCCGAAATGTGCTGTGCACATGGATTTAAGTTTACAATTGGTTTAACAGCCTTCCAGGTTTTAACAGGTTTAAGTGCCTTTGTGTTTTCAGTCGGTTCCACAATATGCATAATCTGTCAGTGCTCCCGGTTCCAGTTCTGCCACCTCCCTTGTTTATCCTGCCTTCCTGCCTCACCCCACCCTAACCCGGCGTTCACATGCTCACCAACATCACATGCGCCCCCCCCCCCCCGCCGCCGTTCCCCCCAGTGACATCTTCCACCCCATTCATTACCTGTTGTGTCAGAGGAAACAGCAGCATCAGGGCACAACATGGGCGAGGGACGGAGGATAGAGACTCTCCCTCCAGCCCCAGGACGTCAACAAAGTGCCAGCTTCCGCCAACACCCAACTTGCTCAACATCTGAAAAGCAAACAAACAAACAAACAACGGAATCCTCGATGGCCAAAGCGATGTACCGTCTTAAAATCCCCGCGCTTGACTAAAACGAGGCTTCACAAGGATGCTGCGTCGGTGTGGAGGCCCTCTGTGGTCCATCGGTAAAGACCACGCCCGACAAACGGGACACCACCGAGATGCGGCTGCTGCCCCCCCCCCAATGGACCCGATTCCGTTAAGTCATCGTCTGTTCTCCATCTTTCTTTTATGTCCCAACTTCGTCGTTATTTCTACTCCGTCCTCAAAACAAAACAAAAAATCACAAGTCGTATCTGCGACTTCCGATATTACTTACGTCGTGGGTGTGACGCGACGATTTAAAGGGGTTTTTTTTTCAGGTTATGCCGCAAATTGTGTTAGCCGCCTCGTCTGAGGGCGAAGTGCACCGACCGGCCGCATTTAAGACAAAGGGCTCACCTTGTGGCAGCCGCTCAAATAATAAACGGACCGCCGCCATGACTCAGCGTCTACCCACCTTGTTGAGCATCTGAAACGACACAAACACACACACACATGCGGAGGTTAACGGTCCCGTCGTTGACGTATTAAAACGGTACAGAGCGAAAAGAAGGGAATTCTGCCCACCTCGGGGTTGATTTCCATCGGGTTCCACTCCATGTTCGCGTCGGGGGCGGTTGCGTTTCGTTGCGTTGCGTTGCGTTTCGTTTCGTTTCGTTTCTGCCGAGGGGAGCCGGTCCTCTGCACAGCCTCGCTTCCCGAAGGTACCAGTTCGCTTGACGCGCGCGCGCGCACGTGCTTTTATGCCGCCGGTCACGTCCCACTGCTCGGCGGCGAGAGGGGGGGGGCGGACACCGGCCCCCTCCCCCTCCAAAAAAAAGACGCTCTTTTGCGCGCAACGGACTGCTTCTCTCGCCAGCGTTGAAATGACGAAACGCACGCGTTATGGATACCTTACTAAATAAAATCGCCAAAGTGCCAAATTCGCCCCATATAGAGAAAGGCCTACGCCGAGCGCGCCGCTGAGTGGAAGCTACCAAAACACGCTATCTAGAATAGTTGCGGCGGAAGGTGACGTTTCGTATCGAGAGGCGCCAGGTTGGAGGGGGAGGGAGGGGGGGTACAAGATATTATCGTAAAGATTTGATGGAGTCTACATTATTCCACATTTTGCAACTTTGAATGCGCCATTTGGGTTGAGCATATACCCCCCACATTCCCCGAGAAAAAGGGCATGTAGGCCTGCGTAGCCCAGACCATTGGCATAGGCCTATTTGTCACACAAAAGACATTCGTCACAAAACCTTATGCCCCTTTTCTGACCGTGAACTGTGAACCCGGAAGTGGGCCAATATTCCAAAACAATGAAAATTCTTTATGAACATCAAGATCATGGACCTGGAATGTTTTTTTTTCCCATAATCACTGACTTTAAGGACGACCTCAAAAGACATGAGGGGCAGTTCGTTGTTTTTCGGTGGCAAAGTAAGCAGCGGTCACTTATTTGGTACAGAAGTGGCGCAAATTATTATGCGTGAGAGGCGTAAAGCTGAACAGGTTGAATATCAAAGAGCGTGGGTCAACTGTACAACATTATCCACGTCAACCCAAAAATAAAACAAACAATTTTATTGGATAGAATGAAAGACTGGTATCATGTGAATATTCAATCATTCAACCAAAATGTGATGCTGCACCTGCTTTTTTCAACACGCCCCACCCATACCCCCCCCCATCAGTTCCCAACTGATGGTTTGTTTGTCTGTTGCTCTGCTTTTAACCCCCCCTCCCGTTTTCCTCCCCAATTGTACTTGGCCAATTACCCTACTCTTCACATCCGGCTTCCCACCCACAGACACGGCCAATTGTGTCTGTAGAGACGCCCGACCAAGCCGGAGGTAACACAGGGGCTCGAACCGCCGACCCCCGTGTCGGTAGGCAATGGAATAGTTGTCTATGCTTTGGAGCCCACAGATGCCCTGAGTACAGAGACTCTAGAGCAGCTCAAGGGTGAAACAAAGAAAGACGAAAACACTGCAAGTCATACACAGAGATGGTTGGCCCTGACACAGGCAGCAGGCAGATTCAAGACTGACACTATACTGGCCTATCAGACCCACAGTGGCTGGGAGAGAAGGAATAATGTTGCTGGAAGACTTCACTCGCTGACTTTATTCCAAATGGTAGGCGTTTGGAACGATATCTCCCCACAGTAGTGATGACTCCTTGTCTAGCTTTACTTGCCAGTAGCCATCCTTTTCGTCAAGCACTGTGAATATTTTCTCGCCAGCAAGTTTGCTCAAAACTTCATCAGTTGTTGGAATTGCTTTGTTCAAATTACTGGGCTCCAAGCAAACCTGTAACTTCTTTTTGTCCTTCTTTTCAGTGACTACAAGGCTGTTCACCCATTGTGTTGGTTCAGTTACCTGTGCAATCACATCAGCTTGTAACAGATCGTCCAGAGTGGCTTTGAGTCTGTCCATTACTGCCAGCGGTATTTTTCTGCAGCCATGTATGACTGGTGTAGCCTTGGGGTCCGTGTGGATGTGGTACTCTCCAGAGAACTCCCCCGGACCTTCAAAGACAGTTGTGTGCTGAGCTATCAGTTGCTCTTTTGTTGTTGGATGTTTCACGTCCAGCGTGTCAATGTCCACCCTTTTTGCTAGATGCAAATCTTCACATGTATGGAGGAGTGCTTGGATACATAAAATGGTAGACTTGCTTGAGCCTTGGGTGTGGAGCACTTGAGAGTGAGTTTTCCTTCCGGCCTCAGTCTCATCCCTCCATATGCCACCAACACTGTTCTTGTGGGCTGTAGTAGTAGGTGTGCTCTCCATTCACACCTAGCCTTCCTTTTCATGGACTTAAGCTTCCTCAGTGGCAGGACATTGGCCTCTGCTCCCGTGTCCAACTTAAACTTGACAGACATATTGCCTACATTTACCTCAGAGTACCATAATTGGTCAACTTTAGGGTCTAGCTGATGAATGTTCACTGTTCCAATAAACAGGGCATCTATTTCTGGATTCACCTCAAGTACCGTCTTTCCCTGCTGTGCTTTGCCTCACATGCACATCTTTACATAGCGGATCTGCTTTCCATACTTACGGCAGGACGCGCCATATGCTGGACACTGCCTTGGCTTGTGTGATTTTCCACATTTCCTGCATGTGCGCCCTTGTCCCTTGTTCTGTGCGTACTGAAGTGGATGTTTTGCCCTTTATTCCCTGGTTGACTGTCCTTTTGTTTCCTGTTTTCATGCACCGCATATACAGCTCTCTCCTGGGACGCTGCACCCATTGCTTGTATTTGTGCTTTAGCAGCCTCAACAGCACGATACGTATCTATGGCCTTTTCTAATGGAAGATTTGGTTCCCTTAAAAGTCTCTCTTTCAGGCGCTGGTCATTCATACTGAACACAGTCTTGTCTCTGATCTTGTCATTTTCCGAGACGCCAGATTCACAGTCGTTACTCTTTTGCCTGAGCTCTGCCACATATAGTATTTCTCTATCGTGATATATTCTGGCATAGGGTGCACTCAGAACTGATGTCTTTCAAACAAGTGTTTTTCTTAGACTGACAATAGGCTCTGAAAACTGCTAGAATTTCTTCTACAGTCTCTTCTGCATCATGGTCAATATCAAGTGTGTTATACACTTTGAGAGCTTCCTCGCCTAGTGCGTGCAGTTAAATGGCTACTTTGACCTTTTCTTCCTTACGATCTGCACCACTCGCGGTCATGTATATTTGGAAGCGCTGCTCCCATCGTCTCTGATTTTCTCCCAACTTTTACCTTTAATAACTACTGTCAAGGTATTGGGTAATACAAGTAGACGGACAGACCATGTAACCAATCAGAGAGCGTTATAATAAGTGACAAAGAGCTCTCTAGGCGACTGCAGCTCATGTCCGACCTCACCTTGGAAAGTGCAGTGCAGATGGTATGGCAAGCTGAGGACGTAGCACAGCAGATCAGCCAGCAGGAGCAACAAGGAGCACTCATTGTGCAGGAGGTAATACATCGGCGACCATCGAAGAGAAGTGACAGACGGGAGCAAGCCCACTCGGGGGACTCCAGGTGCTGCCGATGCGGGAAAGAGAAGCACAAAGCCCCAGCCAAACGCCCAGTATTAGAATCTGAGTGTAGAAAATGTGGTAAAAAAGGTGATTGGGAGAGAAAATGCATCTCCAAGTCCGTAAGAGAAGTCACTTATAGTAAAGACAATGAGGAAAACGTCTATCTTGGAGCAAGTAAAGTAAATCAGAGCAGTGTTGAGCATTGGACAGAACAAATAAATGTAGGACACAGTCCAGTTAGGTTTAGAGTTGATACAGGAGCTGACATTACCTTAATGAACCTGAAGACATTCAGAGCACTCAGGCCAAAGAGAAAGCTAGTTAGATCTAGCAGACCCCTAGACAGCCCAGATGGGTCACTAAATATTGTGGGACAGTTCACTGCTAATAACCTTCATAAACAGAGGAAGTACATCTTTAACAGATATGTAGCAAGAGGGCCTATGGTCAGCAACCTGTTAGGGAGAGAGACGTGGTAGAAATGGGACTGGTAAAAAGAGTAGAACAGGTTAGGGCAGCAGCAGGACACCAGGGGACACTTAAAACAGACCCAGTTAAGATCCACCTAAGAGACAGAGCTGTACCATACACTGTGCATACAGCCAGAAGAGTCCCTGCACCACTCCTTCCTAGAGTCCAAATTAAGTTGCAGCGAATGGAGAAGCAGGGCGTGATAGAGAGTCATGCAACCTACAGACTGGTGTGCGCCTATGGTGGCGGTCATGAAGCCAACAGGCGCAGTGAGAATCTGCGTTGTACTCCAAAAGCTAAATGAAAACATCAAAAGAGACACACACACACACACACACACACACACAAACACACACACACACACTCTGTGGACAAAAGTATTGGGACACCTGGCCATTACACCTACAGGAGCTTTTATTACATCCCATTCTAAACCCATAGGCATTAATATGGAGTTGGTCCCCCCTTTGCAGCTATAACAGCTTCCACTCTTCTGGGAAGACTTTCCACAAGATTTTGGAGTGTGTCTGTGGGAATGTTTGCCCATTCATCCAGAAGAGCATTTGTGAGGTCAGGCACTGATATTGGACGAGAAGACCTGGCTTGCAATCTCCATTCTAGTTCATCCCAAAGGTGTTCGATGGGGTTGAGGTCAGGGCTCTGTGCGGGCCAGTCAAGTTCTTCCACACCAAACTCACCCAACCATGTCTTAATGGACCTTGTTTTGTGCACTGGGGCACAGTCATGCTGGAACAGAAAAGGGCCCTCCCCAAACTGTTCCTACAAAGTTGGAAGCACAGAATTGTCCAAAATGTCTTGGTATGCTGAAGCATTAAGATTTCCCTTCACTGGAACTAAGGAGCCTAGCCCAACCCCTGAAAAACAACCCCATACCATTATCCTCCCTCCTACACCAAACTTTACAGTTGGCACAACGCAGTCAGGCTGGTAACATTCTCCTGGCATCCACCAAACCCAGACTCGTCCATCAGACTGCCAGACAGAGAAGCGTGATTCGTCACTCCATAAAACACGCTTCCACTGCTCCAGAATCCAATGGCAGCGTGCTTTATACCACTCCACCCGACGCTTGGCATTGTGCCTGGTGATGTAAGGCTTGCATGCAGCTGCTCGGCCATGGAAACCCATTCCATGAAGCTCCCGGCACACAGTTTTTGTGCTGATGTTATTGTCAGAGGAAGTTTGGAACTCTGCAGTTATTGAGTCAACAGAGCGTTGGCGACTTTACGCACTAGGCGCCTCAGCACTTGTTGTCCCCGCTGTGTGACTTTATGCGTTCTGCCACTTCGTGTTTGAGTTGCTGTTGTTCTAAACGCTTCTACTTTTCAGTAATACCACTTACAGTTGACCGTGGAATATATAGCAGGGAAGAAATTTCACAAACGGACTTATTGCAAAGGTGGCATCCTGTGACAGTACCACGCTTGAATTCACTGAGCTCTTCAGAACGACCCATTCTTTCCCAAATGTTTGTAAATGCAGACTGCATGGTTAGCTGCTTGATTTTATACACCTTTGGCAATGGGTTTGAATGAAACACCTGAATTCAATGGTTAAGATGTTTGTCCCAATACTTTTGTCCACATAATGTATCAACTGCCAACGACAGAGGAGACACTGGCCAAGCTGTCAGGTTCCACAGTCTTTACGTCTCTGGATGCAGCTTCAGGCTTTTGGCAGATACCATTGCACGAAGACAGCAGCCCGCTAACCACCTTCATCACACCTTTCGGGAGGTATTTTTTCAAGTGCCTGCCTTTTGGGACTAAATATCACTCCAGAGATAGTCCAGTGCAAAATGAATGAACTGCTGGAGGGACTAGAGGCTGTAGCAGTGTATATGGACAATGTCAGTGTCCATGGGAAGGACATGATTGCACATGGCACCCTCTTGCAGAGCACATTGGAGAGAATGGAGCAGGCCGGTCTCAAACTCAACAAGGAGAAGTGTGTGTTCAGACAGACAGAGCTGCGGTTCCTGAGACACATAGTGGACGCCAGCGGAATGAGTGCAGACTCAGGTAAAGTGAATGCCATTAGTGAGCTACACAGGGGCCCACAAATGTTCACGAACTACAGCGTGCACTGGGGATGGTTAATTACATGAGTAAATATATACCAGACCTGGCAACAGCAGCAGGTCCCCTGTATGATCTGCTGAATGGAGCAACCAACTGGACATGGGATCGGCCACAGCGACAAGCATTTCAGTGACTCAAAGAAGCCCTTATCACCTCACCCGTCTTATCACCTAACACACAAAGACAGAAAGCTGTTTCAGCAGATGTGAGCAGTTATGGGATAGAGGGCGTCCTTCTACAGTTGCACGGTGAAAGCTACAGCCCTGTTGCGTACTGTTTCAGGAGACTGACCGATGCAGAAACCAGGGACGTGCAGATTGAGAAGGAATGCTTAGCAGGAGTATGGGCCTCTGAGAGGTTCCAGAAGTATCTGGTAGGCATGGACAGATTCCGACTTATCACAGATCATAAGCCTCTGGTGCCACTGATAAACAGTAAGGATTTGGATGCAGTACCAGTGCGATGTCAAAGACTCCTGATGCGGCTGATGCGGTTGATTGCCAAGGCAGAATATGCACCAGGGAAAACACTGGTCATTGCTGATGCCCTGTCACGTAGCCCTGTAAAGGATAGAGACAACACCACAGAAATCATCATTGCTTGTCACGTTAATACTGTCACTCACAGTTGGCCAATATCACAGCACAAACTGGACATGATAAGATCTGCTACACAGAGGGATGAGCAGCTGCAAAGTGTACAGAAGCTGATCAGAGATGGATGGCCTAAACGAGTGAGTAGCGTCACAAACAGTGCAAAAGACTATTACACAGTGAAAGATTCATTGTCAACATGTGAGGGCCTGATCACACGAGGCTGTCACACTATAATTCAACGATCAATGACAATGAGACAGGAAATATTGCAGCACATACATGACAGACATCAAAGCCTGTCAAAATTTAGGGAACATGCAAAGGAAACTGGTGGCCTAAAATATGTGCTGATATTAAACACAGTGTGGCAACATGCCACTTCTGCCAGAAGAACAAGCATACACAGCACAAAGAGCCACTACAACCCACCACTCTGCCTGAATAACCATGGCAACAGATAGCCATGGACATATGCGAGTATGAAGGCAAGCACTACATTGTGATATCGGACTATTACTCACATTACTTGGAAATCTTGCACTTGCCAACTACCACAATGGATCAGGTTGTTAAGTTACCGAAAACCACATTTGCAAGATTTGGCATTCCTGACCAGATAGTCAGTGATAACGGTCCACAATACCCAAGTCAAGTCAATTTTATTTGTATAGCCCAATATCACAAATTACAAATTTGCCCCAAGGGGCTTTACAGCAACACAACATCCTGTCCTTAGACCCTCACATCAGATAAGGAACCACTCCCTAAAAAAACCTTTAACAGGGAGAAAAAAATAGTAAGAAACCTCAGGGAGAGCAGCAGAGGGGGGATCTCTCAAGACAGACAATGTGCAATGGATGTTGTATTTACACAATTTACAGAATACAACAATTGAAAGAGGATAACAGCATAATAATATAAATATGAAAAATATGATGAGGAAGATGCCAAGCAGTGTCCAAATGCTACCGGAACAGCCCAGGACCTGAGCCACGTGACCAGCATCACCATGTTAAAAAGTTTTTTTAATAATAATAATTATAATTAGTCACGCATCTTAGTGAGAGAAAGATATAACATTAAAACAGGATAACAAAGTTATATGGGTTTATAAGACATATATAAAAAGAAAATGCAATGAGGGGGATGCCAAGCAATGTCCAGGTGGTGACCACCATCACCATGGAGACCTGTGAGGAGGACAGACTGCACGGGCACACAAGGGAGACTCACACTACACCATTCACACACACAAAAAGAGAAAGGAGAATACATCGTTCAGAGAGAGAGAAAAGAAATGAGAGAGAAGAGAATAGTTTGCAATAGTCAATAATCCATCAATTCCATCCATTATTCGAACTGCTTATCCTGCTTTCAGGGTCACGGGGATGCTGGAGCTTATCCCAGCAGTCATTTAGATCCCCTGTCCCTAAGTAACTACAGACCAATCTTCTATCTATGGTTCTGGAAAGAGTAATTTCTTTTATGAACACTAATAGTGTTTTTAACAGTTTCCAGTCTGATTTTATAGCACTTAATAGTACCGAGACAGCTCTAGTTAAGGTCACGAATGACCTACTGCCGACTGCGGATAGAGGTGACTGCTCGATTTTAGTTCTTTTAGACTTAAGTGCTGCCTTTGACACACTCAACCACAGCATCCTCTTACATCGCTTAGATACTTGAGTTGGCATCAAGGACTCAGCTCTTAGTTTATTACGCTCTTACCTCTCCAACAGAACTTTTTCTGTTGTTCTGGGTAACTCTACTTCCTCATTGGCTCTGTTGAATTGCGGTGTCCCCCAAGGCTCAGTTCTTGGCCCCCTTCTGTTTTCTAAATAGATGCTGCCCCTTGGCCAGGTCATTCAAAATCATGATGTGCACTTTACAATTTTTGCTGACAACACTCAGTTATACTGCCACTAAAACTCACAGATCCTAGTGCCCTATTAAATCTCACAACTTGCCTCTCTGACATTAAATCATGGATGTCCAAAAATATTCTCAAATTTAACGATGACAAGTCTGAGGTCATTCTGTTCGGTCCCGAAAATTCCATCAGCCCTTTTGTTGCTAATCTTGGTGGTCTTGTCAGGCAATCTAAGCAAGCTGCAAGGAGTCTTGGGGTAATACTCGATGCTAACCTCTGTTTTCAAACATACTGTTCAGTCATACTTTCTCCAGCTCAAGTTAATCTCCAAAATTGGGTCATTTTTATCAATTGCCGGTCTGCAAAAAGCTGTACATGCTTTTATCTATTCTCGGCATGACTACTGCAATGCACATTACTTGGGTATCAGTAAGGGCTCCCTCCACCATCTGCAGTTGGTACAAAACGTTGATGCTCGACTCATTACCGGGACAAAGAGGAATGACCACATCACTCCTGTGTTGCCTCCCTGCACTGGCTCCCTGTTATATTTCGAATTGATTTTAAAATTGTATTGATCACTCTTAAGGCCTTAAACGGTCTTACTCCTACATACATTTCTGATTTATTGACCTTGTATACAGCCTCTCGACCATTAAGATCCACAGATGGAGCACTGCTGGTTATTCCCAGGTCTCAGTTTGTTACAAAGGGTGATCAGGCTTTGCCGTTAGAGCCCCCACACTATGTAACTCTCTTCCTCTTGAACTAACACAAACCAAGTCTCTAGCTTCTCTTAAATCTCGTCTTAAAAACTTTTGTTTTTGTGGAAGCTTTTACAAATGTTTGATATTTGTTTTTATTTATTCATGCTGTTTTTGTTTTTACTCTTATTTGGTCTTATTATTTTTGCATTGTCTGGCTTTATTTCTTTATAAAGCACTTTGTAACATTGTTTTAGAAAAGTGCTATATAAATAGTTATATTGGTTGATTTATCATGTGAATATCGTTTGTTTCTGTTTTATATTTATGGAACGTATTGTTGTGCACGTGTACTGGTACTGTGTTCTGGTACACTACCACAAGATGGCACGATAACCTACTAGTAAACCTCGAGTTTATTTTGAAACGTATAGATTTCAGTGGAGGCAGTGGATATGTCCAGCAATCAGGGTTTGCTGTAATGCCAGAACCAGAATAATGTTTATTGGTCATATAGGTTTGCACAAACATGGAATCTGACTCCGTTTTCATGGCTCTCTCTGTGTACTTAACATATACTAAGAACACTACAACGCAACAATCTTCAGATACATACACAGGATTGACTTGTACAGGTGAAATAAGAGGTGATAAAGTGTAATGGTGCAGAGATGCTGAAATAGATGTTAGCAAGTTACTTACATATATGCCGAAGGTAGATGGACATGACAGAGCATACCGGTATAAGTACAATGTACAGTACAGTATATCCAAAATGGTTGGATTTATTGACAGTGTTGTGTTTATTTGACAGCCTGTGGAAAGAAAATTTTTATATCTGTTTGTTTTAGGGTACAGTGCTCTGTAACGCCTACCAGAGGGGAGGAGTTGAAACAGGTAGTAACCAGGATGTGATGGGTCTGCAGTGATGTTGCCTGCCCGTATCCCGATTGTGGAGATGTTTAAGTCCTGAATGGGGGGCAGGTTGGCACCAACGATTTTCTCTGCAGACCTAACTGTCCGTTGTAGTCTGTCTCTGTCCAGGACATGACAAATGTAACTAGAGATATATGTTTTGGGGGGCCGAGCCTCTACCATTGGGAAGGCGGGGGGGGCGGTTCTTCTTGAGGAGACATTTAAAAAAAACAGTCAAAAGATCCTCATGAGTGTTGCAAAGTAATATGCCCCAAATCAATAAATAATTTGGCTTTCTTGCTGCAAAGAATATTCCTTTGAATACAGTGGCAATATTCTTTCCTTTTTAATTTCTCCCCAGTTGTACTTGGCCAATTACCAGAGGTGCGCATAACTGGAGCGCAGGTGCGCATGCGTGGTCATAATAAATGGCGCACAGCAGTTAATACGAAAAGAGGCACTTTTGCGTGCCAACATTTTTGGGACACAATTACTTACTGAAACAACAGGATTTTCTCCATAAGAACGTCGTTATGACAAATGTGTCAAATTTAATAATCAGTTATTAATCGTGCAACTTTTAGCCTTCGCTCTTAATTAAGTGGATGCGTCCGCCCCCCCCCAAAGTTAGCAAGGTTAACTGTTAAACCTTGAGCCCCAGCAAATAGTTATCTTACGTTACCACTAGCTTAATGTTACATTTTTCCCTCTGGTTTTAGGATTTTCATCCATTCATCCAAATGTCCAAGAAGCAAGCTACATTACGCAATTACTTTGGCGTTGCGCTACCTCCAAAGAAATGCCAGACTGAACCTGCACATAAAAAACGTGTATTCGCCGAAAAGTCAAGTCAAAGCAAGTCAGTTGTATTTGTGTAAACTACTAATAAGACACGTTAGCCCCTAACTAACAGGTCTGACCCTTTAGCCGAGCGGTTAGTGATGTCGCCTTGCGGTGCAGTACACCCCGTATCGAACCCCGCACCGGGCAAGAAAATAACCCGTTACATTTGTATAGCCCAATATCACAAATTACAGATTTGCCTTGGCTGCAGGAAGTAGCCTGGCTCCAAACCGAGATGTGGTGCAAAATATGCCATGAAAACCCCAATCTCGCGGGTAAAAGCAGCGCCTTTTACATAGAGACAAAAATGTTCAGTCATCCAGCTTTTGAAAAGCACGAGAAGAGCAAAGAGCACATGAACATAGCGCAAACTATTGATAACAGCTGCAGCCAGGATCAGATCCAGGATCCGAAATCCACCCGCCCTCTTGCCACGTGGCAGGACAAACTGAATGGAGAACAGCGCCAAGCATGTGTACTACTTTTCTGCTGGCCTTTCACAAAGCGAAACGTGCACGCCCGATGCGCTCCTATGAGGAGGATGTGGGCTTGGAGTTCATGTTCATGTCAGGAGTGCACATCATTCACGAGAAGGGGGGACCCGCACCATGCGGAGCATCGCACAGACAGTCAGTTTAGAACTGAGTGGAAAACTGAAGGCAGCTGAATTTTGGGGCGTGCTCTTTGATGGATCAGATGATACAACACAAGTGGAGCAGTGTCTAGCTACGGACAGTTTACCTCAGATTTCCTTGGATTAATTAGTTTGGGTCGGAACCGAGCGGCACAGGACACAGTGAACGGACCGCAGCAGCTCTTCCATACTTGTGGTTTAGGGGATCAGTGGAAGACCAAGTGGGTCTCGGTGTGTACAGATGGAGCAGCAGTCAACGTTGGGAGTTTACAATGGGGTCGTTCCCAAATTGCGTCAGATGGTGGCGATCGGGGATTCCCTTGTGCATACTCTGTGTACTGCCCACACCCTCGAGAACTGCACAAAGTCAGCTGATCACATGGTACCATACTGTGAGACATCTAATCTCTCCGTTGTCAAGTTGCTGAGCTTTTATTTACAGAGAGGGGGCGCAAAAACATAACAACTAAATGAGATATGTGCTGAGAATGGTCCCGCCTCTCTGAAACTAGGAAAGTTTCACAACATCAGATGGTATGCATGGAGGCAAGAGACTTGAAAATATGTAGGCTATTACCTGCCATTCAAATTGAAGTGGCTACAAGTGATGACAGTGACGTAAAACATATCTGCACAGAGCGTTTTCAGTGTTTCCTGGCCAACATGCTTGACACTGGAAACGTTTTACAGTTCACCCCCCCCCCCCCAGGTTCCAGCAAGGTAAACTGACTATTGGAGAATGCAAAGATGAGCTCATGGTAGCTGCTGACACTATTGCCTGACAGCGAAGGAAAGTACAGGAACGAGATGGTTTCAAATGCTGATGCTGACAGGGGCACGGCTGATGTATTGCGAGGTCTAATTCACGAGTCTGAAAGCAGATATGAATCCCTTAAATCCATCCATCCATTATCCAGACCACTTATCCTGCTCTCAGGGTCGCGGGCTCCTGGAGCCTATCCCAGCAGTCATTGGGCGGCAGGCAGAGAGACACCCTGGACAGGCTGCCAGGCCATCACAACCCCCCCCCCCCACACACACACACACATTCACACCTAGGGACAATTTAGTACAGCCGATTCATCTGACCTATGTGTCTTCGGACTGTTGGGTTCAAGCCCCGGGGTAGTCCAACCTTGGGGGTCATCCCGGGTCGTCCTCTGTGTGGAGTTTGCATGTTCTCCCCGTGTCTGCATGGGTTTCCTCCAGATGCTCTGGTTTCCTCCCACAGTCCAAAGACAAATGCATTTGTATCTCAGATCTTAATCCCTTAAGTCATGTGATCAATTTTTGATCCTTCAATTTGGCCCAAAGAAATGCAAGACCGCCACAGTTTTGCCAACACAACACTTACCAACATCCTTCAGAAATATGAGGCCAGCTTATCTGTTGGCAGAGACTCCACTGTAAGAGAATGGATGTGTTTAAAGCAAGCAGGAAAACGTTTGGCAGACTCCTCTGTGTATGACTTGGTCAACACAGTGAAGATAAGTAATCCAGATAGTTACTCCAACATTCATAAAGTCCTTCCGTTGTCCCTTACCCTGCCCTTGAGCAGTGCTGCATGTGAGAGGGAATTTCCACGTCTCAACATAATAAAAAACAAGTACGGACCCCGCCTATCAGACTCTCGCCTCTCATCCCTGATGCACATCCACTTGTCTAAGACGACAACAGAGACTTGTGACCCGAGGCCAGCTGTTGACTTATGGATGCAAACAGCTAATCGCAGACTCAACCAGGGAGAAAGAAGTAGGCCTACATCTTCATCTGCCATGTTTGAAAGAGAGGAAGACAGTGAGGAGAGCAGTCAGGAGGGTAGTGATGACGACAGCTTGTAGGATAACCGTAGACCGAGCACCAAGCAACATCTCCAGGTGCTCCCTTGAGAACCAGACCAAAAAAGTTATGTGCACCCCTGCTAATTACCCTTTTTTTCCGAGCCGTCCCGGTGGCTGCCCCACCCCCTCTGGTGGCATTCCTACCTGAGCGTGGAATGGCTTGAACACTCCTCAGGGAATTCAATTCGAAAACATCTCAGGCTGCGATACAATATTAAAGGAATAGTTCTGGTTTTTTGACATATGGTGGTATGAGTTACTCATCAGTGCACGGACACGAGGCCAGCTAGTAAGTCCCGTGTCCGGAGATCTGGCCGCTTGTTGAATGGCAGCAAGAGGGGTCGGCTAAGAAAAACACTTTAAGCAACAACACGGCATGCGAAAAAAGGTTTTAACCATCCACAACAGAATGAAGTGTCTTTCATGTATTGGCATTATTCTTTCTCCTCACAGACTGATGCTAGCTTGTTACATCTTTGAGCTGTTTTGTTTGCTGAAGAACAGCAGTGAACCGCTGCTGTACCAGTAGCGGCTGGTGCTAACAATTCTTGAGGGGGGGGGGTGTTTACCTTGGCACAGCACACCTGACAGCTGCTTTAATGGCCACACAGTCACAGAGCTATTTAGAAGGACAATGTAGCCTACAGAGTTATTAAGAGGGTAAATGTAGCGTATAGATTTTATTTATAGGCTATATTGTCCTACTTAATACTGTGACTGTAGGTGAATTGCGCCCCCTCCAAAAAAAATAAATTGTTAGCACCAGCTGCCACTGCTATACACCAACGTTCTGCAACAAACAAAACAGTTGAATTAAGATATTTATTCTCTCTTCAGTCTGGTATAAATCTACTGAAGCTTGTAGCTGCTTTTAGCTTTGGATTGCATTGATATTTTTTTTTTAGGAGCCGTTGCTTTTTTGTCCAAACAATTGAGGAATGTATGCAAATACAGTAAATCCATATTGTTCTTATCTCGCAATGGCTGGTATCTTCTCACAACGAGACGACCCTTTTTCCGAAAGCAGCCTTAGTCTGTCTGACAACAGAGCAGCTCTGCACCTTGTGTGGGAGACCTCATATGTGTCAGTTCTGAAGGGCCCACAACTGATGGACTTTGATACCACAGATAGCATTAAACTATGGCACTCCCAGGGGGGTAGGACCAGGAGGCACAGCCTTTGAAACTTTGCCCTACTAGATTTCATATCAGATCGGGCGGTGGAAATAAATATGACAGTCAGCGTGTTTCATTTGAATACAATTTACAGAATGCTGATTTCTAAGATACCAGTTTTCACAGGCAATAACATTTACATCTAATATCTAATAAACATTTTAAAGTCTCAAATAAACCGATATGTAAAATGAGTGGACAGAAATTTAGATGAAAAGTCATTAGCATTTGTGCTGCACAGCAGGGAGAGAAAAAGTGCCTCTTAAATGATATCCCAGTGTCTCCAGCTGAGACTGTTGGCAACACTGACGCTAACAATGGAAACGTTAAATGGGCCAGCAATGGAAAGTATCAAATGGAAAGTATCAAAAAAGACATTTGCTTGCATGTAAACACTAAGGCGTTGTCGGTTTCAGGCTTTTAGATGGGCGTAACTAGGCAAAACACTGCCATTTTCAAATAGATTTTGGTTAAAACAGATAATGCAGGTTTTATTGGGCATAACATGACCCTGATGGTCCAGAATAATCTGTTTTATTCTGAGTAATTAAGCAAACTCGTATTTTTTTTTCAAACTCTGTTAACACTCAAACAGAGCTGGCACCTTGAGCTGAGTATTCTGAGTAACTACAGTGCATCCGGAAAGTATTCACACCCCTTCACTTTCCCCACATTTTGTTATGTTACAGCCTTATTCCAAAATGGATTAATTTCCTTTTTTTCTCATCAATCTACACACAATACCCCATAATGACAAAGTGAAAAAGGTTTTGTAGAAATTTTTACAAATTTATTAAAAATAAAAAACTGAAATATTGCATGTACATAAGTAGTCACACCCTTTGCTATGACACTCAAAATTGAGAGCTCAGGTTCATCCTGTTTCTACTGATCATCCTTGAGATGTTTCTACATCTTGATTGGAGTCCACCTGTAGTAAATTCAATTGATTGGACATGATTTGGAAAGGCACACACCCGTCTATATAAGGTCCCACTGTTGACAGTGCATGTCAGAGCAGAAACCAAGCCATGAAGTCAAAGGAATTGTCTGTGGACCTCCGAGACAGGATTGTATCGAGGCAGAGATCTGGGGAAGGGTACAAAAAATGTCTACAGCTTTGAAGGTCCCGAAGAGCACAGTGGTCTCCATCATTCGTAAATGGAAGAAGTTTGGATCCACCAGGACTCTTCCTAGAGCTGGCCGCCCAGCCAAACTGAGCAATCGGGGGAGAAGGGCCTTGGTCAGGGAGGTGACCAAGAACCCGATGATCACTCTGACAGAGCTCCAGCATTCCTCTGTGGAGATGGGAGAACCTTCCAGAAGGACAACCCTCTCTGCAGCACTCCACCAATCAGGCCTTTATGGTAGAGTGGCCAGACGGAAGCCTCTGCTCAGTAAAAAGCACATGACAGCCCGCTTGGAGTTTGCCAGAAAGCACCTAAAAGACTCTCCGACCATGAGAAACGAGATTCTCTGGTCTGATGAAACCAAGATTGAACTCTTTGGCCTGAATGCCAAACGTCACGTCTGGAGGAAACCAGGCACCTCTCATCACCTTGCTAATACCATCCCTACAGTGAAGCATGGTGGTGGCAGCATCATGCTGTGGGGATGTTTTTCAGCGGCAGGAACTGGGAGACTAGTCAGGATCGAGAGAAAGATGAATGGAGCAAAGTACAGAGAGATCCTTGATGAAAACCTGCTCCAGAGCGCTCAGGACCTCAGACTGGGGTGAAGGTTTACCTTTCAACACGACAACGACCCTAAGCACACAGCCAAGACAACGAAGGAGTGGCTTCGGGACAAGTCTGTGAATGTCCTTGAGTGGCCCAGACTTGAACCCCATTGAGCATCTCTGGAAAGACCTGAAAATAGCTGTGCAGCGACGCTCCCCATCTAACCTTACAGAGCTCGAGAGGATCTGCAGAGACGAATGTGAGAAATACCCCAAATATAGGTGTGCCAAGCTTGTAGCTTCATACCCAAGAAGACTTGAGGCTGTAATCGCTGCCAAGGGTGCCTCAACCAAGTACTGAGTAAAGGCTGTGAATACTTATGTACATGCAATATTTCAGTTTTTTATTTTTAATAAATCTGCAAAAATTTCTACAAAACCTTTTTCACGTTGTCATTATGGGGTATTGTGTGTAGATTGATGAGAAAAAAAAGGAATTTAATCCATTTTGGAATAAGGCTGTAACATAACAAAATGTGGGGAAAGTGAAGGGGTGTGAATACTTTCCGGATGCACTGTATACAGAGTATTATATTCATTGTTATTGTTTTGAAAGGCAACGCTATTTTTCGTTTGAGATTACCAGTTTAGATTGGAAAAAACGGCAATACCTGGGAGCCATAAGAATTGTTAACAAAGAATTTCAGAACAATGTATTCATTCTAGGAAAATTAGCCATTAGTGGTTTCTTTGCTGTGGCCTGCGTTCTAACAGCAAAATCTATTTGCAACGTTCTCAAGATACACTCATTCATAAATTCAATTCACAAGGGAATGGGTCTACGTCCTTTTTTTCAAAAAAAAATTCTGTATGGGATTCGTACGCACGCAATGCGACCAATCACGTCAAACCTTACGGCGAATTAAAAAACACCATTTCCCAGACTGCCTTGCGAAAAAGCGCCGTGCGCGAGGTCCCGCCAGCAGGGTGTGGCCCACACGCTCACGCGCCGTCGTCTCTCCCGGGCGGATACGTCAGTCTCCCTTCTCTCTCTCCTCTCGCCCTACGCCGACGCAACGGTAGGTCCCCTTCTACTATTAACACGTCTTTGATTGTTATTTAAACTTTAACTTGTTAAATGAACTGCGATCAGGTGAAGGGGAGGGGGGGGGAAGTGTCTACCTGTCTAGATTCATCCATTTAAAATGTTTTTTTTTAAACGAGCCACGTCGGGTGCTGGAAAGTTTTGACAGGCGTCGGCGTAAACTTTTGTACGATGCATTTCGACAGCAGCAACTTACTGGTCTGTTAAAAAGTATCCAGCCGATGGAAAGTCTCCAACTGGTTTATAATATTAATAGTAATAATAATAGTAATAACAGTACTGTTTGTCAACATGTCGTGTGTTATCGCGTCCCGTTACGTTACAGAGTAAAGTCCCCCCCCCCCCGCTTCTTTCTGTTACAGACCCAGACGCCAACCTCGTCCGCCGAAGGGAAGCCAACGTTGTCCAAATGGTAAGTCGCTAGAAGTCAGATGAATGTCATTTCTGGCAATAACCTCGGGAGACGTCGCACGTTTACTCCGTTACTTATGCAAATGTAATGACGGATTAGCCCGTCAAACTCGACGAACAACGCCCACGTCACATCGCCGTGAAGTAATAGCGAAGTTTTTTGTCCTGCTGAAGTGAGGAGAGTGGTTTACACCGACCATCCTGTCCCAGGGCCATGCGTTGCCCGTCTTGCTGAACTAATGCTTCTCTTTAGGGGGTCTCTGAAAACCTGTGCTGTCCGTCACCATCACAGCCAGGCCCCGTCCATTTAGGGGCCGTGGTGATTAACCAACTGCACAATCAGATATGTTGCGACTTCGCCAAATCGTACACACTTTGCACTCGGATGAAGGTTTCCTCTATTCAGAACTGAGCTGTTTGCTCGGTCCATCAAGGGTGTATGTGGCTGCGGAGGGGCTACATTTTGGGGAAGTTGGGAAGTTTAGTGTGTGACTCATTCAGGCTTTACTCCATTTGGGTGGGTCCTTCTCTCTCTCTCTCTCTCTCTCTCTCTCTCTCTCTCTCTCTCTCTCTCTCTCTCTCTCTCTCTCTCTCTCTCTCTCTCTCTCTCCCCCCTTTGTTACTACTTTCCATTTCCATGTTGGGTGGTTTGCATGTGGAGTTTTAAGGCATCTTCCCTCTCTTGAAGAGAAATTATTTTCCTCCCAGCTCCATAGGCAGGGTGGAGTCACTGCAGTCCAAAATGTGTACGTATTTAAGAGGAGCTGATTCGCTACAGAGTTTTCTTTCGTTAAAACTGGGGGCTATAAACTGTTTAACACTTGGCTACAAACTCCCAAACCTGCTGCACTGAACACATCTGTGAAACTGGTGTAAGAACTCAGTGGCAGGAACAGAAAGATTCCCATCCATATGCAAAACACTGCTGTCAATAATAATAATAATGCTTTCAATATATAGACAGCATTAACTTCATGTATTTTTAGATAATACTTCCAACTGCAATAAAACCAAGTTGTAGGAGGGAAGGACATGTCGGAAGGAAGTGATAAGGTCCTAGCTATAGCTGAGATAACAAGCTATGTATGGTAGTTTCAGTTTCTCTACTAGGTTCTTATCTATTGTGATACCCCAAACACAAGTCATGTCTGAGCTTCCCATTTAGGGCACAGAATATAGCCAGCCATAGGTTAAATCTGATGTTCCAAAAAAAAAAGAGGGAACGAGAAAATGTGTCACATTGTGTATGTGTTTTGGCCCATTCCTTGTAAATGTTCTCTTCTATACACCTCCTTGTCCAAGTGTTTGTCACACGAGCCATCCACAGCTTGATTAGATCATGGTCAGCTCGTGGTGCTGGGTATGTTTATGTGATAGAGATGACAGAAAGGGTAGAGCATGTGGACATTTTCACATTCCTTGTGTAGATGGGCTGAGTCCTGGTTGTTATAGTGACTTGTATTTGGCATGCCGGATTTCTTTCAGATATTCGAGGTCAGAATTCCATTTGGCATGGTTCATTCCAGAGACATTCCCGTGGTTTTCCTCTCTAAACATCACGACCCTCGCTTAAAAGCTCCCTCTGTCCTGTCATTGTCAGTGCCAAAGTTTGAACTTTTGTTTGGAATAAGTGTAATACTGTTACAGCGAGAGGCTAGTTTGGTGGAGGACAGTCTTGCAAAATAATTCTTCTGGCCTGATTGCTTTCCAACAGGCTCTGGTGCAAGGTAGCCAGAAAAGAGAGCTGTGATTCACTCTGCTGCAGACAGAGAAATGATGCAAGCAACATGTTGATGAGAGCAGGCAAGTTACGGAGGAGATAAACTGTTACCTAGTAGTTCGCTTCTAAACATAAACGTTGAGACAGGCAAACTGGATCAAAACAAATTCGGCAGTTGGTAATGAATAGCAAAATGTTTAATTATCAACTTTTATAATTCCCTTGTATGTGCATTACCCTATAATCTGAGTAATCTTATTCTGTTATACGTATTTTTGGGGGGACATCGAAGTCATTGGTAGGATTGAAAATGCTTGCTATGGTTACACTAGTACATGTAGACACTTCATTTCATTTGCGTTAAACGACTGAAGAGCAATGTCGCCAAAACAGAGCTTCTGTACCAGCCTCCCCCTCAGAAAAGCCCCGAAGAAGGTCAGCCCAGTATTTTGGTTAATGGAGCAACTCTGAAGACCACTGAGTGCTTTACCTATCTGGGCACTGCTGTGACAGATACAAACGCCTCTGACTTAGAAGTGGACAGAAGAATCCAAGCAGCCACCAAAAGCCTTCCACAAACGACTTTGGTCCCACCGTGACATCAGGCTGACAACAATGCTCAAGGTCTACAACACCGCCGTTCTCCCGTCTCTACTATACTCCACTGAATGCATAACCCTGTATCGCAAGCACATCAAGAAGCTCACCAGCATACAGCTTCGTCATCTACGAAAGCTGCTGCGAATCAGGTGGGAAGACCAGGTGCCCAATGTGGAAGTGTTGAGACGTGCTGGTACTGTCAGTGCTGAAGCCCTAATAATAGCCTCCCAGCTCAGATGGGCCGGCCACGAGAGAAGAATGCCAGACAACCGCCTACCAAAAGAGGTTTTCTACAGGGAGCTGTGCCAGGCAAAAAGGAAGCAGGGAGGCCAGAAGCTACGCTTCAGAGATGTGCTCAAGCGCCACATTAAGATCTGCAGCATAGATGACTCCAGCTGGGAGACCGTGGCCCTGGACAGACAGGGATGGCGCTCCACAGAAAGGCGATCGAGAACAGCTGTTGAACAGAAGAGACAAGAAGCCTATGATGAGGCCCACCATGCAAGACATAACAGACCAACTCAAAACAACATTCGTCTGTGACAAATGTGGACGATATTGCCGCTCGAATGCGGGCCTGATGGCCCACAGGCGTGCTTGCCGAGCTTAATCTGCATCACAGTCATCATCTTTTCGATGGACTGCTGACGAAGAATCTAGTTTCACATGTCATGTCCTTTCTGTTGTCGCTGGGTACAGCATCGATCTTTATTTAGTCAGTGTTAACACAGCAGTTAATAATTTACACTAAAATATCTCAGAGGACCAAATTAGTCATTAAAAAATGTTAGAGACATTGATTTTAGTCTGTCGCCAACTTGTCCAAATCAATCATGTTATGTTAGGACACTGACTTAATACAGAAGTGCAACTGCACCGCCACAGTGCCGCTGAGTTTCCATCTTCAATTTTCCAGGCCAGCAGAGGAACTGTGAAAGCCAGTGCAAACTTCAATGCCAATCAGGATGCCGAGGCCCTGTACAAGGCCATGAAAGGACTTGGTAATGCATGTGTGTGTGTGTGTGTCTGTGTGTGTGGTTGTGCATGTATGTGCTTGCCTACCAGCGTGCATGCATATGAATGACTATTGTCTGCCCAGATATTGACAAATGACGTGTTGGAGGTTAGTCATTCATTGCCATCCCAATAGGTCAGTTAGAAAGGTTAACATAAGGGAGTTCCCCTCTCTCAACAAACCACCACTGTTATCCCTGGATAGCGCTACCTAGAGACTAGCGGCTTATCCTTTAAGAGAAGTGGTAAAACTTGAGCCATGTTGTATAAGCAAACACATCCACTGACCTTTTTTCCGTACGAGTATTTAAATTGAGGAACCAACCGCTTCGAAATTAACTATTGCTTATCTCTACTTCAGTTTAATTTTGTAACAGCCGTTTTTTGTAACAGCTGTTTTGTTGCAACAGCGATAGTTGGTTGAATAACTATGTGGTATATCGCCATAGGTACGGATGAGGATGTCATCTTGCAGCTGTTGACATCTCGCAGCAACGCCCAGAGGCAGCAGATCAAGTCTGCCTACAAAACCCTTCACGGAAAGGTTTGGATACCACACAACCACAATAACAACCACGTGAACATACACCCAATGCAAATCGATCAGCTCACACCGCAATGTCATTACAGCCTTGTTGTTTGCATGGTCAAACAACATTAACACAGTCACAAAACTCGAGCCGAGACCAAGACACAATGCACAACATTGTTACATTGACAGGGTTGAATAACAGCATCACAAATCAAGCCACAGGCACGGCGCGACAAGGTTATAACTGCAGCCGTAGCACCATCAGATGAACACTGTACAATCCTGTGTTGCACGTTTAAATGGTATTCAGCTGCAATACACGCACAGAAGAGCTAAAGGTGCCGCTACCAAGTATTAAATGCAGCGATGTATTCCTCTCTAAGGATCTGATAAATGACCTGAAGGGGGAGCTGGGTGGCAAATTTGAGACCGTCATCGTGGCTCTGATGACCCCACCCATCACCTATGATGTGACTTTACTCCGCAATGCCATTAAGGTAGGCAATGCAGTCAACAAACATATGGACAGATACTTTCAGATGTAAATAACTGATCAGGTTAGGGGGTAAACACTCAAATGTCGGGTCTCTCTGGCTTTTCCCGTTCGTCCTCTAGGGGGCGGGGACAGATGAGAAGGTTCTCGTAGAGATTCTGGCCTCCAGAAAAGCCCAGCAGATCAAGGACATCGTAGCTGCCTACAGAGAGGGTAATACAGCCTCTGCTTTACACATCACCATTTTCTGATTGCTACTAAAGTTTCAGTTGAAAAACGAACATACTGAAAGTGGGAGTGTGTGATACGAGTAGACTGCGTCAGAGCCTTTCAGAGATGCGTCACCCCCTGCCTCATTCGGTACTTTGCAGATCATGCACAAGCTGCTCCATAGTTCACCTAGTTATTCGCACAATTTCAGAAAAATACATAATAGACAAATAGGAATCTTCCAAGCGTTAACGCTTCTCGTCAGCTAATTTAGGACATAATTACAACATTGCCGCACATTTGTGTCTGATGTTGTTGGAATTGAAGACAAAAGTGATGGTTAGACAGCCGGCTAGACACAAGTTCAGAGGAGTGTTTTGATATGGACCGGTTTATATGTTGGTATGGTTGCATCAATGTGGGTATTTTGATATTGATATAAGGACAAGTCTAGACCAGTTGGAGAAAAAGGTGCGATTAAAAAGGACGTGGAACGGATTTTACAACTAAGCGAAGAGTTGTTCAGTAAATGATGCTGTCTGCGTTTGTGTTTATGTTTTGTTTGACTCGATGACTCTCAGATTATGATGATAACCTGGAGGAGGACATAGCTGGTGATACGTCAGGACACTTTAAGAGGCTGTTGATCATCCTGCTTCAGGTTAGTCTCCTCTCCTCCTCTCCTCTCCTCTCCTCTCCTCTCCTCTCCTCTCCTCTCCTCTCCTCCTCTAACAGCAGTCTGCTTTCTCTCCTTAGGCTAGCAGGCAGCAGGGGATCCAGGAGGGAACCATCGAGAGTGATGCTCAGGTGAATCATTTACTTGTTTAACAGCTAAACATTCTGACGTTAACAGAGTATGTAAATGAGTTAGGAAGTATTGGCTCTATCAATGGTTTCTTTGAATAGTTTGTTTGGCTCTCAAGTGGAATTCTGTCACATGTGCGTGGTGGCAAAAGGATCAAACGCTAGGTTTGGAGCCTGAAGCATGTGTACTTGTGTGTACTTTTGTGTGTGTGTGTGTGTGTGTGTGTGTTGGAGGTGGTGTCAGCAGTTTGGTTTGGTAAAGTTGGTGGCTGATAGATGAGTTACAGTGTAGTTGTAGCAACCTCTAGTGGGAGGAACGTGTAATACCTACTCAGTATGCCCCATCTCTTTAGTAAAGCCAAGGAAAATGATTAATGTGAAAGCAAGCATTGGAGTTATCACATATTTCATTGGTTCTCAACCTGGGGGTCGGGACCCCCAAGAGGGTCGCAAGATAATTTCTGGGGGTCGCCTGATGATTGTGGAGAAAACAAAGTCAAAACCGTCCAGACCCACAGTGCACCTGATGCAAAAAATGTGTATTGTCTCAACTGCTGTGCCCTCAGGCGGTGCACTCTGCACTGGCCCTCAGTATAATTCAAGACCTTTTGGAGAGAGCAATACAGTACTAAATGTTTGTACGTTTAGTAGATAATAATAATCATTATTCATATCAGGATCAGCATGAAAAACATTGCAGGCATTAAATGTTACAGAAATCAAACATAAATCACTGCAGTTTACTGTGATATGATTCACCTGAAGACGTACATCAGCAGTAACAGCCTCTGGGCGAATAATAGACATACATTTTAAGCGTCAGCTTCTTAAGAGGACCCTGCGATCCAGCGGTCTTGGTGGCTATTGTGCGTGGAGGAACGGTTGTGAAAATCGAAAGACAGCGGGGACAACGGCAGACTAATAGCAGGGGCAGTCCAAAACAACAAGGTTAATGTATATAGTTAATATATCAAAGACTAGCGTTTAGTAGGATGAGCCGCACTTGAGTGTCCACAATTTGTAATGCACAGCCCACAGTGGCAGTTTTGCGGTGTCGTGGAAAAATAAAACAACATATTTTAGACTTGGGAATGTTTTTTACATTACCTTGCCAGTAGCAATGACGTGGTTTGCCTTAGAATAGATTTTATTGCGTCCGGGTAGCATAGCGGTCTATTCCGTTGCCTACCAACACGGGGATTGCCGGTTCGAATCTCCGTGTTACCTCAGGCTTGGTCGGGCGTCCCCTACAGACACAATTGGCCGTGTCTGAAGGTGGGAAGCTGGATGTGGGTATGTGTCCTGGTCACTGCACTAGCGCCTCCTCTGATCAGTTGGGGGCGCCTGTTCGGGGGGGGGGGACTGGGGGGATGAAACTCCTCACTGTCAGGTGAAAATAAGCAGATGGTAACTCCACATGTATCGGAGAAGACATCCGGTAGTCTGCAGCCATCCCCGGATCGGCACGGGGTGGAGCAGCGACCGGGACGGCTCAGAGAACGGGGTGATTGGCCAGGTACAACTGGGGAGAAAAGGGGGGCGGGGCGGGGGATCCAAAAAAGAATAGATTTTATTGAGTGTGTTTGTGAGAGTCAGTGTGTGTGCACATGAGGTGCCGTTAGCTCAATAAATCTAAAAACTCTTAATTAAAGCCTTGTTGTTCCGTCTGTGGGCAGAGCGATGGTCTTCCTGTGTGGGTTTGGTAACTTCCATGTGTTACATTACAGTAATCCCTGAACAGTCTCGTCGGTCAGACAGTTTATGAGCGATCGATGTGTTTGCATCAGGATGTTTTGAGTTAAATGTCCCAGTGCTATTTGGGGGGGGGGGGCGTGAACACCAGTCTTATTATTCTGGGGGGTTGCGACTTGAAAAGGTTGAGAACCACAGACATAGTATTTGATCAGTGGCCAATGAAAAACATTCGCCAGATTGTTGAAACCCCCTTACCCATGTTCTGTAGCCTCACAGTGATTTGCATTGTAGGCATTTAGAAAACTGGTGTGTAATGGCACAGGGCCACCCCTGACTAAATATGTGACTAACCTATCACATATTTATTCAAAATATGTTCATTGTTTTTCCTTTCTTTTGCATATCCAAACTTAGGTAGATAAATGGTGTTTTTTTTTTTTGTTACAGGCCCTTTTCAAGGCAGGAGAGGAGAAATTTGGCACCGATGAGCAACAATTTGTCACCATCCTGGGCAACAGGAGTGCAGAACATCTGAGGAAAGGTTAGTGTAGCTGTTCTGTCGGATTTGTTTGTGTATTTTATCAGTATGTGCGTTAGTGTAAACATTTGCACTCGCATGTCTGTGAGACAGACAAGCGGACAGAGACTGATATATTCAAGTTGTGTCAAATACATTTTATAAGGCTTTCAAACATTTACTGTCTGATGGGGCTTTACAGTCACACAGTGAAAAAACAGGTGGCTGGGGCGTCCGGGTGGCGTGGCGGTCTATTCTGTTAGCTACCAACACCGGGATTGCTGGTTCAAATCCCTGTGTTACCTCCAGCTTGGTCGGGCGTCCCTACAGACACAATTGGCCGTGTCTGCAAGTGTTAAGCCAGATGTGGGTTACGTATCCTGGTCACTGCACTAGCGCCTCCTCTGGTTGGTTAGTTGGTGTGCCTGTTCCGGGGGGAGGGGGAACTGGGGGGGGGGGGATAGCGTGACCCTCCCACGTGCTACGTCCCCCTGGTGAACCTCCTCACTATCAGGTGAAAAGAAGCAGCTGGCGACTCCACATGTATCGGAGGAGGCATGAGGTAGTCTGCAGCCCTCCCCGGATCAGCAGAGGGGGTGGAGCAGCGACCGAGACGGCTCGGAAGAGTGGGGTAATTGGCCAAGTACAATTGGGGAGAAAAGGGGGGGGGGGACAAACGGGTAGCTGTGGTAAACAACAGTGGACAGAATCATATATCCTTACACCCTCCATTTGGAAGAGGGAAAAACTAAAGAATCCCCTTTGCAGGGAAAAAATGTGAGAAATCTCAGGAAGCGCATCAGAGGAGGGATCCCTCTTCCAGGACAGAAAGGCACACACTGTTACTGAAAGCACAAGGCAGACAAGGCCCTACCAGACTGAGAAACAAAACACCTCATGGAAGCAGCAGGCTACATGACGTGATACACAAACTATGCAAAAAATAAATAAACGACACCGAGAATAACAGGGAAATTGAAAAGCAGATTTAATAAAAGGCCTCACAATCCTAAATTGGATTAAGTGGGTGTAGACGGTGGATGGACGAATAAATTTCATGAATCATTTGAAACTTAAAACACTCAGACTAAGTGCATATGTTTCAGTGTTTGATGCCTACATGAAGCTGACAGGATACGAGATGGAGGAAAGCATTCAGAGGGAGACTTCTGGAGGCCTGAGAGACCTGCTGCTTGCCGTAGGTATGAAACCCATTCATACACAAACATGCACACACACACACACACACACACACACACAAAATCCATAATACAAGAGAACCTAACTCTTACTATTAATTATTTCAGTTCCAGAAAAATTGTACTTTGAGTCACTCACAAAACCTATTTTAATTTAATAATTTAATGAATTGAATTAATCTAATAAATTAATAATTTTAAAAAAATGTAAATAAATTTAAAAAAACTTTTTGCTGTTTCCTCTCCTGTAGTGAAGTGTGCCAGGAGTGTCCCAGCCTATTTTGCTGAGACTCTGTACTACGCCATGAAGGTAAGACTACAATCTTGCTGTAATCTTCGTCGTAATGATGCCTCCAAAAAATGCCATTTCTCAAACAAACTATAGCCCTCATAAATTTGATGTGTCCTTTCATTTGGTTCAGAATCAAAGATTTTCACATGTGATCCAGTCCAAATCTAAAAAAAACCTTGCCTGTAAAGTGTTGGTTATGTTTCAAAAGAAGTTTTTGGGGGGAGGGGGAGGGTGAGGAAATGGGGGAAATGAGGACATAAAGTGATTGGTAGCAGTTTAGTGGGAACTACAGCACAAAAGACATTGGATTTGTTCGATAGTGTCTCACATGGTTCAGCTTAAAGGTGCCATCAGTAAACGTTTCTTTAGTGGCCGCCAGTGAAAATCAGCAACCATTGGTTTTTGAGTGATGGTGGCCTGCAAGCCAATAGCATCTCACAATTTCACAAGCTACCACATGCAGATATCCTAGAGAAATTACAAGTGAAGAGATAATCATGTTTAAAACCACTGTACAATATTTATAAAGAATCACATCATAAAACACTGTACAGTATTTATAATGAATCATATCATAAAACACTGTACAGTATCTATAATGAATCATATAAAACACTACAGTATCTATAATGAATCATATCATAAAACACTGTACAGTATTTATAATGAATCATATAAAACACTGTACAGTATTTATAATGAATCATATAAAACACTACAGTATCTATAATGAATCATATCATAAAACACTACAGTATTTATAATGAATCATATCAAACACTGTACAGTATTTATATGGCTCTATAGTTAATGACAATGCTGTTTAACTGTCTTGACAGTCATGTGGCCAGTTCAGCATCGGTTTTTATGCCTTTACAGTTGCTAAATGTTCAAATTTATGCTAAATCAATATTTTATTATTGTGAATTATATTCATTCTACTTTTGGAGCAGCTGTGAAACTGTTTGTTTTGTTTTGGTTTTCCTCGATGAAAAGGCCTTTTGGTTGCCCTCGAGTCGATCCCTTCGTATTGTAAACGCAGCAAGGTGAACGTTGTGAGGACCCGTAGTTTCCTGCAAAAACATTGGATTTTAAAGGGCGCGGCGCCCTCTAGTGGTTGATTTTCCAAACTGACGCTTCCAGGCTGGGCAGGTTTTGAAAGCAAGAAATCTAGCACCTGGCAAAGCTACCGTTTTGCCGTTTGTATAGCTCGACCCCCCCACCCCCATACCCCCTCCTGATACGTGATATTTTTTCCTGCTACGATAAAGTCAAAATTTTACTGACCGCACCTTTAAGTGGTCCGATTTTGGCATTTTCTTTCTCTCACTGAACCGCTCACTTGCTCACTTTTTAGAGAATTCAGTTTTGCTCACTTACATTTGTGTCATGTGTGTTGTTTTGCAGGGGGCTGGGACTGATGACCAGACCCTGATCAGGGTGATGGTGTCCCGCAGTGAGGTGGACATGTTGGACATCAAAAGGGAGTTTAGGAGGATGTTTCCCAACTCTCTGCACTCTATGATTATGGTATGCACCTGATGTATACACGCACGGGGTTTGACAAAATGATGAAAATGCAGCAGAAAAGACTTTAAATTTGAAGTGGCTAAAGAGTGACACATTCCACTAGGGTCTTTTGTCAAAGTCAAAGTGAAATGAGTGTTGAGTTGGTTTTTTTACCCATTCACCTTTCCCAACTAGGAAATAGGGATCAGGTGTGTCTTCTAGGGCAGGTCACTCATTAGTCATGAAGAGTACACAATCAATCACAGTTAACAACAACATACATTATTCAAGTTCTATTCCAATAACAATCTACCAGGTCCCAAGTACCCCCGTCATAACTGGAACATGAGACATGACATACATGCATATCTATATAAGTTGATATACCAAAATTCAATCAAATTGGATTGCATTTAATCACAATCAACATATCAGGCCATACCATCTTGTCATTACAATATAAAAAACATCCATCCATCCATTATCCAAACCGCTTATTCTGCTGTCAGGGTCGCAGGGATGCTGGAGCCTATCCCAGCAGTCATTGGGCGGCAGGCAGGGAAAATCCCTGAACAGGTCACCAGGCCATCTAATATAATAAAATAATAATAATAATAATAATATAATGAACTAGACTGAAGGACCAAGGCTCCACTTCTCATTTAAACCTAGAGGTTCAAGACTTTAAAGTGTCAGAAACCAATGGGTTTTCTCTTTTGAGGAGTACTTTTGTACAATTTCCTCCTCTTGCAGTTGTCCTCACTATTTCAAACCTATGAAACGTAAGGTGCAGGGAGAAAGTCCATTGTTAGCTTCTCTATAATACCTGACAATTGCATATTGCACATTGCCCATTCTGATTGCATGTTTATGTTCCCATATACGTATCTTTAGGATGTGTTCGTCTGGCCCACATATAGGTTAGGCCACGTGGACAAATAGGCAAGTAGATCACCCCTGGTGTGGGGCAATTTACAAAATTTCTGAGTTTTATTTTTTTCCCTGTGTGGGGATATCAAATGAATCTACAATCGGAGGTACTGGAACAGTGACTGCAGTGGCCACACAGGAAGTAATCTTTCGGTGGACCGGGCAGCCATGTTGTAGCTGGATTTGCAGGGAAAAATGAACGCATCAGCTTAACTTTCAGGCCGCTCGCTCTCTGGTGAACTCTTTGGGTGTGCAATTTTTACATCAGTTTGATGGCAATGTCAAAATAGGATTTATTTTAATTAGCACCCCATCCCACAGAACATACAGTTTTTGTTGCACCTGCATCCAAAAGAACGTTGATAAATCCCGATTACGGTCAGGTCAAGGTTAGCGTTGCATGCCAGTTTCACGGTTTGTTTCAGTTGTAAAAGAGATCTGATGTTCACCAGCTTTTACGAGAGCTTTTCAAGTTGACAACAAGTGTTAGCCAGATTTCCAAAGAGGAAAAATAGTCAGTGCTCAAAATGCATTTGCTTCAATTACAAAAACTGCCTTGTGTAATAAGGGGTACAGTCTCAAAAACTGACAGCAGGGCATCCGGGTAGCGTAGCGGTCTATTCCGTTGCCTAACAACACGGAGATCGCTGGTTCGAATCTCCATGTTACCTCCGGCTTGGTCGGGCGTCCCTACAGACACAATTGGCCGTGTCTGAGGGTGGGAAGCCGGATGTGGGTATGTGTCCTGGTCGCTGCACTAGCGCCTCCTCTGGTCAGTTGGGGCGCCTGTTCGAGGGGGGAGGGGGGAAACAGCGTGATCATCCCATGTCATACGTCCCCCTGGTGAAACTCCTCACTGTCAGGTGAAAAGAAGCGGCTGGCGACTCCACATGTATCGGAGGAGATGTGGTAGTCTGCAGAGGGGGTGGAGCAGCGACCGAGATGGTTTGGAAAAGTAGGGTAATTGGCCAAGTACAACTGGAGCAAAAACAGTCTCTAAACTTATTAGATAGTCCCATGAATATATCCCATGCCCCACATAAATAATGTAAACATGCTTTTTGATCAAACAGCTGTTGTCATGACTATAACTCTGCTTTTTAAGAGTGACAACTGCTCCAGTTTGTTTACATTTGTGCTTCATTGTGCCCCACATCCATAGCATGCCCTAGACCAGGGGTCGGGAACCTTTTTGACTGGGAGAGCCATAAAAGCCAAATATTTCTAAATATATTTCATTGAGAGCCATATAGTATTTTTAACGTATAATAAATTAAACATGTCTTACTTTTAATGCGACTTCTGGTGCTGCATGGTTTTGCTGATGGCCTTGTAGTCTGGTTCATACGTGGTGAGGTTGAGCTTCATGCAGGCGTTGAGGCTTCCATCAGTTAAACGTGAGCGTAGGTTGGTCTTAATGTTCCTCATATGCGAGAAAGACTGTTCACATGCATATGTAGAGCCAAACATGGTCAATACGGCAATACTCACACGCTGCATTGTGTGGTATGTCACAGGAAGCTCGTTCCAAGTTTTAAGAATCAGCTGGTCTTCAGGTTGAAGATTTTTCATTTCTGTCCACTTGTGTTCCCTCGCCAGCTCTGCTCGCTGTCGCGCAAGACTTTCCAACTCTCCATTAAGTGACTTGAACTTACTCATCCACATGTCTGATGCCTTCAGGTCAGCAACTTCCAGCTCAAAGTCTCCGATAGAGACCCCGGGGATGCATGTCAGGTCGATTTTGTCCTCTGCACACTCATGTGGATGAGTGATGAACTTGAAAAGACCAGTGCGCGCACGAAATTCTCCAAAACGTGCTTTGAATGACTGCAGGAGATTGAACGTAAAGCCAGCTAGCTGCTGGAGATCCAGATGTTGAGTGGAGTCACTTGCTAAGCATGCATCTCTAAATTGTTGCAGTCTTTCAAAGTGCAGAAGACGACCTGTTTCAATGTCCCTGAGAAAGACTTCCAGCTTGCTTTCAAATGCAAACACTGCTTGTTGAAGGGATGAGATTGTATTTCCAATACCTTGCATTTTCACATTGAGCTGGTTCAGATGGCCAGTTATGTCCACGAGATAGTGAAACTGCAGGAGCCAGTCAGTGTTGTCTAGCTCAGGATGCTTGACGCCTTTCATTTCAAGAAAAGTCCGGATTTCACTCAGGCAAGCTGCAAAACGGCTGAGCACCTTCCCCCTTGACAACCAACGCACGTTGCTGTGTAAAAGCAAACCGGGATAATGATTCCCAACTTCTTCTAACAGAGCTTTAAACTGGCGATCATTTAAAGCTCGGGCAACAATAAAGTTGACCACTCGAATGACCAGAGACATCACCTCGCCAAGCTCCTGGCCACACGTCTGAGCGCAAAGCGCCTCCTGGTGCAGGATGCAATGAAAACTTAGGATGGCTCTCTTTTCATGTTCACGGAGAAGCGCTACAAATCCTTTGTTCTTCCCCAACATACAGGGTGCACCATCAGTACAGACAGAAATAAGTTTATCCATCGGTAGTTTTTTTTCTTTAGCAAACTCCATGAAAGACATGAATAAATCCTCTCCTCTTGTTGTCCCTTTCATTGGCAAAACAGCCAAGCTTTCCTCACGCAGTGTGTCACCTGCAGCATACCTGGCAATGATACTGCACTGAGATAGATGGCTAACGTCTGTTGACTCATCTAACGCGAGAGAAAAGTATGTCCCGGCGTTTATGTCCTTAATTTGTGTTTCCTCGACTTGATTTGCCATCATGATGCTACGATCGTGCACAGTTCTTGCTGACAGGGGCATGTCTTTTATTCGTTTGATTATCTTGTCTTTATTTGGGAAGTCATCAAGCAGTTCATTGGCCACATCAAGCATGAATGTTTTGGCATACTCGCCATCTGTGAATGACTTTCCATTCCTTACTATTGCCAAAGCCCCCGCAAAGCTAGCGGAATTCCCGTCACCTTGCTTGGTCCACACACGTAGTTGCTGCTGCTGACTCGTCTGCACTCTCCGCTGTAGCTCCTCGCATGCCCTTTTCCTGCTGGCCCCCGCTGGGTATTTCGATGCAAATGAAGCATGGTGCGTATCGAAGTGCCGCTTTATATTTGACCGTTTCCTCGATGCAATTTTATCATTGCATATTAGACATACCGCAGATCCTGCTCTCTCCACAAATGCAAATTCCTCTGTCCACGCAGCCTGGAATGCACGGTAATCATCGTCTTTTTTTCTTTTCGCCATCTTTTCCGTTACAAGGGTTGAAGCGGATAAACTAGTTGGCTATCTGATAAAATTGATTTCTTCACCTTTACAATGACCCGGACATGCTCGCGAGCCATTGGTTCCCGACCCGACCCACGGGTGACCCGTGACCCGTGAAATTTATCTTCAAAACTAATTTCTGTTTACTTTAAAATGACACAGTATTATTAAGAAATATCACAAGTATTTTAAAATCAGTTCCAAACTGATTTTTTGGAAAAAAAAATAATTTTCAACTCAAAATTGTCTGGGAGCCATATGCCGTCACCGGAAGAGCCATATATGGCTCGCGAGCCATAGGTTCCCGACCGCTGCCCTAGACTAGTCTCCGTAGCTACCACATGCCTCCTCCGATACATGTGGAGTCCCCAGCCGCTTCTTTTCACCTGACAGTGAGGAGTTTCACCAGGGGGACGTATTGCGTGGGAGGATCACGCTACCCCCCCCCCCCCCCCCGAACAGGCACCCCGACCAACCAGAGGAGACGCTGGTGCAGCGACCAGGACACATACCCACATCCGTCTTCCCAACCGCAGACACGGCCAGTTGTGTCTGTAGGGATGCCCGACCAAGCTGGAGGTAACACAGGGATTCGAATCTGCAATCCCCATGTTGGTAGGCAACAGAATAGACCGCTACACTACCTGGACACCCTTAAAAATCACTCTTAATGACAGGGGAGCTGGACCCAGTCTGGGCAAAAGAGCAATTGTATATGACGGCATTCAACAGTGGAATGAAACTTTTGTTCTCCCACTTTGGTACTATAATTCATATATTTAGTAGATTAATTCATATATTTGGTACTTTAATTCATATATTTAGTAGTTGAATTCATATATTTGGAACTTTAATACATATATTTAGTAGTTTAATTCATATATTTGGTAGTTTAATTCATATATTTGGTAGTTTAATTCATATATTGTTGGGTGTTCCTTTTGTGAATGTTGCTGTTATTGTGCATGTCTACGTATTCATCACCGGTGTCCATCCATACTGAAGTATCTTTTTCCTCGTGTCTTGTATTGTTATTTGTTTGCATGTTACAGGGCGATACCTCTGGCGATTACCGCAACACCTTACTTCTACTCTGTGGAGGGGACGACGCCTAATGGCAACAAGCAGGAAAACAGCAACGCTTGAAGGGCCTCCTCTTTAAGTGGACCCACGGGCTGTCAATCACTCACTGACTCAAGGACAAGGAAGGATAAAGGTTTGAGTCATCGCAGCAGAGCTCAGTTATGAGTGAGAGACGGTCCATACGGTCTTTTAAAATATCATTCCAATATATTACTTTCAACGGTAGCTAACATTGTGTTATGTGTACACATTAACGCAGCTTTTGGTCTGCTATTTTTTTTAATATTTTGCAAGTCACATTAAATTAGACAATGAATAACAATTATATAAAACACATCATCACATTTTCCCCTGTTCTCCCTCCCGTAATTGGTCTGCAAATTTCTTCGGTATGACGGATCGTGCGTTTTTGATACCAAAATATCTATGATTGTGTTTATAAGCACTTTGTATGGCAAAACTAATAAAGGCAATAATAAATGTGGCAACTGATCAAGTTCATCGGTGGGCCTGTCCCGTGTTTATGTTGTCGACGTCGCTGTTCCATGCTAGAGGCGTACCGCCCAGTAGTAGCCACCTGATGGCGTCACAGCCATTTGGAAGGGGGTCTAAGAGCTGTGAACGCCATCTGGTGTGGGTGAGGAAGTCGGCATCATTTCAACAGCGTGAGCTTAGATTTGACTTTGCTAAAACTTTTTGGTTGATTTTCAGACAAGACAAAGTGTCTTCAACAATGATTTTCTAAATTGCTGCCTAAAGTCTCAAATAACCGATAAATGGGGAAAAAAGAGTGAGAGTCAAATGATGAAGTGATGGTGATGAACTGTTAAATCTATGTGTCAGATGTTCAGGTTCTAGTTAGTGGTGCATTTGAGCGACTACATACGGGTGTGGATGGTTCATATCAGAGGGGTAACACTATGCAACAAAGCGAACGATCGCCACGAGGGCATGATGCGTGGGAGTGCAAGCAGAATTTGGTGGTAGTTTGGGCTTTGTCCTCTGAAGGCACACTATGGTGGCACCACTAGTGACGTGTAAACGTCCTGTGGGCCCTCCCATGCGTGTTGCAGGGCCGTGGTGAGATCTGAAACCCTTCGTTTCGCCACACAGGTTTGTTACTTTAAGCTCTTCCCTACCAGCGAAAGCTACTGGACCTTGTGCGATGTAATATAAGGGTCTTCATTTTAGACGTACGGTGAAATCTCTGCGATGGGCTCCCCCATGCGTGATATAACAGAAGAGGGCACCGTTGTACAGAATTACATTCGATAACGTTGCATCGCCTTTATTCATTGAGGACAAATTTGAATCGTGCAAACACTGCAAGAGAGGAGAAAGAAAACAAAAGCCCACCTCCTGAACTGTACATGGTAATGTGGAAAAGGACACGCTTGACAAAATAATCTCCTCTCTACCTAATGAACAGCTGGGACGCCAGATTCCAGCGCCGTCAGTTAGAATAAAAAAACATTCCACCTGTTAGTACTGACTGGTCTATAACAGTCCAGAGCAAAGCATCATTAGAAATCTAACAAGAAGCAGGGGTAGTAGCCTATAAGAGTCGGCAAAGCGATGATGATGAGGCAACATGTGCAATAGCGCCACAGTGCAACACAGCACTGGAAGTGCTGGAAGTCAAGTCACCAAGAAGTTCTCATAAAATGTCTTGATGGTAATGAACAGTCACTTTTATGTCAGATATCCGACACGATAGGTTTGTGCATAGTTCAGGTGATACAGTGTGATTCTTAAGAGCGACTGTGTGATTATCGTGTGTGATGGGGGGGGGGGGTCACTCTAGGTCCCGTTACACTAATCTGATACAATAACCGTTTCTGCTATGGCCACGGAGGCGGTTGCGCTTGATTGTTGCCACGGTAATAGCCAGCCAATAACAAGAGCTGAACAGCAGGGTGTGGGGTCAGGCCACCTCGAGCCACAGGAAGAACAATACCTCCAGCTCCACCCCTTACTGTTCTGCATGAGCATGTGTGTGTGGGCCTGCATGTGTTGGAGGATAAGGGGGAGGTGGATCAACTTTGTAGGTCAGATTCATGGTACTTATTGGGCCGTTGGGCTGTATTGTTTTGATGGGTTTTTCTTCTCCCTCCTACTATAACCCCCCCCCACCCTACCCCCCACCCCACCTCTCTCCTCTCGCTCCTTTTATCATCCTAGCCAAGTCACCGCGAACCTGACAGTCGGCGGCTTTGATCAGAATTGGAGACACCCACGTTTAGATCCCTCAAGTTCATGTTCACAACTCAACCAGAAACGTGCACAGTGGGAAAAAAAAAGAAAAGAACCACGGAGCGAGATGCACGTGGGCCGAGGGAGAAATGTAATCTGTTTGATTCGGCCTACCGTTGCCTCGACTTGGAACCCGATAGGATTGGCTGAATCATTTCCCGAAAGGTGTAGGCCCACATTTGGTGCAAAGATTTTGGGTCACGGGACTCTTTAACGCATCACAAGGTGACATTTCGCTGCTTATACACTACACTCAGCTTTGCATGTTTATTTCCACAAGGAGGGGAAGTTTAAGTAGACTTACAAGTGTTGGGTAACTAGTGCAGTTATTATGACATGATCTGATAAGGGCATCATTTCTTCACGGGCATCGGGAGGAGTCAGGGTTGACATTTCAGTTGCGCTTGGATGATGAAGGAGCAGGATGCCAGAGCAGTTAGGAATTTCTCCACGCAAGCGACTTGAAATAATTTCCTGTGTTTCAGAGCTAACCCTGTTTGTCCAGGCGTTTTCTCGGATACCCTGCCGCACACCATCATCGGTCCTGTTTTTAATGATACATGTCCAACATCCGCCCCTCCGAAAACACGTCAGTTGTCGGTAGTGAGGACAATGATAAACAAAACAAGTGAGCAAAAGGAAAACGGGGCCATGATTTCGGCACTACTAAATATTTCAGTGTAATAAAATATATATATATATATATATATATATATATATGCACATTAACAGCTGGTGTGTGTATGATGTGGAACGACCCAAGCCTTCCAGTGAAATCATTAAGGGTAGGTATACTCATGGTGCAACTCCTGTTTACGTTTTAAACTCACATAACATAACATAACACAAAACCCTCTTTGGCGAGGGCTCGTAAACGACACAAAGACACACAAGCGTACATAAAAACGCAAGCGAAGAGAAACAGAAATGACGAGATAAAACACAAAGCAACACCGCGGAGCGAGTTTCTCTCCTTTACAGCTGGGGGCCAATGAGCTATATTTCTCCGTCGCCGTTCTGGCCCGATTGACCACAAATCCCCAGATTTCTCAGTAAGCAGTTTGTAAAAGTTGCTGCAAATCCATAGCACCCAAATTCCTCAGGGCGTTCTCCGGCATTCCAGCCTCGCTCCGGCTCCGTGCATCGAAACCTGTTTACTTTTGTGTGCCCCGTCCACTGCTACATACACACACACAGACACACACACACACACAGAAGACCAGACTAAGTCAAGTCAATTTTACTTATAGAGCCCAAAATCTCAAAGGCTTCACAGTCAGCACAATATACAACGATATAGGACACCCTCCATCCTCGGATCTTAGACACGAACGAAGAAATACTCCACAAAAATAACCTTACCAGTAAAAAACAGGAGGTCCTAGTCTGGATCTTAGATGTTTTTGTAAGACGTGAGTAGCTGACATATTATTTTTTTGGTCATACGTGTCAGTATGTCAGCATCTGGTGTAAGAGTTGCTTGGACTCGTGTCCTGGATGCATTTGATGGCAAGTAGGAGAATCATCCCGTGGAAAAGGAGGGAAAAAAACTACAACAAGTTGCTTTGTGACAGCGGGAACCAAATGCAAAGCAGTTTCGTAGTAACGCCGAAGATGTGCGTTCGGGGTTAGGGAGCGTGCCGAACCCCACGGCAAGGTTGGCCCGCGCGGCACTGTGCAGGCCGTAGTGAGAGGTCTTGTATGTGCGTTTGGGGCCACGTTCCGAATATTTTGAAAGTGACACCATCTGGAAACAATACGACGGGTTTGGAAAGGTGCACGTGGAGGGGGAAGCATCTTATGTATTCCCTTTGAGACCATCCAAAAAAAAAAAACAACATCCTCCCCAAAATACAGAAGCAGAACTGCCAGTTCTTCTTAAAAAAATTTTTTTTTTAAAAATGAATGCTTGTCTACCATTATGCTTAATTTGTGTTGACTTGTTTTCACCTGTCCTATCCATCAGGAGAGAGACATGCAAAAACACACACATGCACACACAAACGTGCACAGGTTACGCACAAGAGCCAACAGAAATATGTGTCTGAGGTGGCTCTGCGTTTGCCGGGTCATGCTTGTACTTGCAAGGGCCCCGACCGCAAAAGAATGATAAAGGAAGTGTGTAGGTCCTTCAAGCCGAGGATTGGCGGGCCGGTTGTGCAGTATGTTGTCACAGGTGTTTGTTTGTACGTTGGGGGGGATACTACCTCGTTGGTAGAGAAGGGAGACAAGAAGAGACACGTACCTCTAAACACCTCGTACGAGAAGCGGAAGACGGACACAGAGCAAAGGGGGAATCCTGCAGGGCTGCTCAGTTATGTCACCCGGCGAGCAACATTCACAATCCAGCTTCTGAAAGGAGTCTTAATCTCATGCAGTGTGTATGTAGTGTGTGCTAGCAAGTGCCTGCATTACCACACCTAACCATATGGATGTATACTATGTGTGTGTATGTGCGTGTATATATATACATACACTCACTGGCCACTTTATTAGGTACACCTTGCTAGTACCGGGTTGGACCCCCTTTTGCCTTCAGAACTGCCTTAATCCTTCGTGGCATAGATTCAACAAGGTACTGGAAACATTCCTCAGAGAGTTTGGTCCATATTGACATGATAGCATCACGCAGTTGCTGCAGATTTGTCGGCTGCACATCCATGATGCGAATCTCCTGGTCCACCACATCCCAAAGGTGCTCTATTGGATTGAGATCTGGTGACTGTGGAGGCCATTTGAGTACAGTGAACTCATTGTCATGTTCAAGAAACCAGTCTGAGATGATTCGAGCTTTATGACGTGGGCGCGTTATCCTGCTGGAAGTAGCCATCAGAAGATGGGAACACTGTGGTCATAAAGGGATGGACATGGTCAGCAACAATACTCAGGTAGGCTGTGGCGTTGACACGATGCTCAGTTGGTACTAAGGGGCCCAAAGTGTGCCAAGAAAATATCCCCCACACCATTACACCACCACCACCAGCCTGAACCGTTGATACAATGCAGGATGGATCCGTGCTTTCATGTTGTTGACGCCAAATTCTGACCCTACCATCCGAATGTCGCAGCAGAAATCGAGACTCATCAGACCAGGCAACGTTTTTCCAATCTTCTATTGTCCAATTTTGGTGAGCCTGTGCGAATTGTAGCCTCAGTTTCCTGTTCTTAGCTGACAGGAGTGGCACCCGGTGTGGTCTTCTGCTGCTGTAGCCCATCTGCCTCAAGGTTCGACGTGTTGTGCATTCAGAGATGCTCTTCTGCATACCTCGGTTGTAATGAGTGGTTATTTGAGTTACTGTTGCCTTTCTATCAGCTCGAACCAGTCTGGCCATTCTCCTCTGACCTCTGGCATCAACAAGGCATTTTCGCCCACAGAACTGCCGCTCACTGGATATTTTCTCTTTTTCGGACCATTCTCTGTAAACCCTAGAGATGGTTGTGCGTGAAAATCCCATTAGATCAGCAGTTTCTGAAATACTCAGACCAGCCCGTCTGGCACCAACAACCATGCCACGTTCAAAGTCACTTAAATCACCTTTCTTCCCCATTCTGATGCTCGGTTTGAACTGCAGCAGATCGTCTTGACCATGTTTACATGCCTAAATGCATTAAGTTGCTGCCATGTGATTGGCTGATTAGAAATTTGCGTTAAAGAGCAGTTGGACAGGTGTGCCTAATAAAGTGGCCGGTGAGTGTATATATATATATATATATACCGGATCAGTCGAGGCTCACTACTGGATCAGTTGAGTCCCGGGTTAACAACGACTGCCATTGGTGCTGTGCCCTCACAGGGTACTGATGGAAACTAAAAAATCCGCTGTGGCGACCCCTGAGAAACAGGAAGCAAGCTGAAATAATAATAAGAAATTTATATATATTTTATATATATATATATATATGTATAAAGTGGAGAATTTGCTTTTTCGTATGACGAACTTGTATTTGATATGACAAAAAAACAAAACAACGCTTCTCTTAAAAAACAGGCCAATTTATAGAGAATGCCTTGTTTCTTGAACATAAACCCTGCAGCTGAGAGTCTTTCTGATGACATCATAAAGATGTATATCTGACATTAGAGAACTGAACGGATGTTCTCTAGCGCAGCTCCTGGGAGCGTCTCGAGTCTTCAGCTCTGCATTGTCTTTGAAAGAGAGCTCTCCGTTGAATATTTACTAACTGTCAACGATCCGTGGAGGAGAACGAGTTCTCTCTGCTTCAGAAGGGAGTTTTTCCTTTAATCCGAGTTCACCCTTTTCAATACCAAAGCTGCAGTGTTATTTTTTTCACGCCACACTTTTTCTCTGACCTGGTGTCCTCTAAAGCAGTGTTTCTCAACCGGGGGTCCGCGGACCCCTAGTGGTCCGTGGTGTAATTGCAAGGGGTCAGTGGAATTTTTAAAAAAAAAAAAAGATCCTATGACATTTATAGAAATAGGATTATTTTACTCAAATGTGACTGAGACCTTTATCTACCTAAACTATAAAGGGTAACAGGACTTTTTTCTCTAATTACATCTGTTTCACAAGTGTAATTTATTGTATTTTAATAAGAGATCTCGCTCCCGTTTGCATTGTTAAAAGTTACTGCATAAAAATTCTGTTGTTACGTATATCTGGAAGTTACTGAATACATATTCTGTTTTGTTACATATATCTGAAAGTTACTGAATACATATTCTGTTTTGTTACATATATCTGAAAGTTACTGAATACATATTCTGTTTTGTTACATATATCTGAAAGTTACTGCATAAGAATTCTGTTTTGTTAACTATATCTAAGTTACAACTGAAAGCTCTTATCTTTGCCCCAAAGAGTGAATAAATGCTATAATGCAATTTAAAATGCAGTTTCTACTGTTTCTATCAAATTGCAACCCCCCTCCCCCAAGATCAGGTGGAGGGGTCCTCGGGGTAGATCAAAAATACGCAGGGGGTCCAGGACCCCAAAAAGGTTGAGAACCACTGCTCTAAAGCCTCGGAGATTGAGGATAGATTGCATCGTGTGACGCTTCTCTTCAGACGGTAACTTGATGCCCAGCGACATGATGCGTGCTCTCCTCCAACCGCCTCGTATCAGTTTGATTTTTACTCCTGTGCCAATCCAGCAGTCGAGCATTCTGTGTGTGTGTGTGTGTGTGTGTGTGTGTGTGTGTGTGTGTGTGTGTGTGTGTGTGTGTGTGTGTGTGTGTGTGTGTGTGTGTGTGTGTGTGTGTGTGTGTGTGTGTGTACTACATGAATATACATGCAGACATGGCGTGTTGGGTTGGGTATCCCCATTAGTATTGTCCACAGAAAAGTGATTACTATAGACACAGGAGGGTTGGGCATCGTTTGGATTTTAACCATTCTGATGCCGGTTCTTAACGATTCTCGGTTACAGGTCACATGCTTATTTCCCAGAAGAAAAATGTATTGGGGGGGGGGGGGGGGACCGGGAACGCCGCAGCCGGGACGCGAACCCTAGCCTCCCGCACCGCGGGCGACAACGTTAACCAGTCCAGCCTGTTTGCTAAGGGCTAATGTGCCTACTTATCCGTGCACGTTACATTACCCCTCTCTTTTCAGCATATCCACTCCCTCACGCCTCTGGGCGCATGCGCTTCCAATGACCTCACGGTCTCACCATCCCACTTCTGACACCAGTGTAGCGCATCCGGGGGGCAGTCCGGGAACCGCTGCAGCCGGGACGCGAACCCGGCTCTCCCGCACCACGAGCGACAACGTTAACCAGTCGACTAAAGGGTCCGACCCGTTAGCCAAGGGCCAACGTGTCCACTTATTCGTATATGTTACAGTATTAAAAAAAACTTTATACACGCTATTCTGTTTTACGAACGGATCATTCACGTGAATGTCTCATTCTTATATTTAAATTTACAACAACTGTCTTCATACATGAAGATGACGAAATAAAGAGACAGTCACACCCTGGTCCGGACTACCAGGCATTAAACTCCTTAAATTATAATCAGCTCCTGTTTAGAAAAATTAGCATATCTGCCTTCTCACGCGAGCGTTCATAGCAATTAGCTCGTGTATAAGTTATTTGCTGTCTCGCTGTTGCGAATAAGACAAACGTTATTAATGGTCACCTACCCAACTGCGACGCGGTGCTGCTTGCTGCTTGCTCAGGGTGGCTGAAGAGGACGCCGAGGCTGCAGACGGAGACCGGCGCAACGGGTCAAACACGCTGCACTGGTTAACCTGTACACCGTGGAGGCGACGGTATCCGGCCATATTTGTTGTGCGTCCTCCCTTGCACGAGATCATTTTGCCGCGGGCGTTGCGCTGTGCCGACCCTTCAAAGCCACATCTTCCGCCGCTCGCTCTGTACCAAGTTGGCGCACATTTAACTTGCGGAGGCGGAAACTACGGAAGCTGCATGCCGCCACTACGGAAACGGAAACCAATTGTAGCGCGAGTGAAATTTATTTTTAGGAACCGAATTTCTTAACCATTCCTTTGGAATCGGAAACTTGCAACCGGGACACGGAGAAGGGGAATTACACACACAAATCCGTTATCACAGCATGAGTAAATCTGTTACCACTTGTAGTTGACAAATGGACTGGATATGTAAGATTGTGTCTGCGATTTTTACTTATCGACCATAAAGTATGTAAAGCAAATTTGCTCTGGAGGGGAAAATAGAAGCACATCCCCTCAACCCAACCTACCCCAAACCCAAAGTAGATAGAATAAAGGATCGGGTATATATATACCCATCAGTTCCAGGTTCTCAGTCCTTGCCCAGACCTTGTTACCCCGGGCGACGTCTGAGCCGTTGTGACTCTATTCATGTTACTCTCACTCATGTCTGAGGCAGTTGGCTTGTATAGCATTAGGAGTCTAAGCCATTGACTCATCCCAACTGTAGTTTGAACCCTGGTCCCTGTAATGATCTGTGCCCTCTGGCTATGTTAACTTATAACATTAATAAAGCAAGGACGACTTCTCTCGTGCTGGGTGTTTATTCATCGACCGGATTCCGACTGACGTTGTTACGTACATCACGTGACTTTGTTGTGGCGCTACGGAAAGCCGTAAGGGACATTAGCAAATCAAATATTACTAGCAAATATTACATCTCCCTTTTTCTGAAAAGTGCTGCTTTCTCTGCAGAGATACAGACCACGTTGAGCATGTTTATAAGCGAATACAATCTTAATAAGAAAGAATATGAAAGTGGAACTCTTATATAACTGGACTGCAACAAAGTAGTGTAAAACATTTCCTTCACTGTCTAAATGTGACGCCGTAATAACTTTTCATCTTCTTTTTTTTTTCATTTCATTACTGGTAACTGCAAACAGCAGGTAGGTACACAAGGTAAGTGAACGCTGTAAATATTTCTTTTCAAAACATAGCAGGTATAGTACAGGTTGGTGTAAAGTTCTCTCTTTTTTTAACATTCATAAGTCAAGGATTTGTCTTGGTTTGATCGTGCGACCTGACCTCGTGGTGTAACCAGGCTGTGTGTCTGGTTGTCGCTGATTGTTCGTGTCTGGAGGTTCAGCATGCTCTTGCTGATGGGCTTGTGTGTTGTTGTTAGCGCTGGTAACAGTCTGCTGTGAAGTGTGTGTGTGTGTAGTGTGAGTGTTCACTCTGCTTTGTCGCAGGTGTTGACGGTTGCGTCGGTAGATCTGACCTTCTTTGGTTTGGATGTGGTAGCTCCTGTCTGTGTTCGCTGGTCTTTCCACAGTTGCAGGTCTCCAGGATCCATCCTCCTGCCGGAAGCGGATTGGTGTGCCTGCGGGCAGGTGGGGCAGAGGTTTGGCTGTTCGGTTGTAGTATGCCTGCTGGCGCTGTTGACATACCTCTCTCCTTTTGTGAACATCCTCCTGACTGGCGATCTGTGGCTGCAGGTGTTTTGCTGTTGATGGGAGAATGGACCGCAGCCTCCGACTCATCAGTAGCTGTGCCGGTGATTTCAGGTTGTCCACCGGTGTGTTGCGATACTCCAGTAAGCTCATGTAGGGGTCTTTGTTCTCAGCTTTGGCTTTGTCCAGGATGCGTTTGGCTGTCTGGACAGTCTTCTCGGAGAGGCCGTTGCTCTGTGGGTAGTGGGGGCTTGTGGTGGTGTGTGAGAAACCCCATGTCTGTGAGAAGTTGCGGAACTCACCAGAGCTGTAGCACGGACCGTTGTCGCTGATGATAGTCTCGGGGATTCCGTGTCGAGCCATTGCTGCTTTCAGCTTCATGATGACGGCAGATGAGGTGCAGCTGTAAAGTCTTTCTAGCTCGAAGAATCTGGAGTAGTAGTCCACAGTGACTATGAAGTCCTGTGAGTTCCATGTGAATAGGTCTGTGCCTATCACTTGCCACGGCCGCTCGGGTATGGCGTGTGACCTCATTGGTTCCTTTGCATTTGCGCTGCGCCGTTCTTGGCATATGCTGCAGTCTGCTACCGCATCCTCGATCTGTTTCCCCATGCCAGGCCAGAACAGTAAGTCTCTTGCTCGGCATTTGCTTTTTTCCACGCCAAGGTGGCTGGCATGGATGCGCTGTATCATGTCCTTGCGAAGCTTTTGGGGGACAATGATTCTCTCACCTTTGAACAGGATACCGTCCATTTCTGAGATTTCTGCTCTGTGGTTCCAGTATTCCTGGATGCTGGGCGGGCACTTTTTCTTTGTGTCTGGCCAGCCAGTGAGTGTGGCTCGTCTGAGTGCGGTGAGCTGTGGATCTTGCGCTGTTTCCTGCTTGATTTCTGTGAGTCTTGTGTCGCTCACAGGGATGTTGCTGAGGACTGTGTGCACTTGGGCCTCCATCCCTTCCTGTAGGTCACTGTCGTGGTGTTCTATTGACTTGCGTGACAGTGTGTCGGCCACCGGTATGTCCTTACCGGGGCGGTGGATGATTTGGATGTCGTATTTTTGGAGCGCCAGGATCATCCGTTGCAGCCGGGGTGGTGCTGCTGCCAGTGGCTTTTTTAGTATTGCCTCCAGAGGCTTGTGGTCTGACTCCACAATCACTTTTCGTCCATACATGTACTCGTGGAACCTCTTGCAGCCGAAGACCACAGCGTAGAGCTCCTTCTCTATCTGTGCGTAGTTTTCTTCAGTGCTGTTGAGTGACTTGGACGCATAGGCAATTGGTTTGCCATCTTGGAGCATGACAGCCCCAAGGCCACTTTTGGATGCATCCACTTGGAGTCGCAGCTCTTTCTGCGGGTCGAAATATGAGAGTACTGGACCTGGGTGCTGTGTAATGAGATTCTTCATCTCTTGGAACGCCTTGTCGTGGACTGCATCCCACACAAACTCACTGTCCTGTTTCAGAAGCTGTCTGAGGGGTGAGTTTATCTGTGAGAGGTGTGGAGCAAATCTGGCGAGGTAGTTGATCATGCCGAGGACTGTCTCCAGCTCTGCTTTGTTCTGTGGGGGTTGCATGTCCTTGACCGCCTTCACCTTGTGTGGGTCTGGTTTGATGCCTTCGTGTGAGAGCGTGTGGCCGAAGTAGCTTACCTCGGACACGCATATGTGACACTTGTCGGGGTTGAGCCTCACCCCTCGCTCCCTTGTGCGCTTCAGCATCGCTCTGAGACGCTGGTCATGTTCCTCTTTAGTCTTGCCGAACACTAGTATATCGTCCACTATGGCCGTCACACCGTCCAATCCTTCATATGTTTCATCCACGCGTCTCTGGAACTCGTCTTGAGCGGACACGATTCCGAATGGCAGTCTGAGGAAACGATACCTGCCAAACACTGTGTTAAATGTCGTCAACATTGAGGATTCAGTGCTCAGTTTGATGGCCCAATAGCCTGACCGCGCGTCTAACACGCTAAAGTACTCAGCTCCAGCAAGCTTTGTGGTGGCGTCCTCCAGCGTGGGGAGGGGGTAGTGAGGTCGTTGTATCACTTTGTTAAGAGCTCTGGGGTCTAAACACACTCTAAGTTTGCCTGTCTTTGGCTTCTCAACAATGACGAGTGCGTTCACCCATTCTGTGGGTTCTGTTACCTTACAGATTATGCCGCCTTTCTCCATGCTGTCAAGCTCGTCCCTCAGTTTGCTGCGTAGGGCGATGGGGATTCTGCGTGGCGGGCAGACGACCGGCGTTGCATCTGGTGTGACGCGGAAGGTGCACTCGCCTGGGAACTCTCCTATTCCTTGGAAAACATCTGCATACTCATCCATTATGCTCTGTGATGTGACATTGTTTTCCTCGCTCACAGCCATCACTATTTTTACCAAGTTTAGGTCACGGCATGTTTTCATTGCCATGACTGGTGGGGCGTTTGTGTCAATGACGTAAAAGTCCAGCATAATTGCATTGTCTCTGTACTTACATTTGAGTTTGCATGTGCCTTTCACGCTCAGCGCGCCTCCTCCATATTCAGTGAGTCTGTGTATTGCTGGTTTCAGTGTCACATTTTTGAACAGCGCCTGGAACAGGTTGGTGGGAATAGTATTGGCCTGTGCCCCAGTGTCTAGTTTAAACTTTACCTTCTGTGGAGGTGTGCCAATTCCAACCTCTACGTAAGCCTGCTCGTTGCTTTTTCCGTTGTTCTCTATTGAGATGCAGTCTATGTACAGCTCTGTCTGTTCTCCCACAGCGGTGCTCTCCACTGTAATGTTGTCGAAGTACAGTTCTTCCTGTTCTCTGTCAGTGGTGCACTCTTCTGGGTTCTCTCCGACGGCATGTACTGTGCCGCGGTAGTACTTTGTCTGTCCCTGGGAGCTAGACTTGCATACTTTAGCAAAATGATTGAGCTTCTTGCATTTAATGCATTGTTTACCCTTAGCTGGGCAAGTGGCTTTAGCGCCGTGTAGCCCTCCACAATAGCTACACGCCCTAGCGGCGGTGCTAACGTCCCTTTGTCTGAAGTTAGCGTTAGCTGCTTTGGGTGCGTTCGGTTTGTAAGTCTTTCTGCCTATTGCGTGCACCGTTTCATGTGTGCTGCCCTGGCCCATAAACGTTAGCTGTTGCTTTGCTAGCTCGTGTGAGCGGGCTACATCTATGGCCTTTTCTAGCGTTAGCTCAGCTCCCTGGCTAAGTAGCTTTTCTCTCACTCTGGGTGAGTTGGTGGCAAACACGATGCGGTCCCTGACCATCTCGTCGGCATTTGGGTAGCCACAGTCTTTGACTAGGAGCTTTAGCTCAGTTACAAATCGTTCGAAGGATTCACTCTCTCCCTGCATCTTTTCATGAAATTTATATCTGGCATAAATCGGGTTTGCTTTGGGGGTGATGTACTCAGTGTACTTATCGTAGTACGTTTCTAGCTTCTTGGCTTGTTCTCCGCTGAGTGTCCAAGTGTTGTGCACATCGCGCCCTTTTTCCCCTATCCAGAGCAGGAGGTAGCTGCATTTCTCCTCTTCATTCTTCCCGCGCAGGGGGCCCGTGAACATTAGCTCCGTTGTTTGTCGAAATCGTCTCCATGCTTCAGGTAAGTTCGCCGATTCCCAGTCCATCCGTGGAGCTGGAACGCCGTACGAATCCATATTGGGTATTTAAACTCCGCTACTCTGACACCATGTAATGATCTGTGCCCTCTGGCTATGTTAACTTATAACATTAATAAAGCAAGGACGACTTCTCTCGTGCTGGGTGTTTATTCATCGACCGGATTCCGACTGACGTTGTTACGTACATCACGTGACTTTGTTGTGGCGCTACGGAAAGCCGTAAGGGACATTAGCAAATCAAATATTACTAGCAAATATTACAGTCCCTAACGGGAAAGTCTGAATTTTTACCTATTGAGCTGCGATAGCAGTACAAGAACAGGCATTCAGCACCCGATCGGTTGAGGCAGAGGTCTACCACACCAGACCCAAGATGCAGCCTGTGCAAAGATGCCCCCGACACAGTCTACAGGGTATAAGATGCAAGCTGGGAAAGTGTACACTAAAATGCATAATCAAGTGGCTGGGATAGTGTACAGGAACATCATTAATGAATACAGACTGGAAGTCCCCAAGTCCAAACGGGAGACACTGCCAAAGGTGGTTGAGAATGGCAGAGCTAAGATCCTGTGGGACTTCAAGTTCCAGGCTGACAAGCAGGTGCTGGCTAACCAACCAGACACTGTGGTGGTCGACAAGGATCAGAAGACAGCAGTAGTGGACGATGTAGCAATCCTGAGCGATGGCAGCATCAGGAAGAAAGAGCATAAGAAGCTAGAGAAATACCAAGGGCTGGAGGAAGAACTAGATCAGATGTGGAAGGTGAAATCCACAGTAGTCCCAGTGGTAATAGGAGCACTTGGGGCTGTGACCCCTAAACTTGGAGAGTGGCTCCAACAGATTCCAGGAACAACATCTGATGTCTCTGGCCAGAAGAGTGTGGTCCTAGGAACAGCTAAAATATTGTGCAGAACCCTCAAACTCCCAGGTGAGCATAAGAAGCTAGAGAAATACCAAGGGCTGAAGGAAGAACTAGATCGGATGTGGAAGGTGAAATCCACAGTAGTCCCAGTGGTAATAGGAGGACTAGGGGCTGTGACCCCTAAACTGGGAGAGTGGCTCCAACAGATTCCAGGGACAACATCTGAGGTCTCTGTCCAGAAGAGTGTGGTCCTAGGAACAGCTAAGATATTGTGCAGAACCCTCAAACTCCCAGGCCTCTGGTAGAAGACTCAAACTTGAGGAAGACACACACCACCCGAAAAAGGGTGAGAGAACATAAATATAGAGTTCTCTGAAAGTATGGTTCTTTGTTTGTGCTGTTGCATCACGAATCATACATACTGACACCAGACTTCTTATTTATTACTTTTCAGAACCGGAAGCAGCTAAGTTAAGGACCACATCCACTGGTCGACGAGCAAGAATGTCATGACAGATTGTAGATGGTATCCTCATTTTCTCCTTCAAACTTGACCTTTAACCTCTTACTGCTTCCTTCCTTTTAGATATAGTGCCCCTGGAGTATATCCTTTTTTTCTGGAGAGGGGATTAGTGGGGTAAACCGGTACAAAATCCCCTCTGCCATCAAAGGGAGCGGACTTCTGAGCGATAGCGTTGAAATTGGCCCCTTGTGAGTCTTTAAGTGCACGGTAGTGAGGGTCTGGTAAGGGAGACAAGGAGCAGCTAGGTCAGAGGTGATGAAGGCCAAGAGCAGCCAACAGGAAGGATAAAAGTCACATCTGGACTTCCACGTACGCTGGTTCATAGACTTGCATACACACACCAGGGCTCCCTCTCTGTCTCACCTTCCTTTCTATACCACACACACACACACACACACACACACACAAATCTTCCTTATCTTATAAGGTAACTCCTGGATTATTGATGAAATGTCAGCTCAGAAATATCCCATACAGAAATGCCTTCTCTGTTTCCAGCTGGCTGCTGTCATTAACAAAGTAATTAGATGGGGTTGCAGGAAAATTGAGACATAGCCCTGTTTTTGGATACCCAAATATGTGTACGTGTGTGTTAGCATGAGTGTGTGTGTGTGCATGTGCTTGAGAGAGAGAGTGAGCGTGCACATCTGTGCACATGCCAGATGTTGGTGGTGTTCAAAGCTTGAGGTTACATATGACTTGGCTGTGAGTGGAGTGTCCTGCAAGTTTGGTTTTGATTGTCCATGAAACAGGACATTATAGCCTACCTAGTCTGACGTTAGGAGGACAATGTATTCCCTAAAGCATCTATATGGTACATGAAGGCTGGGTGTTCAGTCACCATCTTTTCCCTCAAAGGATGGCATGGGTCAACAATGTCAACATAAACCCAGATTCTCTCTCACAGTTTTGGTTTGTTGTTCTGCAAAGAGTCAATATTGGGCTGTTATGCTGATGATGGACCGATTCTCCATTTAAGAGGCAAAACGTTTGACTCATTGAAATTTGCATGTTTGAGAAACATAGCTGCGTGAAGTAGGGATGCGTGAATGGCTCGATATCACTTTTTGGTAGTATGAAAAAAAGTTCACAATAAATAGCAGGACTGATAAGAAAATTTACACCTTTTTTATTCAGAAACAATTGTGAAGTAACAGAATTTTGATGTGACTCTAAGGAAAGCTGCCCTGGTCATGCCAGCAGGTGACGAGAAACTGCCTTGGCTAGGCTGACGTTGTGTGACGTCATAACCACGCACTTCAGCGTTGACAGTGGCCCAAACGAGCTTGGTCTGTTGTTTCTGTGTGTAGTGCAAGGCCGTGCTTAGTTAGCATCAGATGGACATGTGTGACAAGCTAATCTACTTTATATGGTGTTAATTGTGGTGCCTTGATAAACAAACTCTTTGCGAGTGGTGCGCATAACCCTTGGTATATTTGTTCAGTTTTATTTCAGTCTTCATTTTATTTCACAAGCCCCCCCAAGCCCCCTCCCGCGCCTATCCCGAGAAAGTCATACAGACAACGGTAAACACCGCATTATATAAAGAAAATATTTATTTATGGGGCATAAATACAACGGTAGTCAGCCAACAGTACACGATAATCGGCGGTGTGGTGGCCAGAGGTAGTAGGACGCACCACTGTCTCGTAGCCTACGTAGATCACGCTCTAATCTGCTTTACGTTCAAGAGTCAAAGGTAAGACGAAACGGCAGCTAAACCCTCTGCAGGATCTGGGCTTGTCCGTGAGGTCCGTGTCCAGGCGGGCAGTCAGCAGTCCCCGCTCTGGACCATGGCGAAGAAGAATGAGCAGAGACTGGCCCACGAGCTGCCGCAGTACTCCTGAGCCAGTTGGCGTTGGTCAACGTGCTCCGTGCAGGAGCTGCCGGGCGTCGGTCTCACCGACTCGCGGGCGGCGGTGGGGGCGGCGGTGGCGGAAGCGGTGCCGGTGATCAGTTTGAAGTGCGCGGCCGCGGGCGCGCGCTTACACATGCCGGTCTTGATCAGCGCGCGCTCGTCCCTGCACAGTTTCCTCTGCATCTTCTTCAGCGCGCGCGCCACCTGTTTCCAGTATCTGCCGGGATCGGACCGGTAGCCCGGGCAGCCCGCGGGCACGGCGGCGTACTCGCAGCGGAAATCGGCGGCTCCTGCCGTGTCACGAGCCTCCAGGCTTTGGCAGCCGATTCGCAGCTTCACCGCGTCGCCGTCCTGTCTGGCCGACCATGCGCACCGCGTGCTGTCGGTGGAGAATCGGCCCTTGCCGGCGGCAGCAGCGGCGGCGGCGTCCCCGCCCCCCTGCGCCCTGCCGGGCTCTGCCGGCGCCTTGCCTTGGCGCCCCTTCTGCCGCGCACCGGCGGCCACGGAGAGTCGCTGGGCGAAGCAGGCGAGCAGCAGCCACGGCGCCAGGGTCCGAAGGAGCAGCATTTCCTCTGGAACAGCGTAGAAACCTGGAAGACAAACCCAAATGATCCCAGAATGATCGCTCATCATGGAAAACAGCAGCTACTGACAGCACAAGTTATAAAACCAATACGGTGGCAAACGTCAGACTGCATGAGCAGGTGCGCGGCTTTAAAACTGCGGCGTACTCTGGACTATTCCCGCGCCGCCTCGCGCCTGCGAGAAGCTGCGCGGCCCGGTCAGCATCGTCTCGCTTGCGCCGCGCTTCCGGAGCACACGCGCTCGTCTACCGTCTGCAGCGCGAGGCCGCATGCGGACTTTACAAACTGTACTTACCCAGAAACCGGGATTATTCACACGCGCCAAGCGGCCTTTTATGGCTCCCTCCTACATCTGGGGGGACTCGCACATGGGCATTTATAGACCACACGGCACGCCCACCACTCACGCGCGCACACACACACGCGGGTGTTGCGCGGCTGAATGAATGAGTGAGTGAGTGAGTGAGTGAGTGTGTTTGAGGAAGAGCGTGCCCCCGGTGCCATAAACCTGACCTGACGTGCCCGAACGGAGTTCCCGCCATGAGATGAGCAACAAGCCCACCAGCCAAAAGACCAAAAGCGGTGCCGCACGGGACCTGTACCTGATGTCTGTATGGCTTGTGACAAAGACGTTTGTTTATTTATTCATTGTTCTCCATGGTTACTAGTTTCTATAGTGACGATGTCTGGGACTCCTTTGTTGATTACGCAACACTTAAAAAAAAGACCTAAAGTACGGACGCACGCGCGCGCGCGCACAGAGGTGTTGCGGGTAGGCAGGCGTGCGCTACACTACAAGCAGCTGCGTCCCATACGTCCCGTGAGCGCGCCTGGAATTCTGCGAGAGCGCGTGTCTAGTGTGCGCTCCTAGCCCGCGCGTGTGCGTTCGTCATCCGTTAGTCGGAATCAGCGGAACAATAATTGGTGCATCCAAAGTAGGTCAAACGAAGTGTTTCTCATGCTTTCCCTGGGAAGGGCGCTGGAAAAACTCACTCGGGCAAGTCTGTCCGTAAGCGTCTTTGCCCCACGGAAGTTCAGTCAAACGCCGACACCGCTCGTTTCTTCGGTAACACGATAAACCCTGCAGGAGGAAACAATGACGTCGTGATGGGACGATACCGCCACCCAGGCTTCATTCCTGTTGGCGCCTGCACGTATTTAGCGGGAAGAGTTATTGCTATTCAGGTTTATCATCCCCCCCACCCCCCACACCGAGAAGAGAACGGCAGAGACAGAAATAGTGAATCCTTTTCAATTGCTATTATCATATTCAAATAAACAAAATCAGCATATAGATTGGATGGGGTCATGAAATACGTGTGTTTTGATGACAATATGTCAGTATGAAGGCCTGCGGTGTGTGTGTGTTAAGTCTCCATCAGCGAGCGAACGCACAAAGCAAGAGGAGCAATTCCCGCACACACAGCACCCTCTTGTGGTGATCATAGGTATAGCATCGCCATTGACCGAAAACACGCATGGACGTCAGCAAGAACATACAACGGGAGCACTCAAACTGTGAGCCACACAGATGATTTACACCTCAAAAAATCATTGTGTTTTGTATCTAGGATGCTATTTCTGGCTCACCCTCACTTCTTTCTGTATGAACACTATACTGTATGCAGCAGGATGATGTTAGTAGCAAAGCCCTTCAACTCGAGTGTAAACCCCCATTGCTGAAGGGTCAGTGAGCAAGACATTGAATCCCTGCAAGCTCCAGGGATGGTAAACTATTCTATCACTAAATGTGTGTGTGTGTGTGGGGGGGGCAATAAGAGACCCTTGCTACAGGGATCTAAGGAGCATCCAATTGTTACTCTAAATTAAAGGTACAGTCGATACTATCATCAGGGTAGAAGTTTGTTTTGTTCTACTGCTTTCAAAATGTTGCGTGGCTTTTATATCACCGAAGGACATAGTCTTCATTTGTTACTCCAGGGAGAATGCGACCGACGCCGGTGTTCAGTCGGTGAGCGCTCCCCTCCACCCAGGCCTCTGGGACCTGTGCACAGACCCCTCTCTGTTCCTGCAGACGGAGGCCCCCACCGCCGCCTTAATTCATCAGCTTATACAAAGCTCTGTTTTGCTTTGCTGAGACACGTTCACTGCAATTTTAGTTTGCTCGCTGTCCAGGTCAATAGTTGTTGGGTTTTTTTTTATCTCCCCCCGCCTCGCCCCCCCTCCCCCCTCCCCCGGCCAGGCACAGACCCACTGTTGTACGGTGCTTGGTAATTAGGTGGCACATGTGGACACTTTTTTTACAAATGAGTGAAAAATACTCATTCTAGTGTGTTGGAGAATGACCACAGTGATAAATAAATAGAAGGAGAAGTTGCTGCTCTGATCCTGATTCACTTTGCATCACCTTATTTTTTTTTTCACACGAAGGAAACATTACACCGTACACAAACAAACAACAACAACAACAAAAAAAGACCCACATCTGTCATATTTGCCTTGCTGTTTGTTTTTTTTTATTTTACAGTATTCAAAATCATCCTGTTTACAACAAGACACGGCAAGCAGTCGTCCTATAACGGTTCACAGGTGTGGAGAAACGGTGTGTAGGAAGTATTCAAACTGGGAGGCGCTGCAGGGGAAGAGGGGGTGGCGTGTTTCTCGTCGCCGGTCGGAGGAGAGCGCCCTGGTGTGGAGATGGGAGCTCTGTAGCGGCCTGGAGTGGAGGGCGTGAATGTGAAGTTCTCTGAGATCCATCGCCAACTTGTTATACGGACAGACAAAACAGACAACAGGATGACAACACGAGAAAGAACGTCACAAGTTACGTCTTCGTTCCTCGTGTCTTCTAGGAGTGAAGTTCTTGCTATTGAGGGAAAGGAGTCTAGTGAAAATGTTTGGTCTGGAATCTTTAAACGGGTTTATTTGCAGTGTTGTGTATACAGCGAGTGTATTGGCAAAATGAGGTCATGCAAAACATCTTTGACACCAGCAATCTGTGCGCTATCGAACATAACTGTGTTGCTTTTGGTCTGATAACTGATCACCGGTCTCACTTTCCTTCAGGATTTTGGGTTTTGCCCTGACACCCGAAAAGATCCAACCGCTCACTGCTACCTCTCCATCCTTTGTGACCAGATTATAGTCCTACATAAATAGACTTTTCCATATGCCTGTTTCTTGCTAACTTGAGTCCTGCACCTCCCCTCTCTGAGCTTCCTAGTTTTCCTCTCTGCAGAGCCTCACCTGCGTCTCCGGCAGCGGCTCAGTTGTGGAACCAGCCGATGAAATAGCTGCAAATGCCGTGAAAGCTCTTCCAGCAGTATTCATTGGCGAGGCGGGACGCCTTGGACTCGGGCTCCTCTGTGGCACGCGGAGTGGTCTTTCCGGGCTTTGAAATGGGCTTCCTGGGCTGGCTGCCCTTACCGGGCTGGGGCTTTGCAGGCTGGGGCTGGGGCTTGACGGGCTTGGCGGTGGTGATGGGTTTGGTCTGCACCGGTGCGACCGGCTTGCGTGGGTCCTGGTTGGTTTTGGAGGGCTTGGGGGTGTTGATCTTGGGCCAGGAAGACAGGTGGGTCATCTGCGCCTCATCGGGGTGTTTCTTACACATCGAGGGGCGGTAGACTTTAGGTCCCTGACAGGCGTGGCTCAGCTTTCTCAAGTCCCACATCATCTGAGTGAAATAGTGGCGAGGGTTCAGGTTGTAGGCACGGCACAGGTTAGGCTTGCCCTGGAAGTCGCAGTAGTAGGAGCGCCCCGTGCTCTGGCCCTGGCTCGGGCCCTTGCAGGAGACGCGCAGGCGAGTGTAGTCACCAGCTCCGGACACCACCATAGTACAGGCATCCTTACTCTTGGTGCTGAATCGGATGGGATCGTCCCAGATGCTGCGCTGCTGCTGCTGCTTGTTGTCATTGCTGCTGTTATTGCTGTTGTTGTTGTTGATGCTGTTGTTCTGTGCATGTGAGCCACACACACTCACTGCTACCAACAGCAGCAGCAGACCCGTGCCAGCTCTCATGGCGGTGATCGACGGCAGCGGTAGAGATGGTAAGGAACGGTGTACGTGTGCTCACAGAGGGTTGAGGTGTGTGAGGGCAGACAGCGACCCGGCATGGCTTTTAACTGCTGGAGTATACAAAGAAGTTATTGAGGTGAGCGAGAGGGAGCACATCCCTCCAGCAGCGCTGACTCCTCCTCCCCCTCCACCACCACACACACACACACACACACACACACACACACACACACACACACACACACACACACACACACAGGGCTTAATTTGTGCCGGATCCTGCCGGGACAGAATCAAGAACCTCCCAGGTTGGGAGTGGCACTTAATTTGATTGGACCCAGTCCCTTTTTTTTCTGTCACTATCAAAATCTGTAAATAAATTTTGTGTAATATTTAATCTTATCCGTTCTGTCATTGTTTTATTTCCCATTGAAGTTACTTGTAAATCGCTTGTTTGGCTATTTTTGGTGCATTTTAAATCTGATTTTAAAGAGAGAGCGAGCGAGCGACACAGAGACAGAGAGACAGTGAGAGGGGGGGCAAGACAGAGACAGAGAGAGACAGACAGACAGAGAGAGAGGGGGGAGAGAGAGACACACAGAGAGACAGAGAGAGGGTGGGCAAGACAGAGAGAGAGAGAGACAGACAGACAGAGACAGACAGACAGAGGGGGGGGGAAGAAAGAGCGAGCGAGAGAGACAGAGAGAGAGACAGATACAGAGAGAGAGAAATATACAGAGAGAGAAATAAACAGAGAGATAGAGACAGAGACAGCGAGAAAGAAAGAGAGAGAGTGGGAGAGAGAGAGGGGTGGCAGGTCACTCTATTCTGCACATACCCCAAGGCTTGCTTTAGTGCTTTAGGCAAAGTACCTTTGGGTGTGTTTCCATTGACTTATTTAATTCTATTCTGAGCAATTCTTGCCAGAAGATTTTCCACACAAACTTGGATGTTGTGCACAAAACCCAAAGGCCCTGTTTTAAAAACAACAACACGCTGAGTAACGTCAGTGGTTGTATGTATTTTAACTCTTCTGTTTGCACAACATGCAGTGGCATGAGAAGTCCTTTTTTGCCCGTGCAGACTGTCAGACCTCTGTGTAATGCAGCGGTCATGCAGCCATCTTTCACAGGTGCCACATTGTGTTTATGCATAGAAAGAATGACACTAGTATATTGTCAGTATTTGATGAAGATACTACCTCGACACTCGGGCTGTGCACAGCGAGGTTGTGCACATAATTCTGCATGGACAGGCCTTTGCTGTGTGCATGCACATGTGTACTCTGTGACATGATAGAAAGCCATAGTAATATTTACCCAGCCAATTACTATTGGTTCGCTCTGTGCTGCGCTTGGCAGGTCTTTCGGTCCACAGGTAGAGCAGTACTCATCTGGTGGCTCTGCAGTTAGAAAACAAGTATGGACGCATACTTTCACTGGTAATTATGAAGTGCCGGTTATATATGTGCCTAGAAAAAGGCCTCGTGGTATGTGCAGATTGTTCATCTCTGTGCACTATATATGTATTGGTGCACTTTTTGCTCAGACTATAACTTGGTTTGATAGAAGTAAAATTCTAGATAAGGCAATATAAAAACACTGAAGGCTACTTTGCCTAAAACAAGCCTTGTGGTATGTGCAGAATACTCCTTTATGTACTTTCCACTTGGTTTCACATCATTTCATATAATCGTGAGGTATTTTAATAGATTTATATATATTGTGCTGAAACTAACGACTATTTTGATAGTCGACTAGTCATTGATTAGTGAAACAATCAATCGACTAGTCAGATACTGAATCACACAAAACAACAGCTCTTGTCATTGACCGTCATGTTTAGTATTGACTCGGTAAGGGCAGTCGCTTGCTGCGGTGTACGCGTCTGTTTCTTTTGCATAAAGCCGTCCATGCTACCTTTACTCTTCTTCGGAGTCGGACTGCATAAATTTGATTAAAAACGACATTTGTCAGCAAAAGGGTAACATTACTCTTTAAACTCTTAGAATCCTGCATGCAGGTATAGACGGAGTTTTATTGGCTTTATGTTAATGTTAAAAGCCAGGACAACGCCGTCTACACAAAGCTAGCTAGCTAGCTAAAAGCTAGCTATCTTACCGAGGCGCGTCCGCATCGTCCAGCTGTCCAGCGTGCCTCCGCTTCACATGTTCGTGCATTACTGAGGTGCTCCCATGATAAGCAAGGTCCACTTTCCAAATCTTGTAGGTAATCCCTTTCTTTGCCAAGCTGAGGGTGAACTACTCCCAGACTTTAGATGTTTTAGGACGCGTTGGCGTTGCATCAGCCGCCGCCATTTTGCTGTTTTGTTTACATGTCCGGTCGTTTCCGCTTCCGCTTCCGTTCCCGGTCGCTTTTGCGCATGTGCAGCTCTCCGGGTTGGGAGAAAGTGAGATGCCTCACTCCTGAGTTACTTCCATCAGCAGCTCTGGTGAAACGATGTTTAGTTCAGTTCCACAGCGTGAAATACATGCGCGATGACGTAACCGACGAATTGTCGACAATTAAACTCGTTGGCAACTAATTTTGTCATAGATTTTTGTCGACTACGTCGATTAATCGTTGCACCCCTATACACACACACACACACACACACACACACATATACATACACTACCGTTCAAAAGTTTGGGATCACCCAAACAATTTTGTGTTTTCCATGAAAAGTCACACTTATTCACCACCATATGTTGTGAAATGAATAGAAAATAGAGTCAAGACATTGACAAGGTTAGAAATAATGATTTGTATTTGAAATAAGATTTTTTTTACATCAAACTTTGCTTTCGTCAAAGAATCCTCCATTTGCAGCAATTACAGCATTGCAGACCTTTGGCATTCTAGCTGTTAATTTGTTGAGGTAATCTGGAGAAATTGCACCCCACGCTTCCAGAAGCAGCTCCCACAAGTTGGATTGGTTGGATGGGCACTTCTTTGAGCAGATTGAGTTTCTGGAGCATCACATTTGTGGGGTCAATTAAACGCTCAAAAGGGCCAGAAAAAGAGAACTTTCATCTGAAACTCGACAGTCTATTCTTGTTCTTAGAAATGAAGGCTATTCCATGCGAGAAATTGCTAAGAAATTGAAGATTTCCTACACCGGTGTGTACTACTCCCTTCAGAGGACAGCACAAACAGGCTCTAACCAGAGTAGAAAAAGAAGTGGGAGGCCGCGTTGCACAACTGAGCAAGAAGATAAGTACATTAGAGTCTCTAATTTGAGAAACAGACGCCTCACAGGTCCCCAACTGGCATCTTCATTAAATAGTACCTTTTAGAGCCTGTTTGTGCTGTCCTCTGAAGGGAGTAGTACACACCGGTGTAGGAAATCTTCAATTTCTTAGCAATTTCTCACATGGAATAGCCTTCATTTCTAAGAACAAGAATAGACTGTCGAGTTTCAGATGAAAGTTCTCTTTTTCTGGCCATTTTGAGCGTTTAATTGACCCCACAAATGTGATGCTCCAGAAACTCAATCTGCTCAAAGAAGTGCCCATCCAACCAATCCAACTTGTGGGAGCTGCTTCTGGAAGCGTGGGGTGCAATTTCTCCAGATTACCTCAACAAATTAACAGCTAGAATGCCAAAGGTCTGCAATGCTGTAATTGCTGCAAATGGAGGATTCTTTGACGAAAGCAAAGTTTGATGTAAAAAAAATCTTATTTCAAATACAAATCATTATTTCTAACCTTGTCAATGTCTTGACTCTATTTTCTATTCATTTCACAACATATGGTGGTGAATAAGTGTGACTTTTCATGGAAAACACGAAATTGTTTGGGTGATCCCAAACTTTTGAACGGTAGTGTATATATACATACACACACACACGTATATATATACGTGTATATATACATACACACACATATATATATATACACACATATATATGTGTATATACACTCACCGGCCACTTTATTAGGCACACCTGTCCAACTGCTCGTTAATGCAAATTTCTAATCAGCCAATCACATGGCAGCAACTCAATGCATTTAGGCATGTAGACATGGTCAAGACGATCTGCTGCAGTTCAAACCGAGCATCAGAATGGGGAAGAAAGGTGATTTAAGTGACTTTGAACGTGGCATGGTTGTTGGTAACAGACGGGCTGGTCTGAGTATTTCAGAAACTGCTGATCTACTGGGATTTTCACGCACAACCATCTCTAGGGTTTACAGAGAATGGTCCGAAAAAGAGAAAATATCCAGTGAGCTGCAGTTCTGTGGGCGAAAATGCCTTGTTGATGCCAGAGGTCAGAGGAGAATGGCCAGACTGGTTCGAGCTGATAGAAAGGCAACAGTAACTCAAATAACCACTCATTACAACCGAGGTATGCAGAAGAGCATCTCTGAACGCACAACACGTCGAACCTTGAGGCAGATGGGCTACAGCAGCAGAAGACCACACCGGGTGCCACTCCTGTCAGCTAAGAACAGGAAACTGAGGCTACAATTCGCACAGGCTCACCAAAATTGGACAATAGAAGATTGGAAAAACGTTGCCTGGTCTGATGAGTCTCGATTTCTGCTGCGACATTCGGATGGTAGGGTCAGAATTTGGCGTCAACAACATGAAAGCATGGATCCATCCTGCCTTGTATCAACGGTTCAGGCTGGTGGTGGTGGTGTAACGGTGTGGGGGATATTTTCTTGGCACACTTTGGGCCCCTTAGTACCAATTGAGCATCGTGTCAACGCCACAGCCTACCTGAGTATTGTTGCTGACCATGTCCATCCCTTTATGACCACAGTGTTCCCATCTTCTGATGGCTACTTCCAGCAGGATAACGCGCCATGTCATAAAGCTCGAATCATCTCAGACTGGTTTCTTGAACATGACAATGAGTTCACTGTACTCAAATGGCCTCCACAGTCACCAGATCTCAATCCAATAGAGCACCTTTGGGACGTGGTGGACCGGGAGATTCGCATCATGGATGTGCAGCCGACAAATCTGCAGCAACTGCGTGATGCTATCATGTCAATATGGACCAAACTCTCTGAGGAATGTTTCCAGTACCTTGTTGAATCTATGCCACGAAGGATTAAGGCAGTTCTGAAGGCAAAAGGGGGTCCAACCCAGTACTAGCAAGGTGTACCTAATAAAGTGGCCAGTGAGTGTATATGTGGACATATATCCATCCATCATCCAGCCATTATCTGAACTGCTTATCTGCTCTCAGGGTCGCGGGGATGCTGGAGCCTATTCCAGCAGTCATTGGGTGGCAGGTGGGGGCCACACCCTGGACAGGCCACCAGTCCATCACAGCCCCCCCCCCACACACACACACATACACCTATTCATACCTAGGGACAATTTAGTATGGCTGATTCACCTGACCTACATGTCTTTGGACTGTGGGAGGAAACCGGAGCCCCGGAGGAAACCTACGCATACACAGAGAGAACATAATCGGATAATCCAGTGAGTCAAGTATAAATATATATGTATATATACGTATATGTGTGTGTGTGTGTGTATACCCCCAAACAAAGTTTTGTGGTGCATTAAGAGTCTAAATCCGAGTCTGACAACATATTTGACATCATGAAATCAGATGGTTAGAGTGTCTAATAGACCAGTTGGTTGAATATCAGTTGAATATTCAAAACCAACTTTACCGCAGTTGTCAGTAGTACTGAAACGGGTCCGAGGAGAGCAATCGACAGACAGGCAGAACACACCACTTAGTTCAGTTTCTTAGCCCGCTTGCTTTTCCTGGTTGTCTGGCCCTCGTTCCACCCCCCCACCCCCACCCATTGTAGCAATCCACAGACAAGCCACAGACAGAAGGGAAACGACAGGGAAGAGAAGGGACGGCCAATGAGAGAGAGAGAGAGAGAGAGAGAGAGAGAGAGAGAGAGAGAGAGCTGCAAACCGTAAAGAGCTGTTTCTACCCCCCCCCCACTAAATTTGAGTGATTATTGTGAATGATCTGATTAATAAGTGTAAATAAATTAACATTTTGTTTGTGGTGATCGTTTCGTACGGTTTGAACAGCTGGCACGTTGTCCAGTGTGCTCCGGGCACCGAGGATTAGCTGATGCGTTCCTTGACTTTTCCTCTCCCCCCCCGACCCGCCGGAACAGCGCCCTCTCTGTGTTGCGGGACCTCCTGATTTACAAATTGAGCACTGCATACATACACACCACCATGATGGTTAGACCTAACCCCGCTGTGACAAGGCCAAAACTCGAACACCGATGGAAATAGGGGGAGGGGGTACGGGGGTAAGGGGGACAGAGCTGGCATTTTAGTAACACGAGCACAAAGTGGGGGAGGGAGGAGAGAGGTGGAGGAAGTCGGAGGGTCTGGGGGGAAGCTGAGGAAATGGGCGGGGGCAGGGCCGGGACAGGGGCTGAAGGGCGGTACTGAGCCAAATGTTTTGAGAAAGCTTCACACGACATTATATAATTTCACACAGAGGTTCTTTGACTATTGATGAGGAGGGCGAGTAGAACACCAAACTTGCCAAAGTGAGTTGCCCCCATGAGTTATTTACTGAAGGGTTTTCACTGTTCTGTGACCATAGCCATCCCCCCACCCCCCAACCCCCAACCCCCCAAAAATGAGAAAAAGAAAATGATTCATACCGCCATAAAGAAATCGATGTTTCCATATCGATGGAAACTACACTCTCGTCATCGGTGTCAGACTGGGAACCAAACTCGGCCCTGAACATTTGTGTCTGGATCGGCTCCCTCTTTCCCCAACATACACTCTCATGAGTCGCACAAAGCCGTATCCGGCTATTTATAACATGCAGGCTCAGCGGCAGATAGCAAGTTGGCACCCTAACAACAGGTGTACTTACAGGGATTCATAAAATAATGTAATAAATAAATAGCCCAGGAACAGCCTAGAGGAAAAGTCGGCACCCCAAGAGGGGCGTTTAGGATTTCATTCATTTGACATATGGGCAACCCAAGTCTCGGCGCGCTTGTGCTACAATCCGTGACCTAAATAAAACAAACAATAATAATAATAATACATTTTATTTGTGGGCACCTTTCAGAGCACTCAAGGACACCTGACAGAATACAGTTAAAAAACAAGCAGCACTGTATCAGACAGCATGGAATCAAAACAAAGCAGGGTAGACAATAAAAAGTTAACACAACAGGTAAGTATAAAATCATCATCTGCACAAAACTCAGTGAAGTCTGGATCAGACTGAATATGCCAGTTTGAAAAGGTGCGTTTCGAGATGGGGTGTGAAGGTTGAAAGAGAGTCAGTGTTGTGAATGTCTTGTGGGAGAGAGCTCCACAGGCGGGGGGCAGAACGACTGAAGACCCCATGGTAGTCAAGCGGGCTGATGGTGTAGTGAGTTGGAGAGCAGAAGAGGATCTGAGAGTGTGGGAGGGTGTGTGGATATGAAGGAGTTCAGAAAGATAGGAAGGAGCTAGGTTATTAAGGGCCTTAAAGGTGAGGAGCAGGATCCTGAAGTCAGTACGGTATTTAACAGGGAGGCGATGGAGTTGCTGAAGAACAGGAGTGATATGATCTATGAAGGAGTTGTGGTAATGATACGGGCAGCTTAACCCTGGACCAACTGAAGTTTATGAAGACAGTTGAGAAGATGTAAGCAGGGCGTGAGCGAGTATGGCGGTGCTGTTGGGTGTAAGTGACGGGCGAAGACGGTTAATATTGCGTAGGTGGAAGTATGCAGACCGAGGAACATTGTCGATGTGGGCTTCAAAAGATAATGTGCTGTCCAAGATGACGCCCACACTCTTAACCTGAGGAGATGGAGGAACTATAGAACTGTCAATAGTCAGAGAAAAACTATCAGGTTTGGCCAAAGTAGATTTAGTACATACTAGGAGGACCTCCGTTTTATCACTGTGCAAATGTCATAATCATATGTCATGAATGTAGTCTGTGACAAAATGCAACGCTGTCATCATGAAACAAAATAGCCAAACTCAATTTTCACACTGGATAAAAGCTTACCTTAATGTAGGCCTAGCCTAATGATGGTCTGGAAATGTGTCTGAAATTGGACGTTAATTAACAGCGCTCGATTTATAGTCAATCATCCCACATTGTGTTCACATCTGATCTGATGCAATTCCCTCATCAGGCTTAACAGCCAGGATTTCGTGCTACCAACACTATTTAAACAGGCTCATGCACTGCTATTGTCAGGCTGTGACAAGCAGCATGCCTGCACCAAGGGCGTGCCCAGCGAGTGGCCAGGGGTGACACGGGCCATCCCTGGAATCTGATTGGCCACCCCAGGTGCCACTGCCGGCAGCCATACCAACATGTACCCCGGCTCTGCCAAATGATGGAAGCTAAGCAGGTGTGGGCTTGGCTAATACTTAGATGGGCGACCTTCCGGGAAAATGAGTTGCTGCCGGAAGCGGTGTTGATGAGCCAGTAGGGGGCAGTATTTCCTCTGAGCCTAATAAAAACAACAAATCAAATCCCAGTGCCCCAGTGCAGTGACGGGGACACTGTGCTGTAGGAGATGCCGTCCTTTGGATGAGATGTTAAATTGAGGTCCTGACTCACTGTGGTCATTACAGATCCCATGGCACTTACCCCAAAGAGTCGGGGGTTCCCCGGTGTCCTGGCAAAATTCCCAATCTGGCTCTCTCCATCTGGCCACCTGATCACCCCCCCATGTAATTGGCTCAGTGATTCCTCCCTCTCCACCTCAAGCTGATGTGTGGTGAGCGTTCTGGTGCAAAATGGCTGCCGTGCATCACCCAGGTGGGTGCTGCACCATTGGTGGTGGTTGAGGTGAGTTACCCCCTGCAATGTGAAGCGCTTTGGGTGTCTAGAAAAGTGCTATATAAATGCAATGCATTATTATTATTATATATTATTACCGCATTATTTTAAACTATGATTGGCTAGCTGCCCAATCAGAGGCCTTAGCTTTCATTTATAGGTGCAAATCAGTCTTAAACCTGACAGGCATGTACCAGAGTAGTGGCTAGACTTCCAAAAACCTATAGAAGAATAAGAATATGATCTTGTCTTGATTTGGAACAAAGTGGTCAACCACTCGTCAAGACGTCTCCGGCTCCTGAAAGATGTGAGTATACTTTTTGATACACATACTGTGCCAGTGGTTAAAAAAAGCTTTAGCTGTAGTAAGCTAAAAAGTTTCCCCTGTCTTTTTTAATTTTCATGATACAGTGCCAGCCACTCATAATTGCTGCCCTTAGCCGGATCCCAGCCAGTTTCACCCACTGAAACTGATTGACCCAGTGGGGACCCGCCACGGATCTGTATGGGCCCTGTCATGGACCAGCCAATTCTAGGCGGCTGTGTGTGTAATGTGGTGCAGGTCTGTCATCATCTCAGGTTGTTAGCATACTTGTCGTTATTATTTATTGTCAAAAGTGCTAATGCTAGCTATGTAAATCTGTCTTGTGTAACTTTGTAGGCCCGAGTAAGTTTTGCACGTCGCATTCATTCATGCATACACAATTAAATGTATTGTGCAAGATATAAAGTGACATGCATCATACGACTATTGCAGTATGTAAAGAAATCAGGACATTCGGGATTTCTTTAAAAGAAAGAAATCCAAGACGGCAGAGCAGGACAGAGCCGCCAGCAGTGCTGGACGGTCAGAGGATGAGAGACAGCTCGACACTGGCAGGGATGCACAGCAGGGGCCTCCAGCTTCAGCTGTACACACGGGTATGTACAATCCTCATAGTTTCAGATTTCTCTTTAGTAAGCTCTTACTTGATTGCCTTGATAATCTCAATGACATTGTGGTTAATTGCCAGACATTTATTTATTAATCATTTATTTATTTATCTCTCCAAATTAAACATCAAACACAGGAATGTAAGGCAATCGTAATGTTAGTAAGTAAAGTGGATATGGGCCGTGGAGACGAAAATGGTAAATTAATGCTACACGTGTGTGTGCGCGCGTGCGCGTGCGCTCGTACGTCATGCCGCCCCCGCATAAGTCAGTGCCCCGCTTGGGCCATCCCAGTCAAAAAAAAATCTGGACACGCCACTGGCCTGCACCCTGTTGGAGCGGACCCAGAGTGACTAATCAGCTGAGCCATAATGAAAGTCTATCTGGCCTTGACGTCATTCAAAAACAGCATCGAGTAGAATGGCATGTCCTACCTTGGGCGGTGAGGAGCTGTCTCATCAGTGCACTCATCAGGGGCATGATCAGTATTTTTGAATAAACGTGTTAACTTAAAACAATTCGCAGCATCGGCCTCGAGTTTTTCCTTTTTCCTCTCCGACCTTTTCGCTTTTTGGGACCTTCTTCCATTTCAGGCCAGCTTAATTTTCGAACCAACAACTTTCAGTTTCCACTCGTTCTCTCTTCATTAGATTGTTTCCCGCTCGGACGCGTCCACTTGAAGGGGTGGGGGCGAGGACGAGGGGAGCACTTCCTGCACCTGCCTGACAGCATAGGTGGCATTAATTGGCAATTGGGACCGCTGCTCCTTCGCGTCGAAAGGAGCCAGTTGAGGTGGTTCGGGGCATCTGATTAGGATGCCTCCCTGGGCGCCTTCCTTTGGAGGATTTCCGGGCACGTCCAACTGGGAGGAGACCCCGGGGGTAGACCCAGAACTCACTTGAGGGACTATACCTGTCCAATCTGGCCTGGGAACGCCTTGGGATCCCCCCCCCCTCCCAAGAGGAGCTGGAGGGCGTCTGGAGTGCCCTACTTAGCTTGCTGCCACCGCGACCCGGCCCAGGAGAAGCTGCTGATGATGAGATGAGGTGGTGACCATCATCGACCCCCAATCAGATGGGCTGAAAATCACGAGCAGTGCCTGAAAGGTTCCCCTAGTAATTTAATGCTGCAAACCGTATGCGGGTGTTTCTACGCCCCCCCCCACTAATTTTGAGTGATTATTGTGAATGCTCAAATTAATAAATGTGAATAAACAATGCTTTGTGATGACACTTTTGTTTAGTTTTAACAGCTAGCACGTTGTCCAATGTGCTCCGGGCACTGAGGATTATGTTCCGTGGCTTTTCCGTTGTAACGTGCATGGATAAGTAGACACGTTTGGCCTTGACTAAACCCTTAGTCGACTGGTTAACGTTGTCGCTCGCGGTGTAGGAGCCACGGGTTCGCGTCCCGGCTGTGGCGGTTCCCGGACTGCCCCCTGAATTCGCTACGCCGTGACTTTTCCTCTTCCCCCGACCCGCCGGAACAGCGCCCTCTTGTGTTCCGGGACCTCCTGGTTTACAAATGAAGCGCTGCGTAAAGCTATTAGTGCGATCCTTAATAAACTGTCCTTGTATATGATTCCCCAAATCATTTTGGTCAGCAAGTTCAAAAGCAGGCCTATTCAGGCTACGTAGTGGGTTACTGCTTATAGAGCTGAACCAAAAATAAATAAAAACAATACCCAGACCACGCCATCAAAGAAACCAGGATATTACTTTCGGGCTGGGCAGGAAGAAGGGAAGGAGGGGGAATGATGTTGGGTGCGGTGCATACAAAACCACACCTGCTCCCAGAACTCAGGGAGCTGTACTGTTATAGGCACCAATCTAGCACGAGGAGAAAAAGTGCCCTTATCTAAGATACCCGAAATGTAAACATTAGAAGTAGGGCGTATATGCATGTGTGTGTGTGTGTGTGTGTGTGTGTGTGTGTGTGTGTGTGTATGCGAGTGCGTTTTTGGATGACTGTGTGTTTTGTTGTCTTCTGGACCAGATGTTCGCCTTAACCTTAATTCCGTTTCTGCGGTCCCCATCTGGTGGGATGCAACAACATCACGCCACATAAGCACGACCCAGCGGCCACTCCCTCCAACCCCGAACCTCCCAGAACCCATCCCGACCCCCTCGTTTAACCTGGGCGATTACATGCAAGTTTGCCTGCTACATGTATTTTGTGGGAAACCACAAGCCCCCCGTGCGTTTCGACATGCAGGTTGCGATACCTAGTTGAGCTTCCTCATCTTACGCCCAGTCTTCTTCTTCTGTTGTTTTTCCAGCCCGGCCCAGGACATAAATCACCCTTATGTAACCGGTTATTTTCTTGCCCGGTGCGGGATTCGATACGGGGTGTACTGCACCAAAAGGCGACATCACTAACCGCTCGGCTAAAGGGTTAGACCAGTTAGCTAGGGGCTAACGTGTCTTATTAGTAGTTTACACTTATATCAAGAGTGTACCGCCAAGTTTGAGGGATCCCTCAAATGTGGATGCGGAAGCTGCTCTCTGTGTGTGTGTGTGTGTGTGTGGTGTGTACGTTAAGATTTTGCCGCGTTCATGCGCAAAAGAGAGCTCCCTCTATGTTGCCCAAGATGAGAAGAAGAAAATGGCGGACACCACAGACTTTACTGTACTCCAGTCTTTATTCAGTTACATGCCCTCATTGTAAAGTTCCGGCTGGGATGTACGCTTTCCACACAGGCTACCTCCTCTGACGTCACAGAGGTTTATGGCGCTACATGTCCTACAGGGCCTCCACTAAGATGATCTGGTGAAAAACAGCTACTAAGGTCAAGTTCCGATTATTTTTTTCCTTGAATTTGCCAATTAGAGAAGTGCGCGTGCGCGCGCAGGCGTAGTTAGGACCACTCTGCCTCTCTCAGACCGGTGGACCAGGATAGGCTTTAGTCATCAGTATAAGGTGGGGACACATTTTTTTTTATTATTCTTTGCAAATCTCGTCATGTCTTGGAAAGCAGCGTGGTCCAACGTTTCTACACATATCAATACGGCGGCGACAAACCAATCTACATATTCAGCCCGCGTAATCTACCAGGTCCATGCAACTGATCCGGTTCTGAGCCAAAATGGCGCTAGCTGCATTTGAAAGTTACAGATCGAATAAAGACAAGAAAAGAGAAAAAGAAAAAAAACCCTGCTAATGACATGGTTATAAAACAAATGTTAACAAAAATATATAAAACTTTCAACGTTTTGAAAGCATAAAAAAACCGTTACATTTGTGTCAACACGGTGAGCTGGTAATGACTCATTAGAGACGGTGTTTTGGGGAAAGTGAATGCGGTCTTTGTAAGTAAAGCTAGCTAGACACGTGCCACGGTTTGACGCTCTAGGTGGGTGACTGATAACGGAACGGGGCGGGGGCGGGGCTGCGGTGTGAGAGAACGTTTTGGTCACAGTTGGCTGGCATCAGAGGTCCTTGCAGGGACGTCATGGGAAGACATAGCAAGTCGGGACGAGGAATGTCCTTACTTCAAAGTTCTTGGTTTATTTCACGTTTTTGGACTTTGTAAATGTTGCCATCCTTCCCTTTTGGGCTTGAGCAATATGTGGGCCAGGAAAGCGTCGAATTCTGGCGGACCTGGGAAAGGAGAACAATGCCAAACAATGCCAGTCAGATATGACGGTGGGGGGGTTGCTTATATTTTGTGGCTCGAGGGAGTGAAGGTTGTTCCCCCCCCCCTCTTTTTCCCCCCAATTGCACCCATCCATTTACCCCACTCTTCCGAGCCGTCCCAATCTCTGCTCCACCCCCTCTGCCGATCCGGGGAGGGCTGCAGACTACCACATGTCTCCTCCGATACATGTGGAGTCGCCAGCTGCTTCTTTTCACCTGACAGTGAGGAGTTTCACCAGGGGGACGTAGCGTGTGGGAGAATCGTGCTATTCCCCCCAGTCCCCTCAGTCCCCCCGAACAGGCACCCCGACCGACCAGAGGAGGCGGTAGTGCAGCGACCAGGACACATACCCACATCCGACTTCCCACCCGCAGACATGGCCAATTGTGTCTGTAGGGACGCCCGACCTGGCCAGAGGTAACACGGGGATTCAAACCGGCGATTCCCATGTTGGTAGGCAACGGAATAGACCGCTACGCTACCCGGACACCCCACAAAGGTTGTTCTTTTATTCAAATGGTCGGTTTTATTGCAAATCTTATTCTTGTCCTTGAGGGATGATCAAAAAGGGCGGCGCTGATGGACAGAGGAAGACAAGGCAGATACGTACCATCACTGCAAGATCAGTTCCAGTTTTCCTGTCCGCTGTGGAAAGAGAGTAAAATAAAATGATTACCATTAGCTCTGCCTGGCATTTACCGACATCCAAGACTTTCTCATCTATCTCCAGACAAGCAGGCGATATCAAGGGCCAAAAAGGGAAACTGTTTGAGATCCACGAGTGATATGTCAGGTAAGGTGATATCACCCCTGTGGGATGTATCAGAAAATAACTAATGTTTCCTTGCTTGCAGTTGGCTGCTGGAAGGGGCGTGGGACATCATGGTGGGTGAAATGATGCACAGAAGGATAAGAAAAGGGGTAGAATTAATAGATGAGATGCTGTGAAGAAGAAAAAGAGAGAAATTGCCGAAACAGCGACCAAAGTCATCTGGGTGAGGTCAAGTTGAAAAGGACAAAATGGTTGACTGTTTAGTAGTTGTTAGATGGCTGCTGGCTGTCTTTCGCTTCTCGCTCGTTTGATTAGTTGGGTCTCGGTGGACGGATGGATATTATTGACGATCTGTACCTCTCTGCCGGGGGGGTCGCATGCCTTTGTGTCACCAGTCTGGGTAGCATGGGGGAGCAGAGGCCCGTGGAAACCGTGTCAGGGTATTGTAGTAGGGGGAGCTACAGTACATGAATGAATGCACACATGCATGCACCCACACCACACACACATACACACACACACACACACACACACACACATATAGATACAGTACACAAATAAATATGCATACAAGGATTATTTCTAAAATGTGCATCACTAGGGGAGTCTCATGCACGTTCACACCCGTACACACAGAACCCTCCATGACTGCCTCCGTAGCATGCATCCATGCAGAGCCGGCGGTTAATACTCATACCTGGCCATAGTGGGGTTGCCATGGTTATCAAACACTTGTTCACCATGGTTACCTGTATTACCCGTACTGTAACACACAAGAGTGAGGGTGGACACGGGTCAGGTGAGAAAGACAGAATGGGAGGACTCCTCCATGAAAAAAAAGAATGAAAAAAGAAAAAGAAACAATGATGGAGGCATTTTATGAGGGCCTCATTCTTAATGGGGAGGAAGAGAGCGGAGAGGTATGATGTGAAACGAGCTGACATGCAAAGGGGGGGGGAGAAAAAGACCATGCATGCCTGAAGACTGTGCATGCTCGCAAGAGTTGAAAGGATCCAAATGCATTGCATACCGCCATGCTGTGGAACAGATGGGAGAGAAGGAAAGGACGCTCAGATCGGTGACACATGTCAAAGTGCAACAAGCCACGGGTAAGAGGAACTGTGACGACGACGGAGGAAATGTCAAGAGGCACAAAAAGGAATGGAAGAAAATGAAAGAATAAAAGAAATGTCAGCAGGAGAGAAGGAGAGAGAGAGAGAGAGAGAGGCATAATTTGATTACTTTCAACTTGATTGCCATTCACGAGAGAAAAGGCTGAGGAAAAACTAGCAGAGAACAACTACAGAAATGTGCACAATTGTGGCTTTATTCGACCGTGTGTGTGTGTGTGTGTGGGGGGGGGTTTGAATGTGAATACTTACTCGTCAAATACATCCTCTGTGTCCATCCTTCTGTAGAACTTGGCCAGCTTGACAGAGAGAATGATACTGGGGACCAGCAGGATACAGCATCCTCCCAGACCAAACCAGAATGTGTTCTGCAAATCACACACAGACACACACACAGTTTACTCGCATACATTTTCGAAGTTTTCCGTGCTTTTCCATTCCAAGATGAGCTACAAAGGCTGATGAAGGACTCCTCTTGTACCCAACGTGAAGGTCTGGATCAGTTTTTCTGCATTACAACGCCGGGGAAACTGCAGCTCTCGTGTCCCCCGTCTGAATTACAGACTGCCATCAGTAATAACAGGTTTTAACTTTTTGCTGCTACAGTACACACACACACACACACACAGACACGTATATAGACACACGCATACAGACCATAAAAAGTGTACGCGTTGCAAAATGCCTTCACATTAGCGGACACACACATGTTTAAGTGTGCCGCAGGGAACACAGACCGACACGTGTGTCTGTCCACATGAACACACGCACAGAGCCTGCACACATGGCTGGCAGACCGATATAAAAATGCCCTGTTTATATTGACCACAACCTGCGGGTTGTCTTATGCTGAACACCCCCCCCCCCCATGCACACACAACTGCACACACAAGATACACAGCAGATACATAGATAAACAAAACTTTACAAGTTCTCGGGGGTTTGGCAGTGGACGGTAAGAGGCTTATATGTGTGTAACCCAAATACCTCCAAAAAAGAGCCCATCCCAGCTCAGAGATTTAAGAACATACTGTACGAATACCTGCAGCGAAAAAAACCTGTCCTCGCACCGAGAACACACGGCTTCTTTCAAACGGTTAAAGAAAACCGTGTCTCCGGTGGAGATCCACGGGACTCGTCGCCGTATATGATGAAATGATCCCCGCCAGTCACATGCATACATGTACACACATGTACAAGAACATTCACTCACACACACACATACAGATGCTCAGACCCACAAGTCTGCACACACACACACACAAGTATTGTTACAATGTCTCACCACTGAGTCGACAACAAAACTGCAGGCGACAATTTCAATGCTGTCCACAAGGTTGCTGATGGGCTTACACTGGGCTACCTCTGCAGTCAGCTGTAGGACAAAACACACACACACACACACACACACACACACACACACACACACACACACACAGATGTTCAGCTAAATAACAGCGGTGGTGCTCTGCGATTTCTGCTGATCAACAAACTTGCAACTTGGCTTGTATGACCACACAGGTTTCAGATTTGTAAAGTAGGCCATGTGAAGCACTACACACAACATCCAGTTCATTCTTAATGGGAATTGCGTTAATTTTTTTTTTTTTTTGCAAATTAACTTTTCATATATACATGTTGTTTAGACATCATTGTTAAGTTTATATTTTGAACGGACTGCTTGCAAAAAGCAAATGAGTAAAACACAGGAGGAAGCTGGGAATATACTCACGGAGTTTTTCACCCATTCTGTGTATTGTCGGAAGTAGCTCACCAAGGTCTGTGTGTAGCCATTCTTTTCCTAGACACCAAAGTGAAGGGTGAGGATGTGTTTTGCTAAAAAAATATCAACTTTGTGTGTGTGTGTGTGTGTGTGTGTGTGTGTGTGTGTGTGTGTGTGTGTGTGTGTGTGTGTGTGTGTGTACTTGGGGACCCGATTATGTCCAAACCGTTGTAATTTTTCTCGACAATAACTTGGTCTGACCCTAAACTGCATCTGAACAAGGATCGGAAATAACCTGCGGTACCTGAGAACCCATGAAGACACACACATCACACCAGGGTGATAGCAAAGGTAGATGTGTGTTTGTGTGTGTGTGTTTGTGTGTGTGGTGCACGGGGCTATGCTAGCCCTTCACCTGTTTAACCACATGTGAGGCGTTATTAGTGATGAGATACTCTGCTGCGTCGATGGCACTCAGGATGTTGGTGACCTTGACCTGGGAGGGAAAGAGAGCAATAAAGGAGAGCGAGAAAAAAGTCATTAAGCACGCACTACAGACCCAGTGTACACAATGTTTTTGTCAGTTGTATGTCGTATTTCCTTTACCGGTAGATCATCGGCTGTCCTCTGCAGCTGCCTGATGCTTTGGCTCAGTGAACTCTGCATTGGTAAAAAAGACACGCACCATCACCCAACTAAACCTAACATACTCCCAACACTGCATATTAGTGCGAGTCCTTTTTTTGTAAGGTACGCTCCACAACACCACATCACACAGACAACAAACACCATCACACCAACTACAATGCACCACCAGCAGCTTACCCGTGCTCTGACATATTTCTTTGCCATCATTTTATAAAGAGGAGGAAGAGAGAAAAGAGGCAAGGTTGAGGGGGACAATAAATAAAGGGTGTGAGAAAAGCTGCCCCCACCAGGGAGGAAGTTCACATTGGAAGTTGCAGCATGCATGAGTTGACCTACAGTATGTGGACATGACTGTATTGGTGTTCTTACGTTTGTGTGTGTGTGTATGTGTACGTGTACATGTGGGAAGTGAGTATGCTGGTGAAGTTTTTGTGTACAACATCAGTTCTTTGTGTGCGTTTGTGATGTGGCTAGGTGATTACCATTGCTTGCTCCATCTGAACCACCTGTTCCTTGTGAATCTGTCTAATGCTGCTGGCGTGGCCTTTCAGTGCATTCTCCAGGGCTCCACGCGGCTATACGCACACATACACATACAGACGCACACATAAGAACAAACACACAAAAATACAAAATGGTGAATGTATGCCAACACACACACAGACATGCAAACATGCCCCCCCCCCCCCCCGCGCGCTGCATGCTCCATATGCTGTTAAATAGCCCAGTTATCATTCCATGGACATGCTGTGTCTGGGTGTGTATTTGTGTGTGCCTTCAGAGTGAATGGTTCGCTTGTTTAAACCAAAGCGCCTCATGACGGACCATGAAGCAGAAGTATTTTCCAAAGAGAAGCTGTCTGGCTGTTTTTCTTCCTCACTGGAGTATATGCAGACACACACAGAAAGAGGTTCGCATGAAAAAAAAAATCATTTTCTGTAAGTCAAAGCGGGGCTCAACTAAAGAGTTTTTGTATATGTCTCACAATGAGACGCACAAGTGGAAGCGAGGCACCTCCACTTCTATTTAAGGGGGATACCCAGTATCTGTTCCTTCTAGTCTACAGGCCCCCCCACCCCAAATCCTCTTTTGGTTTTATAAACGAATTCTCAGAGCAATATTCATGGCTGCTGCACCTCTAACAGTAAGTGCCGAATTTTTATCCCTGATTGATTCTTTAAATTTATCTCGCTCGCCGACTGAGCCCACTCACTGTCAGGGCGTGCTCTAGATCTTGTTTTATCTTATGGTCTTACACTATCTGACTTGATGTGCGCTGATCCTTGTATTTCTGATCACTGTTGTATATGTTTTAATTCGGTTATACCAACTTGTTTTATCTGCTCATGTGCCCAGTTACAGTCTAGAATTTTTAATTCTACCTCTGCCAATATTTTTAGTAGTTTTGAATACTATCCGATACAGAGCCCTTATTATCAGTGGGTGAGCATCTAACTAATTTCAATATCATCTGCAATTCCATCCTTGATGAAACTGCACTATTTAAAACCAGCAAAACTAAACACGTGTCCCAGCCCTGGATAAATGATAACACTTGTGTTTTAAAATGTAAATGTCATAAAGCAAAGCGTCAGTGGAAGGCCTCTCTCTCTGGCCACCACGAGGAATTTAAGGCTCTGATGAAGCTCTTCAACAAAGGTTAAAAGCGCTGGACACACTTTTCCCATCTCACTGAATCTAATATTTCTAATCCCAAGGGTGCTTTTTAACATTGTAAGCCGTGCCACCGATGCTCCCCCTGTCCCCTCTGTAGACGCTTCTCCTGAAATCTGCAACGAGTCTTTAAACTTTTTCACTCAATAGAGCTCTTTCCTTCGTCAGAGTTTTACCTCACCCATAGAGTCCCCGTCAGTTTGTTTACCCGCTAGGCCGAATACTTGTTTTGAGCTCTTCAACCTATGCTGTTAGATATGGTTAACAAAATGAACCCTTCCTCCTGTCCTCTGGACATTCTCCCCCCTCAGCTTTTAAAGAAGTTTTTAACATAATTTGTCTGAATAATTTGTCTAACTTGTCTTTACACTAAACATTTTTAGTAGCTCTCTTTCTTCTGGTACTGTACCTCGTGATTTCAAAAATGCTCTTGTTCGACCTGCTAAAGAAACCTGGACTCAGTCCGCAGTGGTGTAGCGGTCTAAGCATCAGCTTTGTGTCGATGCAGTTGTCCACTGGGGACCGGGGTTCGCGCCCCGGTCTCGCCAGATCTGACTATGGCCTGACTCGATGAAGCAGCAATAATTGGTCAACGCTGTCTTTGGGAGGGGGGTGGAGTCGGCTTGTGTTCGTCACATGAATGCGTCTCTGTGTGTGTCGGAAAAAGCAGTGGTTCGGCCTGCAGTCGCCTTGTCACGAAAATGGCGAGGCGTCTCCTTCGAGACTGCCGGCTGGAGAGATGCAGTTGGCGAACGCATGCAGTACGAGGGTGGGTGTTTGAACTAAAATAGGGATCGATTGGCCACTAAATTGGGAGAAAAAGGGAAAAATCAGAAATAAATTTACAAAAGACACCTGGACTCAGTTCAAATGATTTCAACAATTTTAGATCTATCTCTAAACTTTCTTTTTTGGCCAGTCCTGGGGAAGATTGTTGCAAATCAATTTTAGCCTTTATGAACGATAACCCAATGTTTGAATTTTTCCAATCAGGTTTTAGAGCTCACCACAGTACAGAAACTGTCCTTCTTAAGGTCATAAATGACTTGCTTTTAGCTGCTGATGCTGGATGCCCCTCCATTTTAGTAGTCCTAGATCTAAGTGCAGCGTTTGTCAATTGATCACACCATCCTCTTGTCCCGTTCAGAGCAATGGGTGGGCATCAGTGGCACGGCCCTTGAATGGTTTAAGTTATACCTCACAAACAGGACTTTCTGTGTTGGTATTGCTGAGTCTAGGTCTTCCACTTCTACACTGCATTGTGGGGTTCCTCAGGGTCCAGTACTTGGCCTGATCTGTTCACCATGCTGCCTTTGGAACATCTCACAAGACCACACAACGGCCGTTTACATTTTTATGCAGACAATACCCAAGTTTACCTTAGCCGTGAGCCCAATAACTTCAATGAAAATTTTTCACTTATAAAGTGTCTCGAGGACTTTCATAAATAGATGACTCAAAATATCCTTCAACGCAACTCAAAACTGACTGAGATACTTCTATTTGGCACTGATTCCTCCAACACTCAAATTACGAACTTACTAGGTTCACACTCTCATATTATTACTCCACATTACTTTGAGCAGCCACATCAAATCTGTCATACAGTCATGCTTTTTTCAACTGGGGAACATTTCTAAAATTAAGCCATTTCTATCTACCAAAAACCTTGAAACAGTCATTCGTGCTTTTATTTCCTCATGGCTAGATTATTACAACTCCCATTTCTCCGTCTGCATCGAAAAGTCTCTCTCCTCACTACAAGTAATCCAAAATGCAGCTGCCAGGATTTTAACAGGTACCAGAAAACGACACTTGGGGGCGGCACAGTGGCACAGTGGTTAGCGCGGTCGCCTCACAGCAAGAAGGTCCTGGGTTCGAGCCCTGGGGTAGTCCAACTTTAGAGGTCGTCCAGGGTTGTCCTCTGTGTGGCGTTTGCATTGTTCTCCCCGTGTCTTTGTGGGTTTCCTCTGGGTGCTCCAGTTTCCTCCCACAGTCCAAAGACATATAGGTCAGGTGAATCGGTCATACTAAATTGTCCCTAGGTGTGAATGTGTGTGTGTGATGGCCTGGCAGCCTGTCCAGAGTATCTCCCCGCCTGCCGCCCAATGACTGCTGGGATAGGCTCCAGCATCCCCACAACCCTGAGCAGGATAAGCGGTTTGGATAATGGATGGATAGATTACACCTATCCTTTCATCTTTGCACCGGCTGCCTGTTAGTTTTAGATTTAAAAATTTTACTTAACACTTTTAAAGCCTGGAACGGTTTGGCCCCAAGCTATATTTCTGACCTTTTAACTCCCCATGTGCTGTCACAGGCCCTGAGGTCCCCAAATGCTGCTCTCCTTGTGGTTTCTAAATCCAGACTAAAAAACAAAGGTGACAGAGCGTTTGCCATGAGGGTCCCCAAGCTTTGGAACGACCTTCCAGAGGAGATTAGGATGGCTATGTCTATCTCTTCTTTTAAGTCTCTTCTTAAAACACACTTTTATAGTCTAGCCTTCCTGTGAGCCTTTTATCCTACCTTCCCACACCATTTGTTTTATTGTTTTAATTTCTATTGTTATGCTTTATTACTGTGTTTTATGTTTTATTGCTTTATCTTATTTACTGTTACTATTTATCATTTTTATTATTAACACTTTCATGATTCCTGTTGTTTTGTTTTTCCTTGTTTTCCTGTGAAACACCTTGTAAACTTTGAATTTGAAAGGTGCTATATAAATAAAGGTTTATTATTATTATTATTATATTTTCTTATGGTCTGTAGAAGTCCACCATTCTCAGAGAGAAACCAGAGTGGAGCTGAATGAGACTCACCAGCTGGTCAGCCTGGGCCTCCAGGTCGTTGGAGAACCCCAGAAGATCCACTTGAGTGACACCCTTATTCACCTAAAACAAACATACACAAAACGAGGAGAGAATTATGGGGAGATAATCTTGTATACTTATACACAGAGAAAATACACAGACACACACACACACACACACGTATTACCTCAGCAAGGTAAGCCGAGTAGTCGATCTCTCCAACTCCAGAATTGGCAAAGTTGATAAGACTGTCTCGGCCTTCCTGCTCCAACAGGGTGATATCCTCGAGGTTAACCTGGATACTCTCAAACACCTTGGCCAGGTCCTTGTTGTACTATCGTTACATAGACACACACACACACACTGATCTTGTTCATCTCGCTCCAAACACAAATCAGTGCATAAAAAGGGTCAACAGAAAGACAGCTATTAGCAAGGTTATTCTGTAACCTGGTGACATAGGTTCAATCCTCAATGTGCCCCCATACCTTCTGTCTCCAGGGGTACTGAACTAACAGTCTGACTCTGAGCCTCAACCAGATGGCGAAAAGAGAGAATGCTCCCCTTGTTTGATCCACAACGTGTAAATGATGCCAAATTTGCAAACAAGGGCCTAAACCAATGCACGCCCACACAGCCAGCAGATACTTACCACAGTCCTGTTGAGGAAGGAGTTGACATAGAACATGTTTTCTAGCTGCAGAGCATGGTACAGGCCATTGTTCTCATAGCAATCCCTATGAGAGGAATACACACAAGCACAGTCACTCGTTGTCTCTCCTTTTGTATCACTGATGTTAGTTTGTACCTTATGTGCGTGCTCGTGCTCTGAGTCTTACTGGTACATGCTGCCCACTGTCAAGTCCAAATTGGGGTTTTGAAACACCATTTCTGCGAGAATGTTCTTCTTGGCTGGATGAACTATGTATGGGGTGTCTATGATCTACAAGAATAACAAAAGACACACAAATGTCAGTGCACAGAGTCAAGGGGCGATCTGTTATGTAAACACTATTTTACTCAGATGAAAGAAAACAGTAAAAATATGCAGGGTGAGAGAAAAGAAAGATGACTGAAGAGAGGAGGAAGAAGAGGTGTAGTATTTACATGTCGTACCTGAAACAGTTGTCGGTTAGCCAGCGGTTCACACAGCAGTTTCTCCATGTTGCCGCTGACAATGAACAAAGTGGTTACCGCCCCCATCAGGACCCAGGCGAAGAGAAAACTGAAACCCACTCCACTGACGATGAAAAGGAGACAGAGACGGTCGATAGTGTCACACCAACAGACCCAAGACCCTTTTGTCTGTCAATCTGAGCATCTCTAGGTTTCTGACTACCCCTCATTCTGTCTTTGTCTAGCCCATGGAAACTTACGCCACAAGAAGGTTGCCGCCAGTGTTTGAAAGGCAGCCACGGGTAGTGGGGCTGGCCTGCTTGTCGTAGCCACAGATGCCACAAAGCAGACCCAGGACGTTGAAGGCCAAGATGAGGACGACCATGCACAGGGCTCCCACACAGCCAATCCATCTGTAACACACACACACACACACACACACACACACACACACACCTTTTGATGAACTTAAACCAGAAAACACCCTAGTTAATGATGATGGCATTGCTGCACACATACAACCTAATATAACAATACTACCTATAGCTATGCTTACAAACACATTTAGCAACACACACACACACACACATAGATACTCCTACACACACACTTACCTGTAGAAGTCTATCTGGTCTATCTGTGGGTAGTAGGACTCGAGGCTCTTCTGTCTTTCGTTTAGGAAGATGCTGAAGTTGGCCATCGAGGGCTCTATTGGAAACTGCTTAAAGAAGCCAATGATCTCCCCCCCAATCTTGTCCAGCATGCCTTTCACTCCTATAGACAGACATACAGATAGGCAAACACACACACACACACACACACACAAACACAATCACATAAGATAAAATCTTGCTATTTATATTTTCATTGGCGTTTGTGCTATTGCTACTGTTACCGGGGAGGAGGGGGGGGGGGGACACCATATTGTAAAGTTGCAAGGTTGTGAAAGAGAAGAGAGGAAAGTAAGGACTTACGAGGAAGAGCTGTGGTTTCATCCACAAGTAGGCAGTTTGTAGATAAGAGGGAGAGAGAGAACGTAAACTTTAAAGAGTCCACAGGCAGGGGCGCCGCCAGGGATTTTGCACCCCGATAAAGAATATGGCTGAGCGCCTTTTATTTATTTAATTAATCAAATAATTATTTTATTATTTTCCTGACTTCTCTAAACATTAAACCCCTTCCTCTACCTTCATCCCATGCTACCAGCCTGCCCAACAATCCCCTCTCCAACAGCTTCTCCAATAAGGGACCCGTCTTCTTAGGTTGACAAATTTACATATAAAATGCTCTTAACAAAAAGGAATGTGATGCCACCATAGCCCAGACTGAACCTGTGGGCTCTTTCCTGTGGATCTCTCCTTCCCGTGGATCGCGAATCAGAGAGGTCTTCGACAAGATCTGGCCATATGCCATTGGGTAATCGGGTGGGATCATTATTTTTCTCTTCAATATTTTTTGAGCACCGTTGTGGCGCCCCCTCTAGTCTGGCGCCCTTAGAATCTTCATAACATTATACCCACTTACGGCCCCACTGTCCACAGGTGGTCTCACTACCCCACAATGAACTGAAGGTAGAAATGCTGTGCAGTTGGACTGAGATAAACAAACACACACACACAGACACACACTCACACACACATACAAAACATACACGTACCTGAAACAACGTTCTTAGTTTGCTCCTTGACGAGCCTCGGGGTATCATTAAAAGACGAGTAACCCTAGAGGCAGGAAAAAAGAGAAAATCTGAAAATGGAGAACAAGGCACCTCTTTTTCCGATCACCGGGAATGTGGGCCGTGGACAGAGACATGGATCTGTGTATAATAAACACGAGGGGTTGACGGGGGGTAGCGGTTAACCTATGGAGGATCGTGTAACTAACCTTCTGGACAATGTTGCTCAGGTCTGTCTTCAGCACGGTGTCAACGGTGGCCAACGGCCGAGTGACGTCTGGGAGCTGTCACACAGCAGAAAAAAGAGGAAGAGGGCGTGAAAAAAAAGAGAACACTTAAGAGGTACAGCAGAACATTTAGAAATGCTAGTTTTCCATTTCCATTTTTCCCCAATTTTGTTGCCATTTATGGGTAATTGTGTGTGTTCGACATTTTCCAGTGAAGATGACACGCTGTACCTTGGTGAAGTCGGCGTTGACTCTCAGCTGGGACAGCGTGGCACGGATGGTGTTGCAGGTGTGGGCGACCGCGCCGTTAGTGCAGGTGGGGTCGGACAGGGTGTTGGACAGAGAGGCGCGCTCCCCAGACAGACTGACCTGCAGTTTCATCGTGCCCTCCTGAAGGACCTCCAGCGAGGAGCCAACGCTCTCCAGGGCTTCCTTGGTCTCCCGCATGGCTACGCGGGGGCAGACAATGAGGGGAAGGGAAGGAAAGGACGATGTTGGAGGTCTGTGTGCGCACACACACACAGATACACTTACAGCACAGGGACACATCCTACTACTGTATGGTGAGGATTCATTCACACAACCAGTTTGAGGGGAAGAGAACAGGACTTGGTTTCGCTGACCACAGAGCAGCAATGCGCCGCTGAAGAGCAGTGGTTCTCAACCGCCGATCCGTGACCTGGCCCCAGTTCAGGGAGTATAGTTTATGTGGCTACAGAGTCACGTGCATTTATTTTTCCAAATTGCACGATCTCTCACTTTTTTCCTCATGGTGCACCGATGTGCGCTACATCCAGTGTGTGGTCTGTCTATGCAAATAATGGAGGAGATTTGGGGTTAAAGTTCAATCAGAACGATACCGAGATCTTCTTTTCTCTGTTTTATGCATTTGCTGCAGGTACGAGCAGGGTGCCAACGGAACAACACAAATTATTTTAAAGGCAGAAAGCCCGCACTCCACCCCCCCCTCCCCCTCACCAATGTTGTCTTTATTCAGTTTCATTATATTTTGACAGTCGGAGGGAGGAAAAACCGACAAACATGTAAGCTTGTTGGGCCTTCGTCAGTGTCTCAGTGTCCGTGCCCCCCCCCCCCCACACACACACACACACGTCCCGTCCATGGGAAAAATTAAAAATGCACAACGACGACCGAAAGGTTGAGAACCCCTGCGGTTTCAGGACACGATAGTGACAGAGGACAAGTTCTACTGAAAATCAAGACATGGTCACCACAAAGCCAGTCCTCTAAAAAAAAAAGAGCTCCTGTTACCTTTAATGGCACTCTCAACTTTTGCTGCATGGGTGAAAGGTAGTTAAGAGGAAATGAGAATGAGTAAGAGGGAATGGTGAGCTTGAATGAAGAAAAGAGACATGTCTTTGATAAAAAACCCAGAGGACTCGCATCACAGGCTCCGTATGAAAGGATATGCACGGAGAGGGGAACCATAAGAGACTGAAAATCTTATTTTTTTGAAAGGGGGGGGGTTTCCCCCCTTTTCCCCCCCCAATTGTATCCGGCCAATTACCCCTCTCTTCCGAGCCATCCCGGTCTCTGCTCCACCCCCTCTGCCGATCTGGGGAGGGCTGCAGACTACCGCATGCCTCCTCCAATACATGTGGAGTCGCCAGCTGCTTCTTTTCACCTGACAGTCAGGAGTTTCGCCAGGGGGATGTAGCGCGTGGGAGGATCACGCTATTCCCCCCAGTTCAACCTCCTCCCTGAACAGGCGCCCCGACCGACCAGAGGAGGCGTCAGTGCAGCGACCAGGACACATACCCACATCCGGCTTCCCACCCACAGACAAGTCCAATTGTGTCTGTAGGGATGCCCGACCAAGTCGGAGGTAACACGGAGATTCGAACCGGTGATCCCCGTGTTGGTAGGCAACGGAATAGACCACCATGGTACCCGGTGAAAAGCTTCATTTTAACGCATTTGCAAGCTGTGACAAGACGCTGGGTTCTGTTTTGGCTCGACTGTGCAGTCGTCTGAGCTAGCCGAAACTATGAGGTATTACAGGGGGCTGCGTTACCTCCTGCCATGCGTAAGGCGGTGTCCAGGGAGGGAACCACCTCTTTCTCAAGCTGACTGTGGATCCTACCGCCCAGCAAAGGTCCAACGTCTGGCAAACAACATAGCACAGTTAGACCGGCAAGCTAGGCTAGAAGGTCACATTTCAGGCATACATCTACAGTAAAAAAAAAAATTTAGTCAAATCTGTAAAGTGTTCAACTCACTGTCCAGGTCCGACAGGACTTTGTTCTTTGCTGTGGTGTACTGGGCTGTCAGGTATTCAATTTGCTGCAACAAGACACACAATCACTTCAGTAGGGTTGGGCATCGAGCCGGTTCCAAAATTCCGATTCCGAAGGGATCGTTAAGAAATTCAAGTGTCGATTCTGCCTACAGGTTCCTAAATACCGTAGCGAATTCGGGGGACCGGTATCGCCCGCACCGCAGGAGACCTCGCTGACCGCTCGACTAAAGGGTCAGACCCGCGAGCCAGCGGCCAGCGTGTCTTCTTATCCATGCACGTTACACAACCCCCCCTCCTTCGGGAAGCGCGTCCCCGCGCTTAAGCATATCAGCTCCTTCACGCCTCAGGGCGCCTACGCTTCCGATGGCCTTACGGTCGCTCCATCCCACTTCTGACACCAATGTAGCGAATTCGGGGGGCAGTCCGGGAGACCGTCGCCACAGCCGGGACGCGAACCCGTGTCTCCCGCTCCGCAAGCGACAACGTTAACCAGTCGACTAAAGGGTCCGGCCCGCCAGCCAGTGGCCAGCGTGTCTTCTTATCCATGCACGTTACAATATGAACCGCTTATCCTGCTCTCAGGGTGGCGGGGATGCTGGAGCCTATCCCAGCAGTCACTGGGTGGCAGGCGGGGAGACACGTTGGACAGGCCGCCAGGCCATCACAAGAGGCTGACATACACACACACACACACACACACACACACACACACACACACACACACACACACACACACACACACACATTCATACCTAGTCTTTGGACTGTGGGAGGAAACCAGAGCTCCAGAGGAAACCCACGCAGACACGGGGAGAACATGCAAACTCCACACAGAGGACGGACCCGGGACGACCCCCAAGGCTGGACTACCCCGGGGCTGAACCCAGAACCTTCTTGCTGTGAGGCGACCACACTAACCTCTGCGCCACCGTGCCACCCTCACATGAATGATCCGTTGTTAAAACAGAATGGCTTGTATAAAGTTTTTTTTAAATAAAATTTTCTTCTATGAAATAAGCCTGTGAGCTGTTTTGACCCGCCTCTCAAAGAACCGGAATCGAGAAGCAGAATCGGAATCAGACTCGTTAAAATCCAAACAATGCTCAACCCTACACTTTAGAGAGGAACACATACATATATATCAATGTTTGTGTGTGTGTGTGTGTGTGTGTGTGCATGGTTCTTGTGCATACCGCAGGTGTGTTGTTAGCAAATGTCCTGTGTGTGTGTGTGCATGTCTGCATGCATGTGTGTGCATGTGTGTGTGTGTGTGTGTGTGTGTGTGTGTGTGTGTGTGTGTGTGTGTGTGTGTTGTGTGTGTGTGTGTGTGTGTGTGTGTGTGTGCATGGTTCTTGTGCATACCACAGGTGTGTTGTTAGCAAATGTCCTCAGGTCTCTAATATTTGTACTGATGAGTCGCCGGGTGCTCTTGATCTGGGCGCTGATATTGTGGTTCGCAGCGTAGGCAAATAGCACACCCACCCTGAAACACACACACACACACACATACAGTAAAGGCATGTAATAAGGACAGTTAACCTGCAGAGGGCATCATACCCCCACTAAGGTATTAACGACATGATTCTTAAAAAGCCCGTTTCCCAGTCTCTTTCGTTTTCCCCCTGTAATTGCATCTCTCTCTCTCTCTCTCTCTCTCTCTCTCTCTCTCTCTCTCTCTCTCTCTCTCTCTCTCTCTCTCTCTCTCTCTCTCTCTCTCTCTCTCTCTCTCTCTCTCTCTCTCTCTCTCTCTCTCTCTCTCTCTCTCTCTCTCTCTCTCTCTCTCTCTCTCTCTATATATATATATCCATCCATCCATCCATCTATCTATCTATCTATCTATCTATCTATCTATCTATCTATCTATCTATCTATCTATCTATCTATCGTATCCTGTGTGTCTCTTTTCATGTCTGACTCAGTGGGGTGTTCTTTTTCTCCATCATTCAATTCAATTCAGTTTATTGTCATTAAAGACAATGTGCAGGCACATGTTAAAAATGAAATGAGGGCTGTGGCTTCACCAAACAGTGCAAGACAGACACAGACAAACACAGCAAACACAGTATAAGATATACACACATGAAGGCCAAAAGCTAAAAATAAGTTAAAAAAGAGCACGAGTACAAAATATTTCAAAATATCTACAGACATTCAGTGGGTGGCCAGGTTCAGGTGGGCAACAGCTTGGGGAAAGAAGCTGTTTTTGAGCCTGGTAGTGCGGGCTCTGAGGCTCCTGTAGCGCCTCCCAGAGCGCAGGGGGGAGAACGGTCCGTGGTTGGGGTGGGTGGGATCTCTGCTGATCCTGAGACCCCTTCAAAGGCAGCGTTTGCGATAAATGTCTTTTATGGCTGGGAGCTGGGTACCGGTGATACGCTGGGCCGCCTTGACGATGGCTCGACATCGGTGGTGGTGCATAAAGTGAGAAGTTTATGTGAGTAACTGTGTGTGCACATGGGCAGATTCCAGCAGTTCATTTTCATAAAGCTATGCTTCGATGAAAGAAGAAGAAGAAAGCAAGAAAGTGTCGAAAACCCACTGCATTAAAATGAGTAGAAACACGCAATCTCGGTGAGGCTCCTTATAAAGTGAGGAGGTGCACCACTGTCAGCTGCAAGGACGGCAACAGCCGCGCCGCTGTCTTTCACCAGGAATCAGGGACATTCATTTGTCATTTCCTTCCATGCACCTGCCTGCACACACGAAATGAAACGAAGTATCGTTTCTCCAAGCCCACGGCAGTGCAACACGAAGACGAAAACACATCCAGCCTAAAAGAACACACATCCAAACTACAAAAGGAACTACAAAAACCAACATATTACAATAACCAAAAGTTCACTGTCCAAGAGGGCGAACGCCAGGATGACTGTCGGGACTGCCAGTCTGCATGGGCTGGCAGTTAGCCCATGTTAGCGTGTTTTATGTTAATTTCTCCACTTTTTATTGTCACCGGTAACAGATTTCGCCATCATTGAGATCTATTCAAAGCGTAAAAGCAATGATTTCACAAGTCTTTTCGCTGGCAACACAGTAAGACGCGCTTTCATATCCGTGACAATGCAAAGTCCCCGTCTTATTCATCTGCTCAGGAGTATTCCTGGCAGCAAAATGGAGAGCGAGAAAGAGAGAGAGAGAGCAAGAGAGAGAGGGAGAGAGATGAAGGGAGAAGTAAAGGAGAAAGAGGCAGAAAGACAAGAGAGGAGGGAGGAGAAAGAGGCATCTATTACCTGCATCCCGTGAGAGAACGAGATGGAAAAGTAAGCCTATATCACACAATATCATCTCCATTTCATCACAATAACTTGTGTGTGTGTTTTGTGTGTGTCTGTGTGTATTTGGGGAGGGGGCGAAGGGGGGCGGCATTCATGTAGACAGAGAGTCCTCTCACAGTCAGCCAAGCCATATCAGTGACACCTAACTACCTGCAGTGTTCTCTCCTGTTGCCTTGGCCCTGTAACTATCTGCTGCAGGGCGGGTATCCCACCTGCGCTGTACGTCTCTGTCTATGCGAATGTGTGCGTTTGCATGTGTATGCGCACTCGTTATCAAGTGTGCACATGTTTGTGTGTGTATCGATGCATGTGCGCGCACATATACAGCAAACCGGTCTATGTGTGTGTACGTTTGTATGTGTGTGTGTGTGTGTGGGGGGGGGCCTGGTGCCTCTCTACCTCTGCTCATCCAGTAAACTTGCCAGCTGACAGACGACGATGAAAGCAAAACTGCACAGCGTTTGTTAGACTCACGTGATGAAGATGGAGGTCGCGAAGAGCGAGGCAGCGAAGAAGCTTCGTCGGCAGTCAATGTTCTTCCTCTGTCTCTGGTGCATCTCCCCGCCACAGTTGTCACAGCAGCGGCACACGCAGAAACACGTGCCCACGATAGGGACGAGAACCAGGAACACAATCCCGACCGTGCCACATACAATGAAGCCCGCCTCGTAATACAGCCCCTGTAAGAGGGAGGTGCGTATTACCATCACAACATTCACACAAACTGGGCCCTTTGCCCACCATCCACCCATCTTCCCTTCAACAGTCCCGCTTCTCATCAATTCCTCACATTTCTATTTATTCCCAGCATCCCAACAACCCTCCTGCCCACATGCTCGTTATTCTTAAGATATCTTAGTATTTTAGCGTTGGTTCACAGTTAAGGAAGGTGTTCATAATGACTTTACCTGCAGCAACAGGATGACGTTTTCCGGCTGTAACAGCAGAGCGGGCACACACACACACACACACACACACACACACACACACACACACACACACACACACACACACACACACACACACACACACACACACACACAGACACACAGAGCCACAGCATTTAAGAAACAGACACACAAAAACAATGTTAGTATGGCAGCCAACAGGTCTTATTATAGGCTAACATTAATAAATCAATACTAATATGAGAGAAAACAGTGACAGTGTCCTAAAAGAAAACTCCCAATGAAATCATGAGAAGATGATATCAGCAGTGTTGGGAAAGAAGCTGCAACACAGTGAGTATTGTGACTGGACACTTCAAAATATTCAGTGAATGGTTACGAGACAGCAGGACACAGCAACTATTCCTCACAGCAATACCATGTCTAACGAGCAAGCCAAGGTTTCAGTTATGGCTGTTCAACAGCTGCGGGAACACAAGTTTAAAGAGTGATTTTATGATTCAAATCTTGAATCTGAAACAAAAACACTTAAGCTTGGTATCGACTTGTTGATGTAATGGCGTGCACCTGCGATAAACACCCACCTTTCTCCACTCTTTGATTTTCAAGCCCCCCATGTTCTGCTGAATGACCTTGACAATCAGATCTGAGAAAATAAGATACACAGACAAGTGCTGTCAAGGGACGCTGTACATTATAATAACAGTTAGCATTTTAACAGTCCGATCTATATATCAGGTAGCTTACGGCACCGCTTTACACGCTTATGGAGGTCATCCAACCTAAAACGTGACATAGCTGTTATATGTTCACTGGCAGGTAAGCGTTCCATGACAGATATAGACTTGCACATGCGCACACACACACACACACACACACACTACTATATTTAGTACATGTAAATGTATGTTTGTAGACAATGGAACATATATTTTGAGCAGAAACACATGCTTATAAATGCATACACACACGTACATACATACGTACATCCTTTGTAGGTAATACTTTTTTTCCCCTCCCCAATTGTACATAGCCAATTATGCCACTCTTACCCACATCCAGCTTCCTACCCGCAGACACGGCCAATTGTGTCTGCAGGTACGCCCGACCAAGCCGGAGGTAACACAGGGATTTGAACCGGACAGCCTGTGTTGGTAGACAACGGAATAGACTGCTACACTGCCCGGACGCCCCCTTGTAGGTAATACTACCACTTGCTTGAAACTGCATACAAAGGTGAGAAAAATCTGACACGCAAAAGGCCTTCTGATATACTACAGAGGGGTCAAAACCATCACAACTATGAAACAAGCAGACGGAGGCCAACGTAGCATCAAACTGCAAACAAAGTCATTTAGCATCTGTCTCGACCTTTAACTGGGATACGCTTGGGTGAGATGAGGACACATAAGTTGTTGACGACTACCGGTTGTCGGTTAGATATATTGTTTGCTTGTAAACAGCGGCGTCTCTGGCACGGAAAGCCTGGCCGGGACCAATAAACTGCATAGGCAGCATCCGACTCATCAATGAGACTACACACAAAACTACTTGCTCGATGAATCCAAACACAAATGCACCTTATCGATGAATGAAATCACAAAAACACACATTAATGTAACGTGGTGCAGGAGTTAGCAGAACTGGAGACGGGGATATGAGTGACATCATCAGTAAAGGCATTTGAGCTCACACAATACTCTTACCTTATTATACAGCATCACATTACAAATCCAAAGTTATCAAGCAGCAGGGGTTACACTGGGATTTGTTGTGTGTGTGTGTGTGGGGGGGGGGGGCTCTGTGGTTTCAGGGTTGCCATGGGTGCACGTGTGCACAGACTACAAAATCTGATTGATATCATTTGACAAAACTGGAAATAAAATATAACAAGGTGAGACAACTCTCTGCTCTGAACATTAAAACGCTAATTAAAGTAATTTTAGATACTGTTGGCAGTACACAAAACTACAGCTGATGACAATCAAATCTTTCTGTAACTACATTCTCCTGTGTATCTGTATCAATGGTGTTGTTAACACTGAAGAAGAGAATAATTATACAAAGTTGTAGTGGTTATGGGGCTACATAATTCCCCTTATTGAGCTAGTAGGAACGTTAGTTTACCGCTGCTGTTTCCTCGGTTCGGGTTTACAGTGACGCACTTCCGCTGCGCGGGTTTCTTGTTGTTGTGGTAATGGTGGAAGGACTAAATGGTGCACGTTGTGTAGCCGAAAGAGAAAGTTGACACGACTCCTGATCGAGCTCCTCTACACTGGTGACCCCGACGTTTGTCTCTTGGTAGTTATCAGAGACAATCTTTCCAACGAACATGGTTGACGAAATCAACGCGGTTTCTCTCAAATGGCCGGAGTTCTGGGAGTCGTGGTCCGCCCAGGCGGAAGCGCAGTTTGCTCTCCGCAAGATAACGGATGATGCTACTAAATGCTACTACGTGGTATCGGCGCTCGGGTGTTCGACTGCGACTAGGGTGGTGAGTCTCCTTACAAATCCTCCGGCGGCAGACAAATACAAGGGGCTCAGAGACCACCTCTTGAAGATTTTTGAACTTTCCGACGCCGAGAGGGCCCACCGTCTCTGCAAGGCTTGGGTGACAGCAAGCCACCCGAGTTCATGGACACAATGCTGAATCTGCTGGGACCGGCGCACACACCTGATTTCCTCTTTGTCCAACTGTTTCTGCGACAACTGCCTGCTCAGGTGCGGACCGCTTTGGCTAACGCCAGCGTTACCGATTGCCGCAAGCTAGCTGAAGAAGCTGACAAGTTCTTCCTGGCCAGCCAATAGCAGCACTGCGCGTCCGCGCTCACCCCCCTGCCCACGCCACCACCTGGTGACTCCGTGGTGGTCGCCCTGGCAACCCCCGGTCGGCGACAGGAGCCCGGCCTGTGCTTTTACCATGCAAAGTTCGGGGCCAAGGCGAAAAAGTGCACCTCCCCGTGCAATTTCAGCTCGTCGGGAAACGCCGAGGCCGGCGCTCACTAATGGCCATGGGCGTCGGCGTGGAGGACAACAGGCTACTTTTCCTGCGAGACTCCATCTCGGGGCGGCGTTTCCTATGCGAGACTGGGGCGCAGAGGAGTGTCGTACCTGCCTCACGGCCCTCCCATGGAAGCTGCTAACGGCAGCTCTATCCGTACGTACGGCACGAGGCACATTGACATGTGTTTTAATGGACAGCGGTTCAGCTGGGGTTTTTGAGGCGTTTCCCCTCCTCGGTGCAGATTTCCTTTGTGCTCATGGGCTGCTGGTGGACGTCAGGAATCGACGCCTGATTGACGCCGTCACCTTCGCTTCACACGCGTGTGCACTCAGCGATACAGGCTCCGTCAGGCTGTCCAGCATGCTCTCCAACGAGGACGTGTTTCTCCATCTTCTCTCCGAGTTCCCTGACCTCACTCAGCCCACATGCTCGTCATCTACGACCAAACATGGGGTTGAGCACCACATCGTCACCACCGGCCCGCCGGTGCACGCCCGAGCTCGGCGCCTCGACCCGACCAAGCTCTCTGTCGCCAAGGCGGAGTTTGAGAACATGGAGCGCCTCGGCATCATCCGTCGCTCCAGCAGCCCGTGGGCTTCACCCCTCCACATAGTGCCTAAGCCTGGCGGTGGGTGGCGTCCATGTGGTGACTACCGTCGGCTCAATGACGCAACAACACCGGACCGCTACCCGGTCCCTCACATCCAAGATTTCTCCGCCCACCTGGCTGGGAAAGTGATCTTTTCCGAGGTGGACCTCGTCCGTGGATACCACCAGGTGCCCGTCCATCCCGCTGATGTCCCCAAAACGGCTGCGACAACTCCGTTCGGATTGTTCGCCACAGCTCCCTGGTCCGCCAGATGCCAACGGACTGCGCTGCAGGAGGAAGCCAGGGCTTTTGCACCGGTCCCCACTTCTCAGCATGGCGGCTCTCAGTCCTATGTCCCCACGGAGCTGCGGTCGGCGGAGTATGTTTTCATCAGTCACGACGCGCACCCTACGACGGCCCATTTCGGGTAACACTGGAGATAAGCACTTTGTGGTGGAGGTTGGCAGCAGGCTGGAGCGGGTTTCTGTGGATCTCCTCAAGTCTGCTCACCTGGACTTAGACCGCCCTGTTGGTCTTGCCCTGTCCCCACGGCGGGGGCGCCCCCCGGCTCTGCCCCCCTCCCCCGGCGAGCCGCCCCCTGCTTACCCAGCCCCTCCCTTTCCCCGGTCCAGCTGTGAGGACTCTGCTGCTTTGCCTGCGGTTAACCAGCCCCAGCTCCTGTTCAGCGGAGCCGTTGGGGCAGAGAGTTCCGCCCCCCTCGCCACACTGACTTTTCGTATTAAGGCGAATTCTGGGGGGACGTGTGTAGTGGTTATGGGGCTACATAATTCCCCTTACTGAGCTAGTAGGAACGTTAGTTTACAGCTGCTGTTTCCTCGGTTCGGGTTTACAGTGACACACTTCCGCTGCGCGGGTTTCTTGTTGTTGTAATGGTGGAAGGAATAAATGGTGCACGTTGTGTAGCCGAAAGAGAAAGTTGTCACGACTCCTGCTTGAGCTCCTCTACAAAGTAATATGAATAGAAGTCTCTTTAATATTTACATAATCTGGAATTAATTTACATTTTACAAATATACACAGGCTGCCAACACCTTTTCAAATTTCCAAACCTTACCATGACTTGTTAGCTACCAAAAAATTGGAGGTAACCTTCCGCGAACTATATTAGTAACATTTTGTAAAATCGAAACATTGCTTAAGCAGAATATCAGCGCAATTTACATTCTGTTATGAAAACTTGTCAGTTTCTGACCTATTTTTCTCCCTACCTTGCATCCACCTATGCCAAATACTGGCATCCAGCCCAACCTCACTAACGGGATGGTTCATATCAGCCACAAATTCAGCCTAGTAAAATGGCGCAGGCTGCTGATATTACTGCTACACCTAGCTAGCTAACACAAGTTACTTGGCTGTCTGAGGACATGATGAGTTTGTCTTGATTTAAAACTAACAACAAAAAAACGATGATAATGAACATACGTGGTCTCTGGTTTGTAGTTAAGGTTACGGCAGTTTGCTAAAACAGTGTAGCGGATTCGGGGGACAACGCAACCACAGGAACTGCCGCAGCCGGGAAGCGAATCCGTATCGCCCGCACCGCAGGAGACCTCGCTATCCGCTACACTTCAAGGTTAGACCCGCCAGCCAGCGGCCAGCGTGTCTCCTTATCCATGCACGTTACAATATTGTCGCGACAGGAGAGGCCGCTCGCTCCTGCTGCCGGCAGTTTCACGCCGTGGGAGCGCAAAGTATTCTGGGACTGTTTACATTCGCGATCAAACCGTTGTTTTTGTGTTCGTGCGTTGTTATTGTGTTTTATGTTTCGGGGGGTTCGACTCGGACTGGGTAGACGACCGTTTTACCGACTGACTGACTGTAGGACCGCGTTAGCTCTCCACGCTGAATAGCTATCTCGTCAGGCCAGGCAGTCTACACCCACCTACAGGCCTGCCGCCCTCTTTCAAGGATGAGGACGTGCCCATTCTTGATAGGGAGGGGCGCTGGTTTGAACGGGGAGTCAAAGAGTCCATCTGTGTTTAGACGGAGCGACCATCCCGGGACGGTGGGCGCTAGTACACATGGCCACTGAAACTCCAGTTAATGGTCACGCCCATATTTGCACATGAAACTGGTCGTTGGTTTCGGTCGTTATGCAGCTGTATTGTTTATACAGGTGGGGATACCTGCAGTCAGTTTAGACTGAAGAGGTCACTTACGTGAGTGATGAAACGTTATCTGTCAACAAACGTTCTGTAACCGGTTATTTTCTTGCTCGGTGCGGGATTCTATACGAGGTGTACTGCACCACAAGGCGACATCACTAACCGCTCGACTAAAGGGTCAGACCCGTTAGCTAGGGGCTAACGTGTCTTATTAGTACTTTACAGCTCTATTGTCGAAATCACGTCGGGGTCACCAATGTAGAAATTGCAGGAAATTAGAGACGGACAATTTCTCTGACTACACAAACGCGTGCGTAATTTATTTATTTATTTATTTGTAGTACCAATCACACCGAGAGCAACACGGCGCTGCTGCGTGATTTTTTTTTTCGTACCCGTTTTCCGGGAACGCTGCCTCTGGTTGGCTAGTACTCGTTGAGAGAGCGTTCACCTGGATTCCGGGAAGACCCGCCCCTACTCTATCTCTGATTGGCTAACTCTATCCCTAACTCCAACCTAACCCGAACCTTAACCAACCTAATCAACGGAGGCAACGCGTACTAGCCAATCAGAGGCAGAGTTCCCGGAAAACGGGTACGAAAAGTCAAGCGGCGCTGCTCAACGACCATCGTCGTAGCTCCACCCTGTCAACCCGGAAACACTCTCTTAAAGCGACCGTGCCTACCTAACACAGAACCGATTATGGTGAATTATGGTCCATAGAGTCCGCTACAGTTTCCAGGTGAACTGGTTCACCCTTCTTTGATTTTCCCTGGGTTATTGAGCATGCATGAAGACGTTTACTAAACATCTTGTCTTTCGTCATTCATTCTATTATTTTCTTGCTGGCTGCTGTCAGCATGGGGCTGACATGATCGCTGAACATGCGCAGTGTGTTCAACCGCTCGCTCGGAACGCTGACGGGCCGGCCCCATGCTCGCCAAACGAAGACTGCTAGAAGAACTGACCTTTACACAACAGGCACAGGAAGATATGTGGAATGTATCGGACAGCGCTACAGTAGTCATATGCAATAAAAGCGCAACAATATTTTTCTTCGTAACTATCAATATTGGTTAGGAAGAAAAAATATATATCTTACTTGTTACACTGAATTATTGATCAGGTTGTACACTGGCGACATCTGGTGGGGCCAGGCCCCACCGGCCCCTAATGGTGAGACGCCGTTGCTTGTAAACAAGATATCTTAAACTAGTAGTAGTTGGTTATGAATTAGCCTATGTGGTAATGTCAAACTCCATGGTAAATGCTACATGTTATCACCCTGGACGCAAAAATTTCTCAATATGAGTCTTGGTAAGAAACAGGAAGTAGGATGTTGGTGTAATATCCCCTGAAACCTTTTACACAATTCTTTCACCACCTCTGAAAATGAAAATAAAACTGCTTTACTTGACTTATCAGTTGTCAAGACCATCTGTCATCTCAGTGGCCATGAAATGGGCAGAATAAAGTGTGGTGGTGAACTTGGATTGTAGAGTAAAGAAAAGTGTGTCTGTAAATATTATTAGCTGTGCCATGCAAATGTGTCCAAGAGCTATCTGTGCCACCTGTTGTTGCTCAGCTACTTAGTTAGCATTAGCCACCCAGGGTAGCTAAGCTTATACAGCTTAGCTCATTGACCCAAAAGTTACCAGGAGAGAAAGGAACACAGAGGATAAACAACAAGCAGAATTAAAACTGAAAGGAGGATCGAGGACCCTTACAAAACATGCCTCAAGCAATGGTCTCCCGTGAAAATAATGGTCTCGGTGTAGTGAATTAATTCTCAGTTTTTAAAGACTACTGAAGTGCAATAATTAAAAATTCAAGCTTTCATGTATTTGTGAAGGTTGTAGTTTATTGTAAGCATGTTTAGCTAAAAAGCGAGTCCATTCAGTGAAAATGGAGACAATATCATATCAGGACAAGCCCAAAGGAAAAGATCTGCACCAACCCTTGAAAAACTTTTAAAAAAAAGTTTTTTTTAAAAAGGTCTGATGTAACCCATCATGCGCTGCTGCTCTCTAGGTTCTCTGATATGTAAGTCAGAATCCACAACCTTCTTAATGGGTAAATATAGGCTTTCCCAATCCTCTACAGTGACCTGCTCCCAGGGATTACTCAGAGGTGTGTGGTCATGGCCTTATGCAACCTGACATCTCCCCTTCATTTAACAGCATGCATCAAAAATACAGTAACGTGCAGGAAATAATGTAGCCCCCTTCCCCCACACACTGAAATCAAAACAAATTAAATCAAAAACAGTCAATGTTGATTATGTTACAGGTCAAATAAGGCACTCATGCAACCTCATCAACCAATTGACATAACTTACTATAGAACTGTCACACTTCCAAATGTAAATCTTTGCATTATTAAGTAATAAACCAACTGTTGAAAAGCTAAATTTGTCTTTATTTGAATTCTACGTAGATTCAGTCATAACATTGAACATTAAGTACACTTTATCTCTCTTTAATACAAATCAAAATGATATGCAATAATTGGTTGGCAACAGAAATAAAGATCAAATAATATTCTTAAAAAAACATCTACAGGAGCAGGGAATGAAAAATGACTCACTGCGTAATTGTTGGCCAAAGATATTTCTAAATATATTGTATATAATGGAAAAAAGCTGTGGAAATTTTTACATAAAAATCAGCTAGTTGTAGCTATTCATGCTTTCCCAACAGGCCTCATGACTTCCAAAAAATTACATCGCTGGACCTTCATCATGGCATTCCACACAAAAAATTTAAAAAAATCAATTGCATCCCCATGAATTAGATGCTTTGACCAACTTCGCAAGCGATGGAGCAGTAAATATGTTTATATAATCCAAAATTGACTGCAGCACCATGATTGCTTTATTAGTTGCTTATCCTTTACCTGAATATATGTAAGACTGTCTCTAAATATATGGCCAGGATGTTTAGGAAACCACCTCTGAAGCCTGAATGTCCTAAAATTTCATCCATCCTCATAGATAGACTTGTCAGGTATCTGTTTTGTCTTGCCAAGGAGTCTGAACTGATTTAAGACACATGCTCCCTGAATAAACAACCAGTCTTGTCTCTGTCACAACAATTAAGGATACAGACAAATACAAGGACTATGACCCACTTTCAGCATGTGTATATATATACACGTATGTGTGTGCGTGTGTGTGTGCGTGTGTGTGTGTGTGTGTTAGAAAATGCCATCTGTGGCAGTAGTAAAAGCAATGTGTTAGCATTAGCCCTGTGAATGCTAATCCTCTAATCTACCCTGGGTGTTTCATGTCTAGTCCACACGTATGCGGTATTTCAGGGGGATAAGACAAAACCTCCCCTAGCTGAGAACTACTCAGCAATGCTACATGAATATAGAGGCAACATTTTCATGTAGCCAAAAGGAGGACGAGTGAGCCAGGGTAAATATGGAGGAATGCCAGACAGGGAGGCCATTCTCTTGCCCCATTGAGCAGTTACCCTTTCACCTTCGTTGTTAAAACCTGGGTGCAAGCAGCTCTACTGTATAACTGTAAAATCATTAAATACATTTTTTTTAAAAAGTTTGAGCCACATAAGACATGACCATGGACAGAAGCAAGGAATGGACACCAGTTCAATAATCCTTCAGTCCATGTGTTGCCAGATGGAAAATATAGAAATGTTGTACTGAGACCCTGAACTTATTGTATTTTACCATAAACTGTCATTTCTACACAAAACAACATGAGAAGCGGTCTAGATAGCGTGACGTGTGGTCAGAGAACCAAATGTAAAGGAATGGTTTTTTTATATGGTCGCTTGAGTCCTTGCTCATTCTCCCACATTTATCTATCTACTTCACTTTTGCAAATTACCATTTTAATAGATCTCTACATTCTCAGTTTGCCATCATTAATTATTGCCTCAGTGGGTTAGCTCGCACGACCATTATGCACAAATGTGATTGGGCATGGCAAGTGCCAGCAGTGTCTCTGATGAGATGATTCATAGCAGATCCAGCGTCTGACGCAATCTCTATGTATTGAATGTGAGCACTGTTGACAGGTTCCAAAGCTGCCTCATATGCTGAATTCACTGCTGCTCTTGGTGGCAAAAAAAAAAAATTTATTGTGGGGGAACAGCAAAACTAATCGTACAACTAGAACAATTGATCATACATTGTACAAAGGTCAACATTACCATACAAATAGGATAATTATAGTTCATCTGGCAATGCTGGCCTTGATTATTGATATTTTGGACCGTTAAGTTGCTGTGCAAAGCACTAGAATCCTCTATGACAGACTGCTGTAGCATCTTGTTAGCTTTGGCTGAACCATAGAGTTTTTTTTTCTGCTCTGAATGATTGTGGATTTGTTCTCCACTGACTGCACTGAATTAAGCTGGTGCTGCATGTCCACAATGAAGAAACGGATAGACGACCGTGAAAATGAAACCTACCTATGTACTACATGAGCAATGATTACGGACTTCAAAAATTCTGAACCTTTCCTTTAAATCAAAGGTGATAGCTGCGTACGACGTTAAACTGCAACCGTCGGGTTGTCGGCGACTAAACCACCACCCCCACTTCAGCCCTTGAGTTGTTGTGAGGAGGGTGTGTGGACACCCAGCAGGACTAAAAACAAAACCTGTCAAAGGGCGGATGAGTTCTTCTATGAACCAACGGCCAACCATACCTGGAGAGGAGATAGGGACCACCAGGTACTCCCCCTACTGAAACACAATGATGACTCAACCTGTTGAGGCATCAGCTGTGCTCCTATGACCTCCATTGGTTAAGGAACTGATGATGATGATGATAATGATGATAGCTAACACTGTAATGACTTATCTTTTGTGCATGTTCGTCTGTATGTTTGTGTTGTCAACTCTGAGGCTATCCCTGCCCCACAAAAGTATTCTCTGTAGACATGAATCTGCCATCATTAAAGTGGCTATCAGTGGTTTCAGTTTGGAACACGTTTTGTAACATTTGGAACTCTTTCTACGTCCCAACAGCTATCAAGCAGATGCACTGAGGAAAACTGCGGTCTCTGCGGCTGCCCTAGGAGCTGTAAACAGAGACGGAGAAAATTTTCTCTGTACCCGCACCATATCGGCCAACAAGGAGAGTTCTTTGCAAGCCGGTGTCTCCATTGGCCCCTACTTGCTGTCAGTCAGTTTGTACATTCACAAGGCTCTTAGGCAGAGGTGAGGGGGGGGGTTCTTTTGCAGTATGTTTTTGAAATATAGCTAGCTCTAGCTAACTTCCACTCAGATGTGTTTACCCCCACGTTATGCCGGTTTCACGGCTGTCTTATTTTCCCCCTTAATATTACTGCATTTTACTGGAGCTACAGATGATTAGAACTACAATCTCCCAAGATTTATGGTATATGAAAACAAATGTCCTTTTTGATACCTTTTCATCGCTGGTGCATTTATTACAATAGCTAGCCTAATTCATGACTATCCATATCATGAGCGCTATTATAGTTGATCGTTCATATGGTTTGGTTAATGTTGGATAAGACTTTCCTGGGAAAAATGATACAGATTATAGCATTTTAGAATTTGGATTGCTCAAATAACACTAAAACTACCCGTGGTATTTGGTATGAATCGGTGTCAGTAAATTAGCTGAACAAAAACTGTAATTTCTAGGACTGTAACCTTGAAGGTACAATTAGTAAAATGTTTCTCTAGTGACCACCATCAGCGACCACAGTGAGCAGTAGGAATTACAGTAAATCATCCCATTCCATTCCCTTGAGCAACGGTGCCATGTAAGTGCCATGACCATCCATCCACCCATCCATTATAACCGCTTATCCTGCTCTTAGGGTCACGGGGTTGCTGGAGCCTATCCCAGCAGTCATTGGGCGGCAGGCAGGGAGACACCCTGGACAGGCCGCCAGGCCATCACAGGGCCCTCACACACACACACACACACACACACACACACCTAGGGACAATTTAGTACAGCCAATTCACCTGACCTACATGTCTTTGGACTATGAGAAGGAACCGGAGCACCTGGAGGACAGACTATGTCCCTATCAGATCCCATACACTGATCACTATACTATAACCTGGTTAGTCAATTCATTCATGCAGCTAAGGATTAGGTGGGTTGTGTTGACATCATAGTTTAAGATAATATTTGCTAAACATTGTCATGAATTGTAATATATGCTTTTCCCCCCCCGAAAAAACAAAGATCTTTGACAATTTAGCGAAAACTTATCCACTGCATTAGCAGCAGGTAGCTGACAGGCTAGCTAGTAACTAGCTTAAGAATCATCAAGAAAGGTAGCTAAAGGGGACAAGACCAAGACCTCCAAATTTCGCAAGGTACCTAATGCCGAGATCCTAAGGAAACATCAAGAGGTAAGTGTGTTGTGAAACACTACAATGTTTATAACTATTCAATTGAAACGCTGCACAAAATGTACAACTTATCACATGTGAAAATGCTGCCCACCTATACACACAGTAGAGCGGCCAGCATGGCACCAGTTTTTATGCTTTATTAGTCACAAACTTTTCTCCCCACTTCAAAGCTAAAATTATTCTACTTTTTGAGTGGTATTTATCAAGTCTTTTTTTTTACCCCCACCCCCCTTTTTTCTCTTCCCAATTGTATCCGGCCAATGACCCCACTCTTCCAAGCCGTCCCGGTCGCTGCTCCACCCCCTCTGCCGATCCGGGGAGGGCTGCAGACTACCATAAGCTTCCTCCGATACATGTGGAGTCGCCAGCCGCTTCTTTTCACCTGACAGTGAGGAGTTTCACCAGGGGGACTAGGCTTGGGGGATCATCCTATTCCCCCAGCCCCCCCCCCCCAACAGGCGCCCCGACCGACCAGAGAAGAAGGTAGTGCAGCAACCAGGACACATGTCCACATCCGGCTCCCCACCCTCAGACACGAATCGGCTCCGTGCATAACTGTATTCCACTGACTTCCGGTTTCTACTGCAGCTGTCATACCAGTTTCCTGTTTGTTGGCGTGTGGTATTGACAATGGCACATTTTTCGCAATGCCTGCAAGACGTACCATGGATAAATGTCAACGACATGCGCAGAATTGTCGACAAACTTTCACCAGCACCTACCAGCAAACGGCTGAAAAGTTTAAAGTTGTACACATCAAGTTACGGCCATCGTTATGAGGATCCACCCCAGTAAACAAAAGAAAACAAGAAAGAAAGAAACAAACAAAACGTCTCCAGCACGTCCCCTAAAGGTCTTCTCCGAACGTCGGGTAAATGTCATTGTGTAGGGTTTTCATTATGTCACGGGGACGTTACTGCGAGACGTTCAAAGGACGTCCCACATAATATCCCCGTGACATCCCGGGGACGTCTAGTAGACCTTCCCCTAACGCCCCTTTAATAACGTCCCACAAAACGTCTACAGGACTTTCCCCTAATGTCCCTGAATATCCTCGGGACGTTCCCTGAACGTCGTGCAATAACGTCCCCGGGACGTCACAGAGACATCGAGAGGACTTTCCCCTAACGTCCCTGTAATGTCCTCGGGACGTTCCCTGACCGTCAAGCAATAACGTCCCTGGGACGTCACAGAGACATCGAGAGGACTTTCCCCTAACGTCCCTGTAATGTCCCCTGAACGTCGTGCAATAACGTCCCCGGGACGTCACAGAGACATCGAGAGGACTTTCCCCTAACGTCCCTGTAATGTCCTCGGGACGTTCCCTGAACGTCAAGCAATAACGTCCCCGGGACGTCCAGAGGACTTTCCCCTAATGTCCCTCTAATGTCCTCGCGACGTTACAGAGATGTCCCGCGATGTAATGAAAACCCTACACAATGACATTTATCGGACGTTCGGGGAGGACCTTTGGGGGACGTGCTAGGCACGTTTTTTGTTTGCTGGGACAGACACCGCCAATTGTGTCTGTAGGGACGCCCGACCAAGACGGAGGTAACGCGGGGATTCGAACCGGCGATCTCGTTTGGTAGGCAATGAGCTAGACCGCTATGCTACCCGGGCGCACGCTATCATGTCGTTTTTTTGCCAAGTGAGAAGGCTTTTGGGATTTTTTTTTGTTTTTTTGAGTTGGGTTGCAAGCTGGTTCTTCCTTAGCCCCATTTGTCCCTTAGAAATTCGTTTAAAACATCCTGGAAAAACTCATTTTGCGCACTTAGTGGCACTTTTGTCTTGGGTTGGACAAGGTTTCACAGACAGTCAGCCTGCCCCTGAGACTGGTGGGAAAATCGAGCAGGTTTGAGTTTGTCTGCTCAAACTAAGTCGGCCGGGGTGCCCCACTGTAAGTCTTATATGACTGTGTGTCATGGGAGTATGCTGTAAATGTCTTTCAACACTCATGCAAATAAAGGCATTTTCTTATTCATCCCCTACGTTTTCTTACTTTTCCCCTGGCGCTGTTCCGTCATGCAAGATATTATGGTTAATGTGGATTTTAGAAAAAATAATTTAGGGCAGCCATTCCCAGAGACTGGGTCGCGACCCATATGTGGGTCGCAGGAGATCTTATTTGGGTCGCCAAATAAAATCTGCAGAATTTCTTCCATAGCCTTTTAAGATTTATATCTGCAGTGCACCTTTGAGCCACATAAGGAAGTTCGTTGGTATTTCTACCACACTCACAGTTTCCGCCAGAAATAGACTGAGCGTTCCCAGATAGCAAAATTGCTGTGGCCCGGACCCGTCCCACACCGGCACTTTCATCCGGCCCACATACCGCGTGGAATGATGGCACTTGGGCGGTCCGCTCCTGTTTGCCAGATCTGGGCCAGAACCAAGCCATAGCAATGCCGCATGTGCGACATATTTGCCTAAGGTGGCCCATATTTTTTTGTGATATTTGGGCCAAATTAACCATTTACCGCATGGGCCACTTCAGGGTCACATCCAGATTACATGTTGCCCAGAGCACCGCATCTTTGCCCCAAAAAAGGCTCACATTTGATTTGGCAAATTTGGGCCATATTTGCTATTATACATGGCCAGAAGAAGGCCATCAATGCCGCATCATTGCCTGAAGTGGCCCACATCCAGATACTATCTGGTTGCACCCGATATGCGCGTTGCGCTCTCCTCTTGTACACCAGACTGGAATGCAATACTAAGAAGCAAGCAGACCCACCTATCACATTAGGCAGGTGGAAGTAAAATTAATATGCACACATTGACCATTTGGAGTAGGCTTACAAAATAATATTCAGGATAAGTAAATAGCACACGATGGGCCTAATGACATTTGACGTTGAATAAACCTGATGGGGTTAACGAATTTATTGTTGGCAGTTCAAATTGGTTGACTGTTTGATAACAATAGCTGCACGTAAACACAAGCCTACTCGTGCTGATAATAGGCACGAGCGTTTTTTTAAAAAAAACCTTAAACAAGACGCACAGTTTTGATAGAGCTAAATGTTCATTTTGTTCTGATAATTGTTCTTATAACATGGAGTCTAATAGAAAAGGCCAGCGAACATTCTGTTTGGTTTACTGATTAGAGGAAAAAACGAGCGCCTGTTAACTCTGCCTAAATGCACTTATTTTCTCTCGTTTATAAAGTATTGTAGCGAATTCGGGGGACAACGCAACCACAGGAACTGCCGCGGCCGGGACGCGAACCTGTATCGCCCGCGATGCCTCCTGCGGTGCGGGCGATACAGGTTCGCTTCCCGGCCGCGGCAGCTCCTGTGGTTGCGTTGTCCCCCGAATTCGCTACAGTATTTAACATGTGTTTCCAATAACACGTGCATAAAACGAAGTTGTGATTTATCAAACATATTGTAACGATAACGGATTAATGGGCTCGGTAGCCCTTGGCTTACGGGTCGGACCCTTTAGTCGAGCGGTTAGCGATACGGGTTCGCGTCCCGGCTGTGGCGGCTCCCTCCATCGGATGTGCTTCCTGAAGGGGGGGGGGTAACGATTACGGATGAATAGGCTCGGTAGCCCTTGGCTAACGGGTCGGACCCTGTAGTCGACTGGTTAACGTTGTGGTGCGGGAAATCCGGGTTCGCGTCCCGGATGCGGCGATTCCCGACTGCCCCCTGAATTCGCTACATGTCTCTTCGCATTGGCTGGTTTACCTATTCAAGATAAGGTGACGTGGAAATGGCAGTAAAAATGCTGATTTATGCACAAATTCACTCTTCTCGCGGTTTATAGATAAGGGTTTATAGATCAGGCCTATTGCGAATTCGGTCGCGATGGTTTGTCATTTTTAAAAAGTGGGTCCCCAAGAAAAAAAGTTTGGGAAACACTGATTTAGGGTATTTCTATGCAACGGGGGACTGTTTACTTTATGTGACAAAAATCTCTGATTGTTTATCCGCTGACCCAGAAACATTTGTAATTACGAAGTAATTACGAAGTTTTCCCAGCCTTAGATTATAATGGCGGTCTATGGAGAAATGCCTCTTTGGGCATCGTTTTTGTCGCCCCCTTCAGGTTGAAATTCTCGCTAGCTTCAAACCCCAGAAAAATGTTGATCCCCTCCCTGGTGAGGACCCATAGTTTTGTGGAGGGACACTGGAAGACACTGAAGGGCAGAGAGGCATCTTGGGGTTTGTTTACCATAATAAAGAAACAAAGCTTTATAAAAGCAGAAATCTCAGCACATGGCAAAGCCGCCGCTTTGCAGTTGCTATACAACGACGACTCTTCCACCCCTTTTCACATGATGTTCTTTTTTTTGTGTTACGATAAAGTCAAAATTTTAGCACCTTTTAGTTCTGGGCAATGTATTGTATTACATCTACCACCTCAAAGACTGTCATTTTTGTTCAATGTACTGAGATAGACAGTAATTGTGTTCTTTGGGCCCTCAAAATCCCAGACATCTGTTCAAAATAAAACAGCAGCCAATTGCTGTTGTGTCAAAACTCCCACAACACAACACAACACAACACAATAAACAAATAAATAACCTGATGGTTAGCCATCGATGTGGTAGTATCTGTTGGTAGTGGTCTTCTAACAGCTTAATCTTCCACATGTACTTGCTTATTAACCACAACAGCTTTGCTTTAGCAGTGCTCATGGTGAAGATTTTACAGAGATGCATGTTACCCCGGGGAAGCCATTAGCCTAGCTTGCCACTGAAATAAGCATGTACAAAAGTGTTCACGGTTCAGATGCTGTTGATATGAGCAATTTGCCTACTTAAAATATGCCTGTGGTATAAAGCGACGTTTAACTTGTTTACACGTAAATCTTCAGCCTTAGTCGGTCACTGTTGCGATATTATATGACGACACTGTACAATGTTATCTGGCTGTGTGGACCTTAGTGAGAGAAAGTCTGAATGTGAGAGTGTGGCATCTTATCACACAACGTTTGTGTATGCCACGATCGGGGTGGTCTGCTTTTCATGGTGTGCAGTTGTGTATGATGCTGGAATTTCCCGAACGGCTGCAGCATATGGTCCCCCGGATTAAGGTATTACGCTGTGATGCAGGTGACGGTGAAAGCCTTGTCTAATCACTGATCCCCTAATAGATTACCGAGCCTATAGTTCTAACCCTGGACACTGAAAGGGCACCAACTTAAAACCTTCAATCCTATTGCACTATGTCATCCTCCCAACGTGACAACCCACAGACTTAGGCACACAAACAAACGGCAGTTTGGTGCTTCGCTTGTTTGTTTCTCACTATCAAGTGTTTAATATAGCCGACGAGGCTGCTTAACGGTGGCGCGTGGACGGAGCAAATGTGTATTTGTTGACAAAGCAGGTCGCCGAACTTGACAGCACCCAAATGCATCTTTACGGCGCAGGCCTGGGGAGGATCAGTTATGATCTACTGATGCGAGACCTTTCTCCTTAATCTGATCAGTCCATTGATTCATGCACTCAACATGTCCCCTGCAGAAATGCGCCCGGCACACGGGACGCCCATCTGAGTGTGCGTGTGCTTTGTTGACAGACAGACCCAACAGTGGGCTACTACAAGTGAGCGCGGCAGCTTGGGGCCTGCCACGCTATGGCACTGATTCATTGCACAGACGAATTCGAACGACACCAATGTTGGAAAAGAGAAGCCGTGTCACCAGGAGAAACCTTTTCATGTGACAATCCAGTGACATTCGCCGCTCACTTTGAGCCAACCAGACTGCTTTTTGGACTTTGTTGTTCAGGTCATGACACTAACCTACTACGAGCATTCACTAACCCTGTGATACAGATGCATACAGACAAAAAGAAAGATAAAGAGTCAGATAAATGGACACACGTGCATACACACGTGCACACACATGTGCACACACACACACACACACACACACACACACACACACACACACACACACCATGTCACCCAATACTTGTGGGGACCCCTCATTGACTACATTCATTACCAGGCCCTTAACCCTAACCCTAACCCTAATCATCATAACTACATTCCTAGCCTTAACCCTTACCCTAACCTTAATCTAATCCTAATTCTAACCCCAACCCTAAAACCAAGCCCTAATCCCAAAATAGACCATTTTCCTCATGGGGACCTAGAAAATGTCCCCACAAGGTAGGCGGTTTTAGGTTTTTCTACCCGAACATTCGGACAGAAAAACCTGGCGCGCGCACACACACACGCACGCACACACACACACACACACACACACACACACACACACACACACACACCAATGAGGACCCCTCATTGACCACATCCATTCCTTTCACAGCCCTTAACCCTAACCTTAATCATCAGCACTACATGATTACATGCTTAACCTTAACCCTTAACCTAATTCTAACCCTTAACCCTAAATCCAAGTTCTAACCCTACAAAAGACCCCTGAAGTTGTGAGGACCTGCCAAAATAGCCTCACAAACCAAATTTGTCCTCACCAGAAAGGTGAGCTGTCAAGAATCAGACCTCACAAGTACAGGCTGAACAAGGGGGGGGGGGGGGCAGGGACCACCAAGGCTACCTTCAAAAAACAGCTTTCCACCCCAGTGTCTAAAGCAAGAAACAAACAAACCAAAAAAAAACTAAATTTGCATTCGTGGTCAGGTTAACATGGCAGCAGGCACTTCATGATAACCTTACCCGTCTCACATCAACATTGCTGCGGGGGACCTTAAAAATAAGGGCCCCTGGGTTGTAATCAGGTATGTCGTTGCTCTGCTATAGAGCTGTCTGCCAATGCCGTAACTATCACACAGAAAGGAGGGGGACGGAAAAGCTGGCTCCAGCACAACGTTTACAATTCCCAGCGAGTTCAAACTCATCCCAAACAGCCACTTGGTTTTAACATGTTTGTGTCGCCCTCCTCATTGCGCCAAACGACATAAGCTGCAGTTGAATTGACAAGAATACACTCCGTATTTCAAGAGCAGCTGAGAGCCACTGGCCCCCTACCTTGCCCCTGTACACGCGCGCACGCACACACGCGCGCGCGCACTCACGCACACAAACACACAGACGGAGAGGTAACGGGCTCACCTTTAGGGAAGGGGTTCGGTTGAACAACATAGAGAAATGCGTGGACCACATGAAACAGAATCCCGATGGGCCCCGGTTCATAGTAGGCATGGGTGTCATACACGGCGGACGGGACAAAACCGAAATTCAGCGGCTCCACGGGCGGCGGGGAGCGCTGCCTGCGCACCCCCGCGTCTCGGAGGCCCTTGCTGGGCCCGTCGCCGTCCGGCTCGCTGCTTGTGGCTCCCCAGCAGAAGAGCAGCACGAGCCACGCTCTCCACAGCATGGCTTGCACAAGTCCAGTTTAAGAAAACGAAAAGTTTAAATAAATAAAAAAAAAAAACGGAAAGGAGAGGCGGAACAACAAAGCCAAATAATAATAATAATAATAATAATAACAATAACAATAAAAACCCGTTCGTATGGAAAGCGCCGGTTACAATCCACGAGGGGGATGGAGAGGGAAGAAGAGCTGATGACGTAGGCGAGCACCTGTCTCTCAGCGGCTTATCCTCTCTCACTCCGCCGCCACCGCCACGGACGAGTCAGCGGCATTAGAATGATTAAAAAATAAGTAAAAAAACAGATAAATGCATCGCTCGGGGTTTTCAAAATGCCCGACGGTCACGGCGCCAGTTCCGTTAGCTGTCGGTTTCGCGGTGATGGCACGCCGTCGACATCTTCTCCCCCCCCGCACCGCCGCGCGAAGAAGAAAACCCAAACCCAAACCCGCGCCGCGCCGCTCGGCTCAGGCGACTCCGACTCCTCCTTCAGCTTAGCCTGGGCACGAGCGCGTCCTCCAGGTGTTCCCGCGTGCCGGACTGAGGCGGATTGTGGCATGAAATCTGTTCAACCCCCCCCCCCCCAACAACCAGTTAGCTACAGCAAAATGTGAATTCTAAAGAAGAAGAAGATCACTAAATGATTCAAACTCTTCTGCTGAAAGTCACACCTGCCAGTTAGCTGCAGCAAAATGTGAATTCTAAAGAAGAAGAAGAAGAAGATCACTAAATGATTTAAACTTTTCTGCTGAGAGTCACATCTGCCAGTTAGCTGCAGCAAAATATGAATTCTAAGGAAGAAGAAGAAGATCACTAAATGATTCAAACTCTTCTGCTGAGAGTCACATCTGCCAGTTAGCTGCAGCAAAATATGAATTTAAAAAAAACACTAAAATGATTCACACTCGTCTGCTGGAAGCCACATTCGCCTGGATCAGCTGGGGGGGGGGGGATTTGCCCCGTTAAGTCTTTTGCGTGTCAATGCTCTCTTTCATCCACTTAGTATCACCTCGATTGAAAAGGGGGGGGAAACAAAAGGTCAGACCACCTAAAAAGGACCCCGCAGCTCTTGATAAGTACGTCTTTTAGCGGAGCTGAACCCCCAGAGGAGAAGTCCCGGCTTTGAATGGCTGCGATGACAGACCCCCCCCCCCCCCCCATTCACTGGGAACAGTGGGCTGCAGTGTTGGCTCACTCATCTACAGTGGCTTTCGCCACAAAACTTGGTGTCACTGTGTGCGTGCTCACTGGAACATAGCCAACATGTGTGCACACGCAAGTACTAGAGTCGCAGTCTTGTACGATGCCTTCATAACTGCTGACATAGTAAGACATTTTGAATCACAACAGATTTTTTTTTTTTGAAAAAAAATCTTTTAATTCTCCTTCCGAGTACAAGATGCCTTATGCAGATGGGTTGTACATGAAAAAATAGGATTCAAATTGAGCAATATGTATAAAAAATCTGGCTCATTCAAACTTCAGATTTATTATGACATACACAGTTTGATACACCCACAGTCTTGAGCCCTAGCTTATTTTTGGATGGAATTCGTCCTTGTGACTTCTCACAGACAGTAGGGTTGGACTTGGCTGCTGACCAATCGATTGGGACCACACCTTCTGGGCCACTGAGGTTGACTGAAAACAAATAGCTTAAGAGCTGTATAGTCATCAGCCGGCTAAATGGCACATCCTGCCTTTAACATGGCTAAGATGGGTGGATACATTTGGTTACCTTTTTTTTTCTTCTTTTACAAAAATCAATGCCAGCAGTTAAATACTGTGCACGAGAACTTACCAGGTTCCCCAGACAGATATTTTCTAGCTCCCTAGTAGAATGACAGCAACCTCTCAAAAGACAAGGTCAGGCTACACCTTGAAACCTGAAGTTCTACTTACATTGTTGTGTTCACAGTGCATAATTTTTGTGGACTCTTGTTTCCTTGGCTATAATACGGATCTTGCAAATTATGTTACAATGTCAATTAGTAGACACTTTTATCCAAAGCGACATACATCTGAGAGTTAACACAACACAAGCAAACAAGGATCTAGTCAGGAGGCAACAACACATGTAAGTGCCAAAAAACTAGGTTCAAGTCCCATAGGACATAATTGTTCTTCAGTCCACCGTGTTGCTTGTGATGCAAGTTTGGTTATCTAGAGCAGCTGTATCTTCGCTCGTCAGTTTGATTTTTATTTTTTTGAGGCAAGATGCTTTAACTCACAACTGAATCTTTTAATCTCACTTTTAAATAGTGCTGATGGCATCTATTCTTTTATCAAAATTTGATCACGGGTTTTAATCACTAGGCTTCTGTACGGAATGGTAAAGATGTACGTAGGACACGTGGTAAAGTGACGCTGGTGTATCAATGTTGAGCTACAAGGATCTAAACTTAAGTTAAGCTTAGCATCATGATACCCTTACAAAACACTGTAGACAACAGGTTCCATCATAACAACAAATAAGATGCGTGTCTATGGTGTGATCATGATTATCTGTAGGCTACATGCTTGAGGAAGGAGGATATACATGAAGCATATTGGTAAGAAGCTTATCCAAAACATCACTTCAAGATGGGAAAAAAAACAAAAAAAACAAAAAAAATCGCCAAATTAATCTGGCATGGAATCCACCTCAAAATAAACACTAGTGTCTTTAGAAATAGGCATGGTCTTATAGCAGTGCTTCAAAGTAACATCATCACCCAATGGCATTACACTAAATCCTTCAAACGTTAAAAGTTTCCTTTAAAACAGCATCTACATCGTGAGCTAACCATAAGAGCCAAATATGGTGTCAACAGTCATTCTTGAGTAACTAAGTGTCACTCTATTCCTTTGATCAAACTGTTGCGACCTTGACCAAACACAGCTTCTGCACATCAAAGCCACTCGTTTTAGATCAAAGTGGTGAAAAACGTACATGTAGGTGTTTTTGCAGTAAAACTTTATAGACTGGGCTTCAAACCTGTGAGACTTAGTCTGGCGGCTGAACATGACCAGTCATAGAAAAAGCAGAGATTCATAAATCGTAAAAAAAACAAAAAACATTTCAAATATTTAAAATTTTTCACCTTTTGAAAAAACATAAAAAACTTATAACTTGTTCTGAGTGAGAAAATCCAAAGGGGGAAAAAAAAAATCGCGCTCAGTGCTCAGCCAACGTTATGATTGTGCTTTTGGGCGCTTCCTCGCACAGTCCAGCTGTACATTTCCAATAATCACATGGGAACCGGTTTTTACATCCTCGCATACTGTGCTGCAGCGAGGATAGATTTGACCATCTGTGGTTGTACAGAACTTCTCTCCCCTCATATCATCAGTTTCAATCGTCTCAGGGTTGCCATGACGACCATGACTGACGAGACGGGGGATTCTGGTGGAAGGTGCAGGCATTCCGTCTGACGAAGACTGATATGGCCTTGTGACACGCCTAAAATGGCTGTAGGCCTTCGGTAGTTTAGTTAGCAATAAATAATCAATAAATACTCCAGAGGACGACTGCACCAGAATGAGTCCTGTCTGAGTGTGCCTCATGACCCCCACTCCCCCATCTGATCCCTGAACCTTCTCATGTCGCCTGGGCGTGTTACAAAGGCATCAGTCTATACGATTGCCGCAGATTGTGAAGCGATCGATCTCCAACAGGTCTTTCTTGGGTGTCCTGTGTTTAAGACCATCTCCTTCCATCCCTGTGTCAGTGTTGATAATTTTGCTGTCATCCTCGTCGTCGGGCGTTGTCAGGAATGTGTCCGAGTCACTTGTGGGCAGTGTGGGGGCGGGGCTCTCTGGAATATGGGCGGGCTGAAAGACAGCCGTTGTCGATGACACCCCTGCTTTGTCTGTTACTTGTTCTGTAAGACAGCAAAGAAATGTACTACATCTAGTACCAACAGTACAATTCAAGCGTGTCGTGTCCATCGTATTTTGTTTTAATAAAACATATACATGGGAAGAAAAGCAAAATATGCAAATATTCATCAAACGACTGTTTTGGTTGTCATTTAAATTAGGTGGCAGACACAAAAGGTAGTGTCACCAAATGGCATTTCAATCATCATAGCTACATGGGGGAGTAAAGGGCAGGGGAGAGAGAGAAATGCCTGTGCATTGGGGGAAGGAAGGGAAGCCACATGGATAAAACAGCAGAAATCCAATGAGGCACATGTGTGAAGACCGATTCTGAAAGATGATGAGGTTGACACGACAGAAAGAAGCTCAGATTAAGGCTGGGCACAAAAATGCAACATTAATGTTCAAGTGCACGCGCACGCACGCACACAAAGATAGAGAGAGACAGCGGTGGAGACAGACAGAGAGATGTACCTTGTGGCAGAGAAGTGGGAATGTGTTTTGTGCGGTGCGTTCTGGAGTTGGCACGACTGGAGGCGGCAGAGGGCGGAGGGTCAAAGAGCTTTTGCTCCATGTTGGCCTCTTTGACAAACACACACGATGTCCCCAACAGTATGATGCTATTCAATACCTTCAGCGTTATTATCCTGCTCGCACAAAAACACACAAAGTACAGGTTTTCAAAATGTAGGTAAAACTTGACTGATATTACCAAAATTGGGAAATTGGAAATAAATAATCAAACAGCATGTGTATTGCAATAGTGTAATATTTTAATTACATAAAAACAAACCACATATCACTTATGGACATTTACCCCAAGTAGAACAGCAGCACACACATAAAGGAGAGTGAGCCCTGGATCTTCACCGAGCTGGTCACCACTCTGATCAACTGAACACAAACAAACAATCATATCTGCTCAAGTTTCAATAGAATTTACATTTAACTACCAACTGCCAATATCCCCACAGAACGAGAGAAAGCGACTGACCAGTAGAGCTAGGGGGAGGGGGATGAAACCCATCCTTCTGGACACTGAGTCACTGTAGTCTGTGTAAGCCTGGGGAAACAATAAACAGACCACATCAGCAAGCATCAATAACTGGCAACATCTCACTCTCTCAACAGCTCCTTGGCTGGAAGAATGTCCCAGTTGTTTTTTTACTCACATTTTTCTGTCGGCTGCTGACTAGATCGAAGGCAAGGCTAGCTCGGTACTCCCCGTAAACCTGGAAAATGCAGGGAAGGCATGTTGTAGATTAATGTTATTGAATTTTAAGAATCACAAACATTCCTATAGAGTCAGTCAGCACACATAAGAAAGTCCAGTTAGTAGGTTGCCCACATAGATTAAATGAAGTGTAACAAAAAATACAGTTTGAAAAAAAAAGAAGGAAATAGAAAATATATATATAAAATTGAGAAACAGCAGGTTGCTTCTACACAATGTAGGGATAGTTGATTTGATTTTTTTATTAGGATCTCTTTTAGCCAAACTGGGCTATTCTTCCGAGAGTCCCCAATATAAAAACATCCCTGTAATAGACTCAAACAGAAACAACAATATTTGAACAAGTAAAACAATTAAAACTCAAAATTAGCCCCTTACATTATGGTACACACGAAATAACATTAAACAGATTACACCCACCGATGCCCTGTATACAACAGGGAAGCCACTTTATATACAATGAACTATATGTGCCATCATTAACTACATATTTCTATTGTCTCACATACATTAACTTAACATTTTTTTACAACTATTCTTAGCCATCACTGTAGTGGTGTCAGGTATCATATTAAGCCTACATGGCTTTATACCTGCAAAAGTAGAAAAATAAAAAATGAAAGGGCTGATGTAGAAACCCGGGGGCTCTCTGGGAAAGCTAAAAGGAGAGATAAAAATGACCAATACAAACAAAAAAGTCATGCTGTGGTTCATCAGCATGTTTATTGCATGAAACTGAAGCAGGTAAGTGAAATTAGTTAATAGGTTAGTGTAGGTGAAATGTAGGTGAGCTACCACAAAGGCAGAGTCGGATTGAAATGCAAGCGCACAACAAAAACTATGTGGATGTGCATGTGTGTGTACATACTTATACACAAGGGTTGAATACAAACAAGTGGGAGGCTACGTGAAGGAAGTTTGCACGATTGAGTTTGACATTCTGGGGCTCAAGGAGTTAATCTCTTCCTGTGGGAGTGGTTTTCTTTACATAACTGTATTAATAACAACCCCATGAAGGAAACGAAAGGAGCGAGGAGATGAAATGCTAGCAAAGAGCTCAGGATGGACAGGGCACAAAGCAGAAGGGGGCTGACTTGACTGACAAGTATGTTCTAGTCCTGACTACTTTCAGCGATCGTCTTTTGAGAGAGAGACTAAAAAAATGAGAGCGAGAGGAAAAAAAACCTCAAGTTGAGAAACACGTAACTTAATGTAGGTCAGTGGTGGAGGTTAGGAAGATGAAATAGAAGTCTGCAATTCAAATCTGTTTGGAGGGAACCAAGTCCCCATTGTAGGGGTTGGTCCTTGAAGACATATCAGGGGATTAAAGTTGCCTCAGTTGTATAAACTTGCTCAGTTAGTAGAGACCACCCATCCACATACACACACACACTTGAAATCATGCAAATACACTCACATCAGCACTAATGTCATTGAATTTTGTGATGAAGGCGTGCTTGACAACATCCACAGCGACTTCAGAGGCCATCACCATGATAACATCGGGAAACAGCACCCACAAGTGGTCTGTGATCAAACACAAAAAAAAAAAAAAACAATAATCAGTAATATTATCAGCTAATTACTGGAAAAAAGATCCAAACTTATTCCAGCCAGTGAGGAACGAGTCTAGTGAAACAGCACCATGGCTGCGTTGTCATACTGCTTATAAAACAGCTGAATACAAGACTACTGAAATCTACTGTCATCCACCAGTGATGTTTGATGTTCTAGTGCAAAGCGGCAGGTACCAGGGTTCCACGAGAACTGCTCCATATTTCTCAGACACACGATGAGTAGGAGGATGTAGTTGGTGAACCTCTCTTTTATGTCTGTGGAAAACACACAAATCAATCCTGGATTAACCTACTTTGTAAAACACCGTGGCTGAGCGCGAGTCCATAAATTTGCCTTCTGCAAAATCGCCAAGTTCGAACGCCAGAACAAAAAGAGGTCTAAACAGAATGATGATTTCGCCTTTTATTACATGCAGTTTTGCCGTAGTCTGAGATATCATGCATCACTCACCGCTGTTGGACATCTGGAACAGGTTGTTCTTCTCAAACTTCTTGAACACGCTTCCTTTGATCTCCACAAACTGCAGAGAAATTAAGAATCACAACAACTGCTTACTGTGGATACAAAAAGTCGACACACCACTGTTAAAATAACAGGTTTTTGTGATGTTTACAAAAAAACAAGATAAATCGTGTCAAAACTTTTTCCACCCTTAATGCGAAATTGCAACCTATAAAAATAAAGTGAAAATCAGAAAGATTTTAGGGGGAAAAAATAAAAATACAAAACTTACAATAACCTGGTTGCATAATTGGGGATGCGGCTGTGTTCAGAATTAACCAATCACATTCAAACTCCTACAAAATAGTAGTTATTGTACATCTGACATCAATTAAAAGTGACTGATCAATCCCAAATAAAGTTCAGCTGTTCCTGTAGGAGGCAGCACGGTGGCGCAGTGGATAGCGCGGTTGCCTCACAGCATGAAGGTCTTAGGTTCGAGCCCCGGGGGTAGTCCAACCTTGGTGGGTCATCCCGGGTCGTCCTCTGTGTGGTGTTTGCATGTTCTCCCCGTGTCTGCATGGGATTCCTCCGGGGGCTCCGGTTTCCTCCCACAGTCCAAAGACATGTAGGTCAGGTGAATTGGCCATACTAAATTATCCCTAGGTATGAATGGGTGTGTGTTGGCCCTGTGATGGCCTATGGCCTGGCAGCATGTCCAGGGTGTCTCCCCGCCTGCCGCCCAGTGACTGCTGGGATAGGCTCAAGCATCCCCGCGACCCTGAGAGCAGGATCAGCGGTTCAGATAATGGATGGATGTTCCTGTAGGCTTTTCTTGACATCTTCTTGGTTGCATCCAACTGCAAAAGCCATGGTCCAGAAAGAGCTCGCAAAGCATGAATGGGATCTCATTGTTGAAAGGTATTGATCAGGAGAGGGGTACAGAAGAATTTCCAAGGGATTACATGTACCATGGAACACAGTGAAGACAATCATCAACAAGTAGAGAAAACATGGCACAACAGTGACATTACCAAGAACCGAATGTCCCTCCAAAATTAATGAGAAAACAAGGAGAAAAGTGGTCAGGGAGGCTGCCAAGAGGCCTACAGCAACATTAAAGGAACTGGGGGAATATCTGTCAAGTACTGGTTGCTCCCTACATTTGAAAACAATCTCCCTTATTCTTATGTCCCGGCTAAGGGATAGGGTGGCAAGACGGAAGCATTTGACCAAAAGAATAAATAAATAAATAAATTATCCAAGCCCAGCTACATTTTGCAAAAAGATACAGCCAGTCTCCCAAAACCATTTGGAAAAATGTGTTATGGTCTGATGAGACCAAGGTTGAACTTTTTGCCCATAATACCAAAAGGTGTTTGGTGTATTAACAACACAGCACGTTGCCTTTTGGTGAACACCATACCCACAGTGATGCATGGTGGCGGCAGCATGACACTTTGAGGCTGCTTTTCTTCAGCTGAAACTGGGGCTTTAGTCAAGGTTGGAGGGAATCATGAATAGCTCCAAATACCAATTGATTTTGGCACAAAACCTTCAGGCATCTGCTAGATAGATGAAGAGGAATTTCACCTTTCAGCACGACAATGACCCAAAGCATACACCAAAATCAACAAAGGAATGGATTCAACAAAAGCGGCTCAACGTTTTGGAATGGCCCAGACCTGAATCCAGTTGAAAATTTGTGGGGTGACCTGAAAAGGGCTGTGCATAGGAGATGCCCTCACAATTTGTAGGATCTGGAACGTTTTTGCAAGGAAGAGTGGGAAAATATTGCCAAGTCTAGACGTGCCAAGGCCAATTAGGGGTGTGCACACTTATGTAACCAGGTTATTGCAAGTTACCCCCCCCCCAAAAGTAATGTTTGTTTTTCACTTGGATATTATAGGTAGTAATTTCACATTAAAGGTGGGAAAAGTTCTGACATGATTTATCTTGGTTTCATTTTTTTTTACATCATAAAAAACTGCTATTTATAACAGGGGCTTGTAGACTAAGAGGCACTGTACGTGGCTGTGCGGACATATAAAAACATTTCAGTTAATGGTATTCATCTGTAAGTAAGTGTGCTTCTGTGACTCACGTTGTTTGACATCATGATGGTGAGCAGGGACTTGTTATGGGAGTTGAAGGCTACGTTCAGAGTAGTGGCCTGAACCATGATGAGGATGGAATGGAGAACTGGGATAGGAATTGCTTAGGGAAAAAAAAGAACGACCAGAAAAATGGGGGCTATAGGAGAGGACATTATGGTGTACACATGTATGTACAATCACATGCATATGTTAACACATACACACCGACGCACACTTGAAAAAAGTCGTGTTTTTTTTTCTTTCTCCTGTCTCATTCTAATCTCAGACAGCCACAAGCACACAAAAACTCATCCTTCTCAGTGAGGATACAGACATAGAGCACAGCCATAAGGAAGTGAGGAATCACTCCTATATGTGCTCTTTTCTTCTCCTTAGGCTCTGTGGCTGTCCAGTACAGAGCATCCAGGATATCCTGCCCAAATGATGAGAATAGGCGGTCCGCCACCTAACGAGAACAATGGAAGTGGGGGGGATAAACAAAAAAAGATTGATTCAGAGAGTACTTAACTGTATACCAGTATCACAAATATAAACTTTTGATGATGTACCTCTAGCATATTGTAGATGATATAGAGCTTGATGACAGACTGTCCTCTGATGAGGTGATACATCATGGAGTAGTCTACATAGCTCATCATGGAGTAACATAGCACCATGATGAGACCCTTCAGCACATCACACACCTGGGCTGGCTGGAGCAGACGGGAGCCACTGAATGTGTGCGCATGCACACAGGTGCATAGACACACACAAACAATAAACACAAAAAAACAGCAGGAGAAAGCTAAAATCAATGACAGAATGATATAGCAAAAGATGGTTGGTAAGTAGTGGCTGTCACCTACTCTAATTGGTAACTTGTTGTCTAATAAGTTGGAAAGAGTACTTTGCCTCCCTCTGGCGGTTGAGAAAAGTAATGTACTGTAGAACATTTTGTGTTTTTACATGGAAATTTCTGTTTTGATGGGTACCCAGAACAGTAACACTCCAGAATTTGTTAATAAAACTATGTAGCTTAAAACAACTTTGGCTTTCTTCTCATAGTGTGTCAATATCCAAAACCCAGTGGTGCGAATCTTTTTTTTTCCAGTTTACACACAGCAACTCTGCTAAATGACCATTTCTAGAGTTTGCAATTTGTATTGTACACACATTTTTGAAATGATAAGCAGATGTTGCTGTAATTAGAATCACACATATAAGAATGCCATCTTAATATGGCTTTTTAATTGGGTCCTTCACAGATATAGTTTGACTAAGGAGATGTGTTGAGCTGTAATTTAGCTCGAAGATTACTGCGCACTATATATCCTGTAAATTACTTGCATTTTCCTTACCTAAGGCCACAGCATGGCAGTGTGAGAAATCGTAACAATGCCAGCAGCACTCTGAGGGGAAGAAGCGTGAACACGTGGAGAAAGGCATCCAGACACAGGAAGAAGCCAAATGTCATCAACTGAGGTGACACACACACACACACACAGAAAGAGAGAGAGAAATCAGTTTTATCCATTTTACATTAATAATGTAGACTCTTATTTAACATTAGTGTCTACATCATAACTATGGCTATCCATCTCTACATTCTAACATTAAGTATTCCGTTTTTTGGCTGGATCTTTTTTTTAATCTGTTTGTATGTACCTTCTCCAGCTCTTTGGGGATACGGAGGCAGGTGTAGACCCTCTCCCGACGTTCTGTGTATTTGGCCTCGTTGTGTTCCAGGAAGTAGCCTCTGGTAAGCTCAGCACTTATAAACCTGACTAGAGACAGGTCTAAAGCCAAAAAATGGGAGGAAGAACAATCAGGGATGTTACAAACAAAGGTGTATTGAACTTTACAGTCCTTTTACCAACATCGGTCATTGTTTCTTGCATCCTCTAACACACAAATGCACACACAAGGCCAGAAGGACAAGAAACCTGAGGTAAAATGGTCCCACTGCAAAGTACAACCACTTAAGTCAAAATAACAGCAGCAGTTTTCAGGCTCCAGATTTCTATAGACAATCAAGGATGTGTTTACACCTGGACATTTACTCACGATGCAGTTTAATGCCACGCGTAAACAGGGCCTTTGAGAAGGAAAGGCGATCGCATTTTATAAAATGGCTACTTAAAATACATCTTTAGTTAGAAGTGTAAATGCAATGTTTATTTAATTTCATTTGTATGAAATCTGAATACAAGTTCTAAAAAGGGTCCAATATGCCAATTGCTTGCTTTATGAACCCCAGTTGTTCACATATCAAACAAAATCTGATTATGACAGATAGCGCTACAGACAGAAAGCACATCTTCGGTCTGACATGTTTATTTTTATAGAGCCCTGTGAATATATCTTCATCACCTGCCTAAAATAGATTGTCGCTGCTAATGGGATTTCTTCCTTTTGACTCTCTTATCATAAACATCCAACACCGACTGATAAAAATGAACCAAACTGAGCGGCTAGCAGTGTCGGACAATTGTTAGATTGGAAAAAAAAAAATCAAACACAGAAGGCCAATCCACTAAACCGGATAAATATGGCCGGTAGAGAAAATAAATCAACGAGTTCATGGTTCTTCTTCTTTCGACTGCCCCCGTTAGGAGTCGCCACAGCAGATCGTTTCCATCTCTTCCTGTCCTCTGCATCTTCCTGTCACACCAGCCACCTGCATGTCCTCCCTCACCACATCCATAAACCTCCTCTTTGGCCTTCCCCTTTCCCTCTTGCCTGGCAGCTCCATATTCAGCATTCTTCTCCCAATATACCCAGCAACTCTCCTCCGCACATGTCCAAACCATCTAGACCTCGCCTATCTTTGTCTCCAAACCGTCCAACCTGGGCCATCCCTGTAATACACTCATTCCTAATCCTGTCCATCTTCATCTCCACCATCAAAAGCTCACAGAAATTAGTATGAACAGCTGCTGCAAACACACAAACGTAAGCAGATGGATGAATGATCAAAATTCGTTCTACTGAAGCCGAGTTCTGTTGAGACGAGTTTAAAAAAAATCTTTTGACTTTCTTTGACCGTTACTTTTCTGTCACACAAGCTTCTGTAAGTAAGTGAACTAAGTGATGAAAGGCAGTGTTGAAAGTGTGCCCTGATAGGAACAACGGCCAAGAAGATGGCTTTTACATAGCTTATAACACCAAAATACCTCTGTGTGTGTGTGTGTGTGTGTGTGTGTGTGTGTGTGTGTGTGTGTGTGTGTGTGTGTGTGTGTGTGTGTTCTCTCGTGTGCGTGTGTATTTTCATTTGTACACACTGATACAGCCAGTGTGGGTGAATCTTGCAAAAGGAGGTTGATATTATTAAGCAATATGATTTCATAATAGAAAGTGAAAACATGAAAGTGGTGGTTAGCTACCGCACGTGTAACAACAAGACATCAGCATCTACTACTATTTTCGGCTGCTCCCGTTAGGGGTCGCCACAGCGGATCATCCATTTCCATCTCTTCCTCTGTCACACCAACCACCTGCATGTCCTCCCTCACCACATCCATAAACCTCCTCTTTGGCCTTCCCCTTCCCCTCTTCCCTGGCAGCATCCACATTGAGCATCCTTCTCCCAATATACCCAGCATCATCTCAATCTTGCCTCTCTTGCTTCGTCTCCAAACCGTCCAACCTGAGCTGGTCCCTCTACTCGTTCCTAATCGTGTCCTCCTCCGTCATTCCCAATGAAAATCTTAGCACGTCCAGCTCCGCCTCCTGTCTTTCCGTCAGCGCCACCGCCTCCAAGCCGGACAACATAACCGGTCTCGCTACCATCTTGCAAACCTTCCCTTTTACTCTTGCCGTCGCAAATTACTCCCGACACTCTTCTCCACCCACCTCCACCCTGCCCGCACTCTTCTTCGCCTCTCTTCCGCACTCCCCGCGTCCATGGTTCATGGAGATCAATGACTCCCTAGACGCCGCCTTCGAGGGCGAACGTTCAAAGCAGCATTACGTCCAAGGCAGCGTCCCATTTATGCCCAAAGCTGCGCGAACCCAGCTCGCCTGACTCGACTATCTCCAGCAGGCATCGGGTAGTCAGTTAAACGCGGTGCTACCAAACCAGTCTCACACTTGGGGAAATTCAGTTTGCACGATCATAGAAGCCAGTTAACGTTAGCCAGTTAATGTCGCGAATGATCCGTGCAACGCAGTCCGTGGGGTTTAGGTTTAGCAGACGCTGGAAGATATAGATCACCCCGTCCGAGGTTAAGCACAGGGCAGCTACCTACACGCCGGCGGCTAACGTTGCAAAACCGAAAGCACAACAAACGCTCGGCGGCTGCGGCTGCGGCTAACGTTAGCAACCCCCGGGGTTGTGCGCTGGCCAGCCGGGGGGAGGCTCGCTCTTACCGGAGAGCTGGCGTTTCTTGCTCCTGCTGCCGCCGTTTTTATCGCCGAAACCCAAAGTTTCCGCCACCCCGTCCCCCTCCCTGTTCCCATCCACTTTGAAATCCCTCCGCTCCCTCTCCTTGTCGTCTTTCTCCGTGTCTTTCTCCTCTCCTGCGCCAGTCGACACCGAGTCCGCCATCTTCGCCGATCGGTCTCAGCTGGATGACAGGTGCGTCACTCTGACGTCACACGGATCGACGTTTTTTTTTTTTGTGTTTCGCGTTCCAGAACGTTGTGCTCTTTGTTAAAGTTTCGTTTATACCGCCGCGTTTGGAACGCGTTCCCGAGCACGTGCGACTTCAACTGCTAAAATAAAATAAAATAAAAATAAATAAATAAATAAATGAGTAAGTAAATAAATAAATAAATAAAATCGCTGGCCCGTCGGGTTGCCTCGATCTTGGCGGGAGAAGCTGATTTGCTGATCGATTTATTTTTTAGTTGACATTGATTTATTGGTTAACTGAACCTCAGAATGTGTCAGCCAGAAGGGGTTTAAACCGACTCGACTGAAGTACGCCAAAGTGAACGGTTCAGTCATGCGCCCTGGACGTTTTCACCGCTTCACGGTGGGTGATCAGCTCGTTGGGTTATTTCACTCATACTGACGCTTATTTTATTTCCGCTTAAGTTATTGTAACCGGTTATTTTTTAGCCCGGTGCGGGATTCGATACGGGGTGTACTGCACCACAAGGCGACATCGCTAACCGCTCGGCTAAAGGGTCAGACACGTTAGCTCGGGGCTAACGTGTTTTATTAGTAGTTTACAATATAAACACATCTTCTAGCTGTCTCAGATAAGCACATTGAAACGTGTGGGGAAGAATAAGCAGAGATGAAAAATAGCCGTGGCAAGTGAAAGATAAACGCGGAAGGAAGGAGAATTACATTTAAAATAAAAAAAACACCGAGAACATGTTTTTATTGAAATCAGATTAATACAATTCACTTTGATACATTTTACAATAAAAAATGTTCAATGACACCTATACGACGCGTTATAGGCTATAACGCGTCGTATAGGTGTAATTAAAAATCCACATGATTTAATGGGAAGTCAAGGATGGAGACCTCATTTGATAAATAAATAAAACGAGATAATTGGGCAGCCGAGTTGTTATTTTATTCATACGGTCAGCGGGTCCATATCCACGAGGTGGTTCACTCCCTGGCTTGACCTTTAGCGAGGTAAAGCTCAGTCATGCTGACATTGGTTACTGTGAGTCATTTGACTTTATCGCCGCGGCCCCTGGACCACATGTCAGCCGGGAGATTAACGTAGTGAATTTGCGAGTCCCGCAAAAGGCCAGGGGTGCAGCGGGTCATCTGCAGCCCCCGGTGAGGGACGGGACGAGCGCGGGAGACGCGGGGGCAGAGAAGCCTGTGAGGACAGGCAGGCAGGCAGGCAGGCAGGCAGGCAGGCAGGCAGGCAGGCAGGCAGGCAGGGGGGGCGGGATAGAGTTTCTCCTGGTAAAGGATCTCCCTGGCCACCGTAGATTCGGTTTCACGGAGGGCACTCAGAGGAGCAAGCTTGTTTTCTCTCTTTTCCGCTCGTCTTTTTGGCGTCGCGGCTGTTTCGGCTGCACGGTTCGAGTCCGCCTTATCGCCTCCGGAGCAGGATGGGCGGCATGTGTGCCCGGCGGCGGTAAGGATGCCCCCTTTGTGGAAAAGGCTGACGTTTTCCGTAGCCTCCGCGCTCTCCATCGGCTCCGCGGTGCTCCTGGTCGTGGCGCTCTCGACGGAGCGGTGGGTGACGGGACGGATCCTGTGCAAAACCGGCGCCGACATCGTCAACGCCTCGGACCTGGAGCTGGAGCAGTTCATCGGAGACATTTACTACGGGCTGTTCCAGGGAGGGAAGACTAAGAAGTGCGGGCTCGGGACTCGGCGCTCCAAAATCTACAGTAAGATCAGACGAGACTCCGCCGCATCTAATTAGCACCTGGCACGCGACGTTCGATCAGCGTCATGTGCCAGCCGCCCCCATAACGCGCGCCCCCACCTGACCTCCCCCACCTGTGTTTGAACTGGGTTAGCGGACTTTGGACGTCCCCTGATCGCGCGCGCGCGCGCGTGTGTGTCCTCATTAGGATAGAAAAACCTGAACCCTACCTTGTGGGGACATTTTATGGGTCCCCATGAGGAAAATGGTCCATTTCAGGGTTAGGACTTGGGTTTAGGGTTAAAGGTTAGAGTTAGGATTAGGTATAGGTTAAGGGTCAGGGTTAAGGTAAAGGAAGTAGTTATGATGGTTAAAGTTAGGGTTGAGGGCTAGGGAATGAATGTAGTCAATTAGGGGGTCCCCAGGAGTATAGGGTGACACAGATGTGTGTGTGTGTGTGTGTGTGTGTGTCCTCATTAGGATAGAAAAACCTGAACCCTACCTTGTGGGGACATTTTATGGGTCCCCATGAGGAAAATGGTCCATTTCAGGGTTAGGAATTGGGTTTACGGTTAAAGGTTAGAGTTAGGATTAGGTATAGGTTAAGGGTCAGGGTTAAGGTAAAGGAAGTAGTTATGATGGTTAAATTTAGGGTTGAGGGCTAGGGAATGAATGTAGTCAATTAGGGGGTCCCCACTAGTATAGGGTGACACAGATGTGTGTGTGTGTGTGTCTGTGGTCTGAGAGAGAGAGAGAGAGAGAGAGAGAGAGAGAGAGAGAGAGAGAGAGAGAGAGAGAGAGAGAGAGAGACATGGTGGCAACAATATGAGGTTAAGACAGGACACATTTTTATTTATTTATTTATTGTATTTATCGACTCAGAGGTCTCTAATAGTGTCAATATCTCTAATAGGGCCTCTGGGGAAATGAGCCCCACTTAGTTGCTGCACTCATTATGTTTTGGTGTGATTTTTGGGCTTGTGCGTGATGAGTGGGAAGGGGGGGTGGGGGTTTGGACCAGACACCAGGGTGGTCGTCACACAACCTCACACGCCTTCCCACTCACGTCAAACACACACTGAGACATCAGACAATAAACGTAAGCGCGGTGCAGTGACCGAGTGCACCTGCTTCAAACTCCACCGAAAGATGTCCACTTGGTGGTTTTACTGATGGAGAAGCACGGTGTATCGTTGTAGATTCATAAGAATGACTGGGCCCATCAGCGATGCGACAATCTCCTTACAGATGAAGGGCCTGAAAACCCCTTCAGTCCTTTACTGTGGACCGTTGACAAACAGGCCAGGACGTCGTGGTTCAAGACCCAGTGTTTAAAACATATTCTTTGCAAATCTTTGATATTGCTGACAGAATGAGCCGAACACGCCTCGATGAGAGTGTCGACGTTGAAAAGTTTTTAGTGTTTCCAGGGGGACCGTTCAAATCTGTAACACAACGGGCTTGGGCTTGTCAATCAGATTTTAAGTTTAAAATACTACCCTGCAAGTTTAAATCACTCTCTGTTATGGGGGCCCATTAACTCTTATGGGGGGGGCAACCCCATCCCCCCCCACACTTTGTACCGTGTACTCCGTGCCGTGACAGATTTGTTGTGTGTGTGTGTGTGTGTGTGTGTGTGTGTGTGTGTGTGTGTGTTTATCTATCCAGGGAGAGCAGCCAGAGCTAGCATGCCCTGATTCAGCAGCATGTTGGCCTGCATTCAGACAGTTGCACATTGGAAAAACTCATTACTGCTCAATTCACGTCTGTTTGTGTGTGTCTGTGTGTGTGTGTGTGTGTGGGAGGGGGCAGTTACTCTCTCTTTGCCTTTCTTTCTCTTTGCAGTTTTCCCTAAGCTTGCGAGGACACTCAATAGTGGACTTCACATGATGGTCATTCTCTTCCTGTTGGTTGCCATAGGCTTTGCCCTTGTCAGCCTCTCCTTCTGTATTTACAATGCCCACAAGGTCCCGTACCAGAGTATCAAAGGACACAAGGGACTCTACCTGTGGAACCTCGCTGCTGGTATGTGAATTAACATCGGCAAAGCATATGTGCACTCGTACACACACACACACACACACACACACACACACACACACACACACACACACACACACACACACACACACGGGTTCAAGATAACCTACAACACAGTGGATTCACTCACTTTCTTGTCTGCTCTCATCTGCCTTATTTTCCACCAGTTGCTTTTAATAGGATTATGTTTCCTTCCCGGCCTCACAGCAAGAAGGTTCTGGGTTCGAGCCCCGGGGTAGTCCAGCCTTGGGGGGGGTCGTCCCGGGTCGTCCTCTGTGTGGAGGTGGAGTTTCCTCCCACAGTCCAAAGACATGTAGGTCAGGTGAATCGGCCATACTAAATTGCCCCTAGGTATGAGTGTGTGTGTGTGTGTGTGTGTGTGTGTGTGGGCCCTGTGTGATGGCCTGGCGGCCTGTCCAGGGTGTCTCCCCGCCTGCCGCCCAGTGACTGCTGGGATAGGCTCCAGCATCCCCGTGACCCTGAGAGCAGGATAAGCGGTTCAGATAATGGATGGATGGACATTTCCTTCCCTCCCCCACTCCCCCCGTTTCTTTTTTTAACCTCACCCCTACGCTCCATTCTCTTTTCTAACTTCGCTCTTTCTTGAACTCTCTTGAACTGACTCTTACTTGCCACGTCTCTCTGTTCTACCGGAGTACGCGTCATTCATCACCCTGCCCCGCTCTTTCTTATCCCTCTTCCTCCTTCCTCTGAACGCCCGTCCCTCCCTTTCCCCCCTTCCCCTTATCTCCTTTCTCTTCTCCTCTGTTTCCAGCTCTGTGTGGTGCCCTGGGTGTCCTGTGTTTCCTGGCAGCCATGAGACACCACAGTCTGACGGAGAGAATTGCCAACTACCGCGAGGGCCTCTTCCTCCTCTCCGTCCTGGACGACGGCCTGGACTGGTCCTTCTGGTTGGGTGTAGCCAGCGTATTCACACACTTCGCCGTGTGCGGGGTGGTCGCCATGAGCCGGATAAAGCTGCCCCAACAACAGAGCAAGAAACCCGAGGAGCCCACCATCTCTGCTCTAGACCTGCTTTACTGACCTCCAGTAAAACAACATGTTATTGCTCACCTCATACAGCCACCGACCGTAGGAGCAGATTGGACCAGAACCAGTCACTGTCAGAGACATTGTACATACGGATTCCTTCCCTCACATCCTCGTCTGGAAAGCTACTTGAAGACATAATGTACTACATCGCCAGAAGGGTCAGAGTGCATAGGCCTCCGCAGAGAGTCTACCAGGTCCATTAAGCACAGGATGTTGTACCGATGGGCCTGTCATTGCCCGATCCGTACCGGAAACCCGGTTTGTTTGACGCATGCGCGAAAATGCGTCTACTTCCTGTCGGCGGTGGGTCGAAGCAATTTACAGAAGTGGTGTGTTGTTATAGGCCTTTGTTAGGAACCGCGTTACCCAGAATCCTAGCTGCTATGTGGCGGGCTAGTGACGTGCTGAGGTCAGAGGTCGGGAGGTACGCGCGCGGAGTCCGGCGCGTGGGATAAATAAAAAGCTCCGGCGTGGATTTGGAAAAGGTCTCGGCCCACTAGTTTCAAAACAACGATCAGAACATGGTACCAGGAGCGGGGTTGTCGTTGTTGACGGACTGTCGCTGAAGCAAAACAGAAGCATCATCCCACAAGGACTGAGACAGGACACACTACGAAGACTACATGAAGGGGGTCATCTCGGGGTCAAGAAGTGCAAAAGGAGGGCGAGAGAGACAGTCTTCTGGCCTGGAGTTAATGAAGACATTGAGAGACGGATAAGCAGGTGTGAGACATGTCAGACACAACAAGAACTGAGACAGGACACACTACGAAGACTACATGAAGGGGGTCATCTCGGGGTCAGGAAGTGCAAAAGCAGGGCGAGAGAGACAGTCTTCTGGCCTGGAGTTAATGAAGACGTTGGGAGACGGATAAGCAGGTGTGAGACATGTCAGAAACAACAAGAACTGAGACAGGACACACTACAAAGACTACATGAAGGGGGTCATCTCGGGGTCAGGAAGTGCGAAAGGAGGGCGAGAGAGACAGTCTTCTGGCCTGGAGTTAATGAAGACATTGAGAGACGGATAAGCAGGTGTGAGACATGTCAGAAACAACAAGAACTGAGACAGGACACACTACGAAGACTACATGAAGGTCATCTTGGGGTCAAGAAGTGCGAAAGGAGGGCGAGAGAGACAGTCTTCTGGCCTGGAGTTAATGAAGACGTTGAGAGACGGATAAGCAGGTGTGAGACATGTCAGAAACAAGCAAACCAAAGAGCCTAGCATAGCAGATGTGCCAACAGCACCGTGACACAAAGCAGGAATGGACTTGTTTCACCTCAAAGGTAACGACTTTCTAGTGGTCGCTGACTATTATTCACTTTCCTGAAAGGGCATCGCTGTCAAACACATCGTCAACCTGCGTCAGCGGACCGTGACAGCGGTCAGGTGACAGCGGACCGTGCTTCACCAGCACAGAGAGGCAGAAATATGCAGAACAGTCTGACTTCAAGCATGTGACATCTAGTCCTCTATAGGCACAGTCAAATGGAAAAGCTGAGAGAGAGGCGTCCACATTCTCAAACAGCTCCTGGAGAAAGCCGCTGACAGCGAGTCAGATCCCTATCTCGCCCTGCTGGGCTGCAGAGCATCGCCGCTTGAGGGGGGGGGGGGGCATCACCTGCTGACTCGAACGCTGCGCACCACACTGCCGAGCTACTCGAAGCAGAAGAAACGTCCCAAAACTGGGACAACAGCTGCAGCAACAAAAGATGAAGCGGGAGTCGTTTTATGACAAGACAGCCAAGCAGCTTCCGCCGCTGTCTAGTGATGATACAGTCAGGATGAGGATCCTGAGGGACGGAGTACGAAAGCCACCGGCCCGCAAGAAGTAGCTCCGCGGTCCTTCACTGAGAGGACGGAGGGAAGGACAGATCTTCAGACGCAATCGTCGAAGTCTGCTCAGAATACAAGAGCCAACTCAAAACAGCGACACCTCTGAAAACACCTCTGAAGGCCCGGTGGGACATGCCAGCCATCAGCAGGTCTGCTCTGGTTCGCCGAAGCAAAGCGGTGCTGCGGGTCCTGGGGTCAGAACATCTGCTGAAACATGCGGCAGACCGAGAAGGATTATTACGAGACCGGACAGACTCTTTGGAAGTGTCTGAGATGTAAAAAAGAAAAAGTTATTTATGTTTATTGTATTTCATGCTGTTCATCCTTAAGGGAAGACTTGTTTTTTTTGTTTTTTAATAAGGGAAGACACGTTATTATGTGCCTTTGTTAGGAACTGTGTTCCCCAGAGTCCTAGACGTTATGTTGCAGGCTAGTGACGTGCGGAGGTCAGAGGTCAGGAGGTTCGAACACGGAGTCTGGCATGTGGGATAAATAAAGAGCTTCGGCGTGGATTTGGAAAAGGTCTCGGGCCATTCCTTTTAAAACAACAAACAGGTAGTGTCTGGGATTTAAATGAAACAATGTTATCTTTGTTTTTATTGATTATGAAATAGAAGATCACAAATGTTTCTTATTCAGTGAACCTCCTCTTCCTGTTTTGATAAATAATAGCTAATTCCAGAAGATCAAAGAGGAGGTTTGTGGGTGTGGTAAGGGAGACGTGCGGGTGGCTGGTGTGACGGAGGAAGATGCAGGTGACAGGAAGAGATGGAAAAGGATGATGTCGGCCGCTGTAACGACCCCTAGAAGATAAAGAATATAGAGCTAATTTCATCATCCATTAACAAAAAAGGCTGGCATTGCTTGAATAAAGTAATTGTTAAAACAAAACTACATTACCTCAACTATTAATTCAATTATGAAATTATATTGATATATATTATGATAAATATGAAAACGAGTCTATAAGACTATTTTATAAAACTAGTCAAGAAATTGACTGTTTGGCCCTGTGATGGCCTGGCGGCCTGTCCAGGGTGTCTCCCCGCCTGCGGCCCAATGACTGCTGGGATAGGCTCCTGCATCCCGTGACCCTGAGAGCAGGATAAGCAGTTTGGATAATGGATGAATGATCAGTATTAACCTAAGATACTTTTTAAATCTACCAAATTTAAGTTGACCACTAGATTTTGGTAGTATTGTCAGTCACACCAAACATATTTCATCGATATGTATTTCTAAAGCTGTGTTGCACTTATCAACATAAAGTGTGACTTCAATTAAGACTTTTTTCAGCAGATTTCTGCATTTAAGAAACACACACACACACACACACAAACACACACATACATGGGGGGGGGGATAACTGATTGACCTTGTGACATGACAACAGTGAGATGAAGGAAGACCTCTTTGCAATGAACATATCATGTAGATTTGTACAAGTACAATGCAAATAAAGGAATAATTTTTGAACCTATCACGAAGACCCTCATTTATTTTCACTTTTTTTTGCCATGGACGACTATCCTTTTAACTAGTACATATACACAAGTTCATTTATGACTTGCCTGATCTGAAATTGTCCTCTTCAACCCCGTCAGTGGCACCTTTCCTGCTGTGCGACAGTTTGGTGAGGTGGATTTTCACAACCTGAAGGCAGGCTCAAGGGTTCCCTGAGGGGGATGGGATGCTTCCTCTGTCCAGTAGGCAAATCTCTGTCCATGCCTTCGAATAATACCATTGTATCATTTGGACAACAGTGACTTAATATAGCCAAGATACTGACATTTTATATGTAGTGTGAGTCATACTCTTCTATGCAAAACCTCTCCATTAGCGTTTCCAATCTGAAATTAATTGTAGAAAGCAGTTGATTACACAGTTAAAGCTGCCATGTGTAACATGCGTTGGTGTCTTTGTTGTGCAGTAAACTAAGACACTAAACACACTCACATTAGATTCCATGCACTGGCTTCCAGCCAGGCTCCAAAAGTCTTCTCATGAGAGGAGTGTGTGGAGTTCTACATTACTTCACTTGACCAAATGGTAGAGAAGAGAGAAGACCTGGCCAAGTGTTACCAGCCTCTAGCCTTTCTTACTGTCAAGGCACTGCTCTCTGCCATGTTTTCCTGCTGGCTGATGGATGGGACAGGAGCTGAGTAGATAACATCATTCTCCTTGGACACTGAAGACGAGCTCTGCTCTTGGATCACTTGAGTATCAGAGAACATATATATATGTGTGTGTGTGTGTGTATGTGTGTTATAGGGCTATTATATATATATATATATATATATAAACACACACATATATGTATGTATATATATATGTATATATGTATATATATATGTATATATATATATATATATATATATATATTGGATACCCAATTTTTGTTTTGTCTTGTTCAACTGTTTACTGGGAGTGTTTTCGTACGGATCGAGGAGCATCAAGTCAAGGATAAAGACGTTCCTTTCTGGGAGGTTTAACTGTTCATAGTTCTACAACAGGTCAAATTTCACTTTTGATTAAGACTGAAAGCAAAAAAATATTGAACAAGAATTTGATTCTTTTTCTTCCCGAATTCGCTACAATATCTAAACTATCTCTGTATTGTCATTCACTCATGTTAGTTACATGGTCATTCGTTCCTGTCATTCATTCTCTTTCATTAATAAGTCAGAACTTACAAATTACAGCAGAAGATAATTTATATATATTTTTTGGGCATTTACTTAAAACAAAAGCGCAAACATCGCTCTGAAAAGGTTGACGTTTATTTGAAGGAAGATAAGTTCCAGTCCATTATTTGATTAGTTGGAATTGGGCAGCATACTACTACCAGACCCAGAGACAGAAGTCCCCCTTGTCTGACACCACTGCTAACCCCAAATGGGGCTGAAACACCGTTACCCCATTTCACTTGCACAGTCTGGTGGGCATACCAATAAGCCAGAATTCTCACAATGTATTTAGACACCCTTCTTTGTCTCAATTTAACAAACAACTTTCTATGATTAACACGATCAAAAGCTTTAGAAGCATCAATAAAACACATAAGAACCGATGAGTTTTGCCCTCTATTTGTTAATAATTTCCTTTAAGTCAGTGCCATGTTCATGCACTCTGTCCAGCAGGATTCTTTCTAGGACTTTTGACAGTATGCTGGCTAGAGCTGTAGGCCTGCAGTTATCTAGGCTGCATACTTTACCAGCTTTGGCCTTAATGACTGGCACAAACAGTACAAACATTGAGTCTGGTAACAAGCCATGGACCATAAAGCCAGTAAAACAAATAGCAAGGAGGGGAGCTACCCTCGGACTGGCATGTTCAGCAGTAATATGATCTAAACCACTCGCTTTGTTAACAGACAGCTTGGCACACCTCGTGTCTCACTTATTGCCCACCATATAACTTTGTACACAGGCTCGCCGACCATCCCGGATTGGCCGGGAGTCTCCCGGACAGCAGCAAATCCAATCCGGGAGATTTTTTTGACCTTCTGAAATTTAAAAAATGTGTTAAAATGGATATCAACGGGTTTACTGAGCGCGACTCTTATTATGAAGACTGGTGCTGTGATATTTAAACACTTGTACCGTGGTGAGGCTAATTATAGGTTGTCGGGACAATTCTGGTATGCCGAACACACCGACCCCCCCCCCCAAAAAATAAAATCTGCTGGAATACAACCAAGTCAAGTTGGCATCCCTATTTGTACACCATATAACTCTGAATAAGGTACTATAGGCCAATGCTGTCGCCATAACTCAGCAATATTGTCTGTACTGGAGACACCATCAACAGTGCATGGTAGATGGTACGCTTAATACCTGGTACGGTACGCTGAACACCTATTGTTCCCGTTTTCTCCTGTGTTTTGTAACGAGAAATGTGATGATGTAGTTGTACACCGGCTCCCTCTGACCGCTGGCAGCAGAGGGCTGCAGTCTCCGGCCCCCACGCCCCGCCCCCACGCGTCGCGTTTATATGACGTAACGCGACAGTCAATGGGCGGCTGGCCGTGTTTGCGTAGAACACGCGACTGTAGCCTTAATACGCCAATTAATTCACCGATTTGAGCAAAATATTCATGTTTACCTTTGACAATGCTTCCTTTGAGGAGAGCCTTTTTGGCAGTGCGGGGGAGACAGTGCAGATTATATTCTACCCCCAATAACGGGAATGCCAGAAAGGTTGGTAGCAAGCTAACATTAGCCCACAAGTACAAATACTTCAGTGGCAGCTATCCCAGGGGTCATTCACAATCTACATGTTCTCTGTTTACAGTCGAGACAGCCCGAGTCTGTGGGTTCTGTTTGTGTGTGTTGGGGTCGTTTTGTAGGTGCACGTGTGCAATAGATAGTGAGATAGATGGTCACGTTTTCCTTTTTTGTGTGTGTGTGCCTGTATCTCTTTAACGCGTGTATACTGAGTTTATGGACTTATCTGTGTTGTTTCGCCCCCCAGGGCTTGGTGCTGGGAGTGTACGAGGAGGGCGAAGATTGCAGTTTTCGTCTGACGGAGACAGCGGCAGGTTTTGACAAAGCTCTGTCAGGAAAACTGTCAGATCTACTGAAAATGTCAGTCTGTCATTTGGCTTTACGGAGACCACTCAGACAAACACATCATCATCCGTTTGTGTAGCTGATATGCTTCCATTCTGTTTATTTAAGTGGTTTTGGTGTTTTAAGATTCTAAACCACTGTCTTTTTAATTTCATTTTGGACAGCTCTGGTCCAGCTCTGAAGAAAGGCAAAAATAGAATCTTTTATGGACTTCACGAGGTAAAAGGCTTTGATTGTGTGGCTCTGCAGTCAGACAAAAGAAACAAAACCTTGTCATATTGACTGGTGATTTTTTTTAAATGTCATGCATATTTTCCCTCAGGACTTCCCATTTGTGGCAGTACTTGGTTTGGGTAAGAAAAATGCAGGGGTGTGTGGGGCAGAGAATTGGGACACCTGCAAGGAGAACATCAGAGCAGCAATGTCAGGTAAATACACTGCTAGAGGCGTTTACTGGAAATGGCAGCTGGCCCTTGCTGACCACCTCACTGACTTTTGTTTACACTTTGCGTGTGCTCAGCGGGCTGCAGGTTGCTACAAGACCTGGAGGTGAACCATGTGGAAGTGGATAGCTGCGATGATGCCCAGTCAGCAGCAGAAGGTGCCATTCTGGGTTTATTTCAGTATGACCAGCTCAAATCCAAGAAGAAGACCAAAGTAATCACACAGCTGTGTGGAAGGTAGACTAGCGCACGGGTTACAGTCCAAAATGATGCCTTCAAAATGACTAAAGGAAGCAACACATAAGCCTGGACTTCATAAGATACAGACTGGTTACTAGCGTTGTACTGGTTTGTATGTGCTATTCCTAGTGGTGACATGGCAGGATGGGAGAAAGGAATATTGTACGGAGAGGGCCAGAATCTGGCCCGCCTACTCATGGAAGCACCAGCAAATCATATCACTCCCACCGTGTTTGCAGACACCATCGAGGAGAAGCTAGCACTTTATGCTGAACATGTAGCAGTTCACAAAAGGTGTGTACAAAGCTGACATGTAAGATGAAGCGTGATACAATGTCCTCCTTTTTTCATTTTGGCAGAATGAATTTTCAGACTTCCATTAGTTCATAAGCTATGTGTTTGTGTAGGCCTCAGGCTTGGATAGAAGAACAACAGATGGGGGCATTCCTAAGTGTTTCCAAAGGGTCAGAGGAGCCCCCTGTCTTCCTGGAACTGCATTACAATGGTTGCCCTGACAACACTCAGGCCCCACTGCTATTGGTTGGCAAGGGTATCACCTTTGACAGGTAAACCACAGCACGCGCCACACACTCTTTCATCCGCACTCCTTACATTGCAGGTGATAATATGACATTTCTATGGGAAACTTTTTTTTTAAACATTTCACCTTTCATGATATTTCCAGATTGTTCACATTTGTTCCCCCACCCCTCATGCTTATCTCTCCATCTCTCAACAGTGGTGGTATATCTCTTAAACCATCCTCTGGTATGGATGCTATGAGAGCTGATATGGGTGGTGCTGCCACTGTGTGCGCATCCATTGTCACAGCAGCAGCCCTTAAACTGCCAATCAACATTGTTGGTGAGATTTCTATCTCAAAAACCCTTCTGCATGCTTTGCCTCTCTTTTTTGTGCTGTGCCTCATGGTTGATTGAAATGGCTGAGCATGGGTCATTTGTTTGGTTCTTTTTCTCTACAAACCTCCAAATTCCTTTAGGTCTGGCACCTCTGTGTGAGAACATGCCTAGTGGAAAAGCCAATAAACCAGGTGATGTTGTTAAGGCCAAGAATGGAAAAACAATACAGGTAAGAGGACTAATGAAGGTAGTAAAGAAGTGAAATCTCAAATTTTTTTATATGTGTTTGTCTGTATACGAATGATTTAAGTTGATTCGTTTGATTTGTCTTCTATGTCCAGGTTGATAACACAGATGCAGAGGGTAGGCTGATCCTAGCTGATGCGCTCTGTTATGCACATACCTTCAACCCCAGAGCCATTGTCAATATAGCTACACTAACAGGTATGATGATAACTGCAAGTACAATTGTTTGTTTTTGTCAAAGATGTTAGAGGCCTACATACTTCAAGAAAATGTTCAGTAGGATTCTAGATTCAAAAAGAGAGGCAATTAATTCACATGGTAACATAGTAAGAGATAAAAAAGAACACTAATGAAAGTGTTAATGCTCCAAAGCTTAGACATTTACATTGCTTTTTTTTTTTTACTGTAATCTGTTCTGGCTGTTATTGTAGCATTGGTATGTTAGGAATTTGACTGAGATGACTGTAACAATCATTATGCAACTGACTTTTCTTTCTCTGTTCCATAGGGGCTATGGATGTTGCTCTTGGCTCGGCAGCAACTGGAGTCTTCACAAACTCTGATTGGCTTTGGGAGCAGCTGCATAAGGTATTTACACTCACACATACTCGCCAAGATACAAAGATGCTTGATTTCCATTTCATTCACCCCTTGTGCTGACAATGGTTGTATGCCTAGGCCAGTGTAGTGACAGGTGACAGAGTGTGGCGAATGCCCCTGTATCAGCACTACACCAGACAAGTGACTGACAGCCAGCTGGCTGACCTCAACAACATCGGCAAGTACAGCCGGTATGTATCTCATTACGCTCAGTCAGAGATAAAAATCACCTGTTAGATATTTTGGCACAGGAGAGGAGTAAGCGTGTATCTGACTCATTGATATATGTCCCCTTCCAGCTCTGGTGGTGCCTGCACAGCAGCTGCATTCCTAAGGGAGTTTGTTACAGCTACTCATTGGGCCCATCTGGATATTGCTGGGGTGATGAGTAACAAGGACGAAGTTCCCTACCTGAGAAAAGGCATGTCCGGAAGGCCTACACGCACGCTGGTAGAGTTTGCCTCAAGACTAGCCAGCAAGACCTAAGAGACACAAATTCAGATGGAAACAGGTGACCCACTTGGCAAGAAAACTCCCCTCCTCCTAGATGTGAAGTAAAGAGGGTCAGGACACAAGAGTGATTTTTTCATGGAGGAAGAGCTCGACCGACCAAGGTCCCAGGGCCATGTACAACTCTGGGACAATGTATCCCCTGAGCTGAACATAATTTTACCATTCTTCGGAATAAAAAGTAGACATTATCGATTGTGTTTATTTTTTCAATAGGACTTGAATATGTTCATCTTATAGATACAGTTATTCATATGAAATTACGGCCTCTTGATTATCCGAAAGGAGTCATAGTCAGCATTGATGTGTTTTCTTCTAGAAGTTATTTTTTCTTTAAACAATTTTAAATAGGTTTCATTTTCTATTTTCTAGTCATCATTGCAGCCCAAGTTTATACCGGCAGTTGAACATTTATTTCAACTGAACCCAGACTTTTTTGTCCACGAATTAGATCTCAGGTGTCATGCCATTGTTGATTCAGTTTGACTGTTAGAACCATGTAATAATAATAATCAGGAATCAGGAAGACTTTATTTGTAAACTAAATGTTGTTTCCCCCAGCCCACAGCAGTACAACACAAAGACAAAAACACATGTCCAAGAAATATAAGAACACACCTGTCCAAACTAACACTTATCTACTACTACTACTACTTTCGGCTGCTCCCGTTAGGGGTCGCCACAGCGGATCATCCGTTTCCATTTCTTCCTGTCTTCTGCGTCTTCCTCTGAGACACCAGCCACCTGCATGTCTTCCCTCACCACATCCATAAACCTCCTCTTTGGCCTTCCTCTTCTCCTCTTCCCTGGCAGCTCCATATTCAGCATCCTTCTCCCAATATAACCAGGATCTCTCCTCCGCACATGTCCAAGCCATCTCAATCTTGCCTCTCTTGCTTTGTCTCCAAACCGTCCAACCTGAGCGGTCCCTCTAATATAATCGTTCCTAATCCTGTCCTTCTTCGTTACTCCCAGTGAAAATTTTAGCATTTTCAACTCTGCCACCTCCAGCTCCGCCTCCTGTCTTTTCGTCAGTGCCACTGTCTCCAAACCATATAACATAGCTGGTCTCACAACCATCTTGTAAACTTTCCGTTTAACTCTTGCTGGTACCCTTCTGTCGCAAATCACTCCTGACACACTTCTCCACCCACTCCACACCCTCCACCCCAACTTTATACCTCTGTAGTTGTTACAGTTCTGCACATCGTCCTTGTTCTTGAAAATCGGTACCAGTATGCTTCTTCTCCACTTCTCAGGCATCCTCTCACTTTCCAAGATTGTGTTAAACAATCTTGTTAAAAACTCCACTGCCATCTCTCCTAAACATCTCCATGCCTCCACAGGTATGTCATCAGGACCAACTGCCTTTCTACTCTTCATCCTCTTCATAGCTGCCCTCACTTCCTCTTTGTTAATCCGCTGAACTTCCTGATTCACTATCCCTACATCATCCAACCTTCTCTCTCTCTCATTTTCTTCATTCATCAGCCCCTCAAAGTATTCCTTCCACCTTCTCAGCACACTCTCCTCGCTTGTCAGCACATTTCCATCTCTATCCTTGATCACCCTAACTTGCTGCACATCTTTTGCAGCTTGGTCCCTCTGTCTAGCCAATCGGTACAAGTCCTTTTCTCCTTCCTTAGTGTCTAACCTGTCATACAACTCACCATACGCCTTTTCCTTTTCCTTTGCCACCTCTCTCTTTGCTTTACGCTGCATCTCCTTGTACTCCTGTCTACTTTCTTCATCTCTCTTACTATCCCACTTCTTCTTTGCCAACCTTTTCCTCTGTATAATTTGCTGTACTTCCTCATTCCACCACCAAGTCTCCTTGTCTTCCTTCCTCTGTCCTGATGACACACCAAGTACCTTCCTGGCTGTCTCCCTCACTATTTCTGCAGTGGTTGCCCAGCCATCTGGCAACTCTTCACTACCACCCAGTGGCTGTCTTAACTCCTGCCTGAACTCCACACAACAGTCTTCCTTCTTCAACTTCCACCATTTGATCTTCGGCTGTGTCTTCACTCACTTCATCTTCTTGGTCTCCAAAGTCATCCTACAGACCACCATCCGATGCTGCCTAGCTACGTTCTCCCCTGTCACCACCTTGCAGTCTCCAATCCCTTTTAGATGGCGCCTTCTACATAAGATATAGTCCACCTGTGTGCACTTTCCTCCACTCTTATACGTCACCCTGTGTTCCTCCCTCTTCTTGAAATATGTATTCACCACAGCCATTTCTACCCTTTTCGCAAAATCGACCACCATCTGTCCTTCCACATTTCTCTTCTTGACTCCATACCTTCCCATCACCTCTGTTCCCTTCACCAACATGTCCATTGAAGTCCGCTCCAATCACCACTCTCTCCTCCTTGGGTACCCTCTCCACCACGTCGTCCAACTCGCTCCAGAATTCTTCTTTTTCATCCATCTCACACCCAACTTGCGGGGCATATGCGCTGAAAACATTCAGCAACAAACCTTCCATTTCCAGCTTCATACTCATCACTCTGTCTGACACTCTCTTCACCTCCAGCACGCTCTTGACATACTCTTCCTTCAGAATTACCCCTACCCCATTTCTCCTCCCATTCACACCATGGTAGAAGAGTTTGAACCCACCTCCGATACTCCTGGCCTTACTCCCCTTCCACCTGGTCTCTTGCACACACAGTATGCCTACCTTTCTTCTTTCCATCATGTCAGCCAGCTCTCTCCCTTTACCAGTCATAGTGCCAACATTCAAAGTTCCAACTCTCACCTCCACATGCCTACCCTTCCTCCTCTCTAGCTGCCTCTGGACATGCTTTCCCCCTCTCCTTCTCCTTTGCCCAACAGTAGCATAGTTTCCACCGACACCCTGCTGGTTAACAGTACCGGTGGCGGTCGTTGGTAACCCGGGCCTCGACCGATCGGTATGTAAATCTTATTTATGATCTGCATATTTGATTTGGCAAAGATTTTACGCCGGATGCCCTTCCTGACGCAACCCTCCCCGTTTGTCCGGGCTTGGGACCGGCACTAAGGATGCACTGGCTTGTGCATCCTCAGTGGCTGGGTTCCTAAACTAACACTCATGTCCAAACTAAACACACATATCCAAACTAATAATCATTACATTTATGTAACGCATTTCTAGACTCATCAAAATTTACAGATCTGTAACGTGAATAAATGTGCGAGTTGAATAAATTTTTTATTAGATTTCGAAATGGTGTGGTTCATTTGTGTGTGGGGGGGGGCATTAGGTATTATCTGCGCATGTGCGTACTTCTCACCGCAGACCAAGATGGCGTCGTCCATGAGCGGTATGTTTCCCGGACAACAAGCGCCTGGTGGTCATCCCGTCGGAGGTCCCGGAGGACCGGGCCAGCCCGGTTTACTACCTGGCGCCGGTAACAGGGGCCAGGGTGCCAATACATTAGTGGACGATTTGGAGGCCTCCTTTGAGGTAATGGGACGCAGCGGAGACTTTCTCGCCAGCTCTGTCACGTTAGCTTTATCCGCTAGTTAGCGAGCAGGCTAACGTTCTGACCTAACCTAACCCGGTTCCCCGCTGGTGCTGCTAACGTTAACGTTTAGGGGAGATCCCCCGGGTTAACGCGACTAAAACATAATCAGGGTCTTGCAGATTATGGTAGGGTGCTTAATGCAATATGCTGATGGCTAGCTAAGCCTCGTCACCGTCTTTTGCTAGGGTTGTGCAGCACTACCCTGGGGTACTTGAAATGTTTTGGTGAAGGTATTGCTATTCAGGCTAATCACGTCACCTTGCTTTTCTGTGCGTTAGGCTTGCTTTGCGTCACTGGTAAGCCAAGACTACGTCAATGGGACGGACCAGGAAGAGATCCGAACTGGTCAGTGAACCACAGAGATAAAGGTGTTTCAAAATTCGATGTAGTAAGACAGCATTTTTTTATATGCTTGACATTATTTTTTGATCTGTCTGTTTACCATAGGTGTGGACCAGTGCATCCAAAAGTTTCTGGATGTGGCTAGACAGACCGAGTGTTTCTTCTTACAGAAAAGGCTTCAATTATCTGTACAGAAACCAGAACAGGTGGTCAAAGAGGTAAAGAAGAACTGCTGGCTCAGTATTTTTGTTTCGGTGGTAGCGAATCTATAATATTGACCTGTTTCATTGCCTTTTTTTTTTTACCTATCTAAAAAAATTTAAGTTTTTGAACTCTTATACGTTTTCTGATTTTGAGTGGCTCTTGTATAAACTCTCGTCACACATCTTGGCAGGCTGTGCATCATATTCTTCATAAATTTTATTAGTCCATTATAATTCTGTTATCCTCTTTCAATGTTGTATTATGTAAACTGCGTAAACACAACTTCTATTGCACGCTGTCCATCCTGAGAGAGAGATCCCTCCTCTGTTGCTCTCCCTGAGGTTTCTTCCTGTTTTTTCGCCCTGTTAAAGTTTTTTTTTAGGGAGTTGTCCCTTATCCGATGAGAGGGTCTAAGGACAGGATGTTGTGTTGCTGTTAAGCCCACTGAGGCAAATTTGTGATATTGGTCTATACAAATAAAATTGATTTGATTTGGCTTTGATCTACTTTCTCCTTATTCTAGGATGTGTCTGAGTTGCGCAATGAGCTACAGAGGAAGGAAGTGCTGGTTCAGAAACATCTGTCCAAGTTGCACCACTGGCAACAAGTGCTTGAGGATGTCAGTGTTCAGCATCGCAAACCAACGGACCTGCCCCCTCCTGGACCACTAGCCTTTTTAGAGCAGGCTTCTGCTAGTCTGCCTCCTGCCCCTTTAAAGCCCAACTAGAACAGTCACCCACAAACTTGCAGTGTTCACTGTCAAGTTTTGAGGATGTTGAACAACAGTGCAGCGGCTCTACTCTTCGGAGCTGTGCTTAGTGCTCAGCCAAATCATCACATAAAACGTTGAATTTTATTTCAAGTTTGTTTCTTTTCTTTCTTTTTGTACTTGTAAATATTTTTCTATTACCAGCTTAAAAAGAAAATAAAATTTTGTAAAACTTTTGGATCAGACTTGGCTAAGAATCTGGCTCGCATTTTTTCCTAATGTGGTTTATCACTATATAAAATAAAAACTTGACTTAAAAAAAGTTTGTCCCACTTTAACCAGGTTTATTTCAAATAGATCTAAAGATGTCCTCTGTGACACTATCAGCAAAGAGAAGAATGCTGTAGAAGATCACTAAATTCTGACAATGGACTATGACTGCCAGTATATCAATAGTAAATTATGTGAGAGGGGGTCTGGCGGTGGACTCGTGGACACCTCCAGCTCCTCCCACCTTGACCTTAACCACACCAAAACCCTACAGGAGGATGGGGGAGTTAGAGTTGGAGTTGCTGCAAGTCAGCCACCAAACTGTTGCACAGCTGTAGCTCTGCAGGGATCTTAATGAGTGGAATTGGAGGCGTCTGTGAAAGCCACTGCCAAAATCTTGGGGTTATGTTGGTGTCATTTTGGAGTCTTTTATCATTATGGGTCAGTCTTATTTCTGTTGACATTGCAATGGAGACGTTAGAATCCTGTCAAATCACCCAAAATCACCAAGAGTAAGACGTTATGAAGGCCAACAACACCATTTTTCCTATTGAGTTCAGTGGGTCATTTGCATAATGACCACGACTCATGAGTAAAAATTACAGAATAAAACACGTTCGTTGTTTTGTTTTTTTCCCCCCACACGAATTGGCACATTCGAGGCAATCCTGAGGCTCAGTCCAATGTCCCGCAACCCGGCGCCATGTCAGTCTTCCACAGCTAGAGGGAGACAGTGCTTTCTTCTCGCACACCTTAGCAACTCGGAGGCACGTCTTTGCTGACACGTCCTTGTTTGTGCATTACAGTCAGTCAACAATGGGAAAATAGCAGGTAACCCTCCTGACCACCGCTCCCGTTTTGCCGTTGCCCGTCGTGACACCTGCGAACTGGAAATCCGCGACTCGGCTGCGGCATTCCTCCGAATCTCTCGCGACTCGACCAAGAAGAAGCGGTAGAAGAAGAAGAAGAGGAGGAGGAGGAAGGAGAAGAAGAAGCAGACAACACCCGGTTTGAATGGCAACGTGCTGCCCGAGTGTCACCGCAGTGAACTGAACTCGCGTATGAGCCACCCCGGAGGAGGCGGCTGTTCCGGGCTGGGAGTCCGTCTCGTCTCCCCCGTAAACGGCCCTCGTGTGGGTTTGGCTCACGCATCTTGAACCAAGAAGACATTGTTGTGGATATGGAATGGTGCATGCCACTGCCCCAAGTTGTCGGCCTCTGAAAAGCAGCGAAATCATGGAGATCCATCCTCTGTGAGTAAACGTGTTGACGTCTCTCAGTCCGCAGATTGAGTGACGATGCCGCATCCACAGAGGCGGCGGGGTCGAGCGTGAGGTGTTGAGGCTGTTGCCGAGGTTGTCCCCCCCCCCGGAGATGCGGATCTTCTTCGTTAATTCGGGGTTTTTTTTATTTCCTTCTTCTTTTTGGTCGATGTTGTGTTGAAAATGTCGTTGTCATTGCGACGCAAGTGTCGGTCTGTGTGTGTGTTGGCTCTGCTGGTCTGCGCTGCGTGCATATGTATGTATGTATGTATGTATGTATGTATGTATGTATGTATGTATGTATGTATGTATGTATGTATGTGTGTATGTATGTATGTATGTATGTATGTGTGTATGTATGTGTGTATGTATGTGTGAATGAATGAATGGCTGTTAAAAATCAATGGCTACATAGTGTCACACTGCCAACGACAGCTTAATGATCTGGAAATTCAATATTAGTTATCCTGTGTGTTTGTGTGTGTGTGTGTGTGCGCGCGTGCGCGTGCGCGCGCGCCCATGCATATTTGTTTGTGCCCCTTGCAGGTGTACTAGATTGTGTCCGCATCCTTTGGACAAAGAGGACGGAGTAGAGAAACAAGGTCCTGTTACTCTTAATCCACGGCATATGAGGAGGGCTTTCAAAATCATGAATGAGCTGCGCAGGTAACGCGCGTTGTCTCTTGTCTGTTAATACCCCAATGGGGGTCTTATCTCACTGTCAAGGGTTTGATTAAAAGAAGAAACACTCTCTCTGTCACCTCACCAGTCAGAGCCTGTTGTGTGACGTGACCATAGTAGCAGAGGATGTAGAGATAACTGCTCACAGGGTTGTCCTAGCTGCTGGGAGCCCCTACTTCCATGCTATGTTTACAGGTAAGGACCACTCGTACTGCCAGTGCTATCCCTTTTTAACAGCAGGTGTGCAATTGCTGTCAAACATCCCTCAGGATTTTTATCGGTCTTTGTCTCAGCCTCCATTTGTGTTTGTTGGAAGTCCTTCAACTGTGATGTACGTACTACACAATATCTATAACCTCTGTGGTGCTTTTGGTGCTTTGTCCTTTTATCTGACCAAAGGGGAGATGGCAGAAAGCAGGGCGAAGCGAGTGAGGATAAAGGAAATAGATGGCTGGACTCTTGGCCTGCTGATTGATTACATCTACACAGCAGAGATACAGGTCACAGAAGATAATGTACAGGTAAACACATATAGTGTCTGCATTATCATTAATTTGTACCCGCACAAGATTTCAATTTTGAAGTCGCCGATGATTCATCTTGACGCTCTCATTTTATTATAGGTATATAAATAGACTCATACACTGGCGCGATAAGGGCAAGCTAGCTTACCAGAAGGGATATTTTATGCTGGGTACTGATTGTGAGGGTCTGCAAAGGCAGTCTGTGTACATGGAAGATATCAAATCACTGTACATTTCTGCTCAGATCCGCTGAGTACCATTTAACGTCTTTCGATTATTTATATTTATTTACGCCTTTGAGCTGACGGTTACATCAAAGTTAATTCTTGGTGTCGTTCTTTCAGTGGTTATGTATTGCTGTTACTACATGACAAACTCACAAGTGAAAATTCAACTCACAGATGCAGATGCATTTCACTGGGGGGGGGGGGGGGTTCATAGTGCATTCACAGCCCATAATGAAACCTTACGAGTATAATAGTACAATGTCTTGCTCAAGGACACTTCAGTAGAGGTGGTTAGTGAACAACCGAGAACCTACGAAAAAAACCCAAAAACGTTTTCTCTCGCCACCAAGCCACATTGTTGCCACCTTGAAATAATGTATCCATATATTAATGGTAGCCACCAAAATGTGTGTGTGGCTGTGTGCATGTTCTGCACCACGTGTGTCTGTGTGTGCATGTGTGTGTTGCAGGCGTTGCTACCAGCAGCTGGATTGCTCCAGCTGACTGAGGTGAAAAAGGCCTGTTGCGAATTCCTAAGCTCTCAGCTTCATCCATCCAACTGTCTTGGAATACGAGCCTTTGCTGACCTCCATGCTTGCTCTCAGCTCCTCACGCAGGCTAACAGTTACGCAGGTGTGTTTACGCTAGTATGTGTGTGTGTGTGTAAGGGAGAGAGCAACATAATTTTTGATGCCATACTATAATTAGCTATATATTTTGTTGAGAATGAGGGAACAGATGAGATAGACTGAGAAAATGGGTGTAGGTAATACAGGATAATGCATATGTGGGGTAGAAAAGCTGGTGAAAAGAAAATTCTAAGAGTTGATATTGACAGAAAGAGCGACGAGAGAGACTAATAACATGGAAAATGGCTGTGGCTGGCATATTTAGTTTTGCATCTGTTGGCAGAGCAACATTTCACGGAGGTGGTCGGGAGTGAAGAGTTTCTTAACTTGGGCATGGAGCAAGTGTCCAGCCTTATTGCCAGTGACAAACTCACCATCCCTTCAGAGGAAAAGGTACACACACAAACGCAAACAAAGCAGAGCACTGGATAGCACAACAGAATGTACTCAGTGGTTTTTCTGTTTGACACAGTGAAGGTTTGCGTGTGCCTTTGTGTGCAGGTTTTTGAGGCAGTGATCGCCTGGGTCAACCATGATAAAGATATCCGTCAGGAGCACTTGGCTCATCTGATGGAGCATGTTCGCCTGCCCCTCCTCTCAAGAGAGTATCTGGTGCAGGTATGTTTTCCCGTTGATACTTGTTGACTTCACAGACAACCCATCATCCCACTGAATTCATATTCAAGTCAAGTTTGTTCGTAACGTTCTAAATCGCTTTTGCAGCCTCAGAGGGCTTTATATTCACACAGTTAAAAACGGGTAGATATAATAGATGACAATGGAAGACATGCTCTATACTTAGACCCTTGATTCAAGTGAAGAAAAGGTCTGCAGAAAGTCTTTTTCACCAAATAAATTTGAGAAACCTCAGGAAGAATGTTAGAGGAGGGATTCTTCTCTCAGTTTGGACAAGGATGCAATAGGACTTTTTGATTTTTGCACCGTAAGACATGTTTTTGGTGCGCGTGCGCCTCTTGGACCCTATTGGTAGGAATACAATAGGTGCTGAGCGGAGAGGGAAGTTTGACAATGGGGGTAACGGATTTAAAAATAAAACACTTAAATGAATACCCTGATAACAAATCAAGGCAACAAAAAAAAAGAGAAAGAAAAGTGGATGCTGGGAAAGAACTCTGCAGAAGCACGTGAAGCGTCCTCATTAGACGTCGCCACAGATCATCACTGTCCCATGCGGCATCACCAATCGTGTGCCACGGAGCCTTGGAAAAGAGAACAGAGCTCTCACACACAGAGCTGGCAGACCCAGGCACATCACTCCCACAGATGGAGTACGGAGTGAGAATGATGCAATGCTGGAGTGGCTGCAAATGGTGAAGGAACAGTGATGAACAGAAGACAAAACAAAAGGAGGACAACACCCAGGAGCCCCCAGAGAGGCCAGGGCCCCGGGGTCAGCACAGACAGAGGGGCCTCATCCTCACTAGGCTAGGATGGGTATAATATGGTCAAACTTTGTAGTTTTAATCAGGGTTTTGGCAGCGGAAACTGGTACCATCTGGTTGTTCTTGATGTTAGAACATGGCAGGCCAGAGGAAAGCGAGTTGCGATAATCTTGTCAGGATGAAACAGTTGCATGAATGATGGTCTCTGCATCAGCGATCAGTTGGATAGATCAGATTTGAGCAATGTTTTAAAGGTGGAATAAAGTAGTCCTGATGGTTATTTTTAACATGTAACTATCTAGATTTAATAAATTATTAATCCGGTTATTAATGGCAGACAGGCATGCCTCTACATTTCTAAATTGGGACTGATTGTTCAATCTCACATATTCTGAAAACCATCATGTGATCGGAGTCAGAACAGTTAAGGTCATCTGTTGCTGGTAACCACATCATTTTAGGGGTTTTGACGACAACATTCATGAATGGTAGTAAATGTTATTAGATTATCTTTAAAGTTGCTGGTGCCGGGAAGTGCATAGATAGACAAAAAAAAAACAGAGCCAGGCACAAAGGCATTGTGGTTTTGAGCTTCTATTGAAAACCACCACACCGAAAAGTGATGTATCTCATGGGCCATGTACACACTGCCAGCTATTTGGCGGGACTACCAAATTCAGTAGTGAGAGTGAATGTCGATATGTAGCATGCAGATGATAGCAGAATATAAATACTAGACTCTAGTAATCACCATAATAATGCTTAATTCAGAAAAAAATAACAGCTAACAAATTGATACCAAATGATTATGTCCTAATTTCTATATAAATCAGTACAATTGGTTGATTGACGTCTCTCTGACTGGTTGATTTTCTCAGAGGGTGGAGGAAGAGTCTCTGATTAAGAATAGCAGTGCATGCAAAGACTACCTGATTGAGGCCATGAAGTACCACCTGCTGCCGGCTGACCAGAGAGCGCTGATGAAGACTGCACGGACACGGATGAGGACTCCAGCCTGCTGCCCTAAGGTACTCGCATAGTCTGTCTTCACAAAAAACATCCGAAAGAGAGCAATACAACTTGTTGCTGACAAGCATTTGAGTTTGTAATTGTACTGTATAATCCAACTGCAGACTAGATTGTGTATGGTGGCTCGATGGTATCGGAATCGCGGGCAATCTGTGTAGAAATCTACTTAAAAGTTTTGGCATAAACGTGCTTTCACCTACAAAGCAAGATAGGTGTGTTGGCTTGGTGTTTGGTTGTTCAGCTGCCATTTGAAGGAGGTGTTAATGGATTCGTTGACTCGGCTGGTACAGTGTAGGAGTCTGTTGAAATAAGGCAGATGGTTATAAAAGTTAAGGATGCCACTTTCATACACAGCTGTGCAAGTCATGTGCATGCTTCCCTTTTCTGAGACTATGCTGCCAGTGCATGTTGATTTTAGATATAGCGTATAACAAATTGTTGAACTATACAGTATTTAAGTATGTGTAAAGTTTTGGAAAACTATACACTTATGCCGGATCTTGCTTCTTTTGGCACTGTGGGGTGGGAATACTGTGATTGGGGGACAGAAATGTGGGATGCTTTGTCTTTGGAATAGAGCTGGTATTCCCAGCTATAGGAAGCCTCTGAAAAGGTCACTGGACCGAGGTTAGTCCCGTTTATTTATGTAGGTGCTATAATCCTAAATGAAGAACATACTTTCTTATTAGCAACGGTTAGACCTATACAGCATAACTGAAATATGCATGCTTAATAATTCAGGTAAAAAAAAAAAATCAAAGAAGGTTGAATCAGTTCATCTGGACACAACGTTGATTGACAGAAACGTTTCATCACTCACCTAAGTGACCTCTTCAGTCTAAACTGACTGCAGGTATCCCCACCCTTATAAACAATACAGTGGCATATTGACCGAAACCAATGACCAGTGTCATGTGCAAATCCAGGCGTGACCATCAACTAGAGTTTCAATGGTTGTGTGTACTATTCACAGGGGATTTGAGAATGTTTGCAATCACAGCATTGTAAGATGGCGACAAAGGTGAAAGATTGTCTGAAGCTGTTAGAACAGGACACTGCCACTGACAGAATTTTGTACCAGGTTATACCCAGGGGAAGCTACACCTAGTTTGTATGGTTTACCTAAGATACATAAACAGGATGTGTCATTACGGCCTATTGTTTATATGATTAACTCAGTGACCTATAACATTTCTTAAGTTTCTGGCATCTATTCTTAACCTGTTGGTAGGCAGTACTGAACATCACATTCAGAACACTATGGATTTTGTGGATAAGCTGAGGGACATCATTATGGAGGGGGATGAAACAATGGTGTCTTATGATGTTATGTCTCTCTTCACGTGTATTCCTGTTGATAAAGCAGTGGCGGTAGTCCGTATGAAATTACAAAACGACCCCACCCTTAGCAATAGCACCACCTTTAACACTGACTGTGTCTGCTCCTGAAGCTGTGTCTTCAGTCCACGTACTTCACATAGAGGGGGCAGTACTATGGGCAGAAGCATGGGTGTGCTATGGGTTCCCAAGTCTCACCTGTAGTGGTCGACTTGTGTATGGAGGAAGTGGAAAAGAGGGCTCTGATGTCCTGTCCATGGACACCACCGAGCCAGTGGTTCAGATTCGAGGACGACACCTGGGTTAAAATTAAATCTCAGGGCGTACCACATTTCACCGACCACATTAACTGTGTGGACGACCACATCAAGTTCACCAGGGAGGATGTGAAAAACGACAGGTTAACCTTCTTAGACTGTGAAATTGCAGTGGGTGATGGGGGACATTTGATTGTTGATGTTTACCCCAAACCAACACATACTGATCAGTACTTAAGGTTTGACTCTCATCATCCACTGGAGCACAAACTAGGAGTCATCAGGACGCTGTACCACTGAGCTGACAACATCCCCACCGACACAGCGGCCGGGGAAAGGGCGAAATCCTACATTAAACAGGCCTTGGTTACATGTGGTTATCCTAACTGGGGGTTTGTCAAAGCCAGGAAGATGTCCGAACAGTGCACCAGCCAATCGAAGGGAGGAGAAGGACAACAGCTGCCTAAATATAAACCAGTGGTGATTCCATACACCCATCTACAGGCCAGCAGCCACTCTTTCAAGGATGAGGATGTGCACATCCTTGATAGGGAGGAATGCTGGTTTGAAAGGGGAGTCAAAGAGGCCGTCTATGTTAAGAGGGAATGACCATCCCTGAACTGGGGGGGGGGGGGGCTAAGAGTACATCTGTCACCATCTTACAATGCTGTGATTGCAAACATTCCCAAATCCGCTGTGAATAGTACACTTGGCCATTGAAACTCTGGTTGATGGTCACACCCATATTTGCATATGAAATCGATCGTTGGTTTCGGTCGTTATTCAACTGCATTGTTTTTTTGTTTTTTGGGGGTTTTTTTTACTGAAAACCAGCACTTAAACTGGTAATCTTTTTTTTTTCCACTCCCTTTTTCTCCCCAATTGTACTTGGCCAATTACCCCACTTTTCCGAGCCGTCCCGGTCGCTGCTCCATCCCCTCTGCCGATCCGGGGAGGGCTGCAGACTACCACATGCCTCCTCCGATTCATGTGGAGTCGCCAGCCGCTTCTTTTCACCTGACAGTGAGGAGTTTCACCAGGAGGACGTAGTGTGTGAGAGGATCACGCTATTCCCCCCAGCCCCCCCCCCCAAACAGACACCCTCACTGATCAGAGGAGGTGCTAGTGCAGCGATCAGTACACTTACCCACATCCGGCTTCCCGCCCGCAGACACGGCCAATTGTGTCTGTAGGGACGCCTGACCAAGCCAAAGGTAACACGGGGATTCGAACCAGCCATCCCCGTGTTGGTAGGCAACGGAATAGACTGCTACGCTACCCGGACGCCGACTGTATTGTTTATAAGGGTGGGGATACCTGCAGTCAGTTGAGACTGAAGAGGTCACTTAGATGAGTGATGAAACGTTTATGTCACTATATGTTGTATCCAGATGAACCGATTCAACTGTCTTTGACATGACGGAAATACGTCACACCGAAATTTGATCAGTGCAAAAAAATTCACTTTAATTTTCACTGTCCTTTTTGTGTCATGAGTATTGCGCTCTGGAGAGAGAGAGAGAAGGTTGGATGATGTGGGGATAGTGAATCAGGAAGTGCAGTAGATTAGCAAGAAGGAAGTGAGGGCAGCTATGAGGAGGATGAAGAGTGGAGAGGCAGTTGGTCCTGATGACATACCCGTGGAAGCGTGGAGATGTTTAGGAGAGATGGCAGTGGGGTTTTTAACTAGATTGTTTAACACAATCTTGGAAAGTGAGAGGATGCCTGAGGAGTGGAGAAGAAGCATACTGGTACTGATTTTCAAGAACAAGGGCGATGTGCAGAACTGCAGCAGCTACAGAGGTGTAAAGTTGATCAGCCACAACATGAAGATATTGGAAAGAGTAATAGAAGCTAGGTTAAGAGGAGAGGTGATGATTAGTGAGCAGCAGTATGGTTTCATGCCACAAAAGAGCACCACAGATGGGATGTTTGCTTTGAGAATGTTGATGGAGAAGTACAGAGAAGGCCAGAAGGAGTTATGTTGTGTCTTTGTATATTTAAAGAAAGCATACCACAGGGTGCCGAGAGAGGAGGTGTGGTATTGTATGAGGAAGTCGGGAGTTGCAGAGAAGTATGTAGGGGTGGTGCAGGATATGTATGAGGGCAGTGTGACAGTGGTGAGGTGTGTGGTTGGAATGACAGATGGGTTCAAGGTGGAGGTGGGATTACATCAAGGATCGGCTCTGAGCCCTTTCTTGTTTGCAATGGTGATGGACAGGTTGACGGACAAGATCAAGCAGGAGTCTCCATGGATGATGATGTTCGCGGATGACATTGTGATCTGTAGCAAGAGTAGGGTGCAGGTTGAGGAGAGCCTGGAGAGGTGGAGGTATGCACTGGAGAGAAGAGGAATGAAAGTCAGTAGGAGCAAGACAGAATACCTATGCGTGAATGAGAGGGAGGACAGTGGAATGGTCATGATGCAAGGAGTGGAGGTGACGAAGGCATCTGAGTTTAAATACTTGGGGTCAACTGTCCAAAGTAACGGGGAGTGCAGAAGAGAGATGAAGAAGAGAGTGCAGGCAGGGTGGAGTGGGTAGAGAAGAGTGTCAGGAGTGATTTGCAACAGAAGGGTACCAGCAAGAGTTAAAAGGAAAGTTTACAAGATGGTTGTGAGACCAGCTATGTTATATGGTTTGGAGACAGTGGCATTGACGAAAAGACAGGAGGTGGAGCTGGAGGTGGCAGAGTTGAAGATGATAAGATTTTCACTGGGAGTGACGAAGAAGAACAGGATTAGGAATGATCATATTAGAGGGACCGCTCAGGTTGGACAGTTTGGAGACAAAGCAAGAGAGACAAGATTGAGATGGCTTGGACATGTGTGGAGGAGAGATGCTGGGTATATTGGGAGAAGGATGCTGAATATGGAGCTGCCAGGGAAGAGGAAAAGAGCAAGGCCAAAGAGGAGGTTTATGGATGTGGTGAGGGAGGACATGCAGGTGACTGGTGTGACAGAGGAAGATGCAGAGGACAGGAAGAGATGGAAATGGATGATCTGCTGTGGCGACCCCTAACGAGAACAGCTGAAAGTAGTAGTAGTAGTAGTAGTAGTAGTAGTAGTAGTAGTAGTATTGTACTCTGGAGTAAACGGACCATTTCTGCTGTTCGACTGTCTGTTGGTTTGATCATTTTTAATACCGATGCACTGACACCACTGTTTTTCAGACCAAGTACAAGTATTTGCACACCCTTTTTACACAGTTCTATGTAGTTTTTACCTGTTGGAGCAGAAGTGAAGCAGGAGACACGGCTGGCACGCAACCACATGCAACACAGTCACAGTGTGGCAGGTGAAAAAAAAACACGCTGTGGGCGTCCTGGTAGCGTAGCGGTCTATTCCGTTGCCTACCAACACGGGGATCGCCAGTTCGAATCCCCGTGTTACCTCAGGCTTGGTCGGGCGTCCCTACAGACATAATTGGCCGTGTCTGCGGGTGGGAAGCCGGATGTGGGTATGTGTCCTGGTCGCTGCACTAGCGCCTCCTCTGGTCGGCCGGGGCGCCTGTTCGGGGGGAGGGGGAACTGAGGGGGAATAGTGTGATCCTCCCCCGCACTGCGTCCCCCTGGTGAAACTCCTCACTGTCAGGTGAAAAGAAGCGGCTGGTGGCTCCACGTGTATTGGAGGAGGCATGTGGTAGTCTGCAGCCCTCCCCGGATCAGCAGAGGGGGTGGAGCAGCGACCGGGACAGCTTAGAAAATAGAGTAATTGGCCAAGTACAATTGGGAAGAAAAAGGTGAAAAAGGAAAAAACATCTGCTCTTCCCTGCTTACGCGGCACGCCGCGTCCGTGCCTTGGCCGTCTGCCTTTGTCCAAGTTACACAGGCTTGTAACTTTGTGATTTCTCACTTTACTTGGACAAATTACACATCGACATGTTTGTCTGCTTCTTGGGTGGCGCCCCGCATCTATCTGGTGCCATCTCCTCCTCTTCCCATACGAATGGCAAAAAAGGCACTGCTCACTTTTCACAATTTCAGCAGGAATTATGTAGTCGGGTGTGGTTGTATCGGAGTAGTTTTACGAGTATGAGCACTAGTACATGAGGACAGTATCAGACCAATACTGGTATGTAGGTATTGGCACCTCCATAATTTTTAAAGATTTGATTTATTTTAGAGAAGTTAGATTTGGTGTTCAATTATCAGTGGTTATAATTATCAGTGGTTAACTATAGTGGTTAGCGCGGTCGCCTCACAGCAAGAAGGTCCTGGGTTCGAGCCCCGGGGTAGTCCAATCTTGGGGGTCGTCCTCTGTGTGGAGTTTGCATGTTCTCCCTGTATCAGCGTGGGTTTCCTCCGGGTGCTCCGGTTTCCTCCCACAGTCCAAAGACTTGTAGGTCAGGTGAATCAGCCGTACTAAATTGTCCCTAGGTGTGTGTGTGTGTGTGTGTGTGTGTGCGTGTGTGCGTGTGTGTGTGTGTGCGCGCGCCCTCTGTGATGGCCTGGCAGCCTGTCCAGGGTGTTTCCCCACCTGCCACCCAATGACTGCTGGGATAGGCTCCAGCATCCCTGCGACCCTGAGCAGGATAAGTGGTTTGGATAATGGATGGATTTGGTGGCGCACTTTTTTTTAATCTTTTAAAAGCCTGTGAAAATGTAAATATACTTTGTATTACACTTGAGTTTATTTTTTAAGTTCGGTAGATAGAGACAAAGGAAACATCCATCCACCCGCTTAATCCCTTTCAGGGTTGTGGGTGGGGTGGGTTGGGGCAGGGTAGCTTATCCCAGCAGATATTTGGTGGAAGACAGGGAAACCCCTTGGACTGGTCACCGGTCTACCACAGGATGCCCTCACCGTCACTAACACACCTTTCACACCTACGGGCAATTTTAGAGGCCCCAATGCACCTAAGCTGCATGTCTATGGGAGGAAACCAGAGGACCCCTCTAGCAGTGAGACGCCAGTGTAACTAGTTAGCCATTATGCCGCCCACAAAGTGTGCACGTTTCTCCTGAGTGGTCTGTAAACGTTTTCGTCGTCGTTTTTACGATTGCTCTACAAGTGTTCTGGTGGTGTTTCAGGTAATGGTTGTGGTAGGGGGCCAGGCTCCCAAGGCCATCCGGAGTGTTGAATGTTATGACTTCGAGGAGCAGCGATGGTACCAGGTGGCCGAACTCCCTACCAGGCGATGCAGAGCAGGTAGGACACCTTTAAACCCGACTTTTATCGTGTCCAGACTTTGTCATTCCTCTCTTTAAGTCATTCTGTTGTCACTTAATTTATTGTTTACCATTTGCTACGTGTTTATATGCACCAGCACTTAGATTATTCATCGTAGATAAATGGGTGTTTATCAAGGTAATTCTTTTTTTCCACCATAGGTGTGGTGTATGTGAGTGGATGTGTGTATGCAGTCGGCGGTTTCAATGGTTCTTTGCGTGTGCGGACGGTTGACTGCTATGACCCGGTCATGGATCGCTGGAGCTGCGTGAACAGCATGCAGGACCGGCGCTCAACACTGGGTGCTGCTGTACTTAATGGACTGCTGTATGCAGTAGGAGGCTTTGACGGAAGCACAGGTACGCACGTGTGTGTCTGTGTGTGTGTGTGTGTGTGTGGTGGAGGATTGTGATTTGTTTTAAGACGGCTCATTGGCAGGAGAGAGATGTAATAGCGAGACAGTCATTTAATCGTAAAGCTCGGTTAAGTCCCGATCCTGTGGCGGCGAGCGTACGTCGCACCGCAGCGGGGCCGACCCTGCACTCTGACGTCCCAGTGGACAAGAAGTCAAGCAAAAAAGATAAAATCAGCAGGGTATCATGGGAGAAAAGAAAACTCGATCACCGTTGTTGGCAACAGGAGTTGTTTGTATGTGTTTGCAGGACTGTCCACAGTTGAAGCGTACAATGCGAAGACAGACGAGTGGTTCCACGTTTTGCCCATGAGCACCCGCCGGAGCAGTGTCGGAGTAGGTGTTGTCAATGGTAAATCATTTTCCCGACGATTTGAGCATTCTCTTGTCAAAAGCGTCCACACGTCTAGTCTTGCTATACGTACTGTACACTGTGACTGAACTTGTGACACATACTCGAGGCTCGGCGTTTTTGGTTTTTTACCGATTTTTCACCGAAAAATACCCAAATTTTTAAATTGATTTTCACCTGGATTTTATGTTTCCGCGGATCCAAAGGTTGTTCATGTTCGTGTGAGGTTATGTAACAGTACTCTCTTGTGGCGAAATTCGGCATGCTGGATGGCTTTGAAAAATAAAAACCGAAAACGCTGAGCCTTGGTCATACTGAGTTATTTGGGGTTGGAGGGGATTTCAATAAGATTGTTGTCTTTGAAAAAAGAAGAAACTGCATAGTGGCAAACGGATCAAATATTTGTAATTTCGATTATCACACAGAGGTGATGTTCACCCTGTACAGGAGAAAAAATAATGTTCCACATCCACACTTTTCTTTGTGTTCATGTTGCACATTTTTGCATTTTTTTAGGGATTTTGTATGCAGTAGGAGGTTATGATGGCGCGACCAGGCAATGTTTAAGTACAGTTGAAGCTTATAATCCAAACAGCAACACATGGAGCTACATTGCTGAGATGGGCACAAGACGCAGCGGCGCAGGTGTGTGTATATTTGTGAGTGTGTATACACTTGTATCTGTGTGTGTGTGTGTGTGTGTTTTTTTGTTTGTTTTTTTTTTCCTCTGTTTGCCTGATTTTGAATATCTCAAACAGGCGTAGGTGTGTTAAAGGGCAACCTTTACGCTGTGGGGGGACATGACGGCCCATTAGTGAGGAAGAGCTGTGAGGTGTATGACCCTGCTTCCAACAGCTGGCGACAGGTGGCGGACATGAACATGTGTCGACGCAATGCAGGTAAGGAAGATAGTCCATCAGCCAATGGGGTATTTCACAAAGCAGGATTGGCGTGTCAGCCAGATAACTGGAAAGGATGCTGCAATACCCTGATGACATTGATTTGATTCTGTGAAACCAAACTTGAAATGTAGGTTTGGGGATATCATTTGGCCTGACATATTTATTATTGCTATCAAAAGACAACATTCAGGGAGCTATTGCATATCATTTTTTTTAATTATCTGTTTAATTTGGTTATCCTGCTTGGTGAAATAGGCCCGAAGTGTGCTTCATTATTTGATGACCCTCATTTTCCTAGACATCTTCTTAATGGTTGTGAGGCAGGAACCCATGTACGGTTGTTTTCTTTTTGTGTTTTTATTTGTGTATTTGTGTGTGTGTGTGTGTGTGTGTGTGTGTGTGTGTGTGTGTGTGTGTGTGTGTGTGTGTGTGTGTGTGTGTGTGTGTGTGTGTGTGTGTGTGTGTGTGTGTGTGTGTGTGTGTTTGCGTGTGTTTGCGCTTCAGGTGTGTGTGCTGTGAACAATTTACTGTATGTGGTGGGAGGAGATGATGGCAGCTGTAACCTGGCTTCTGTGGAGTACTACAACCCAAACTCGGACAAGTGGACACTACTTCCTGCGTGTATGAGCACTGGACGCAGCTATGCAGGTCTGTGCACATAATGGTACATATAAATAACTGTGCTGGGCAGTGTGCATTATATTTTACTTTGTAGTGCATCATCAAATGGCACATGGCTAAAATGTATCAATAATACAATTACTGCTAATGTTAGTGCTATGGCTGCAGCTGCTATAACTGATCATTTTCTCTCATTAAAAGTCTACGTTCACACTTTGGAGCATATTGTGAATGAAGAGCCCAAGTGATGTAGATATGACATCCTTAGTGTTTGTTGAATTGGTGAATTAAGTTAAGCCAAATGATTCTTTTTAATCATAGGTGTGACTGTGATTGACAAGCCGTTATGACTGCTCTTGAGGCCTGCCGTCTGATTTGAAGCAGAAGATGTTCTGCCCAATGCTGATCATGGATCTATGATGCCAATGCTTCGACCTGAAGCTGACTCTTCAGGCACCGACGAAGAGGACGTGAAGGAGATGTTGAGGACGATTATGATGAAGAGTATTGCACTTGAATCAGGAGAGCTGTAACAACAGGGGATCAAACCATGTTTTCATCCTCACATGGCAGAACTGTGAAACCAACAGGGGAAACCAGTTTCAAGTGCCACTGTAATGCCATTGAAATGCTACTGATAAAAAGCTACTACGACTGCGAAGGTTAGCGTTAACATAACGTGACTGAACCAGCTGAAATAACACTTATTCAGTCTTGTTCTTCAGGATAGAGGATAGAGAGGGGACATTTGGGATCATCTTTTATTTTCCCTGATGTTTTATCATCCTAACATGAGTGTGTGTTTATGTATCTGTATGTATGTATGTATGTATGTATGTATGTATGTATGTATGTATGTATGTATGTATGTATGTATGTATGTATGTATGTATGTATGTATGTATGTATGTGCTGTGAGTGTGTATGTACTTGCATGTATGCCTGGTCCCGTGCGCTAGTGTGTGCATGGTTGCGTGTGCACACTGTGAGAGCTATATCTGAGACCTCTGTGTGGTGACGCCTGGTCCAATACAGAGAATTACCCCCACATTCTTTCTGGCCATCGGCAATCCCAGTGTTCCAGTATGGCTGTCCCCAAAAAGTATCTGAATGTCAGTTTATACCCCACTTCCCATTTCTTGTCCCGTGTTGCTCTATCACTGTGCTCTTGTTCGCCACAGTGTCAGTGGGAGTTGATTGCAGATCTGGTTAATTTTCTGGAAGGTACCCTCGAGAACATACTCTAGATTATTAACGGGGTATCAGCTGAGCATTAGCCCGCATGTATAAATAACAGCTTGTGGAAAGCTATTGTAAAAGACTCCTACATACATTTTTAATGTACATTTCTTAAAAAAAAGGACATAACTTTTGCTGGAATACTAGCCGCACCGATGAAGACGTCTCATTTTGTGGGGCCAGAAAATGTGAAAAATGGAAGCGTGAGCGGTGTGAACTGAAGAACTGTTTTATCTGTTAGTGCTTTACTGTCACCTGGCAGCCATATTTGTTGTGGCTGTAACCACTAATGACAGCAAGTGATTATGGGCTGAATTCACTGCATGGTCCCGACATCTAACCTCTTGTACCTTAACAATTAAAAGTGACCCTCTTTATCCTTGATCATCCCCCATCCAGCCGTTGCAGCAACCCTATTTACTACTGCACACCCTGACTCGATATGAATGTGCCAATTTTAATATATTTCTTTATTTCCAATCCTATTTATAACTCTCTTCCTGTATTACAAATCTTTTATTTCTCCTCTCGGAGAATGACCAAACCTAATCTGGATTTCTTGTTTTAGTCTCTTTCTGTTGCCTCTGCTATATTGAGAATCGCTATAGTATTGATATCGCTGTCTGTTGTCAGTGTATTGAGGAATGTCATGTAGGCTTACCTTTGAAACGTTTCATTACTTGTTTTATAATATCGTTAATAAACCTACTTCTTGTATTTAAAGCGGTGCAATTATATGTTGTACGTTATGTTTTTTTAAAGCTTGGTTGGCAAACTTTAAAAAAAAAGGGGGGGGGATTATCTTATTGCGTCGAGTTCACGCCGAATAAAAACGTCATCGTCCGCCGTCGTTATATCTGGGCGAAAGCATCTGAGACCACCCCATCGCTGCCCCACACAGCCTTCGGCAGGGCACTTGCGAGGTTACGAAAGCCGTACTCGGCCCTGATTGGTCGTCGCTGTAGCAACCCTGCGTCTCACTATCATCACTCCACACCGGGGGCCAATCGCGGACGTAGCTCTGCCCCTTCGCCTCAGCGTCGTCTCTCCTCCGCCAATCGGATCGCAGGACAGCGCAGTACTTCACCCACTCTGCGGCCCCGCGTTCAGGTTGACGACGGGATCGGTTCCGCACCAAGGTGAGTGGCGGCGCCTCGCTGTTTGGCGTCCCGTACGACGAATAACCGCCGCGTATAAACAACCGAATAACACTTTAGATTCGTTTGGCGTTTATTCACGGAAAGGTAAGAACAAAGTTGACATTTTTATGCGGTAGATGTTCAAGCCTTCGCGGCGAGATGCAGCACAGCGGCTCCTAAAGCCCGCGGTAGTTTAGCGTGAGATAACGCTCATGTAAGTAGCGCAGACAGCGGCGGATCTAGAGATTTTTTGCCTGGGGTGGCGAAGGGGTGGCGTGAGGTTCAAGGAGGGGGGCAATGTTATTCAAAACTCGGATTTCATCGAATGTATTTTGTTCTCTACCGTTTGAGGTGAGTTTGGTGCGGGTCTCGTTGACTTTCGCCATGCATGTACATAAAATATACTTTAAAAACATATTATCTGATTTACAAATGGGGTGGCAAGACTGTGTCCCAGAGGTGGCAGCTGCCATCCCTGTTGCCACCCCATAGATCCGCGCCTGAGCACAGAGGATTTAGTTAAAGATTTATTAGACCAAACAGCCTTTTGCCTAAAAACGTTAAAAAAAACTGTTGTGCACCTGTTTGCTGCTCTGCTCTGCTTCCCCTTTCCAGAAGAGTTGGGGATTTGTTGGCTCATTGCAGCATAGTGCAGTGGTAGTGGTAGAAGTGTAATCCAGAGGTGTCTTGCTCCAGCATTTCAAACGGCATTAATTATTCACTGTGTCACGTGGTAATGCTACATTTATTACAGTGTTTTTATCTAAACTGGAATCTGGAACAGATTTTTTTCCTGGACAGTCCATGAAAAGGAAGAAAGAGCCCACTCAAAGCTACATATCAGCCTATGAAGGGGCAGGATCTAACAATGACAAAATGTGCACGAGAGGGGCACAATAAAAAATGCTGTTATTTTCGTTTTTTGTTTTGCAGCCATTTTATTAGTAAATAAGTTCATTTTTGCAACTTGTGGCTATGTTTTGAAACGTAATCTACAAGACTGATAATACTGTTTTTGTTGCTGTAAATAGAAAGTGAAGATGCATTAAAGTGAGCAAGACAAGTTGTTTCTCTACTAGTCTACACCTATGTAGTCATGGTTAAGTATTACTGGAATGAGTCATTTGAAACAATGTCTTACTCAGGTTTCCAGCCCCCTCCCCAGGCCCACATTCACCCATCATCTGTCATGGAGGTGAACGGCACAGCAAACATCTTGGGCTCTGCCTACCTTGCAGTGGAGTATGTGGATGGGATGTTACCAGGAAACCCCTTCCAGCCCCCACTGAAATATGCCTGGTGCTATATGATGGACAACTACACCAAGTTCCAGATTGCCACCTGGGGATCCCTTATTGTCCACGAGTTTATCTACTTCCTTTTCTGCCTCCCTGGTTTCCTGTTCCAGTTCATGCCATTCATGCAGAAGTACAAGATCCAGCCGGTGTGTGTGTGTAAAAGATGTGTGTAATTTTAATTTCCAGGTCTGTGGTGGCAGAATTGTTCTAAATACTCTCTCTTTGTGTTTTTGACCACATGTGCATGTATGAAGGAAAAGCCAGAGACATGGGAGAGACAATGGAAGTGTTTCAAGCTGCTCATGTTCAACCATTTCGTAATTGAGCTGCCTTTGATCTGTGGGACATACTACTTCACTGAATTCTTCAACATCCCCTATGACTGGGACTCCATGCCCCGCTGGTTAGTGGAACGCCTAAAGTACACATTTCAGCTGAACAACCCCTCGATATGGACTTGGCTTGATTATGTAATTATTACATATGTTGATTTAACAACTTCGGCACAAACTGACTTCGCACACATCAACACAGTAGTAATGCAGCATAGTCCCACACACAACAGGCTAGTACCCATAGTAGCATCCAAAATTATTCTGACTGGAAATTCTGTTTATATAGAGATGCTGCTATTTCTCTGTAGACTCCCAGTGAGGATGACGCCCCAATCAGAATCAGTTGAAAGCGTTTCCTTTTCATCTCTCTTTTTTCCTTCTCCTCCTCCTCCAGGCCCTACCTGCTGGCCCAGTGCTTTGGCTGTGCTGTTGTTGAGGATACCTGGCACTACTTCCTCCATCGCCTGTTGCACCACCGCAGGATCTATAAGTACATCCACAAGGTCCACCATGAGTTCACTGTGAGTAAAGCACACACGTGTTAGAAAATAGAAACATGCACACATAATCCTTGGCACATTTTTTTTAAACTATTTGCCAAAAAATTGTAACTGATGGACTTGTTTATTCACACCAAGCTTACACCCTCAGAATTCTGCCTTTTTTGATGTGTAGCTTAAATATTACGTATCCCTTCTGATCATGAAATAACATTGCATTCAAACAAGCAAATACATATACATGGATGAAGGCAAATACTCACACGTTTTAACAGTCCCCCCTCTATTCCCTGTTCCCTAGGCTCCGTTTGGCATGCAGGCGGAGTACGCCCATCCTGCTGAGACACTTATTCTGGGTGCTGGTTTCTTCATCGGCATTATGATCTTCTGCAACCACGTCTCGTTGCTATGGGCTTGGGTGGCGTTCCGTCTGCTGGAGACCATTGATGTCCACAGGTAGGATTTACTTGCAAACAGGAGTCCTCGCACATGTTTTGGTTTTGTCTTGGTGCTCGCTCTCTTTATATCAACTTCCTTTTGCTTTACCCCTCTCCTCCATCATACAGCAGTACTCTTTATACATGTATTCTGTACCTATCCTTCATTGTCTCTGCAGTGACCACAGGGATATATTCATTTACAAGTGTCGTAAGGTTGAAATAAAGAGGTAACGTGTGGCACAAACCTCTTATTTCAGTAACGGTTGCCTGTTTGAATAACTCAACCGCGTGCCGCTAGAGGAACAAGAGTGTGAAGGTTCTCATTCCAAACTAACACTAAACCCCCCCCAGTTTTGCTGATGAGGTCTCCTTTCTGTGGATGATGGTGTGAATGCCATTTGATAAAATCAGCTGGTCCAGTGTTTGGGTGAAATTAAAAAACTGCAACTGCAGGCACACGTTGTTGGCCTCTATTGGTCCAGACCGTTTCTTTTGTCTTATTAGTCAAAAGAAAAGATGGAGAAACACATTGACTGCAGCGTACAATTTCTTAAAGTAGTGTACTGCTAGGCAAGTTTGCACCCTAAGTTTTCAAGTCACACCATAGTGCATGTTCCCTAGTTTCCCAGGTTGACCACTAGGGGGGGAAAGAGGACACCAAATCCACGTTTGTAGGCGCTATTGAACCTCTTGAAGTGCAGACCTAATGTCAGCTTTTTATGTGTTCTGCCTATGTGTGTGTGGGATTATTTCGGATTGTGCACACATTTGTAATCCATGTTGTTAATTGTTTTGATAAAGAGAGTGTGTACTTAAAGAGGAATTATCTTTTAATTACATTTTTGAGCGGAAAATGTGCTGGGTTTTTACCCAGGGTGGTTGATCTCATTGCCCTGGTGATGAATCTATGCTTTGTCTACCTTTATGGGTAAAACTCATATTATAATCAACCACCCTCCTCAATTTGCCAACGTCATGTGGGGGGCATCAAAGACGGCGATGCCCCATCTTGTGTGGCGTAAACACGCGGCGTCCCACGTGTTATAGACCAATAACGTATGAGGCGAGTAGAAAGTCAACACGTCGGCATTACCCAGCTG